>NC_058080.1:656726062-657349164 GCF_014858855.1 Bufo gargarizans | reverse complement strand
CCACACAGTAATTTGCCCCACACTGCCCCCATATAGTAGTTTGCCCCCACACAGTAATTTGCCCCACACTGCCCCCACATAGTAATTTGCCCCCACATAGTAATTTGTCCCCACATAGCAATTTCCCAACACTGTCCCCACATAGCAATTCCCCCACACTGCCCCCACATAGCAATTCCCCCACACTGCCCCCACATAGCAATTCCCCCACACTGCCCCCACATAGAAATTACCCCCACACTGTCCCCACATAGAAATTACCCCCACACTGTCCCCACGTGGCAATTTCCCCCACACTGCCCCCACACAATAGTTTCCCCCACACTGCCCCCACATAGTAATTTGTCCCCACATAGCAATTTCCCCACACTGTCCCCACATAGCAATTACCCCCACACTGCCCCATATAGAAATTTGCCCCCACATAGTAGTCCCAGACCCTCCCATAATAATTTGCCCCCACATAGCAATTTGCCCCCACTCTGCCCCATCTAGTAATTTGCCCCGCAAAGTAGTCCCTCTCATAATAATTTGCCCCCACATAGTAATTTGTCCCCACATAGTATTCCCTTCCATAATAATTTTGCCCCATACAGCCCCCACATTCCCCCCCCATGTACTCGATTAATCTTCCCTAATATGTCCTCCTGTGTGTCCCCCCCCCCCACATGTCCCCCAAAGTAGGCACATGAAATAAAAAAATAAAAAATAAACAAAAAATTAAAAGCTAAATACTCACCTATGTCCAGGGCCAAGCGCTTGCTTGCAGAGGAAGGCGGGATGAGTCAGGCGCGTCACAGTGCTGCGTCCCGGCACAGGCGCGTGATGACGTCATCACGCACGCCTGTGCCGGGATTTCACTACCGCATAGGCCTCAGGCCTACAAGGCCTGAAGCCTATGGTGGTGATCGGCGACGGGACAGGGAGCTATGCGCTCCCGTGCCCCGCCGCAGTATGTGGGCGTTCGGGTCAGCGTTGGTCCCCCTGCGGTGCTGGGCCCGGGGCTGCCGACCCGAACGTCCGAATTGTAATCCGCCACTGGGACAGACACTCTGGGGGGGGGTTTGAACCCCCCTATCCCCCCCCTTATCTACGCCCCTGGTGGGACCCGCACCTATCAGACATTGGGGGCATATCCTAGCGATATGCCCCCAATGTCCAAGTTCAGACAATACCTTTAACCTTAGAATGCAGCATTCCAAAAGGTAAAATTTTGCAGGAAGGCGCAAAACACTCCTCTCCTAAGGGTTAATATCTTTGAAGTCTATAAAGATTGGGTAATAAGTAAGTGGCACATTGAGCTGCTTTGTGACGTGCTCCTTGCTGTTCTATGCTGTTTCAGAGCGGAGGAAGGTTTGCTGTTCCTGATAAGGAAGCTCTGGAGATGTTATGCTCTGGATGTTCAGGGGATATTAGAAGCGCTATTAACAGTCTACAATTCTCAGCACTTAAAGGTAAGATTAAACTTGTCTTAGTCAGTCCTGAAAATGGTACCTGCAGAGAGGGTGGATTTGATATAGACACACAGCTAAAACACAACCGTGGCCATCAACTATGATGCTCTATGGCAGAAATTTGTGTAAAAAAGAAAAGTAGCAAACCACATTGTGCCTAAATGTAGGCGCAAGCAGTGTTACAAGGCTACCCTCACCACCTCTCAAAAAGGGTCTGGACATTGGCCCCAGCTCAGTTACCATAATTTATGCCTGTGCACCTTGTCATAAATTATGTGCATCCTCCAACTCCATAGGAGAATGTCAATACCATCGTACAAATGCAGATCTTGATAAATGACCCCCAGTGTGTTCATGGAGCATAAGGATGAATGCACATGTTGCACACTGGCAGCAAATTTTCGGACAGAAAATACACAGCATATTACAATACCAGCAGAGTACACAACATATCACAAATTTCATTTACCTCCAGCTTAAATTTTCCGCACGCAAGTTGATATATTTCCCCTCAAAATATCCTGCAACCTGAAACTGCATCTTATCTCACAGATTCTTCTTTGCCAAGAGACTTGTGGTCTAAGAAGAAGGGGAAACCATCAAAGGTGTCAAAAACATCATCAAAATTAAAAAATTCAAAAAAATCTGATAAAGTAGGAGACAAAACAGAAGTTCAAGCCATTGGAGGCAAAGATGCTTCTCTTTTCTTGTTCCGAGCACTGGGGAAAATACTCCACTGTAAAAGTAAGTTGTTTTGGGCATTGTGGTTTCAATATTTCTCATCCGTATCATTGGGGGGTACACAGGCTTGACAATGGGTATAGCTGTTGCCACTAAGCACAAAGGTGTGAGCTCCTCCCTACAGCTGTTCCCTTCCTACAGGGACTAAGGCTACTTTCACACTTGCGGCAGAGAGATCCGGCAAGCAGTTCCGTCAGGCAACATTCAGGCAAAATGTATGCTAACTGATGGCATTAGTAAGACTGATCAGGATCCTGATCAGACTTAAAAATGCCTGATCAGTCAGAAAAATACATTGAAATTCTGGATCCGTCTTTCTGGTGTCATCTGGAAAAATGGATCCGGCATTTATTTTTTTTCACCTTTTTTTCAGTCTGTGCATGCGCAGAACGGAAGGACGGATCCGGCATTCAGGCAAATCTTCAGTTTTTTTCACCGGAGATAAAACCATAGCATGCTGCGGGTTTCTTATTTGCCTGATCAGTCAAAACGACTGAACTGAAGACATCCTGATGCAAACTGAACGGATTACTCTCCATTCAGAATGCATGGGGATAAAACTGATCAGTTCTTTTCCGGTATAGAGCTCCGGTGACGGAATTCTATGCCGGAAAAGAAAAACGCAAGTGTGAAAGTACCCTAAGCTAAATCGGTTTTAGCTTAGTGTCTGTAGGACGCAGGCTGTGCTTTTTTATTTTTTTTATTTTTTTCGTTTCTTCTGTGGGAGTTCAGGCAGTCCTAAAAGCTGTCACTCCCACACAGGAGACCAGGGGGTCCCCAAGCCCGCTGCTCCTTTCCGCTCTCTAGAAGCAAAGGAGGATCAGAGGTTCTTAAAGCCTCTGCATCCTGCCAGCATTCGGATCACCACGGCTGCCCACCGCAAGTTTCCTCTGTTTCCGGTGTAGCGTCCCTCCCCAAGGGGCCGTACACACCGAAGGTGGTGATCCGGCTGGAGCCAGGGGGGCAGAAGGCACCAGATGGTGAGTATTCCTGGCCCCAAAGTGCTCCCCTCCTTCCAGCATCCTCCCCTTCTCAGGTTACCTGTCCCCCCACAGAGCTGGTTCCCTCCAGGAGTTTTCTTATGTCGGGAGAGAGGGGGGGGGGGGGGGGTCAGCAGTGCTTGGTACAGGGTGCCTTTTCCACAGGCCTTTCAGTGTTCGGCGCATCTTCTCTGGTTCGGGGCGCCGCCAGGGCAGCTACTAATTGAGGCCCTGGCTTCTCTGCAGCCTACTCCCGCATTGGCTCTCTGTGGGTTCGTATCTCCCGGCCTGCGTGTCTGTTCAGCCGGGGCTGTAGAGCTATGTTTCCTGCGGGGGTGGGGCCAGAGCCAGCAGGGCCTGTGCTCAGGGCCAGCTACATTTTGGGGTCGGGGCATGAGTTCTCCCCGCTCAATCGCCCGTCAGCTGGGTGATTCCGAACGCTGTGTGCTGCCTCCGCCAACATCCTAAGTTTAAATGCACCTGCGGTGGGATGCTGACAAGGCTCCTCTGGACATGCTGTGTGGAAGGACACAGGCTGGGTAAGCGCAGTTTTCCCTTCCTACAGGGTCTAACCTACCCCCTCATCCTCCTTTCCTGTCTTTATCCATCGCAGCGGCTGACCTATCTGGGCATGGTGCTTGACACATTCCAGGCCATGGTACTCTTTCCACCGGAGAAACTATCCACTCTCCATCTTCAGATTCTACTATTGTTGCGGCCCTGTCCTCTTCTCATTCGTCACTGCATGCGGTCTCTGGGTCACATGGTCTCTGCCTTCAAAGCAGTTCCCTATGCTCAGTTCTATACCAGAACTCTTCAGCGAGCTGTTCAGCTGGGACTGTTCCCCAGCCTCCCTGGATCAGCCCATACGTCTCTCTGCCCCTGCCCTCGGGTAGTGGTTGGTCTTCCCGATGCTGACGTCGGGCCTCTTGTTCCTTCCTCTCCATTGGACGGTGTTGACAACGTACGCAAGCCTCAGGGGTTTGGAAGGGGGGGGGGGGAGAGAAAGTGTCGGGAAATCTCTCCATTCAAGGCGTCTGGTCACGCGAGGAGAGCGCCCTCCCAATTAACGGCGTTGAAAGCGATTTCGTCTCTCTCTGCGGCATTGGATCGACCATCTCCGGGGATGTCCGGTTTTCAAAAACTCCACGGCGGTGGCGTACCTCAATCACCAGAGCGGAGCCCGGCAGCCATGGCGGAAACAGCTCTGATCCTCCGCTGGGCGCAGAACCATGTTCCGGCAGTTCACATCCCTGGAATCGACAACTGGATTGACAACTTCCTCAGCCAGGGACGTCTCGATCCCGGCGAACGGGCTCTTCACCCGCAGACATCTGCGTGCGATGGGGTCGGCCGGACTTGGCTCTCATGGCCTCACGCTTCAACCACAAGGTCGAGGACATCGTCGCGCGGTCCAGAGATTCCATGGCCCTGGCGTGCAACGCTCCTAGTGATTCCGTGGAGTCAGTTCATGTTTCCTTACATGTTCCCGCCTCTTCCTCTCATTCCGCGTCTCCTCCAGAAGGTCTGCCTGTCATTCTCGTGGCCACGTCGAGTTTGGCACGCATCTCTAATCACCCTCCTCGCCGACCAACCCTGGCGTCTTCCTCTTCGGGAGGACCTCTTGTCGCAAGGGCCTATCTTGCACCCGAATTTAGGGTCGCTACATTTAACAGCATGGCTGTTGAAGCCACCGTACTAAGGGTTCGGGGTTTCTTGGATGCTGTGGTACAGACCATGATTTGTGCCAGAAAGACGACGTATTTTCGAATATACCACCGGACCTGGAAGTCCTACTTTAGTCGGTGCGAGCGTCACCAGCTGTCTCCTATTCGTTTCTTGTTGCCACGACTCTTGTCTGTCTTGTCAGTCGGGCATGGACTTGGGGCTGGCTCTCAGCTCCCTCAAAGGGCAAGTTTCGGCTCTTTCCATTCTTTTTCAGCGGAACTTTGCTTTCGGCGGTTCTGACTTTTCTGCAGGGGGTGGCGCATGCTGCGCCCCCTTTCCGTTCTCCGTTGGATCCTTGGGATTTTAATCTAGTGCTCAACGCTCTCCAGTCTTCACCGTTTGAGCCTTAGCAGCAGGTGTCGCTTCACTTCCTGTCCTACAAGGTGGCCTTTTGGGTAGAAATCGCGTCCATCCGTAGGGTGTCGGAACTCGTGGCTCTTTCATGTCGGTCGCCTTTCCTGATCCTCCTTCAGGACAAAGTAGTCCTTTGCAAGGTTCAGTCCTTCCTTCCGAAGGTTATGTTGGCATTCCATCTAAATGAAGAGATTATTCTCCCTTCATTTTGTCCTGACTCGTCTTATCCTCGGGAGCAGTCGCTCCACACTCTGAATTCGGTACGAGCCGTTCACATCTACCTGTCCCAGACGTCATCTTTCAGGCGGACGGATTCCCTGTTCGTGATTCCAGAGGGGACAATTTCCCGATAGAGTTGTTTACCCATTGTGAAAGTGTACCACGTTAGTGACCGGGCCCCACCCTTCCGGGTGACTGCTCATTCTGCTCGGGCAGTGGGGGCCTCGTGGGCAGTGCATCACAGGGCTTTTGCCCTTCAGGTATGCAAGGCGGCTACCTGGTCGTCTTTGCACACCTTTTCCAAGTTTTACAGAGTACACACCTTTGCGTCTTCTGACGCTTCTCTGGGGCGTACAGTTTTGCAGACGGCGGTTCTCTGATTGGCAGGACGGTTTCTTGTTATGCCCACCCTTGGAACTACTCTGTAATGTCCCATGGTCAAGCCTGTGTCCCCCAATGATATGGATGATAAAACTGGCCTATATGGTTCTGGGTTTGTACATAGTGTATTTTTTTATTTTTATTTTTGTCTTGCTTCTCCTACTGCTTTTGCATTAACTGATTTAGCTTAGTCCCTGTAGGAAGGGTATAGCTGGAGGGAGGAGCTCACACTTTTCTGCTTAGTGTCCGCCTCCTAGTGGCAACAGCGATACCCATGGTCGATTTTACGCTAAGTTCAGAAATCTTTTTCTTTTTTTCTTTTTTTTAAACATGTATCTGCGCAGCGCTCCACCTCCAGGGACAGTGGGTGTTGCCTTGCTTATAAGGACAGTAGAATAAATTCAAGGACAAAAGAGACTCTTTATGGGGCTGTCAGAATTAAGGTATATGTCTAACAATGCAGCTTGTTCATATAAGAGGAAAATTTGCTGCATAATCACATGGAAAAAGCATTCAGTTTCAGTATAGAATTGTAATAATTAGCCCAGTCCATAAAATTTAGTTTGTCACCAAGCAGCTGGGAATCACTAGTTAACCACATGACAGGATTAGAGCGATCTTTTGGTGACATACTATTTTAGGGTGGTTTCTAGGTGGTTCAGCTTTCATGATAGCGGAATCCATAACGGAATTCTTGGAGAACCCGAACCTTGTACACTGAACGTGAAAACACAAGTTCGCTCATCCCTAGTGGTTTCTCATACACCATTTTTGGGGGAAAAATACTGCAGCTTTTGTGGCAGTTTTCATGCAGTGTTTGTATCCAAAGCCATTATTGAATGTGAAAGGAATGGGAAATGTAAAGGAGGAACGTCCCCTTTCTGCCGGCTCAAAAAACTGCAGTGGTGTTTTTCACACATTAGACACACTAATGTGTCTGTGCCTAAAAGCTGTCCAAAATTTTTGACACAACTAGGATTTCTACTCTTCTTTCTAACCTGCTCGACAGAGGACGGGGCCTATAATATGCAATTTTGCCCCAAAAATGGCATAAGATTCTGTTTCAAAGTAAGTCCATCAATAGTTAGTATAGAGCTAGAGTGTCTATTTCTGCACCGCATTTATCATTCAGCCTGAGCCCCTGTGATAGATCTGGTGCAGGTCTAGCATATGTCGTCTATGGGATTAGATATGAAGAACTCCATGTGGCAGTGAAAATAAGGTGATTGTCCTTTACCCAGCAGGGCGACGTTTCCAATGCATGTAGTCTTCCTCAAGCATAAATATAGTACATACAGCTTAAACATTTATAGGCACCCAGGTGTCATGTGATCATTTAAATATGTAAATTATATACTTTGATCAGTAAATGCTTCTAATGAATATGCAAAGTAAAGACAAGTCCAAAACAATATATGCCCCAAACAAGAGCAAGCAGGAGAGATCATAGTCTTTAAAAAATGCACAGCGGCCCCGGCATCCAGCGCTCATCACTGCGCATGCACCTGCAGTCCTCGTGGAGGAAGTTGTTAGAGATGCTGCTCGGTAACATAGTGTGGCATCTCATTGAGCTCTAGTAAACTGTCAACAGCACTGTCACAGTCCCTGAGGCTCGGAGATGCACCTTGATACGGAGTACTATATAAAACAGTAACGAAGCATGTATCCCAAGTTTGTGGCTGGATAAAATCTGTATGGACCTGTTACATTACTGAAACCATTTCATATAGGCTAGGAATGGACTCGCTACCAGCTGACCAAGGTGGAACAGTGCCATAGAATGGTATAGGGTGTGTATAGTGTCAGGATCCTAATAGAATATAGGACAATAGATCTAGTGAAGGGGAGCTGCCATGTCTCAGACCGGTTTCCAGGTAGGATTAGTAAATCTGGGCCACTGTGTGCAATACCACTGAAACATGTAATTCTTTTAGGGGAGGCTCCAGAAGCTGACTTGGGCTACCATAAATTGCCAACACATTTATCGCAATATGACAGAGACGTGCTTCTTGTTCTTCCAGAGGTAAGGAACATTGCTAAACAAAAGTGATGCTCTTATATTTGTATCCGGGTAACTTATAATGGTTATTGAACATTTGCTGGATGAAGCAACAATTGACCTATAGGGTTACAAGATCGCTCAAACAGGTAAATGATCACTAAAGGTGGATTTAGACAAGCCAATAATCGTCCAGATTATAGGCAACAGCCATTAATCTGACAATCTAAAGCCTCATGCAGACATCCGTGGAACACGGTCCGTGAGATACCAGACTGGCATTGCAGGAGCGCACGGCGTCATTGGTTGCTAGGACGCCGTGCGCTTTGTGCAGCAGTACAGTAATACTCATATCATCTATAAGAGTGTATTACTGTACAGCAGTGGCACGAAGCACACGGGTCATAGCAACCCATGATACTGTGCACTCCTGCAATGCCAGTCCGGTATCTCAAGGATCGTGTTCCACGGACGTCTGCATGAGGGTTAAATGTGTTGCCGATCACCTGATGAACGAGCAAAACGTGATAAGCCGAATGTCGGGATGGAACACAGCGTGATCAGCCACAACTTTGGCCTGTCTAAACCAGCCTTAACTTTTCACACAAAGTAGTACAACAATCCCCTCCCTAATCTGTGCAGGAGAATCATATTACACATGTCAATGCAAGTCTATAGAGAGGGGAGGGGTGAGCAGGAGCTGAGGAGACAGGCAAAGAGAGACTGCACAGCTGCATAGATAGCTTATAGCTCAGCACAAGTGCTTCATTCACACACATACAGGTCAGTACATCTCTGTAATGTTCTCCATTATGCTGGCTGCTTCTTAGTAACTGTGAGACAATACGGAAGGAGATTCTCCTCTACTTTGTGTGTGCAGTGGATGATGGCTAGTCTCCACCCGACAGGTCTGTGAGAACTGCTAACCAGATATTCGGCAAGCACAAAACTGTAAAGAAATGCCAGATACAAGTGGTGTAATAGCCAGAAATAATGTTATCCCTCATGTGCACACTGCACTATTGGTGAATGCAGAGTTTGTTGAAGGCTCATGATGCTTTAAGTGATCTGTCTTTTCTGTGATAACTGCCTTCACTGCCCCTTTCACCCAATTCTTGGCGTCAATCTAGTTTTTATGTTCCAGAATTTTTGGTATTCATTTCAGTTTACTATAATCTTTCTCTTGTGTTTTCTCCACAGGTTGTTGTAGAGAAGTCTCACATGCGAAGTGAATTATTTAATTTATATCTTCACCAAAACTACTTAGATTTCTTCTCCGATATTGATGATGTCGTACGAGCCAGCGACTATCTCAGTGCTGCCGACGTTCTGACTGGTGACTGGAATGTAAGGAGTCTTACTTGCGCAGTCATTATTACAATCTTTGGTTTACTACATACAGATACTGTAGAGATAATGGTTAATAGTATACACTGCTTAGGGTGAACTTACATGGCAGATTGCGACTAATAGCCCCCCCCCCCCCTTCCGGGGCTAATCTGGATGCAGTCTCATGGAATTTGTTAATTGCAAATGAGCAGTACAAAAACAAGGGTGAACCTGGGATTTTTCCGTGGATTGTTCTGTCAGAAAATTCTGCCGTATGAACACACGCTTAAAGGAGTATTCCCTATCAGGACATTTATGGCATATTGACAGGGTGCCGTCTCACGGTCGCAATGAACATTAAGGTGGCCACACACATCCAGCTCTCTCTATTCCATTCTATGGGAGTTCCCTTTAAATGCCTTAAAGGTCTGAGATCATCTGTGTTGTGCAATCTGCCGCTTATGCTACAGTATATGACAGTGATGGTGAACCTTTTAGAGACCGAGTGCCCAAACTGCAACCAAATACCCACTTATTTATCGCAAAGTGCCAACACGGCAATTTAACCTGAATACCAATATAGTATATCTTCCATGTACTTTATCATTTAGCTATAATAGCTTAATAGCCTAAATTCAGTGCGCTGCCTGTGCTGTTCATAGTGCGTCCTGTGCTGATGAATGGCAGGAAAAGTCTAAAGCATATTGGTACACCATAGACTTTTTCCAAGGCGCGGGTGCCCACAGAGAGGGCTCTGAGTGCCACCTCTGGCACCCGTGCCATAGGTTCGCCATCACTGGTATATGAGAAGCCTCAAAATAACAGATGTTGTTGGCGTGATCTCTTATTTAGTAGATCTGCAATATGTCTGTCTTGAAGTTCAGCTACATTGACTTTAGTGGGACTGGGCGGCAAAATCAGACCTAGAACATAGACAAGCGTGTCGCTGTATGTGGTAAAACACTGAAGGGGTCACCCGGTCATAGGCCTTTTGTTCTTTTACCATTACAGTACTGTATAATACAGTCGTATACTCTTAGCCGTTTATCAGGTCCAACTTGGTTTATTCTTGAGTTTGATCAGGATCCCAGGGATCATATATGACCCTTGCATGTCAGCGTACGGTTGGTTTTTATTCATTTCATGTGTTTACACCCTGCAGGTCAGGTCCACGCTGAATGTATATAGCTCCTCGGTGGCGAGCAGAGGGATCATACACGCCAACAGTTCCAGGGCTTTTGCCAGTTGTCAATCAGGAGTTGGATTCCGACCTCTACATAAGCCACAATGGCTTCTTGTAAATAAAAAGGTTGGTACAATATGTATTAGAGTGTGTTTCTTATAGAGACTCCACTTAAAGAGGAGCTGTCACCTCTCCTGGCTTGTCTGTTTTTAGTAGATAATTGTTTTCCACATGAAATTACAAATGTGGGCACTCTATGGTGTGCTGTTCCTCCATTATTCCTACAAGACCTTTATTAATAAATCACCAGTTGCGTATTACCCGTTGGGGGAAGGGGGGGGGGGGGGTTCCTGTACAGTCTGACACTGTACAATCAATGCTGACTGAGTGTGCAAAGACAAACCCCTTCAACAAGGCAAATGGTAACACCCAGTTGGCATTTTATTGATAAATTTATAGTAGGAAAAATAGAGGAGCGGCAAAGCATACAGAATTCTTATATTATAAGGAATGCAAGTATTTACTAAAACTGACATGTCATGAGAGGTGACAGCCCCTCTTTTTATAGGGCTTTCCCAGGAGGTAATACTAATGGCCCACCCATTTACCCACCTATTAGCTGATAAAAATGGGCTGCAGCGTTCACTTGAAACACTGCAGCCCCAATGCTGTAGTCCATGACTGTGCCGGTTACTGCAGGGTGAACTGGTCACATACAAGCAGATGCACTGTATTCAGGTACGCCATTGCTCTCTGCAAACACTTCATTCTACTGATAAGAGAAGCCATGTCTTCTGTATCAATTTCTGATGACACCAACAAGGAGGAAGTGCTTATCCCTTTCTCGCTCGTATCTGTGGGGGACACAGAAGACCATGGGTATAGCTGTTGCCACTAGGAGGCGACACAGCAAAAAAGTGTTAGCTCCTCCTCTCAGCTATACCCCTCCTGCAGACGCTGAGCTAATCAGTTTTAGCTTAGTGTCTGTAGGAGGGAGGCAGACATGTTTTCCTGCAAGTCTGCCAAAACCATTTTCTCGCTAGTATCATTGGGGGACACAGACCGTGGGTATAGCTGCTTGCTGCCACTAGGAGGCGACACTAGGCTAAGAAGTGATAACTCCTCCCCCGCAGGCTATACCCCCTCCAGCCTGGAGAGAGCATATCAGTTTTTAGCTTAGTGTCGTAGGAGGCAGACCTCCCTGCTTTTGCAGGGCGGCTTACTTTTATTATTTTATCTTTTTCCTCTTTTAGGTTGGGGAAACAGAGTCGCCTAGCCACTCTGTCTACCCCGGGAGCAAGGCCGGTGTCGGAATCCCCTCACCGCTCGCCCTCCCCAAGAAACGGAAGTGGACCAGGGCAGCCCAGCTCCCCTGCTTCCCGCCAGCCAAGGGGTCACCTGAATCCGGCGAGACCCTCCGCCATTCCAGTCTCCTGCCACTTCGTGTGCCAGCGGCTGAAGAGGTGACCCTGCTGGTACTCTGAGAAAGGGTGAAGAGAAGAGGATGAAGATGGGATGAGTAGTCCGTATTGGGTAAGTACCTCGGCCCTTCCCCTCCCCCTTCTCCCTTCCCCCCCGGTCACCTCATCATAAGATGGAGGACCTTTTTCCTCAGGTGGGCCATTCATGGTGAGGGCCCCACATTACCTCAGGCCCAATGTTTGGGCTTCTGTCCATACGGGGGGCCTGGGTTCTCCTCAGATTCTGGTCCAGTTGTACGGCCTGCGGGGTGAGCTCCCGCGGCCGATGTTCAGCCAGGGCACTTGCAGAGCGCCGCTCCGGTCACTCCACTCCCAGCCGGCTATTCGTTTGGCCGGCGCCAGAAATTTAGCCCCCGGCTCCTCTTCGGGCCTACCGGGACTCAGCCCGTGCAGTTGTTTTAGCGGCACGGGATGGGTTCCCGCAGCGAGAGTGTACACTCCCCCTCCAAATCAGTGGGCAGACATCGGCGGTTGCTCTTCAGGCCCCGCTGTGGTAACCGGCCGGCAGTACCGCCCGGTCGGCTGTGCGCCGAACTTTATGTCCCGGCTTTTGCGGCCTACTAGGCCGCAACTTTCATTCCAGTTATGGAGGGGGCGGGTTCGTCCTTTTGGCGCGGATTCTCCCTGACTAGCTGTCGCTCCTCCCCCAGGTGCCCGCTGAGCTCCGCATCTGGTCCTCTGAGCTGGGTTAACCCTTTGTGGCAAGTCGTTTGTTTGCAGCCAGCACTGCATTATCTGAGCGTCCCCTTTCTGCAGGCCAATTACCTTAGATTAGGAAGTTAACCCTAACCCCTTCCTGCCGGCATGTCCACCCTGGTGGTGGGGTATGGGGCTGGGCCCATGTCCTATCTGGACAGGGGAGGATTGCTCACAGTTTCCCAATCCGCCCTCCGGGGCTGTTTAGTTGAGAATGCACACATGAAGAATTCCCAGACCACCTTCTGGGTCGTCTGGTGTATAGGCCACCACATGTGAAATCCAGGGGAGCACATCTGAGGGATTCCCAATCTGCCATACGGGCCATTTGGTTGATAATGCTCCACCTGCACAAATACAGGGGAGCACATCTGAAGGATTCCCAATCCGCCCGCTGAGGCCGTTTGGTTGATAATGCTCCACCTGCACAAATGCAGGGGAGCACATCTGCAGGATTCCCAATCCGCCCGCTGGGCCGTTTGGTTGATATTACTCCACCTGCACACATACAGGGGAGCACATCTGGAGGATTCCCAATCCGCCCGCTGGGGCCGTTTGGTTGATAATACTCCACCTACAAAAATACAGGGGAGCGCATCTGAAGGATTCCCAATCCGCCCGCTGAGGCCGTTGGTTGATAATACTCCACCTGCACGGATCCGGGGGAGCACATCTGAAGGATTCCCAATCCGCCCTACGGGGCCGTTTGGTTGATAATGCTCCACCTGCACAAGCCAGGGGAGCACAGCTGCTGGATTCCCAATCCACCCTCTTGGGTCATTTGGTTGTTAATCCACATGCGCAATGCAATGGAGGACCTCTGGCAGTTCCCAATCCACCCTGCTGGATTGTGGGTCGATTGAGTACCGCCCACACAATCCTGTGAGCGGTCAGGTAGGGATGCCGATTCCACCTCCTGGGTGTTTTGATGGTTATATCACCGCTGTCACAGCCTGCAACTGCCATGGCTGGATGCTAAGAGGTAGAGCTGCGCACGAGCAGGACATTCCTCCTCGGTCTCCTCCGCACCTCCATCCTTCCTCATTAGGGTGATATTCAGAACCCTCCCTTCTGACAGGGGTTGGTTCTGAGGGAACAGTTCTGCGGACTCTGATATGAACCTTCTAGACTGCATCCATGGCAGTACTGATTGTCTGCATTGCCCCTTCCTTAGGCGGCATTTGTTTTGCTACTGGATACAGTACTTACCCTTTGTATTCCCTCCTTCCACAGGTGGACTGACGGCACTTGCACTGGTCCGTGCCAGCCATTTGCGTCTCCCCTTTCGGTTGTTGACGGATTGCTGTTCCACTGGGTACAGTACTGGCGTTATGCATTAGCCTCTCTTATAGGAGGCGTTATGGCTTTATCGCGGGTGGCAATGTTTGCTGTAAGTATTACCACCTTGCTTAGGTGGAGGAATTCTCTACCCACCGGGAACGGGACTATTCGTATGCATTATCCTCTTCGATAGGGGTGTAATTCTCTGCCATAGGGGTCAATTCCTACTGGGTGCATTACCCCCTGCCATAGGTTAGGTACTGGCGCTAACCTCAGGATACAGTACTCCCTATATATTTTTCTCCCCTTCATAGGTGGAGTGGTTGCACTTCCATTGAGGGTAATGCTTACAGTACGCGTTACCCCCTCCAGGGAGGGGGTTATTACACTACCGTTGGATGCGGTTCTGTTTATCTCCCTACCTTCCTTCCTTGACGGAGGGTTGCGCTACCACTGAATACTATTCAACAGTCGGGGCATTACCCCCTTCTACATCTAACGGGAAATCACTGAGCATCTATGCATGCTTTAATTCAACTAAGCCTCCGCACTAGATGCCGTGGCTTCCTTCACGGGTGGGCCGCGGCAACAGTCGTTGCCATTGGTGCCTGGTACTCTTCATCTAGAGGTATATGGATACTGGGACTGCTCCCATACTGTATCCTCCCATCTCTTCTGGTACTGGTGGTTGGCGCAGATAGGTCGTTCCTCGTTCTCTTAAGGGAGTCGCTCAGCAGCTCTTCAGGTGCCCTAGATTCCCATCCCTATGGGCCTCCACCGTTCAGGTCGGTCAGAACTTGGTCCTCTACAGCGTGTGGGTGCACGCCATTATACAAATGTTGGGATTACGACCCAGCGAGCCCAAGGTTGCACTGACTCTGTATTCTGGGCCACCACTCTTCCTCATTAGGTGAGGGTGTTTTGCTGGCATTCTGCATTGACTACTACAGCGTGTTCTCTAACTCAGGATGGCCGAGTGGTCTAATGTGCCAGACTCAAGAGTTAATCTCTTCCGTGTATGGGTGTTCGGGTCTCCAAATGGAGGCGTGGGTTCAGATCCCACTTCTGACAAAAAAGCAAGGGTAGTTCTCACAAGGGCCGGAGATCGAACTCATGGCAGTGGGTCAGCCCCCTCAGATAGGGGTTCTACCCTGACACTGCTTCGGCGGTTGCTCTGGTTTTGCCCCCTTTTTAGATGGAATGCCTCAGAATGGCTCTGGTTGACTGAGTTGGCTTGGTTCCATGCTACTTCTGGGTGTCCTTAGGCCTCTCCCTCAGTTTTACGCTGGGAGGAGCAGGCGGTAGCTATTACTGTACAAAGGGTATTTGCATCTCCACTACATGCTAGGGTTCCTACTGAACATTCCTATTGCACAGTTCCTTCGTCAGACGGCGGTTTCTTCCGACTCTGGGATTGGTATCCTGTACGGTGTGGCATCCTCCTCAGCTGGAGTGTGGCCTTTGCGTTACTCTGGCAGCTTCCTTTGTATGGGCTCCTCCTCAAGGGTGTATTTCATTACCAAGAGATCTGTACAGTGCCAGTCCCTGATGGCAATGGGCTTTGCCCTGACCTCTCAATGGTCTTCATTACTGTTAACTGTCCGTTGCTCTGACGACTATTGTTCTTGTGTCGTCAACTCAGGTTTTGCATTGGCGTCAGTGCCATAGCTATCAGCACCTTACTTGGGCGCGCTCGACTGGGTAGCTTAGTCCCTGTGGCACTCGTCTACCACTACGGTGATACTGTCCGTCAGATATGTTTACTTAGTCCCTGTGGCACTCGTCTACCACTACAGTGATTCCTCCCTTCAGTTATGGTTACTTCTGTGTCACATCAAGCGATGGTGGTCATTCCTTTCACGGCTCCTTCCGGGGGTGGACTACGGTCCCCCCAAGCCAGGCTGAGCGGGTGACTGTCACACCTTGTCACCACTGGTAGGGATTTCGTTCCTTGAACGGAACACCCCTATTTTTCTTTCCTGTCCTTCCTCTAGCGGGACTGCTGACCACCTTTTCCCTTCGGTCTCCTCGACCGGTGGCAATGGGTTGTATAGCTATGGAATCCGGGATCTATTTTTTTCCACGGAGAGTATTCTCTTATCTTGGTCTCTGCCCGCAAGTCAATATATGTCAATTATGGGTTTTTTTCCATTACCGGTTTCTGTTAACCAGAGGAGGATCCTGCGAACCTGGATTTTGGTTCCGCTCCCACAGTTGTGGTCTACAACCGGCTTCGCCCCGACGATCGGTAGATCGCTGGGGGCGTTTCAGGAACAAACAAGCCCCCCTCTGGGACTTCTTCTTCTTCTTTTTGTACGTCCATTTGTCCTTTGTCATTTGCATCAGGCAGTGCTCCGCCAGAATTTTCTTTCTGGCAGAAGGTCACCGCTTTTCGGGTCTTCTCGGACATGGTTTTTCTCTTCTTTCTCCCTCGTATTTTAAGGGTGGGCACTCCATCAGCCATCTATTTTGGCCTCGGAGATTTGCTGGTCCATATCTGGCGCGTTGGCGCGTTCCGCTGTATGGGTTTTCTGTCTGATTTTCTTGGAGGTCCTTGTCATAGCTGGCGTCTTCCAACGGGATGTTTTTTTTAGTTTTTTTCCCTGGGATGTCTGCCTGTCGGTTGCTTCCTAGCGGAGTGATGGCCTGGCCGTCCAGCGGTCGTCATTTCTCGGGTTCATCTACTCCAGACATCGCTTCTAGAGGGCAGCGTCTTGGTCTTCCGGCAAGTTCACTGAGTTTTTCGGGGGTCTTTTCTAGCCATCATCTGTTGCTGCTCCAGGCAGCAAGATCTTGCAGGCGGCAGCGGATGCCGCATCCTCGAGGGCGTTTTTTCTCCAGGGGGCGTGTGATTTTTTTCCCTCCCCGTGGACTGCTTTAGGACGTCCCACGGTCTGTGTCCCCCAATGATACTAGCGAGAAAATGAGATTTTTGTGAACTCACCTATAAAATCTCTTTCTCGCGTAGTTCATTGGGGGACACAGCTCCCACCCAGTGTTCTGTTTGCCGCACATATTGGCGGTTGGTGGGCCAGTATGGTCCTCAGTTCTGGTGCATTCCGACTGATGTTTGTCAGTTGTGGGTTGTGTACTGTGTTTTCCTTATTGATTTTTTTCTCCTACTCCTATTGCTTGGGCACAAACTGATATGCTCTCTCCAGGCTGGAGGGGGTATAGCCTGCGGGGGAGGAGTTATCACTTCTTAGCCTAGTGTCGCCTCCTAGTGGCAGCAAGCAGCTATACCCACGGTCTGTGTCCCCCAATGAACTACGCGAGAAAGAGATTTTACAGGTGAGTTCACAAAAATCTCGTTTTCTTTAATTTTTTATTTTTCCGATCGGACTACAGGCGGCCTCCAACCACCTGTTTTCTCCACACTTGTGGGAGAGACCAGTGGGTTCTCAAGCTCGCTGCTCGTTCCCCACCTTTGGAAGACAAGGAGGAACAGTCCCCCCTGTTACCATTGTGGCAGCACACTGAGGAAGGTGACACTGCTGGAATAAAGGTGGGCAGAAACCGTCTAGGTAAGTATTACCTACCTTTCCCTGCTGGCCTCTGCCAAAATCCCAGGGTTTAACCTTCCTCCCCTCCTCCCTGTAATGGGTTTTAGGGGTTAACCTTCTGCTAGGTCCCCTTCTCCTGTGTTTTCTAAAGTGAACACAGTAAAAGTTTTTTTTTTTTCCACAAAACCTTGGCCTCTCACCGACCCTCAGTGTGCCATCTTTCTCCAGGCCTGGCGGTACTCCAGCGCTCTCACTGGGCGTCTGTACGCCCATTCCCGACCTCCTCTGTTCTGGGGGCAAGGTCCCCTTGACACTCCCGCTCCTTCCATGCGCTGCTCTACCAGCCAGAAGTTCTTCCGGTCGGCCCCACCTGTACGCGAGGCCCCGGCTCTGCAGCCTACTATTAGTGATGTCCGGATCATGAACGAATCGTTCTTTTGAACCGATTCAGTTCACTGATCCGGAAGAGTCGGTTCCTCTGACTGAGCCGATCCGAATGAAACGGCTCAGTCAGATCAGCACAGAGGCAGCAGCAGGCAGTGAAATAGGAGCCGGCAGTGGACGCTAGCCCCGCCCCTCCCCGCCCTCCAACCAATCAGAGGCCGCAGCACTGACTCCCAGCACAGGGGGAGTCGCAGGGACTCAGAGAATCGGCTGAGTCTATTAGTTAAAAGAATCGAATGAGTCAGAGACTCATTTGATTCTTTTGAGTTAAAAGAACCGTGAGTCACCGAGTCCCTGCCAGGCTCCCTGCTCTGCGGCTCCCTGTAAGTCCGTAAGTCAGTCAGTCCGTCCGTCGGGGGGGGGGGGGCAGGCATTAATCTAGCATGTAGCAGAGCTGTGTGTGTACAGGGTGCATGCAGCAGTGTAGCATCATGCTACATGCACCCTGTACACACACAGCTCTGCTACATGCTGTAGCAGAGCAGGAAGTCTGGTAGGGACTCGGTGACACGATTCTTTTAACACTCTCAGACAATTATCACAGTCTGCTCCACTGCAGCAGAGCTGTGTTTGCCAGGAGCTTGTCCCTCCTGACCTTCGGTTCACTTGAGAGCCGACTCAGCAAGTGAACCGAAGATTCGATGAGCTGAGCATGCGCATTGATCTTCAGTTCACTTGCCTCTGCCGGCTCATGAAGTGAACCGAAGATCCGATTCATGAATCGGTTCATTTGAATGAGCTGATTCAAATGAACCGATTCAGCTCAAAGATCCGAACTTCCCATCACTACCTACTATGCCGCGTTTTACCAGAGTGTTTGGGGGGCGGGGACTGTACTCTCACTGCAAGAAACTTTGCGCCCATATCTTCAGCCCACTGAGCTCCGCCCCCAACCTACTTAACCCCTTCCTTGCCTCAGTGCTTCTGTGGCTGAGGGAAAAATAATTACCTAATCACTCTTAAAAGGGTTGATGGGATTGGGGCTGCATGTAATTCCCACAGCTATTATTATTCACCACTACCACGGTATACTGTACAGCCTATGTAGAACAAATTAGTTCACACCGGGTTTACTCCGCTGTGCATAGGGTTCCCACCCCAGAATGTAGTATAATAAAATATACCTCTCACTGCTGTGATTTTTATTATACTGTACAGCCTGTGGCATTGCCCACTTTCCTTAGGCAGAGTAATTCCACTTCCTCTGGATACTGTACAGCTTGTAGCATTACCCTCTTTTCTTGGAGTATTTGCACTACCACTGGATTCCTATTCATTCTGTATCATTGCTCTTTTTTCATAGGCAGGGTATTTGCACATGTGACCCTATACATCCGGTACCAAGGCCTCTTTCCATAGGCGGAGTATTTACTTCACCACTGGATACTGTACAGCCTGTCACGTTACTCTCCTTTATAGGCGGAGTACTAGCAATGCCACTGGATACTGTACGTCCTGTACCATTTCCCTACTTCCATAGGCGGAGTATTGGCATTACCACTGAATCATATATTCCTGGTAGCATTGCCCTCCATCCATAGTGGGTGTATTTACACTTCCACTGGGTACTGTAAATTCTGTGACATTATCCTCATTCCATGCAGTAATTGCGCTACCACTGGATCCTATACAGACTGTAACATTACTCTCCTTCCGCAGGCGGAGTAATTGCACTAATCCTGGTTATCTTCTGTCTTTTTTTTTTTTCGGGACTTTGTGGCGTTCCATGTCGCACTCCCTTCCTGGCGCAGTATTTATCCCATATCTGGTTCCGGTCTGGCCGTTTTGTACATTCCTATCATATCTTCCTCTTCTTCTTTAGGCGGAGTTGGTCTGCAGTGGCGGTTGATAATGTCTGATGGGTTTACGCAACTTTTATGTTTTCAGCCATGTACGTTGCTTCTACCTGTTCCCTTTTTTTTTTAGCTTCCGGTTAGGTCTGCCAGTTCAGGCAGCCTTCCATAGGTATCAGACAGCTTCTCTCTTCTCTTGTTATGAAGCTTAAAGGGGTTGTCCAAGTTATATTTATTGATAGATCGGAGGGGGTCCGACACCCAGCACCCCCTCCGATCAGCTGTTTGAAGAGAAGGCGTGCGCGGTGTCAGCGCTGCGTCCTCTTCACTGTTTACCTTCTAGCCATTGCATCTGCAGTGGTGAGCAGGTGTATTTACACCCAACCCGTCCCATTCATTTCAATAGGAAGGCTTGGGTGTAATTACACCTGCTCACCACTGCAGATGCAACGGCTAGAAGGTAAACAGTGAAGAGGAGGCAGCGCTGACACCGCGCACGCCTTCTCTTCAAACAGTTGATAGGAGGGGGTGTCGGACCCCCGCCGATCTGATTCTGATGACCTATCCTAAGGATAGGTCATCAATAAATATAACTTGGACAACCCCTTTAAGGTCCTCCTCTCCATGTCTCTGCTTACCACATTGTCATTCTCCTTGGGGAACATTCTTATGAGACAAACCCCTTGGCCGTTGGTCTAAACGGGACGTTTTTTTTATCCCGGTGGAAACTCTTTTCCTACCAGGTTACTACCCAATTTTTATTTTTTTTTGCTGTTTTTTTTGGGTCGGTTCCACTGCCTTGTTCTCATTGTGTCTCTTCTATCCCTCGATATTCTTTTCTTATGGGCTATAGTCATGCCTGACATCCAGGTTCTCTAGCCCTGATTTTGTTAATGGTACTGCTGGTGTGCTCTTCTACTTTGACAGCCTGGTATGGAGTAGGGGCTTGTCGCCTTCTGACACCTCTACTTCTTCCCACGGGAGGGGAAAGGGGGGGCAAGATTTGTCACATCTGCAATTCTCTGGCCCTTGGTATGCAGACACCATTTTCAGTTAGTTTTTTTTCTCCTGCCATGCCATGACTGTTGATCATTCTAGGGGGGTCTTTTTCTGGGGTACTGGTCCTTGGGCATCACCTTCCTTAGAATTTTTCTGGACCCAGGCTATGTTTTCATTCTTGTCTATCTTGTGGATATTCGGTGTGCTCTCCACTTCTTCCGAAGTCTCTTAAGCCGTGGCTTATGTCCCCTGGGCTGTTCTTCTTCTGCCTAGCCGGGGCGTCTGGGTATTCAGACGCTTTCTGGCTGGCCTTCCTTGGAATGGCTCTTCCTGTCCTTTTTTCAGGGGTCCAGGTGTGTCCTCCCACCCGCAATTCTGTGAAGGGCCCTATGACAGGCCTTGGATTCGTTCTGGTCTTGTTCCCTCCCCATGGTACTGCTTTTAACCTCCCATGGTCTTCTGTGTCCCCCAGTGATACGAGCGAGAAAATAGGATTTTTGTCTTGCCTGTAAAATCCTTTTCTCGCTGAGTTCATTGGGGGACACAGCTCCCACCCAGTAAGTACATTGCTGACTCTCCTTGATGGGTCCCTCCGGTTCTTGATTCTGACCCATCTTCGCCTTTCTTACCTTTTTATTGTTTTCTGTTGGCTTCTCCTGGCTGCTCCTACTGCTTTCATACAAACTGATTAGCTCAGTGTCTGCAGGAGGGGTATAGCTGAGAGGAGGAGGAGCTAACACTTTTTTTTGTTTAGTGTCAGCAGCTATATCCATGGTCTTCTGTGTCCCCCAATGAACTCGGCGAGAAAAGGATTTTCCAGTTAAGACAAAAATCCTACTTTCATGACCAGGCTTGAAAATCCAGGCAATTTTTCGTGATTTTGTGCATGTGGTGGTTTAGTGACCCTACATTTTCTATTAGTTTAACTACCAAAATAATTTTTGCTATGTTTTTTTACTTTACACTTAGGACTTTTTATTGCAATGGGTTCTCTATTTTGTAACCTAACATGTATAGCTTTGAGTGAAAGGGGTGACTATGGTGACAGTATTTTTAATAATTTTTTATTTTTTAAATATTTTTTTTAAATTAGCATTTTATTTTTTACTTATATTTTGACTTATTTTTGGCACATGTGTCCCCCAAGAGGTTATTAAGAGACTAGCCTGCATCCTGCTCTCCCTCCCTGTGCTCATGTACTGCTCTCCTGCCGGCAGTGGAGAAGGCAGAAGTGGTAATAAACCGCTCCTGTCTTCTCCTCAGGGTCCCCGCTGTGTCTCACTACCAGGACCAGACCTGATCCTGCTAGATTGCAGGAGCTTCAATCCTAGCGCTGTACAGCACAGGGATTTAAAGGCCTACCTGACCATTTATATATATGCCTTCTGCACAGGGTATGTACAGATAGGACAAATATAGTCAGTGGACAGTCGGGAAGGGGTTAATTTGATTCTGCTGCTGCTTTTATCTATTGTCGCACTGGGGGATCACGAATAATACAGTTTTGCAGTTTCGTAGCACAGTATGTAAAATGGTTTCAAATTGGAGGCTCTTCTTGAACAGCCTCTTAAAGATCCTGTTGGAGCATGATAATTAGGTACCTAAATATATCCCTGTGTGTCATTTACACTCACGATTTTCATCCTGGTAAGGCGATTTGTATTTTTACCAAAACTGGTTTTGCAAGCGATCCCCTCTGGTATTTCCGTCCTGTGAAATCTGACGCTTGCAGCGTACCTCTCACTCCCTCTTTAGTACACATTCACCCTGGAATCTCTGCATCCATTTTTCTTCATTTTCTTTTCTGATTACAGTATCGGGAAAATACACTTGCTGCAAGAGAACTGTTCTCTAGTTTCTGCTCCTCACCAATGTGCCTTCAGACCCAGGTGGTACCATACCTGGCAAAGCTCACAAACCCATTAAGAAACCAAGGTAAACTGTACAGTTATATCCGTAGTGACCTTTTTTTTGTTTTGGTTTTTTCTGGGGGGGGGGGGATTTAAAGAGGTCGTCTCACTTCAGCAAATGTCATTTATCATGTAGAGAGAGTTAATACAAGGCACTTACTAATGTATTGTGATTGTCCACATTGCCTCCTTTGCTGGCTGGATTCCTTTTTCCATCACATTATACACTGCTCATTTTCATGGTTACGACCACCCTGCAATCCATCAGTGGTGTCTGTGCTTGCACACTATAGGAAAAATTGGTGGCCGGGACTGCACATAGGCTAGTGCTTTTTCCTATACTGTGCAAGCACGACCACTACTGCTGGATTGCAGGGTGGTCGTAACCATGAAAATGAGCAGTGTATAATGTGATGGAAAAATGAATCAAGCAAGCAAAGAAAGCAATATGGACAATCACAATACATTAGTAAGTGCCTTGTATTAATTTTCTCTACATGATAAATGACATTTGCTGAAGTGAGACAACCCCTTTTAATAGAAGGAACGTAGAACGATAACATCCAACTTACATTACTACAGAACCTCAGAAAATCTGAGAAGGTTCTTCCAACTGAGGAGCTTGTAACTCCCTGCCACCCATTCCTTTCCCTAACACTTATCCCCCCTTTTAGTTTCCATTATTAAAGGTAATGTGTCTTTATGAGTCCTTCTTTTTTTCTTTTTTTTTTTTTTAGAATTTTTTTTATTTATTTTTTATTTTCCATGTTACTGTGCTTTACTTTTTTTTTTTTATATATAATCCTGCAATTTTTTTTCGCACTGGCTACTAGGTCTAATAATAATAATAATTTTTTTTCCCCTGTTCTGTACAGGTAATGATAATTTAACTACTGAAAAGTTGTCACCACAGGCAGAATTACAATCACAATTAACACCTCTGTATAGATAACACAGGATCCACTATTCACAATAGGTGATATCACAGCTTGACAGGTCAATAGGGTCAGCTCCTGTCCATTGTGTCTGTGGCCTACATGGCTGTTCCCAGAAGACAGGAAGTCCTAAGCTACTTTCACATCTCCGGTATGAATTCCGGCAGGTTGTTCCGGCAGAGAACAGCCTGCCGAAATTGTCCAGATCTGGCGCTGTCGTATAATGGGGTCCGGTGAAGATCTGTGCGCATTCTGGCCGACAAGCGGAGAACCGGCCAGACACAAACTGCTGCATCTGCCTGAACGGCCATGCCGGCGTTTCACGCTTGAGGTGTAAAAGTAGACTTAAAGGGAACCGGTCATCATGAGAATGCAAAGTGCGATATAGGCAGAATAGTATAGAGCAGGAGGAGCTGAGCCGACAGGTGTATAAGTTTATGGGAAAATAGTAAAACTTGTAATTTATACAATTATACTCCATCTACTATCATTTTGGGCTTGGAAGTCCAGGAGGCGGTCCTATCAGTGATTAACAGCTATCTGTGTATACACAATCATAGAGGGAAGGCTGTCAATCACTGATAGGACCGCCTCCTGGACTTAAAAACCCTGAATGAGCAGGAATTTACATGAATAAAATACAGGTTTTACTGAATCTTTTCCCATTAACCATATATCAATCTGCTCAGCTCCTCCTGCTCTAGAACATGCTGCCTGCAGCTCAAACACTATATTCAATGTGACGGGTTCCATTTAACAGATTTTAGGCCTAATGGCCTAAAATAATTGCAAGATTATATACAATTTTTTTATATACTGGAGAAAGTGACAAGGATAAAAAACCACAAAAAATTCTTTAAAAAAGTATTAAACATAAAAAGAGATTTAAACAATGGGTCATTTTCTGCATTGCAATTATTGCTACTTATGAATTATGGTGTATGAAGGGTGCATTTTGGGTATTCATTTAGGAACATCTAGTCACAAATTGTAAAGATTTCCTGACGATATTAATTGCAATTTCCTTTTTCTTCTGCAGCACAAATTGCATTTATCCAGGATGTTGGCAGGCTTCCCTTGAAGAGACACTTTGGAAGGTATAGAGAGATTTTCAGTCTGTGTAAGCTGTCAGTGTGCTGTCTTACTTAGTTTTTTTCCTTTTTATTTTTTTAAATCATGTCTTTATGATTCGATAGGGGCAGACTGTGAACTTAAAGGGGTTGTGCAAGAATTGAGGGGGAGGGGGGGGGGGGGTTGGCAAAACCACCCATTCTGCCGGACCTGCAAAGGGAAAATTACTTGCCTGTTTCTCAGCGCCAGCTCCCCACTCCTTCTCCTGCAGGCCTGCGATGCTCCGGTGGGCTCCATCGATGTCGGCATCCGGTTTGACATTAGCGCAGCCAATCACAGGCCACAGCGGTGTCCGGCTCCCCTTGCATCATGACAAATGGTCACATGATGCAATAGGAGCCAGATACTGCTTATGCACGTGATTGGCTGTGGCCATGTCAAACCGGATGTTGGAGCCGCATTTTAGCAGGAGAACGGCGGGAAGGAAGTCATTTTCTCTTTGCAGGTCTGCTCTCATCTCAAGAGCACTTATGTATGTTCATAAAACAGCTTTTCCATGGAGATGTAAGTAAACAGTACCGCCTTCCTCCCTGTAGGTCCTACGATTATTCGCAGCATAGGGGATAACTATTGTGTCACAAGAATGGGGGGCCACTTACCCTCAGGAGTGCCCTAAAATGGATGGAGTGGCTGGTTGGAAGAGCACGCTGCCGCTCCATTAATTTCTATGGGACTGCTGGAGATAGATCTCTCATTTTCATAGTATCCCCTAGGAGTCCTGTCAGAATTTTCTCCCATCTCCAGATATATCACAGAGATCATATCCTGCTCTCAGATAGGGCAGCAGAAATCACAGGTCCACACTAAGTACTTCTGTGTTTTACAATATAACTTCAGTGCTGTAGTATTTCAATCTTGACTTGTGTGTAATGTCTGTCTAGGATAAGGCTGGAAGCCCTTACCGACAAGGACCCCGGAGTAGCAGATGTTGACAGTGGTGATGAGGAGGACCCTGCTCATGGACAAAGCACTAAAGAAAGTGAAAACAGACCCAAGACTCAGCAGGGGTCAGGTGGCTCATTACTTCCTTCCAGCCAAGGAGGAGATACTGATCTTCCACCCAGTCAACCTCAACCTGTTACAGCCCAGGCCATTATGGAAGATGAAGAGCTGAGGATAGAGGAATTTGACAGTGACTGATACACGCCATGTGTAGGATCTACATTTGTGCAGCGGTCTCGTGTATTCTGTCTGAACTTAACTGAAACATTTATTTTCATGCAAATTTGCTGTCTGTCCGGGCAGCCATGGCTTTATGCATTTATTTTATAGAAACCGAAACCTATTACACCAGAAGATAAAGTTGTCACCTTTCCATGGTACCTCCTCACACCCATGTCCACTTGCAGGAACTTGCGCAGACCTCCATACAGTTTTATCGCAAGCCAGCGATCAGAGAATGTGAAATGTAGATTATGTAAGTTCTGCGCTAAACTATTTATGTGAATAAAAGAATTCTGTTTTCCAAACGGGTTTCATATTTTCTTTGTAACCTAATTTCTAGTGTTGAGTGAAGCGAGCTTTGGATGCTACATCCAAAGTCGCATCGTTCAGAACTTCTGATTACTACTGTATGGAGATTCATCTCCGTACAGTATTAGAATGTATGGGCTCCGATGAGCTGAATTCGGTTATTCACAAAGTTGCGCTTGACTTTGTTGATTAACTTCGGTAGTTGATTTTTAAAGTGGAAAACCACTTTTAGGCTACTTTCACACTAGCATTGTTTAAATCCGGCGTTCAATTCCGACACCGGAACTGCCCGCCGGATCTGGAAAAACGTGTGAAAACAGATTACATTTGAATCCTCAGGATTTTGATCACAATGAAAAAATGCATTGGAAAAAACGGATCCGCCATTTATGGACTTTAACTTTTTTTTTTTTACATTTTTCGGGTTTAACATGCAAAAGCCGGATCCGGTTTGACTGAGCACAAGGCGCCGGCGTTAATGCAAGTCAATGAGAAAAAGGCCTGATCCGGCGTTCAGTCAAAGTGTTCCGGATTTTGGGCCGGAGGTAAAAATACAACATGCTACGGTTTTCTGAAAAGCCTGATCAGTCAAAAAGACTGAACTGAAGACATCCTGATGCATCCTGAACGGATTACTCTCCATTCAGAATGCATTAGGATAAAACTGATCAGTTCTTTTCCGGATTTAAGCCCCTAGGACAGAACTCAGCGCCGGAAAAGAAAAACGCTAGTGTGAAAGTACCCTAAAACTTGAAACCGAACTCTGCTTCGGTTTCCGAGGTACCAGTTAGAACCGAAGCTGAGTTCGGTTTGAAGTTTTAAAGTGGTATTCTACTTTAAAAATCAACTACCGAAGTTATTCAACAAAGTCTCTCACGACTTCATGAATAACTAACTTTGGCTCATCAGAGCCCATACATTTTAATACTGTACGGAGACGGATCTCTGTACGGTATTAATCAGAAGTTTTGAAAGAAGCGACTTCGGATGTAGCATCCGAAGCTCGGTTCGCTGATTTCCCTGTGAAGAGGCATTCTAACAATTTTTTTGGACATTGCAACCCTAACGCCTCATGCACACGAACGTATTTTGTTTGTGTCCGTTCATTTTTATTTTTTTTGCTGTCCGCATCAGTATGTCCATTCCGTAGCCCAAAAAAAAAAAAATATAACATGCCCTATTCTTGTCCATTTTGCAGACAAGGCTAGGCATTGTTACAATGGATCCGCAAAAAAAAACTGATGCCATACAGACGTCGTCTTTTTTTTTTTTTTTGCGGACCGCAAAACACATACAGTCGTGTGCATGTAGCCTAATTAGCTAGCAATATTTTAGCCGCTTCATCCCAGCTTAGATAGGTGCATACATGTTGAACCCTTTTAATTATGGTACACTGTGAGATATGATCCCCAGTCTGACCACCAGCCCAGAGCTTTCTGCCCTGTGTAGACAAGAGGTCAGTCTGCCCTGTGTGGCTGGTCTTCTGAGAACTGCAGGATTACATCAGCATCTATCAAATTTCTCCTGGCGGCTCTCAGATCCCTCCCCACCAAGCTCCATACTCCTTGCTCCTCTATAGAGTGCTGCTGAAGATATCATCTCTGCCCTGTCGAAGGCCTGTATTACACCAAAAGATCATCTGACAGATTTTTTGACCAATCAGTGGTCAGATGGCCACACACACACACACACACACACATTCCTGTCAGGAGGTCCTTCTAATAATAAGGGTCCATTCACACGTCTGTATGAGTGATCCGGATCCGTTCCACAATTTTGCGGAACGGGTGCTGACCCATTAATTTTCAATGGGGCCGGAACGGATGCAGACAGCACACTATGTGCTATCCGCACTTCTGGATCCGCAATTCTGTTCCCGAAAAAAATAGAACATGTCCTATTCTTGTCCGCAACTGTGGACAAGAAAAAGCATTTTCTATTATAGCGCCGGTGATGTGCGGTCCGCGAAATGTGGAAGGCACATCACCGATTTCCGTGTTTTGCGGACCTGCAATTTGCAGACAGCAAAACTCCTACGGACTTGTGAATGGAACCTAATGGTGGAGAAAAGTATAATTATTCACAGACTGCCACCATTAAGACCTGGCCTTTATTAGATTTGTATAAAAAAAATACCAATAGGTGCCCTGTAAAACAAGGGTCAGGGTACTGGGAAGAAGGGAAAGAGAATCTGAGCCCTAGTGCTTCCCTATTCTTTATACCATGCCTGAAACGGAATGGCCACCCCGATTGGGACGATCCCGTATCAGGAACCTCCTGTATACCCTAGGATAGCCCTGACATCCGGATAGAAGGCCACCACCGTTTGTACAAGTGAATGTGATGTTACCAAAAATAAAAAAACAGGACAAGGTCCCACAAATTGCCAATACCCTATATAGTACGTTATACCGGGTAACGTCAAAATATATTAATCTTTTATATATAGTAGTCTATCTGTCCCAGGTGGTTGCAGAGAGCATCATGAATCAACCTCACATGATGTAATAGTTCCAACGCGTTTCGCCTTATTACCTAACGTGGCTAATCAGGGGACTGTTATTATCATTTTAAGTGGATCCGTAATAAATTAGCGTACAAGTGTGTCAAATTAACCATATTCACACCATACATATTTAAAATATATCAAATCAATAATGACAACTGTAAATACTTAGTGTAAGGAATAGATACAGCCGCACTACCGGTATTTATCGTCCTCCTCCTAGGAGATAAATCCAATAAAATTATTAAGTAATTATGTGAGATTGGCCAGATGAAATGATCCCCAGAAAGTATTCTATAGTAAGGGGTATGTCCAGGATATTATGGTACTTGCGTGACCAATCATGTCAAGTGACTCGGTCCACGGGGTATCCGGCAACAGAATGATGGAGGGAGTGGAAAGACCGCCGGTGCTGGTGTGGCTAATGTCTCCTCAGTTGGTCCGGTCACACATTTACCCTGTTCCAAATTATTATGCAAATGATAATTTTCTCATTTACCTAAATAATTTATGTAAATAAGTCAGCATAATTCTCATGTTATCAACTATTAAGAGTAAAATTTAAATTTTATTGAACAAACCTAATGATAACAGTATTTTTTTTTTTAAACATAAAAAACGTACAATGCACTGTTCCAAATTATTACACACAGTAAGTTTCAAAAACTTTATAGGTTGTAAAGAACAGAAAATTGTCATTTGTTGTGTTTGCAGCATATTTACTGAAATCAAAAGCTTTTTCAATCAAACTTTTAACAACATTTTAACTTTTTAAACATTTTAACATAGGACCCCTTATTTGATAGCAGCTTCACGAGTCTTGCATCCATTGAACTTGTGAGTTTTTGGACAGTTTTTGCTTGAATTTGTTTGCAAGATGTCAGAATAGCCTCCCAGAGCTGCTGTTTGGATGTAAACTGCTTCCCACCCTCAGATCTTTTGCTTGAAGATGCTCCAAAGGTTCTCCAAAGGATTGAGGTCTGGGGAGGACGGAGGCCACACCATGACTATCTCTTCTTTTATCCCCATAGCAGCCATTGATGCAGAGGTATTCTTTGCAGCATGAACATGATTTTATTACGGAAAGCATAGTTCTTCCTTCTGTACCAGGCAGGGGTGTACATAGAAATCATTGGGCCCCATAGCAAGAATCTAAATTGGGCCCCCTAACTCCACCCACTACCCACCTCTGGCCCATCCCACTACCTACCCTGGCCCATCCCACTACCTACCCTGGCCCCTCCCTTGCCACACCCCCCATTGTATTCCTACTGACCCAGAGAATAAAAGGCACAGGTCAGTTTTGCCGCAAAGGGAACGCCGTAGGAACAAAACCCGTAAAATGGTGGAGGAATTGCAGGTTTTTTTCCAATTCCACCCCATTTGGAATTTTTTGCCTGCTTCCCACTACATTGTATGCCATATGAAATGGTGGCATTAGAAAGTACAACTTGTCCCGCAAAAAATAAGCCCTTATATGGATATGTGACCGGAAAAATAAAAAAGTTATGGCTCAAGGAAGATGAGGAAGAAAAATGAAAATGAAAAAATGAAAAAAAAACTCTGGTATCCTATTAAAGGGGTTATCCAACCCCTATTATGCCCCCCAAAATGCTTGGCCACCGCATACAGATAATACTTATGTTCGGCGGGGTGCAGCCAATAGCAGGTCGTGAAGGAAATGAGCCTTCCTAGCGTCACCCGTGATGCTAAGGAGGTTCGTTCCTATTGTGGCCTGCTATTGACTGCCCCCCACATCTCTGGATGTTTTTATTCATGTGATGGGGGGATGCAGTGGTGGCCATGTGGGCATCAGTGACGTGGCTGCCGGGAGCGGGCAAAGTATTACCTGTATGAGGTGCCCTGGCATTCTGGGGGGCATTATAGGGTTTAAATAACCCCTTTAACTCCTTGCTGCTGATGCTTAGTTTACCATGAGAAAAAATAGCCATTTATCACTAATAATGACTTGAGTATAAGTTGATATTGCTGTCATAACAAGAAATAAAAGCGTGAACATCATACATTATACAGTAGAAAAAGAAAGATAAATGTAACGCACAAGAGTAACTACAGCCCCAAGAGGTGCCCTCAGTCGGGTGGACTCACCCTGTCCACTCCCAGAGGCAGTAAAAATAGAATAAAATTAACTGGGCACTCTCAGGATATCTGAACCAATTGAAATTTTATTAGCATATATTACAATAGCACCACACAACAGTATATATTGGCGGTAATAGTAGACACTAAATATCAATATATATAAAAACACACGACATGCAGTAATAGCATATAAAACAACTGGATAATAGAGATCTAAAAATGTAATAAAATTCAAGGAATAAAATTGGAATACTCGATAGTAAAATGTTCGTATAAATATTCAGCCGAATATTTGTATGGAAAAGTCGGATACTAGTAGCAATAAACGGTGTCCTCTAATATTGTCCTATTCGATTTGATCACAGGGGTATCCAAAACTACAGTCCCAATACGTGGTCCACTGAACCAACTTTAAGCGGCGTCCCGCTTATCACATCCACCAGCAGCGTCCCACTGGACTAAAAGTCATATGAATAAAGGTGCTGGATAAAATCAAACGGTCTTACCGTCTCCCTTGATAGTTCAACGAAGGTAATAATGTGGTCCTCTGAGTCTGTAGACCGATGGTTCGTCAATAAGTTTGCACACTGACAATTGTTGGCACATGTATTCAGGCCTTCCACATGGACTCAGGCCTTACAGGTTATATTCCAAGTGAGCCATTCGTGTGACAGACGATTCCTTCTTAACAGATATCAAGTCGATTCTCCAGATTCCCAAGTGGTCCAAGTTTCTGGGGTCCTGTCTAGGCTAGACGCGTTTCGGGGTATCACATTACCCTTTCCTCATACGTTATACACTAAAAACATGATCTATTACACGTTACACACCAATAATGTTGTTAGACCTTGCACACACCAGTAACTCCACCATATAGTGCCTCTCCCATACACTATGCACAAATAATAACATAATATGCTATACAGATAAATAATCCTGCTAAGGGTCCATTCAGACGTCCATAGTGTTTTGCAGTCTGCAAATTGCGGACCGCAAAACACTGACGCCGCACATCACCGGCACTTAATAGATCATTCCTATTCTTGTCCGCAGCTGCGGACAAGAATAGGACATGCTCTATTTTGTTCCGGAGCCGCGGACTGGAAGTTTGGGGCAGTGGACAGGGAATGCGGATGCGGACAGCACACTGGGTACTGTTCGCATCTTTTCCAGCCCCATTGAAAATGAATGGGTCTGCACCCGTTCCACATATTGAGAAACGGATCCGGACCCATTTAACAGACGTCTGAATGGACCCTTATACAATGTGCACAGATAAAGCCACCATATCCTGCACATAGTGGGACAGGGCAGCTATTAGCAATTTTTTGTCCCATAATTGCCACTGGGCACTGTTAGAGGTGGCAGATGTCAGGGACACTGCAGTGGGTGGGAGATTAGAAGCTGCTAGAGGCTCTATGAGGGGAGTGTGTTCTGGCCGAATACTATACCTTATCAGGTACCACTTAATGCACATGCGCAAAACCGGCCAGGACACACTGCGCCTGCGCTCGGAGCCACGGCTGGGTAGGAGATGGTGTGCACGTGCGGCTATATACTCCCGTCGGCCACACACATCAGGATTACGCGTGCGCACTCACAGGTAGGTAGATTTGGACCGGAGTATATAGCTGCACATGCGCACCATCTCCTACCCAGCCATGGCTCCAGGCGCAGTGTGTCCCGGCTGGTTTCGCGCATGCACATTAAGTGGGCGCTTCTCCCGCGGCGCTGCTATAATTTTTGACTCACACCCCCTCCTCCAGCTGATTCTCGTCACTTCAGGTGCGGCCACGTCAACGGAAGTGACAAGGGTATAGCATTCTGATAAGGAATAGTATTCTGACAGAACAGAGTGAACATAAAAGACAAAAGGTGATGGAGATGTGTTATTAGAGGGAGGGTAGCAGCAGCTGGCATGGGCTCTTTTATATGAAAGGGGAAAGAAGCAGGTGGCATGGACTCTGATAGATCAGGGGGCAGAAGTTGACAAGGGCTTTGTGCTAAGGGATTGGGCACATGAAGTCCAATAGGTAATAGGGGCTCTGTTACTGATGGGTGGACAGAAAGAGATTGGAGGAGGACAGAGGGTTCCATGGGCTTTGTGAGTGGGTGGTGGTGACAAGGAATACAAAAAGTGGCAGGGGCTCTGTTATGAGAAGGGGGCACAGAAACTGGTACAGGTTATTTTGGTCACAGAAGGTGGCAAAGAGTCTCTGGGGACTTCAGGGAACACAGGAGATGATAGTGGCTGGAGGCCACAGATGGATGCACCTATTCTGTGGGGAGAGTAGTAGAGGGCATACAAGAGAGGTTCTGTGGGGGCCAGGAGGGAGATAATAGGTAACAGCAGGATAGAGGGAGGTGGCAGGCAGCTAGTGTCCTACCTCAGATTCTTTCCTGCTGTAGTATTTTTTTTACGACTGGCGCAGGGGGCGTGGCTTCGTGGATGTGGGCGTGGCCGGTGAAGTTCTGTCAGCTTGAGCCTGACACGGATGGTCGGGACATCAGCAGAGTGTGCTCTATTGTGTACAGAATGGGGGGGACGGGGGAGGTTCAGAGGGGGCAAGCAGGGCCCGGCCAGGACTGAACGGAGGACAAGTGGGCGTTCTTCCTCAATGCCTGATAAACTGTCTGCAAGGGTTGGGGCCTTCCATGCGCTCCAGGCCCCATAGCAGCTACGTGGTTTGCCTATATGGTAGGTACGCCACTGGTACCAGGGAAGAAAGTGGTCAGTCAGAAACTCCACATACTTTGCAGAGATCATCTTTACACCTTCGGGGACCCTAAAGGGGCCAACCAGCTCTCTTCCCATGATTCTGGCCCAAAACAAGACTCCACCACCGCCTTGCTGACGTCACAGCCTTGTTGGAACAGGGTGGCCGTTCACAAACCATCCACGATCTGGACCATCCAGGGTTGCACGGCACTCATCAGTGAACAGGACTGCTTGAAAATTAGTCTTCATGTATTTTTCTCCCCAATGCAGCCGTTTCTGCTTGGGAGCATTGGTTAGCGGTGGCCGAATAGAAGGTTTATGCAGAGTTGCAAGACTCTGGAGGACTCTACACCTTGATGTCCGTGGGACTCCAGAGGCACCAGCAGCTTCAAATATCTGTTTGCTGCGATGTAATGGTATTTTAGCAGCTGCTCTCTTGATCTGATGCATGGATCTGGCAGAAATCTTCCTCAATGTGCCTTTATCTGCACAAACCCATCTGTGCTCTGAATCCGCCACAAATCTCTTAATAGTGCGATGATCACGCTTAAGGGGTTGTCAGGGTTCAGAGCTGAACCCGGACATCCCTCCATTTTCACCCCGGCAGCCCCCCTGATATGAGCATTGGAGCAGTTCATGCTCCGATGCTCTCCTTTCCCATGCGCTAAATCGAGCAGGGCAAAGGTATTTTCAGGAGTTCCGGTGACGAACCGGGCCCTCCATGGGGCTGCCAGGAACCCCGGTGACGTCACTGGCACTGATGGGCGGGATTTAGCGCTGCCCTAGCCAGTAAAACAGCTAGGGCAGCGCTAAAGCCCGCCCATCAGAGACGGTCACGTCACCGAACACACTGCCGGGTGGAAGCTTCCGCCCAGCAGTGTGTTGTTGAAAACAAAAGAGCCTGTGCCCTGCGCGATTTAGCGCAGGGCAAGGGAGCGCATCGGAGCCTGAGATGCCCCGATGCCAACATCAGGGGGGCTGTTTGTGTGAAAATAAGGGTATGTCCGGGTTCAGCTCTGAACCCTGACAACCCCTTTAAGCGTGATCATCGCATTATTAAGGCGGATTCAGAGCACAGACGTCTGTGGCGGATTCAGAGCACAGACGGGTTCATGGGACAACCCCTTTAAGTTTTCGTGAAATATCTAATGTTTTCATACCTTGTCCAAGGCATTGAACTATTTCTCTCTTTTTGGCAGCAGAAAGATCCTTTTTTTTTCCTTCCCCATATTGCTTAAAAATGGTGCTCTGCTTAATAATGTGGAACACCCTCCTTTAGTAGTTTTACCTTAACTGAAAAACAAAATATTTAATATTTGCGACACTTAAATAGAATTTGCATAATAATTTGGAACAGGGTGTAGTTGCTTATACTTTATTGGATTTATCTCCTAGGAGGGTACAGCCTTGAGGGTATCTTCATTTAGTGGAAAAATCCAACAGCAGAAATCTGAGGCTGACCCTTGGATTCCTGCAGCGGTTTTGCAGTTGCACTGATTTATGGCAATCATTGACTGTTTATTTTTATATTTTTCAAGATGCCGAACACAATTTTTAATTTTTTTTTTTATTTGGGAAAGAAAACTTAGCATTAATAAAAAAAAAAAAAAAAAAAAAAGTGACCTTATGCCTCATTCAGACATCCGTGTTGAAATCTGTAATAAGCTGGTCAGTGATTCATCAGTGAAGGATCCGTGTTTTGTCCGTGTGTTCGTTTTTTTGCTCTCCGTGTGTTATCTGTGTTTCACGGACACTGGATAGCTGAAAATTAATTTTCATAGCATCTCCTCCTAATGGTCCGTGAAACACGGATGGCGTCCATGTTTTTCACAGACCCATAGTCTGTAATGGGCGTGATGGGTGGAAAAAATAGAGCATGAAACACGGATGTGTGAATACATCTATCAAAATGAATGGGTACGTGTGCTGTCACACGGAAAGCACACGTCTAGGAGGGATTACTCTGAGGGTTCTCCGCAAACGCACAGGTATGATATGCAGATTGTTTGGTGGTTTCAAATCCCCAGGGAAAATCTGCAAAGGAGGTTGCCATCCTGCCCAAATCCGCACCCAAGTCAATTTACACACCGGCAATTTCTGTAGCGTGTAGATGACATTTGATAATACTTATTATGTATTAGGCCTCATGCACACGACCGTTGTTCGGGTCCGCATCCGAGCGGCAGTTTTTGCGGCTCGGGTGCGGACCCATTCACTTCAATGGGGTCGCAAAAGATGCGGACAACTCCGTTCCGTTGCCCCGCAAAGAAAAATATAACCTGTCCTATTCTTGTCCATTTTGCTGGCAAGAATAGGCATTATTACAATGGGCCGTCCGTTTTGTTCCGCACACGGACGGCTTCGCGGTTTTCGGAATGGTTGTGTGCAGCTGTAGTTGGTAAAGTGTGGACAGACCACATGCTGGGAAAAGGACCTGTGTGCTAAACTGCACAGCATGCAGATACCTCTCTCCGTGATCAATACCAGATCAGGTAGGAGTCTTCCTGGACGACCCCACTGATACATGTCTGGCTGCACTGTGACCACAGGACGTGGCTGGAGCTGGGACTGCACAGGTGCTCTCAGGTGAGGCAGTGCCCAGCCCTCAGGTCATGTGACCAGTAGGGGGCGGGGAGGCCACGTCTGTGGAGCAGGAAGTGGCGGAGCTGCGTGTAGTGTCAGACGGAGACCCCGGGAGAACCCCAGATGTACGGCCGGTGACCGCCTCCGTACCGTGCAGGTAACCGGGCGCTGACCGCTGTCCTCCGGGGGTTTCCTGGATTGTGAGGGAGTGCACGTATCTGTATCTGCTGTCTGGGGGTGGTTGTCATATCTCCTGAGTACTCCGAGTACTGCATGCATGTAGGGAGGGGATGCCAGTGTGTGCCTCCAGAATGGCACCCACCTGTGGAGGAGTATGGCATCGCCTTAGGATATGTTCACATGAAGCAGATACAGCACTGCAGGTTTGTGAGCAGTGTACTACAGGACCAGCAAATCTCATCCACAAACCGCAGAAAAAATGTCATTTAGGCTGCAGATCTCCAATACAGATTTTTACACTTTGAAATGCACAGAGTTTCATCCACTGCAAATCTGCTACATACAGTATGGCCGCACCCTAAGGCCTCTCTGAGACGAGCGTGACCGGTGCGGGGATCACGCTCCTTGTCTGGGCGCCATTCCCTGTTATGGACACTGCTAGTTTCTCTGGAGCGTATGGTATTACAATGATTTATAATGCTGTGTGTCTCTGCTTAACTTTACATCTTCAGAATAAGGGCTCCTTCACACGACCGTAGTGTTTTGCAGTCCGCAAATTGCGGATTCACAACACACAGATATTTGCCCACACGTGTTCCCTAATTTGCGGACAGCACATAGCCGGCACTATGATAGAAGTGCCTATTCTTGTCTGTGGCTGCGGACAAGAATAGGACATGCTAAATTTTTTATTTTTTTGGGGGGGGGGGCGCGGCGCGCGGAATGGAACAACAGATGCACACAGTGTGATGTCCACATCTTTCGCAGCCCCTTTGAAATCAGTGGGTCTGCACCCGTTCTGTAAAATTGCGAAAGGGATGCAGACCCATAAATACAGTCATGTGAATGAGCCCTTATACTGACATAATGCTGTCAGTATGATCCTGCCGCAGTAAGGTCATGCAGAGACACACATTATTATAAATCAGTATAATGCCGTGCGCTCCTGAGAAACAAGCAGTGTCCAGAACGGGGAAAGACTCTCAAACACGGAGCGTGATTTCCGCACAGGTCACGCTCGTCTAAAATTAGCCTAAGATGGCAGGCCTCATGCACACAACAGTATTTATTTATTTCGTGGCCCACAAATTGCAAATTTGCAAAAATATGGATTTTTTTTTTTCCCAGCTCCAAGAAAAATGTAATTTCCTTTTGCATATCATTTGTTTTACCAGGCTTTTTTTTTTTTTTTTCCAAAAATAAACGCCAGGACCAAAACTGCAAGGGAGCCCTGAAGGGGTTTTCTAGGAGTAGAATATTGATGACCTATCCTCAAGATCGATGGGTCATAAATATGTAATGGTGACGGTCTAACACCGGGCAGCACCACCGATCAGTTGTTTGTAGCGGCCGTGGAGCTCCATCGAGCGCTGCAGCCTCCTCAAAGCATACCAAGCAGAGTACTATACATTGTATAGCGGCTGTGCTTTGTATTGCAGCCCAGGCCCATTCACTTGGATTGGAGTGGCACATAGGCCATGTGACCAATGAACTGGCCTAGGAAGAGGCCGTAGCGCTCACCGAAGTTTCACTGCCTCTTCAAACAGCTGATCGAGGGGGGTTGGTGCAGGTTGTCGGACCCCCACAGATCTGATACTGATGACCTGTCCTGAGGATAGACCATCAATATTCCCCTTTTAATTCTGATGAGCTATCCTTAGTTCCCATGCACTTGAGTGTGAGCAGTGCTGCAGTGACTGGGCATGGCTCCTACACAGTGTATAGAGTTGTGCTGATCCAGTGCCTGGTCTCCATGCACAGCAGCTCCTGAAAACTCGGGAGTCGGACCCCAGCCGCACTGATATTGATAATTTATCCTAAGGATAGGTCATCAGTGTACAAAGATCCCTGATCTGTGCAGCAGAGTATCCTGTACAGTATGGAGTAATGGTGCCTCGTACAGGGTGTATTACACAGCTCACTTCTTAAGGCCTCATGTGCCCGGCCGTGCTCATATTGCGGCCCACAAAAAGCATATTACGGAGTGAATGGGTCTGCAATCTGGAAGGAGTGTTGTGGAACGAAGGCACAGAACCCCACAGGAGCACTATGGAGTGCTTCCATGGGGGGCCTCTCCATAACTCCGCACCACAAAAGATAGAACATGTTGAATGGGTCCACATGCATTCGGCTGCGGCAGCCGTACGGATGGAGCCCGTGCATTGGGGTCTGCAAATTGCGGCCCCCAATGTACGGAACAAACAGCATACGTTTGTGTGCTTGAGACCTAAAAACTATGCTTTATGGAGAAAGTAAGTACCGTATGTGTATTCTAATGTCAGGGACCATGCAGCAATACTGTATATTTGTACATGTTGGTATGCTACAAAAATGCCAGCGGCACAATATAATGCTACTCTGTATTTTAGATCCTCAAGACAATCTCTTCCTCGCTGCACGCACTGGAGATGATGGACTGCCTGTCAGAGGAGGAGGAAGACTTCATGGCTGGAGGAGATTTGGGAGAGGGCTTTGGGAGAAAGCCTGGTGGACTCTACGAGGGTCTTGACGTGACAAAAGGATTGAAATTGAGAAAAGGATCAAGTTCTCATCATTACCACCTTATTAAGAAGGCAGACGATGATTGTAACACAGGTCATCACATTGGAAAACGGAGCATGTCCGAGGAAAGGGAGACCGTGAGGCCTGCCAAAGAGGGCTACACACGGTGCCGACAGAACAGCATGGGTAAGACTATCAGTCACTCAAAACGTAAAGACTAATATAGCCGTTGCCATCACGTCTAGATTTCCTACGGCATAAAGAGACCGGCTCGTCTTAACCTTTTGGTGCTGGACTGGGGGGGGGGGAGATTTAGGGTTTTTCCCTGTATCCTTTTAATGATTTGCAATTCCAACTTTTGCAGAGAACAGACAAGTCAGTCCAATTTCAAAGGATTCAGGATCCTGTTAGGTAGAATATCCAAAGTGACTTTCATCCATACTGTGGATTTTACCCTCTCCGGTGCAGATCGTGAGTGAGATCCACGATGGAGATCTGCAGCGTAAATTGACATTTCAAATTCAAATCTGCACTTTTTTTATTTTTTTATTCAGCATATGGATGAGTTCTTAAAGGGTTCTCCGGGAATTAAGAAAATGGAAATACTTAGATATTACTTTATTATAAAGATATTCCCAAATACCTTTCATTAGTTATAATGGCTCATTTTGTATGGGGAGCAATCACTAGGAGAAATAAAATGGCTGCCGTCCAATTAGTACACACAAAACCTGTTCTAATAACGCAGGAGGACAAGTTACTTCACAACACTGCGCTAAAGAGCTGCCTCATCCTCCTCTCTGCTCTACTTGTCAGGGATTATGATCCTGTATACAAATGATAAGATCTTCAGTTGAATCTCTGTAGGAATGGAGATCATGAGGAGACATGAAGTACAGAGAGGACGGACAGAACAGCCTGTGGTAATGGAGACTGCATACAAGTGCTGCTGCTCATTACCACATCCCCACCATCCTCTCTGTACTTTATGTCTCCTCATGATCTCCATTCCCCAGAGATTCAGCTAAAGTCCTTATCTGTATTCAGGATCATAATCCCTGACAAGCAGAGAGGAGGATGAGGCAGCTCTTTGGCTCAGTGTTGTTAAGTAACGTGTCCTGCTGTGTGATTAGGACAGGTTTTGAGGGTACTAATAGGATCGCAGCAATTTTATTTCTCCCAACGATTGCTCCCCAGACAAACCGAGCCATTATAACTAATGGAAGGTATATGGGAATATATTTAAAATAAAGTCATATTTAGTTATTTCCATTTTCTTAATTCCCGGAGAACTCCTTTAAAATCTCATTCCCTTTTCAGGTATTGTCTCGCAAAAATCTGCGACAGCAAATCCACAGCATTTCAGCCATGTGTGGATGCAGGCTTAAAGTGTAAAATCAAGTTTTACAATAAAAAGGATCCTAGTGCAGAGCTCAAAATAATTTTCTGTAAAACCTTGTTATTTGATCGGTTATTGTGAGGCAAAACCAGGTGTGGGTCAAAAACACAGAACGGGTGCAGATCTTTTCATTATGCCTTATCTCTGTGTAGCCTCCACTCCTGGTTTTGGCTCGCAAGACGCCCTCTATTCATTTCAATGGGGCTGCCGAAAATTGCCGAGCGCTGGCTCGGCTATTTCCTTCTGCCCCATAGAAATAAATGGGAACAGGGGCTGTGCGTGCGCGGTGTGCTCCCATTCACTTGTATGGGAGCAGCGCTTGGTGTTGGACGGACCAGCCACAACTCTCCCCGCTCCGTTCTCGTTGTAGGTGCGGGTCCCATCCTAGCGATATGCCCCCATTGTATGTGATGGGAATCCTCCTTTAACTGGAGCGCGGCCAGCCTTCTACCTCTGGGCACTTAATACCAATAAATGAATATGGCTGTCTCACAGTAACAATAGTACATTTCATCACTATAATTAATAAAAATGCATTCCAGAATGTTATAACAATATTAAAACAAAATATAACACTGTCGCGGTCCCTTTAAATAATAACATGCTCACGCATGTACTCTTGTAGATGGCGGTCCTTGTGGCATTATTATTATTATATATTTAGATTGGAACGTCCATTATTTCCCCTGTTTGGTAAGTGCCAGAGTTTTTCGGCACTATATGTCCTCCTTATAAAGTACCAGTTCACACAGCAGTCCTTCTATTGTTAGGAAGATTTGTCACAAATGTTGCTCTACAATAGCGCTGGATGTTCTATCCAGTAGTTTAGCAATATTGTGTGATACTGTATCTGTATCCTGGTATATCGCAGACATATACACACTTCCAGTGCCTCTGTAAATGAGAGATGGGTATCTCTTACCAATCTCTGCGTTCCCCCTGCACTTGTCGCGCTTGTTTGCATATACCGGCCGGGATGTCTTAACACATGCGCTCTTGAATCTTACCCACGCCGGACTTCAGGAGATACTTTTTCTTTAGCGTTGCAATTAATATGTATCCAGGATACATTTACAATAGTTTGAGCCAGTACCGCCGTTCACACCAGATGCGTTTCGGAAACTCTGTTCCTTTTTCAGTGGCAAAATGATTATTTCTTCGTGAAAAACGCATTGCATCCGGATGAAAAGCGTTTAAAACTGGTGGTTGCTACATGTTTCTAATCTTTCCGTCTTTTTTTTATTTTTTTTTCACGTGCGTGAAAAATGCATCAAAAATGATCACACCCACGCGGAATAAACTGAACCACTGAACGCAATCGCAGGCAAAACTGACTGCACTTGTGTGAAAAACGCCGTTTTTTTTCCTGAACAGATCCGGATACAATCCGTATCGTTTGTGAGAAAGGGGCCTTAGTGTCAGCGTCCCTAGAGATCTACGGAAGTTAAAGGGTTTGAACGGAGCAGCATGCATGATGGGGGAGAGCGAGCTTCCGTTCTTGTGATTGGCGGGGATAACTTGTCTTCATGTGATAACCTCTTGGGGTTGTCCACAGGATAGTGTTCGCTGGGGGTCCAATCCCTGGGACCCTGACGTTCACAAGAGCAAGGGTCTGATGTGCCAAACATGCCAGATGACCTGTCTCATATGCATCATGCCATGGGTGCTCCATTATTTTCATCTAATGACACCTAATATTGGTGACCTTTTGGTTTATGGTCATGTTGGAAATAATGGGAAGCTGTGCACAGCCCATTTTGTATATCACCCGTTATTAATAGAATTCTCCATCTTTGGTTATTGCTGTGCTGTCAGTACAATAATGCCATCAATATGATTTTTCCTACAACTGGAAATTCTGAAAAATTCTTTTTGCGTTTAATAACTTCATGGTTTCCAGCGTGGGCAGTCCAGTAGGTCACCCTGTTGCTTTTTTTTCTGTCCTCCACAGATGCGAGCTCTGAAATCTCTAATGAAGATCTGAGGCAACGTCTCCAAGACTTAACCGAGGTGCGTTTACTTATGGTGTAGCCCCAGCGTCTGCAGTAATCTCACAATCAGTGCTTGTTTTGAATGTGCTGTAATAACTAGTTTTTGTTTGCGGCCAGTGTTGAGTTGTTCTTAGCCAGTTTTGCAAGTTCCTCAACATAAATGCTCTTAGAAATCATAATTTCTGAAATCCTGTATATTTTGCATTGCCTTGTTTTCCTGTATTTTTATTGGCGGGGGAATTTCCTACAGAATTTGAAAAATCGATAGAGTTTAAAACATATAAAAATGTATGGGTGTCAGAATATGGTGATGTAAAACAGTTTTTTTATTTTTTCAAAGGTTTTAATTTTTTTTAAAAGTAGTAATACAGAATAAAAACTATATAAGGCTGGGTTCACATCACTGTTTAATTTTCCCTTCGTCTGATCCGTCAGAAGAACAGAAAAAAAAAAAATGGATCCTGTGGAAAAAACTGATCCTGTGCATTTTGCATCAGTTTCAGATCAGTGTTTTTTTTTTGTTTTTGTTTTTAGATGGGGGGGGGGAGTAGTATTGCATGCAGGACTTTTTTTCGTCTAAAAAGCGGATCTCAGATAGAAATGGCTGAGACTGATGGCAAATATGTATAACTGATACACAGGATCCGTTTTTTTTTTTTTTTTAAAGGATCCTGTTTTTTTTTTCCTGTTGTGTTTTTTTTTTTATGTTCGGACAGATCAGAAGAACAGAAAATGTAATGGAGATGTTAACCCGGCCTGAATTTAATATCGCAGTAATTTTACTGATCCACAGAACAAGGGTGTCATGTCATTTTTAGCATACAATGAGCACCTTTTTTTTTCAATTTTACCCCGCAAAGAATTATTTTCCCCATTTTCCAGTACAGGCTATGGTAAATGAAATGGTGCTCTTAAAAAATTGTGTAAAAAAATCAAAATAAAATAAAAATTGCCTGGGGGTAAATTGCCTGGTTCCTGGTAAAGTAATAAAAAACACCAGTTCCCTTCCTGTGCCCACCTCTCTCTCATCTTCCCTAGGCTGCAGCCAATCACTGTCCTCAGTGGGCAGCCACCAATTTTCGGAATCTAGGATTGTTGGCATGTTATTGAATGAGAAACCTTGAGAGACTTCATTCACTGGAGATTTCTGAGGCTCTGTTCACACTACTGTGATGACTTCCGTTCATAAAGGGGCCATGATTAGTATGAGGAATCCGTTTTTACTGGATACTATTGACTTATGACGTGGTCTGTATATAATAAAAAAGTATATAATCTTTTTTTTCATAACTGCTTTCAGGAAGTGGACCTTCTAAGAGTGGAGCTTGAAGCTTCCCAAAGACAGCTTGATGGGAAGGATGAAGCGCTGAGGATATTACAAAACATGGTAAGTTATAAAGCTGGTGACATACCCTTTAAGTGGGTGCAGGTGACGATAGGACTAAAGGCTCTTCCCTGTTCATATACCCCTTTTGGATCTGGAAGAACATCCAGATCCAAAAGGGGACATCCTGATCCAAACATCCATTTGCTCTGTGTGGCTTGGTGTGTTTCTGTATTACATGATTGCCCTTTTTGCGATTGCGATGTTAGTAAGGTGATAAGGCTAGATATATACACATTAGATAGCTATCGACTGCCAATTTTCTCTCCTGAGTCCCCCCCCCCCATCCCCCTTATAAATGCAGTTAGCTCAACTACGCCTGAAAAGCTGAACAAAAGGGTTAGGCCTGATCCTTCTCTTCCCCCAACATTTGCTGTCATGGTCAGATCAGAATATGGGGTGTACTGTCTCTCCTTGTAGGGGGGGGGGGGAGCGCCCTAATTGGCGTGAGGAGATTTATAGGCCATATATGTTCCTCTAGAATTCTGCGAAGAAAGGGATGCAAATGAGCTCTTAACAAGCTCTGCCTCTGATGCCACCAGTTGTTAGGCAGCTATCCTATGTCAATGTTCGACTCTTTAAATAGGCCTTGAGACATGACTCGGATATTAAGTAAGCCAGCACCTCATCTGCAGACAGCTGTTTGGGGGTAATTGCCCCCTCATCAGTGCAGAGCAGAGAGTACTGGCTTTTTTGGCTTTTAGAGGTAGAGCTAGTTTTCCACATCTTGGTAAAAAAAAATCCTTCTCAACTCCAAGTTTGAGAATCTGAATAAATGCATGCATCAATGACCCACTTCTTACTTTGTCACTGACATTTAGTCAAGATGATTTTGATGCCGCTTCTAAATCTACTGCACAATTCACCGGGCCTGTTCTGGGAGGTGATTTGGAATAAGAAATTCCCTAGAATTGTACTAAAAACTCTGGAAAGGGACAATGATCTGGGTGGAATAGCCATTCCTAATCCCTAATCCTAATACAACTTCAGCAGTTTAGAGCTTGGGGGGTGGCCGAGGACCTTCATACTAATGGGAAGTTAGTGCGGTCTCTTTCTGATGTTAAAGTCTGGGAGAAAGGTAAAAATATGTGGTGGAATTCCCATTTGCCTGAATTTTTTAGGCTTTAGGATTTTACTCCTTAGGAAAGGAAGGGGTGTCCCATTTATACATCAGATACATTCTAATGGGATATTTCACAATTTTGCTTGGTTCCAGGAACAGTGTGATATGCCCAGGACGTCATATTTTCAGATTCATCAACTAAGACATGCCTTTGATGCCTGGAACAAACAGTGCCCAATTAGTGTTCATTTCCATTCTTTTCTAGAATATGGGGCAGGGAAAAGTATGGTAAAAGGGGTCATTTAATTTTTGTATAAACCGTATAAGCAACTTCTGGTATATTACCTAAAAGCATTCCCTCTATGGATAAAAGATACTTGGGAGAGTGATATGGGACAGATCACTAATGATCAATGGTCTTGCATTTTGGAATTAATCCCTAAATTATCCTTAGAGGAAGGTAATCTCCACAAGGTTTGTAAGACTCCGTCATTGATGTACAAGATACGGACTCTTGTTGTCCCAAATGTGGTATGGTGGATGCTCTTATGGTGTAGGACTATGCATGTTTAAAGTTCTTTTGACAAAGGTTTGTAGGTCTTATTAGCAAAGTGCTTTCCACTGTTTTGGTTCCGGGTCACTGATTATGCCTGTTGAAGATTTTGGTATATTGATTTGGGTGTCCAGAGGATCCTGTATCAGGTGTGTAAGGGTCCATTTGCACATCTGTAGTGCATTGCGAACCCGCAAATTGCGGTACTCCCATAGAAATGCCTATTCGCGTCCGCAATTGCGGACAAGAATAGAACATGTTCTATACTTTTCGGGAGCCCGCTCCGGAAATGTGGATGCGGAGAGCACATAGTGTGCTCTCCGCATCCATTCCGTCCCCATAGAGAATGAATGGGTCCACACCCGTTCTGCAATTTGCGGAACGGATGTGGACCCATTATTACGGATGTGTGAATGGAGCCTTAAGCTATTGCAGCCAAGTGGATTGCCCCTGATCCCGATTTCTCCCCTCCCTACACTGGTCAGGAATTTATTTCTAGAATAAAAGATATCATTAGGCTAGAGCATGGTGTATACCTCAAAAGTAATAGTTTATCGAAATTTGAAGCAATTTTGGGTAGGTGGTTAGACACCCCAGACTTGCCAACTCGGGTACTTTCTGAGATCATAGCCAGAATGCTAATACATATAGGGTTTCCTATTGTGCCTAATTCTTCAGTAGCGGTTAATAGAGCAGTATACTGACTTGCATTGTTTCACAGGCAAAGTTTCTGTTTCTACATACAAGATACCGCCACAGTAGTTAAGAGGCAAAAGTGCCAGAGCTGAAGTCTGCTTCACCCAGAAGCTGGAGTAGATTAAATATGTCGGGCCACTGAGGTCCAGCCCGTGGCCTGCTGCCCATCCACTTTTTGGACAAATGTTGACAGTGTCGGAAAAAGCTGAAAAGTTGCTATTTTGTTGCAAACAGACATGACAAAATATGAGACTTTTCTGCTCCTGAAAACTGGTGCAGAACCGTAATAAATCTCCCCCTATATTCTTGTCCTGTGACATTCGGACCGCACGTGGAATAGAGAGGTAAGTATGATTGGGACAGTAAATCGTTGAGTGATTTGTGACGCTGACTCATGGATCTGGTACTTTGTCTTTTGTAGGCTGTGTTTGATAAAGCCACAAGTCACACTAAGGTTGTGCTTCAGAAAGCAGAAGATCAGTGCAGAGTCCTAGAAAAGGTCAGTGCCACACATACGTGTACCTCGTCCTGGTATATATTTTTCCAATAAAGCAGAAATTTCAAATGATTGTGAGCCTTTTCCCTCAAAACCTAAAAGGTCTTTTTCTATATTGCCAATAGAGAACCCAATCTGTATGCATTTCTATTGGTTGTTATTGACTGACTACTAAGTAGCATTAACCCAATTTTCAGCCATTAAGCTATTTTACATGTCTTTAAGGGGGTGTCAGTTTTCACAGGCTAATAAATGGAAGATGCAGTGACACAACCTCATATACTACTACTTTTTTATTTTTTCCGGATGCAATGTCTTGAAAACGGGTGCCCCGTACCCCCTGCATGCCCTGTGCTGCTCCCATGAAATGACCAGGGAGGTAGGTCGCACACGTTTGCGGCCTCTCAATTAATTTCTACAAGAGTTCCAAAGATAGCCGATTAGAGCATGTGCGACTGGCCGCTCCGGTCATTTCATGGGAGCAGCACAGGGCATGCAGGGGGTACGGGGCACCCGTTTTCAAGACATTGCCTCTGGAAAAAATAAAAAAGTAGTTCACCCTTAAATTTAAAACTTCTAGCTTCAGCAACATTATTGGAGGTTCCCTGTGTAACCAGGGCATAAAACCTTTACAAAGAGTAACCGCCCCTTTGGAGGGTGTAGCTGGTTGGTACAATAAATGGACGGCATGCAATACTCATGCTGGGAAAAAGAGGACAATTTCTTCCAGTTACATAACTGATTGCAATATTAGGCTACTTTCACACTAGCGTTCGTCGGTCCGCTCGTGAGCTCCGTTTGAAGGGGCTCACGAGCGGACCCGAACGCAGCCGTCCAGCCCTGATGCAGTCTGAATGGAGCGGATCCGCTCAGACTGCATCAGTCTGGCGGCGTTCAGCCTCCGCTCCGCTCGCCTCCGCACGGACAGGCGGACAGCTGAACGCTGCTTGCAGCGTTCGGGTGTCCGCCTGGCCGTGCGGAGGCGTGCGTATCCGTCCAGACTTACAATGTAAGTCAATGGGGACGGATCCGTTTGAAGATGCCACAATGTGCCTCAATCTTCAAGCGGATCCGTCCCCCATTGACTTTACATTGAAAGTCTGGACGGATCCGTCCGAGGCTATTTTCACACTTAGCTTTTTTTTTGCCATTTTAATGCAGACGGATCCGTTCTGAACGGAGCCTCCGTCTGCATTATTATGAGCGGATCCGTTCAGAACGGATCCGCCCGAATGCTAGTGTGAAAGTAGCCTTAGTAACTCCTGGCCTCAGCTCTTTGTCAGGAGACCTGTTGTATTGTAAGGGGATGTCCAGATTGAAAACCTCTTAGAACACATTTTGCTTATACAATCTAATAGGATGTGTTACCCCCTATGTATTTGCTCAGTGTTTCATAAAATTAATTTCCCATAGCAATAAATATTGGCTTGCTGCCTTACTTACGTATGTAGTCTGATTTCTTAGCCAGTTGGCAGCACATTCATTGTTTACTTTTGGGTCTGGGTCAAGTTTTTCTTTGTCTGAGGAGTAGTTCTGGAAGAGGCATCGGGAACAATTTCTGCATTTTTCACCGCTGATCAAAATTGCTGTTTCTGATTTTTCCAGGATTTGATTCATGAGAGTAGCATTTTCACACAGTTTAAAGTGTACCTGAGTTTTCAAAAAAAAAGTTTGCATAATGGCTGTGCTTCTTTGTAAAATCATAACTGTGAAGGAACAGTTTTTTTTGGGCTTCCCTAATGTTTTTTTTCAGCGTAATTATTACCGTCTTCAGCAGCACAGCCAGATGCATTTCTCTCACAACTAGGGGGACTATCACTTCTGTGAAATCTGCCAGTATTGCTGTGATATCCTGTCCCTTACTTCCCACTATTTGTTTTTAGCTCTGGAGCTCACAGAACAGATGGGGGTGGAAAATCACACTTAAAGGGGTTGTCCAGGTTCAGAGCTGAACCTGGACATCCCTCCATTTTCACCCCGGCAGCCCCCCTGACATGAGCATCGGAGCAGTTCATGCTCCGATGCTCTCCTTTGCCCTGCGCTAAATCGCGCAGGGCAAAGGCATTTTTCTGAGTTCCGGTGACATACCGGGCTCTCTATGGGGCTGACAGGCAGCCCGGTGACGTCACCGGCACTGATGGGCGGGATTTGGCTCTGCCCTAGCCAGTAAAACGGCTAGGGCAGAGCTAAAGCCCGCCCCTCAGAGCCGGTAACGTCACCGAACACACTGCTGGGCGGAAGTTACCGCCCGCCAGTGTGTTATTGAAAACACAAGAGCCCGTGCCCTGCGCGATCTAGCGCAGGGCACTGGAGCGTATCTGAGCATGAGATGCTCCGATGCCAGGCTCAGGGGGGCTGCCGGGGTGAAAATAAGGGTATGTCCGGGTTCAGCTCTGAACCCGGACAACCCCTTTAAAGAAAAGCAGGATGCTTCTGTGATCGTCAGGATCTCAGCTAGCTTGCACATGCCCCCACTTCCTCTCTTGTGTCTTTAACTAGGGACTGATCTTGCCTGACGACAAGCAGTGGACTGCAATTTAGGTGGAAGTGATTTTGCCGCCTTTATTTATTTTTATTTTATTTTTATTTTCAGGTTAAAACAGGCACCTTTTTCTTTTTAATGAAGTGATTTAGAAATTTGCTAGTTACACCATTCTCTATTAAATGAAATTGTGTGAAAGTTACTCTTTAAGCTACATAATTCATACCTGTCTTACAGGCAAGATAGCAGGATATTTTAAAAGGAATTGGGTCATAAGAAAATGACCTATTGTTTAAATATTTGAATATTTCTTAAACTTTTTTTTTTTTTTTTTACAATTTGTGGGGATTTTTTTTTTTTAATTATCCATGGGACTATAATTATAAAAAGTGTATAATCATTTATATGTATGTGTGTGTATGTATGTGTGTGTGTGTATGTGTGTGTATATGTGTGTATGTATATATATATATATATATATATATATATATATTAGTACAGACCAAAAGTTTGGACACACCTTCTCATTCAAAGAGTTTTCTTTATTTCCATGACTATGAAAATTGTAGATTCACACTGAAGGCATCAAAACTATGAATTAACACATGTGGAATTATATGCATAACAAAAAAGTGTGAAACAACTGAAAATATGTCATATTCTAGGTTCTTCAAAGTAGCCACCTTTTGCTTTGATTACTGCTTTGCACACTCTTGGCATTCTCCTGATGAACTTGAAGAGGTAGTCACCTGCAATGGTCTTCCAACAGTCTTGAAGGAGTTCCCAGAGATGCTTAGCACTTGTTGGCCCTTTTGCCTTCACTCTGCTCACCCCAAACCATCTCGATTGGGTTCAGGTCCGGTGACTGTGGAGGCCAGGTCATCTGGCGCAGCACTCCAGCACTCTCCTTCATGGTCAAATAGCCCTTACCCAGCCTGGAGGTGTGTTTGGGGTCATTGTCCTGTTGAAAAATAAATGATGGTCCAACTAAACCCAAACCGGATGGAATAGCATGCCACTGCAAGATGCTGTGGTTGCCATGCTGGTTCCGTATGACTTCAATTTTGAATAAATCCCCAACAGTGTCACCAGCAAAGCACCCCCACACCATCACACCTCCTCCTCCATGCTTCACAGTGGGAACCAGGCATGTAGAGTCCATCCGTTCACCTATACTGCATCGCACAAAGACACGGTGGTTGGAACCAAAGATCTCAAATTTGGACTCATTAGACCAGTGGAAATCTGTGCTTTGGTCTGATGTCCATTCCTTGTGTTCTTTAGCCCAAACAAGTCTCTTTTGCTTGTTGCCTGTCCTTAGCAGTGGTTTCCTAGCAGATATTCTACCTTGAAGGCCTGATTCACACAGCCTCCTCTTAACAGTTGTTCTAGAGATGTGTCTGCTGCTAGAACTATGTGTGGCATTGACCTGGTCTCTAATCTGAGCTGCTGTTAACCTGCGATTTCTGAGGCTGGTGACTCGGATGAACTTATCCTCCACAGCAGAAGTGACTCTTGGTCTTCCTTTCCTGGGGCGGTCCGCATGTGAGCCAGTTTCTTTTTAGCGCATGATGGTTTTTGTGACTGCACTTGGGGACACTTTCAAAGTTTTCCCAATTTTTCGGACTGACTGACCTTCATTTCTTAAAGTAATGATGGCCACTCTTTACTTAGCTGCTTTTTTCTTGCCATAATACAAATTCTAACAGTCTATTCAGTAGGACTATCAGCTGTGTATCCACCTGACTTCTTAACAACGCAACTGATGGTCCCAACCCCATTTATAAGGCAAGAAATCCCACTTATTAAACCTGACAGGGCACATCTGTGAAGTGAAAACAATTTCGGGTGACTACCTCTTGAAGCTCATCAAGAGAATGCCAAGAGTGTGCAAAGCAGTAATCAAAGCAAAAAAAAGGTGGCTACTTTGAAGAACCTAGAATATGACATATTTTCAGTTGTTTCACACTTTTTTGTTATGTATATAATTCCACATGTGTTAATTCATAGTTTTGATGCCTTCAGTGTGAATCTACATTTTTCATAGTCATGAAAATAAAGAAAACTCTTTGAATGAGAAGGTGTGTCCAAACTTTTGGTCTGTACTGTGTGTGTGTGTGTGTGTATGTATATATGTGTATATATATATGTATATATTAATTTATATACAGTATTCAGTTGCTGTCAGGCAAACAATAAATCTGTATGGGATGAAGTGTGAAATATCAGAGTATAAAAGGCAATATTTAATGATGAGGTTTTAGCGTTTAGTCTTTATGGTGTCTTTCTTTACAGGAGATAAATGTTCTGCAGTGGGAAATTGAATTTGATCAGGTGAGACTGAAGAACCTGGAGGAATCCTGGAAAGAGAAATATGAACGGTACGTCTCTTATGTATCCATGACCTGGGATTATATTATTAAAATGGCTTTGTGAGAATTAGAGACTTGGATTCATTAGTAAACGTTTTGGCTTTGTGGAAAATGCACACTGTAAACAGTCAAGTCACATTATTATGACCACGAGCTAATATCCAGAGTAACCGCTGTGTGCAGCAAGGACAGCAGCTAGACAGGCTGGAAGTGACTCTGTAAGGTCCTGGTAGGTTGTCACATGTATCTAAGCCACTGACTGTATACCACAGCTGCTGGAGGGTGCATGGGGGAGGATCCACAGAGCAAACATGACAATCGACGAGGTCCCACAGATGCTCAATTGGGTTCAATTCTGGTGAATTAGGGGCCAAGGTAGTATTTGGCAGTCTTGGTCATGCTCTTCCAACCAATGTCAGACATTTCTAGCAGTGTGACATATTGCGTTGTCTGGCTGTAAGATCCCATCAGCCACAGGGAAGACAATTGGCTTGTATAGGTGGTCGTGATCTGCAAGGATGGATTCATACCCAAATCTGTTCAGAGTGCCTTCCACATAGATGAGTGGGACCAGGGAATACCACGAAAACATTCCCCAGACCATAACGCTGCCACCATCAGCTTGTGTTCTTCCAGCCAGAGGTCGCACTACATTTATTCCAGAAGAGTAAAAATACTCCTCTTAACAATTTTGAGTATTTTTAGCCGAGGAGGAGTATGAATTTTGCGGTAATTCATATATATATATAATGCATAGGCCCACATAACGTTATGAGGCTGATATTTCTGCATTGCTAGTCTGACATACACAGCGCCCGCCCGGCGCTGCCATACGCAAACAGTTTACAAACTGCACAGTCTCAAAAATACTGCCACTCTTGCCCTGGAAGCCAATAATCATCCCCTTTTTCAACTCTTTTTTTACCCTTGACAGCAACAAGGGATATGTGTACAGACAACCTATCGCACATCTTATATACCCACCAAGCCAGCTCCCCACACACAAATTACTTTATGAGCTATGCGCTGCCAACGTCGAAAGTAGGAAGTGGTCATAATAATGTGACTGTATTTTATATGTTCTTCCATTTTCCACTGTGTGTACAGTCCATCTGATTACATACAAGAGCAGTTATGCTTTCAGAGAGCACTTCCTTAACTCCTTTGCTGTCAAGTGCAAACATGGCACCCGCTCGCTCGTGCAGCGGACATCATGGCCGGCTCGACCAGAAGAGACTTGCAGCTAATGACTGCGACTGGCAATAATGCCAATCATGGTCATTAAAGCCTTTAGATGCCATGATCATGGCATCTATAGGGTGAAAAATCCAGAAGCTCAGGCTTCTTACCGGCAGCCAATGAAGATGACGGTAATTGATTTCAATACCTTGGGTCCCTCTAAAGAGACCCAGGGTATTGATGCTGCAATTCTTATTTGAGGACAACATAAGAAATGGTCAATTCTGCTCAAATAATGGGTCTAAAAGACCCACGATTGTTCAGAATAGATTTTGTAGGCTCAAATATGAGCTTCAAAAGCATAATAAAAAATAAAAAATAAATGAAAATATATAAAAAATTGAAAAATATAGGTTTGTCACCCCCCCCCCCGTTCCACAATGCTCGCGGACCGTATTTCTCGGAGGGCGTACTTTGTGTGCATGAGCCCTTAGAAACTACCACTTGTCCCGCAAAAAATAAGCTCTCATACAGCTATACGGAAAGATAAAAAAGTTATGGCTAAAGGAAGATAGGAAAAAAAAAAAACCTCCGCTATCCTAAGGGTTAAATTGGATGTCCAGACTACAAATATTGATGACCTAGTCTCGGGCTAGGTCATCAATAGAAGATTGGCAATAAGAGACAAATTCTGCTTCGGCGCAAGTCCACAAATGGAAACGGTCTCACAAGTATGATAGTTCTTCTTTAATGGAAACAAAGCCTTTCGGGGAGTGAAACTTCCCCTTCATCAGGTTTCATAGTATTACAATAAACAGACAAATATTTATAGGTGCAGAATAACAAAAAACACCTGGGGCCTGCCCCCTAGGGGTGGAGCTACCTGCAGGTGTCACTTCAGACATCGGGTAAACTCAATCTAAACAAATCTCAGTTTTGTTTATACAAATCTTACTAATTACTGTAATCCCATGTAATTCTGTGTAAGTTCAATAAAAAACGAGTATCCTAAACATTTATTTCAAGTAAAGACATTTCTGTGTATTTAACACATATACATCATGTGACTCCAGGAGGTCACATGATCAGACTGGAGACATGCGCATCCTCTGGTGATCGGCTCTCTCTCTCATATGGAAATGCAGGGGGAGAAGGAGAGAGGCCGATCACCATGGGCTCCTGTCTCTGTATGTGTGAATACTTTGCTGTCTGCAGGAGGCCGCCGGCCAGGGAGCGTGTCGGTCTGTGACATCATGACCATGTGATCGCAATGGTCCGTTGCCAGGACAATGGGAATGCTTTGGTTTCAGGCCACAATTAGGTGATATGAAAGAGCTCTGCCCTGGTATATCAAGGGGATTCAATAGACCAGGTCACAGCTCTGTATATTGATTTAGGATAGCTCTGCATATTACATATGCTTGGAGTGCATACTAAAATCATAATTTATTATAAATGAGGGGTAAAAAATGAATGAAAGGTAATCGCATAATTATCAGATAATCAATAGATAATTGATAAATAGGGTGTATATAAAATTAATAGGTAATATGAATAAAATCCAATAGCACTGTTTGAGTAAAAATCAATATAAAAACTACTCATGATTGGTAAGAATATAAAATAAAATTGTTTATAATAAAAATATACAATATAGTGGGATATAAATATAGATATAAAATCAGAGTGATTTCAGAAAGGTTGGTTGGGATGCCGGGTTTTGGACCTATACTAATCGGCTGCAGCTCTGGAAGCTTTACAGTGTATTGGCGCAATAGCAGAAGGCTCCAAATATTGTGTCGTTTCCCAAACCAGCATACTGCAGCTCGGTTTCCATTCACTTGAATGGGAGCAGAGCTGCTGTACCCCAGCACAGCCACTACACAATGGATGAAACTGTCAGCTTTCAGCACCATACATTGTATAGATTCTAGCACCATGGCTGCCCGAAACAGCTGATCGGTGGGGGGTATCGGACCCCCACTCATCTGATAATTTATCATTATCATCTATCTTGAGGATACGTCATCAATATCAACAGGTACACAGAGCTGCCGCATGGACAAGTTTCCTTCTGTAGAATTAGGCTTGTCCATGCTGCAACCACTTTAACAGCTCAAAGGGGTTCTCAGAGCATTCGTGAAATCTTTCTGTATGCTGAGCTGTGGAAGATAGTCTGCTCAGTACTTACCCCTACATTGCACTGCCTTCTCTGCTGCAGCTCAGATTGGCTGCAGGCTTTGCCATTCTTGCCCCAATCTGATGTGTTCCTGAGTCGTCCTATTTCGCTGCATATTATACTGTATATGCACTTGGAAGGAGCTTTTTTTTGAAAGCTTAACTTCTGAATGTTTCATTCCATTTTATATATATATATATATATATATATATATATATATATATATATATATTATATTTTATTTTTTATTTTTGCTCCTGTATGTGTAAATGAGCAGACATTTATTTCTCTTAGTGTACAGTGTGAAAATGCAGCCCTGAAGGAGAGTCTAGAGCTACGGACAAATGAAGTGAAGACACTAAAGTCAGAAAACACAAGTAAGAATCAGGGCTACAGAGTAAACATCATTATAAATAATATATACAGTACAGACCAAAAGTTTGGACACACCTTCTCATTCAAAGAGTTTTCTTTATTTTCATGACTATGAAAATTCTAGATTCACACTGAAGGAATCAAAACTATGAATTAACACATGTGGACTGCCCAATTTTTCGGACTGACTGACCTTCATTTCTTAAAGTAATGATGGCCACTCGTTTTTCTTTACTTAGCTGCTTTTTTAGTCTATTCAGTAGGACTATCAGCTGTGTATCCACCTGACTTCTCCACAACGCAACTGATGGCCCCAACCCCATTTATAAGGCAAGGAATCCCACTTATTAAACCTGACAGGGCACACCTGTGAAGTGAAAACCATTTCAGGTGGCTACCTCTTGAAGCTCATCAAGAGTGTGCAAAGCAGTAATCAAAGCAAAAGGTGGCTACTTTGAAGAACCTAGAATATGACATATTTTCTGTTGTTTCACACTTTTTTGTTATGTATATAATTCCACATGTGTTAATTCATAGTTTTTATGCCTTCAGTGTGAATCTGCAATTTTCATAGTCATGAAAATAAAGAAAACTCTTTGAATGAGAAGGTGTGTCCAAACTTTTGGTCTGTACTGTGTATATATATATATATATATATATATATATATATATATATATATATATATACACACACACACACAGTTGCCAGAAAATGGTATGTGAACCCTTTGGAATTATATGGATTTCTGCACAAATTGGTCATAAAATGTGATCTGGTCTTCATCTAAGTCACAACAATAGACAATCGCAGTCTGGCTAAACTAATAACACACAAAGAATGAAATGTTACCATGTTTTTATTGAACACACCATGTAAACATTCACAGTGCAGGTGGAAAAAGTATGTGAACCCCTAGACAAATGACATCTCCAAGAGCTAATTGGAGTGAGGTGTCAGCCAACTGGAGTCCAATCAATGAGATGAGATTGGAGATGTTGGTTACAGCTGCCCTGCCCTATAAAAAAACACACACCAGTTCTGGGTTTGCTTTTTAAAAGAAGCATTGCCTGATGTGAATGATGCCTCGCACAAAAGAGCTCTCGGAGGACCTACGATTAAGAATTGTTGACTTGCATAAAGCTGGAAAGGATTATAAAAGTATCTCCAAAAGCCTTGCTGTTCATCAGTCCACGGTAAGACAAATTGTCTATAAATGGAGAAAGTTCAGCACTGCTGCTACTCTCCCTAGGAGTGGCCGTCCTGTAAAGATGACTGCAAGAACACAGCGTAGACTGCTCAATGAGGTGAAGAAGAATCCTAGAGTGTCAGCTAAAGACTTACAAAAGTCTCTGGCATATGCTAACATCCCTGTTAGTGAATCTACGATACGTAAAAAACTAAACAAGAATGGATTTCATGGGAGGATACCACAGAGGAAGCCACTGCTGTCCAAAAAAACCCATTGCTGCATGTTTACAGTTTGCACAAGAGCACTTGGATGTTCCACAGCAGTACTGGTAAAATATTCTGTGGACAGATGAAACCAAAGTTAAGTTGTTTGGAAGAAACACACAACACTAAGTGTGGAGAAAAAGAGGCACAGCAAAACCTCATCCCAACTGTGAAGTATGGTGGTGGGGGCATCATGGTTTGGGGCTGCTTTGCTGCATCAGGGCCTGGACAGATTGCTATCATCGAAGGAAAAATGAATTCCCAAGTTTATCAATACATTTTGCAGGAGAACTTAAGGCCATCTGTCTACCAGCTGAAGCTCAACAGAAGATGGGTGTTGCAACAGGACAACGACCCAAGGTATATAAGTAAATCAACAACAGAACGGCTTAAACAGAACAAAATACGCCTTCTTGAGTGGCCCAGTCAGAGTCCTGACCTCAACCCGATTGAGATGCTGTGGCAGGACCTCAAGAAAGCAATTCACACCAGACATCCCAAGAATATTGCTGAACTGAAACAGTTCTGTAAAGAGGAATGGTCAAGAATTACTCCTGACCGTTGTGCACGTCTGATCTGCAACTACAGGAAACGTTTGGTTGAAGTTATTGCTGCCAAAGGAGGTTCAACCAGTTATTAACCGCCTCCGGACCGCCTAACGCAGGATTGAGGTCCGGAGGCGGCCGGTTTGTTCCTCTTCGGCACGTCATCTCGCGAGACGCGAAATTTTTGTTAACCCTTGAAAGGTATATCAGATGCTGTTTTGTTAACAGCGTCTGATATACCTGCTACCTGGTCCTCTGGTGGTCCCTTTTGCTTGGATCGACTACCAGAGGACACAGGTAGCTCTGTAAGTAGCACCAAACACCACTACACTACACCCCTCACCCCCCTGCCACTTATTAACCCCTGATCACCCCATATAGACTCCCTGATCACCCCCCTGTCATTGATCACCCCCCTGTAAGGCTCCTTTCAGACGTCCGTATGTGTTTTGCAGATCCAAGGATCCGCAAAACACATACGGATGTCTGAATGGAGCCTTACAGGGGGGTGATCTATGACAGGGAGGTGATCACCCCATATAGACTCCCTGATCACCCCCCTGTCATTGATCACCCCCCTGTAAGGCTTCATTCAGACGTCCGTATGTGTTTTGCAGATCCGCAAAACACGGACACCGCGGATCTGCAAAACACGGACACCGGCAATGTGCTTTCCGCATTAGAAAATGCCTTTTCTTGTCCGCAATTGCGGACACCGGCATGTTCTATAGGCTCTACAAAAAACGCAGTGTTCGCCCGATCAGGCCTGATCTTGTGCGCACACTTGCGTTCAGTCCGCCCCACCGCAGTGACAGAATTATATTTTTTTCTGATCACTGCAAAAACACCGTAAAATTACTGCGGCGCTATAAAAAGATCACTTTTGAGGGGCATGGCGAGTTCATAGAAGATTTTTTTTTTTGGCACAAGTTAGCGGAAATTGTTTTTTATATATATATATATATATATATATATATATATATATATATATATATATAATGTATTTTTATTTTTTTCTTACAAAGTCTCATATTCTACTAACTTGTGCCAAAAAATTAAATCTCACATGAACTCACCATACCCCTCACGGAATCCAAATGCGTAAATTTTTTTAGACATTTATATTCCAGACTTCTTCTCACGCTTTAGGGCCCCTAAAATGCCAGGGCAGTATAAATACCCCACAAGTGACCCCATTTTGGAAAGAAGACACCCCAAGGTATTCCGTGAGGGGCATGGCGAGTTCCTAGAATATTTTTTATTTTTTTTGCACAAGTTAGGGGAAAATGATTATTTTATTTATTTTTTTCTCTTACAAAAAATATTCTAGGAACTCGCCATGCCCCTCACGGAATACCTTGGGGTGTCTTCTTTCCAAAATGGGGTCACTTGTGGGGTATTTATACTGCCCTGGCATTTTAGGGGCCCTAAAGCGTGAGAAGTAGTTTGGACAAAAAATACACCCCAAAACACATTGCCCTACTTCTCCCGAGTACGGGCGATACCACATGTGACACTTTTTTGCAGCCAAGATGCGCAAAGGGGCAAAAATTCCAATGAGTACCTTTTAGGAGGGCATTTTTAGGCATTTGGATTCCAGACTTCTTCTCACGCTTTAGGGCCCCTAAAATGCCAGGGCAGTATAAATACCCGACATGTGACCCCATTTTGGAAAGAAGACACCCCAAGGTATTACATGAGGGGTATGGTTAGTTCATCTAAAATTTTATTTTTTGTCACAAGTTAGTGGAATATGAGACTTTAAAAAAAAAAAAAATAAATAAATAAATCATTGTGACAAAAAATAAAAACTTCCATGAACTCACTATGCCCATCAGCGAATACCTTAGGGTGTCTACCTTCCGAAATGGGGTCATTTGTGGGGTTTTTCTACTGTCTGGACATTGTAGAACCTCAGGAAACATGACAGGTGCTCAGAAAGTCAGAGCTGCTTCAAAATGCGGAAATTCACATTTTTGCACCATAGTTTGTAAACGCTTTTACCCAAACCAATAAATATACACTTATTGCATATTTTTTTTTATCAAAGACCTGTAGAACAATAAATTTAAAGAAAAATGTATATAGAAATGTAGTTTTAATTGAAACATTTTACAACCGAAAGTGAAAAATTATGTGTTTTTGCAAAAATTTCGGGCAATTTCGATTAATATAAAAAAGTGAAAATGTCAGCAGCAATGAAATACCACCAAATGAAAGCTCTATTAGTGAGAAGAAAAGGATGTAAAATTAATTTGGGTGGTAAGTTGTATGACGGTGAAAGTAGTGTAGTGCAGAAGTGTAAAAAGTGGTCTGGTCATTAAGGGGGTTTAAGCTAGGGGGGTTGAGGTGGTTAAATCCAAGGGTTCACATACTTTTTCCACCTGCACTGTGAATGTTTACATGGTGTGTTTAATAAAAACATGGTAACATTTAATTCTTTGTGTGTTATTAGTTTAAGCAGACTGTGATTGTCTATTGTTGTGACATTTTATGACCAATTTGTGCAGAAATCCATATCATTCCAAAGGCTTCACATACTTTTTCTTGCAACTGTATAGAAATATTATTTTTTTTTAACTGGGATAATAAGTTTTTTATAATTTGCTTATGTTCATAATTTGCTTCTTAAATTATTAGTAACCATCCGCTTCTATTATACTTGGCAGCCAGTGTGTGGTTTCTGGAAGGTATATTGGCCTGATTATATTTTTAGCCTTTCATTCTGGTTTATGTGTAATTAGTTTATCTTGCCTGTTGTATTAACCCATTGTTTCTCCACGTTTGTATAGTTATAAACCAGCAGTGCCAGGAGCTGTTAGCAATGCTTGATGTGAAACAGCAGAAAATGTTCCAGGATAATGTGTCTTTTGATAAAAACAATCTATCGGAAATCACAGCACTTGAAGTAAGTATTGCGTTAGCTGTCACTCCCCTGCCCCTTCCCCCTTATTTATTTACAGAGCCAGTTTACTGAATAATCTTCTCGCCTCGTCCTGTCACTCAAGTAGGAGAGGGAGGGTCTGGCAAAGGAAGCAGGTGGAGAATATGGTGCACATAGTGGCTTGGGTCTGCCCCCGGTGCCCTTAACTGCTCATTTGCATATAGATTACAATTTTTCTCCAGAATGAATTAACAGATTGCTAAGTGAAAGGTGTTGTTACATTCAGCTGAGCTAGCCCTACAAGGCATTGTGCCTGGTATAAAGGGAATTTCCTGATGACAAAATCCCTGACTGTAACATAAAAACAGTGTAAGATAAATCAAGCAAATTAGTTTCCAGTGTTGTTAAAGAGGTTATCCAATTTCTCAAACAGCCCCCCCCCCATGTTCCGGGCCCCTCACAGGTAATATATTTATCCCTCTCTGCTCCTTGTCCCCACACCGCCGCTGCTTCTCCCTGTACAGGGATGAAAACATCCGGTGTCGGGGGGGGGGGGGGGGGAGCAGCCAATGGCAGATGGGGAGGCCCCTGTCCCCGCCTGCTATTGGCTGCTCCCCCCGACACTGGGGAGAAGTGGCAGCGGTGCGGTGACCAGGAGCGGTGCTGGGAGCGCGGGGTAAGTATATTACCTGTGAGGGGCCCGGCACTTGGTGGGGCTATTTGAGAAATTGGATAGCCCCTTTAATCGTTATTTAAAAGTGGATTTCTCCTTTAAAACAATTGTGTGAACTGCAGCTGAAGTGCTGTACGTAATGTCCTATTCTGAGACTTGGTATAATTGTTGTTAGCTTGCAGTGCTTGGTGCCTGTACATGTTGTTGTCCTGGAGGAGAGCCCTGCTCATGTGCTAAGATGTCAGCTGCTACTCGCAAACAGCTCCTTCAGCTCCGGCAAGAGGTAAGCTATTGTAATTCTGTTATAATTATACATACGTTGAAACTTTGATAGAGAAGACCTCCCAAAAATTCACTAGAAAGTGTCCTCCTCGTGGGGGTGGTCTTCTCAAAGACGATGGCAGCAGCGATGTGGTAACAAGCATTTTCCTGAGGCTAGGTCTACACGGCGACACATCGGCATGTAGGTAGCCTGAATATTTAACATCAGCAGCCACATGCAGTCCATCCCTGTGCCTGTGCATGCACTACAGTGGGTCTGATCTCCAAGCGTGCAGAGCGTTTGATTACATGTGCACCAGTGAAATACATAACATTAGAGAAACGGGCAGTTTCTTGTATTTTGAACATCATGGGCACCCCATAATGGAAGTGTTCGTTTAAAACAGATTGTTCATGGTTTTTACCTGAGAAATACAAGTATTTACTAAAGCAGAGATTTTAGGTGACCTGACCTGTTTTTAAAGGAGAACTGCCACAAATCTTAAAAATCCCTATGACAATACTGAAAGAATATTATCCTTCTCTCTATGCACCATGATTTCTTTCTGTGTCCCCGAAGACAGACGTCTGGAGAACGTGTCAATGACAGATGCAGAATTATGTCAGAAACAGTTCTATTTATTGTTGTCGTACAGGGCCTTATATACTTTCAAACATACATACAAGAATAGCTGAGCTCTTATTACAATAATAGCAGTTCCTTATAGAGAAAGAAAGGCATCTCTCATTATAATAAATGCTGACGAGAAACTTCTCCTTATAAAGACAGAAGGTAATTGTATACATAGTCACCCTTCAATATGATGTCACCCAACCTCTTGTCCTTCATACAGATCACACAGCTAATTCTGTTTAACCCTTCAATCCCCTCTTTAGTCATAAATATGACTTATCTTTTCTCTCTCTCATAGAGAGGTAAGTAGCATATGATTGTCCAGGATCTGTGAGTTTTGGACACATTTCACAAAACATCTGTATGAGGGAAGGGATACATTGGATGCAACATCATATAACAATCAAGGAAGCAATAATAATTATAATACTGATCAATAATGTTCTAAACCAACTCAAATCCGGTAGCCAGCTCAATAACCAGTCCCACCAAGAGGATGACTCAACATCTTTCCTGATATTATTAGCAATTTCATGTAACCCTTGAATATGGGACTGGATTGATCTGGAATGATCAGATAAATTAGAACAACACATTCCTTTAAAATCTTGACATCCTATATTATGCTTCAGTAACAGATAATCTACAGCAAATCTAGTTTCTAGCACTGCTCCTCTTATGCCTTGTATATCTAAAAGCATGTCTGATAAGGCAATAGAATTTATACGAGTATTATATATAGCCAGTCCAGGCACCCCTAGTATAGAGGCACCCAAACTTATATATTCTGTATGGCTGAGAAGGGGTAGAGTCACAGTCTTCTGATAAAGTCTTGGTAACTGATCTTTAAGCTCTCCTGATAGGGGGTTGACTGGGAAGGGCCAAAGTCAGTCTGGAGAACGCACAGGGACCTCCAATAATGTTAGCAGGAATGTAATTGTAGGTGCTGTTACCACAAGACAAAAACCATCCTTTAGGGAGCATGATATTATAGATAAAACTGGGAGTCACAATGGTCTTATTACAACTCATGGAATTATCCAGGGAGCTAGCAAGTCTTCTATTCTTTTTACAGGTGTCGTCAATATAATCATATACACTATTCCTAGGTAATTCACTTTTTATGTCTCTATTATCACAATATAAAGTCATATCCTGGGAAAAAGTAAAACAAGTTTCTGCTGCAGTCACATTAATTGTATTTATTCTAATATTATCCCTGCTATTTCCTATTTCTGACATTCCCCACAGAAGTCATACAAGGGAATAAAAGGTTGGGTATTGTTAGCCTTCGACCAGACTTCAAGGAGGGATCATCGGCTGTAGGCACAGCAATAACACATGTTTGTATAAGATCCCGTGGGCTCTGTAAGTCTTTAAGGCACAATGAACTAACATTTAGGGCATTTGCCATACTGACTATACTATTCTGTTCAGAATAAAAGGGGACGGAAGCAAAGGAATCTTCCTCCTGATCTCTTTTATATACTGACCGATTATTTGGTGCACCGCAGAAGAAACTCATCTCTTCTGGGTGATAAATACATGTAGTAATAAGCCAGACTAATAATTATCAGCAGACAAACAAATCTCCTAGAATATTATCTCCCAGAATATTGTGGGGTCATCATCTTCAGCCTGTGGCAAGGCACTTTTCAGGGAAACTTCTTCTGAGCTCCCCTCTTTGTTCAGGGATTTCACACCTGCTTCACCCTCTTTATCTTTGTCTATCACCGGAGAAGAAACCTCAGGGACCCTTTTCACTCTGTTATTGTGAATCCAGATTGGAGCCTCTTCTGTGAGAATCGCTGTTCTGAGAACTGCTACCACTCGGGTGGGTGGTCCAAACAGGAACTCAGTCTGTTTTCGTCCTTTTGCCAGGCGCTGGACTTATCACCACATCTCCTGGTTGGAAAGGATGCTTAGGTTCCTGTGGAGAGAAAGGAGAGGCACGAGCAATATCTTGTTCAATTTGATCTAAAGTTTCTATAAGTTTCCTCACATACTCTGCTTGTACCACTTCTAGATCCCCTTTTTCTATCACAGGGGCCTTTGACCCCAAGGGTTGGGGAAGGGTCTTCCCATTAGGACCTCAAATGGTGAGTACCCAGTATCCTTGTTAGGCTGCCTCCTAATTTCTGAGACATATAATACTCCGCTAAACATAAGATTGTACCTTTGATCTAAGACCTGGTATAAAAAAATCTCTCTGAATGAGGTCAGTGGTTGCCTGTGCTCCCCTATGGCTAAGACCATTATACTGTTCAATTAAAATCGGGGCGCTTGCAACTGGGATACATGGATTCCCCTCTTTGCAGAGAAGACCCGTATTAGGGTCTTGTACTGCACCTACCGACTGCCATGCCAGTTTGTCGCTACTGATAGCCAAATCCTGGAGGCTGAGCAATAGATCGTCAGTAAGGGTAATGTCCGGAACCAGGGAAGGCATTCGAACTGATGCTGCCGTCCTAATAGCAGCCTCCTTTGCTGCCTGATCAGCCAGGGCATTCCCTATAGCTATGTGTGTTTGTAGTCCAATATGTGCCTTACATTGGATAACAGCCACTTTGCTAGGTAATTGGTTGGCGGCCAGGAGATCATGTACCAGGGTGGAATGTGAGATTCGTTTCCCATCTGCAGCTATGAAGCCTCTCCTCTGCCAGATTACCCCATGATCATAGACAACCCCAAAGGCATACTTGGAATCAGTGTATACAGCCACATCGTTCCCCTCAACATTAGGGCGGGAACAGGATCCATCCATAAATATATCAGGTGCTCCATCAATGGGTGTGGACTGTAAATCAGGCCTAAGTGAGGTATGTCCATGTATAAGTTCAGCACATGCATGGGGAGGAGGCAAATCATCCTGCTCTCCCTTGTAGCCAAGTAGAGCATTCAGTATAGCCATTGGACCGAACGTGGGTGCTGAGTACTTGATATAAAGCTGAGAATTAGATAGCAACAAAACTTCATATCCACTCAGTCTTCGTGCTGACACATGTTGCGTATGTATGCTCCTCAATAGGGCCTGAACATCGTGTGGCGTGCAGAGTGGGGGGATGACCTAGGGTGATAGGCGTGACCATCTCAACGACCATAGCACAGGCTGCCAAACTCCTGAGACACGCAGACATGCCCTGAACCTGTACGGGAACCACTTTTGAGAAAAAAGCAACAGAGCGGAATTTACCTCCATGATCCTGCGCCAGGACTCCTGCCATGGTTTTACAATTGTCCCTGGCAAATAAGTGAAACATCACGCCATAGTCGGGTAGGCCAAAACCAGGGCTGGAAACCATTGCACATGTCAAATGACTAAAAGCTTGTAACATGTCATCAGACCATTTAATGAATTCCGGCATCTCAGTATTAGTGGCTTGTCTAAGAACATCATCATAGTAGGACCAATCAGCAATCCATTGGCGGCAGTAACCAATCATACCAAGAAAGGTCAACATGTCCTTCTTGGTTTGTGGGCGGGGCAGACCCAGTATGGCAGTAATTCTGGCATGGCTGATTCTCCTTTCACCTTTACTGAGAACAAAGTCCAAATACGCAACTCTTTCCATACACCATTGTAATGTGTCACATAACCACAGTAGTAAACTAACACAGTCTGCCTGGCAGGCCCCCCGAGTAGAACTACATATGAGGAGATTGTCCACATATTGTAGAAGGACAGAACCATGAGGGGCAGTCCAAGGGCGCAGTGTAATTTGGAGGACAATGGAGTAGACTATTGGGGAGCCTACATAACCCTGAGGCATTCTACACCAAGTATACTGGCGAAATCTAAATGTGAAAGCAAAAAGTGGCCGTGTCTCCTTGTAAACTGGGACAGAAAAAAATGCATTCATCAAATCAATAACAGAGAAAAACTCTGCATGGCAGGAATAGCTGATAGCAGAGATGGTACGTCAGGAACCTCAGGGGCTATAGGTATAATAACAACCTTATTAATATCAACTACTTCAATAGGTCCCTTTAACAAGGTGACCCCTACAGTCATAAAAGTGAACAGTTCCTCAAGGTCACTATCCTCATCATGAGGAGGTATATGTTCAGGTTTGGGAAAACATTTTTTGTGATCTAAGGCGCATGGGAGAAATGACATCTCTAGTGTTAGAAATGTGTGAATTGTATTCTACATGTTCTCGTATTTCCAGGACAACAACTGGTCTATCCCAAACTGTCAAACTGCATTTTTAGCTCCGGAGCCCTCCCCCCCTCCCTTTACTGCTGTCACCCGAAGCCTTGTGTATGTAATGGACATGAGGAGAAGGGGGGCAGGGAGCTGCGGACAGCGTCTGAACTATCTCCCAACAGATGCTGTGAAGAAGAAGTGTGTACTGTAAAAGGACTCGAGTGTCAGCTCTTCTCCTCCTATCTTATTCCCTTTTGAGCCAATTTAATAATGCCTGGGCCTCAAAGTACTTTTAAATCTAAGTCATCTTTTAGAAGGGACGGATATATATCTGTGGGATATTTCCTAAATAGGGAGGAAGGTTTTTTGGAGTGAACTCCTTGTCAATTCTTTATCTAACTCATGTTTCTTTTATATATATCCCTCCAGGTTCCCTGCCTACTGCTTGTGAACCTTTATTTGGTCCATCATACCATTATGGTGCTTAAGTAAGGCAATTTTCCCTACTTGACTGCATACACTGCATGTCCCACTGGAGGTCTGGACCATAATATGGGTCAGCTTCAGTGTCATCCAAACATAATCCTTATCACCATATCCATATGGAAGACGTCATTAGCCTCTTCCTGAGGAAACAAATTCATACTCCTCATTCACTCTGTCCATACTGCCAGATTATCAACCCAGGGAGTAACTAAACAATAATCAGTCCCACAGACCCGGGCTATATAATCCTTACACTTTTCACCTACATTCGGAGGGGGTGGAGAGACCTTTCCTTGCTGTGCACCCATGTCATATAACTTAATTGAGAAGGAGGAAGAACAAAATTGACCCCGGGACTGTCCGTACAGAATCTATGCACAACGTCCTTCACAATTGTCAGGTAGTATAATCCCTTAAAATAGTTACTTACTTTCACCAGTTGCTGGGTTAGAAGGTCATCCAGGACACACACAAAGTTAGTACATTTGTCACAGTATCAATTGCTGCTTACCTTCAGCATAAAAAATGACTTAATGCTTTATAACATCAGAACATAACAGAAAGCATAAGAAAGCGACACAAAAGAAGCAACAGACAGGGGGTGACAAAAGAAATCAAGGTGCAGACACTATATGAAGTCTTCCCAAAAGACTACTTCTGGTATATCCTTCCCTAAAAGATATAACTATAAAATACTTCCCTAAAGTATCTGTGTGACCTGGCCAGGAGTCTATTTACAGTCTATCTTCCCCAAAGACGGACACCATTTCTTTTCATTCTATCTTGCCTAAAGACAGATTCCAATCATTCTACCTTCCCTAAAGGCAGCTTGCAATATTCTACCTTCCCCAAAGTAGATTCTACCTTCCCTAAAGGTAGCTGACAATATTCTACCTTTCAGAGTGTCTAAAGCGGATTCAAAATAGAAGTAACAGAAAATTTTACGGAAAGCATCGGAATGTCCCCAGTCTTTAGACAGGAATGTTCCGTTACTTACCGAATTCCTGTATTTCTATTCCACGGACGAGCTCCCAACTGAAAGAATATTATCCTTCTCTCTATGCACCATGATTTCTTTCTGTGTCCCCGAAGACAGACGTCTGGAGAACGTGTCAATGACAGATGCAGAATTATGTCAGAAACAGTTCTATTTATTGTTGTCGTACAGGGCCTTATATACTTTCAAACATACATACAAGAATAGCTGAGCTCTTATTACAATAATAGCAGTTCCTTATAGAGAAAGAAAGGCATCTCTCATTATAATAAATGCTGACGAGAAACTTCTCCTTATAAAGACAGAAGGTAATTGTATACATAGTCACCCTTCAATATGATGTCACCCAACCTCTTGTCCTTCATACAGATCACACAGCTAATTCTGTTTAACCCTTCAAATACTTCCTGTACTTTACTCTTGCACTACTAGAAATAATGAGCTCTACGTAGGGTGCTGAAGCTACATAAAGAAAAGGCATCTGCTGGCTAATATGTTTAGCATGTTTTGATCAGTCACACCAATTTTTGTGTATTACATTTTGCTTTCAAGGCAGGCAGCAGGTGCAGGTAGTTTATGCCTTGGGATATCCAAACAAACTCCCAAGTGTGGAATAGACCTCCAGAACACGGGGAAAAAAGACTGCACAAGGGTCATCAGCCTGTGGAGAATTAAACAGTTCAGCATGTGACATTTTTCATCTACTGTTGAGCACCTTTCTATATGACACTTCTGGAAGTGTTGAAATAAATAATGAAATGTTGTGGTACACTTTTTGTCATGATCACCGTCGCTGGAGTTCACCTGTGGATGTGGCTGGGCAACCAATAAAAAAAAAAAAACAGATCTATCTAAATTATTAATATTGCACAGTAATACCCCAAGACTGACACCACTAAGGCTTGTTTCAAGAGCTCACACTCTTACAGGAAGCCTTCAGTTATGGTGGATTTGCACGGCCCGATAGTCGGGCAGATAATCAGGAATGAACGTTCCTGCGAACGCTTGTTCCTAACAATCCGCCCATAATCCACCAATTTGTTACAATTTCCTCTAAACTATTCTCTATACAGGTAGCCTGATGTGCTTCAAGCTTAGCACCTGGATTCATTCAGAAACACAAGACAGAACTTATCAAAGGGAGCTGAATATGACCAAAAGAGTTACAATGTGTGTAGATAGATATAAAGCAAAACATACGGGGTGTATGTGTGTATGTATGTATATATATATATATATATATATATATATATATATATATATATATATGACTCACTCCCTCCTCCCCCCTAAAAGTGGGGGGATAATGCATGCGTCTTATAAAGCGAATACTAGTGAGTGCTTCCATGGAATCGCTCACTAGTATGCATTAGGAGCCGGTAGCAGGGAGTGAAGTGCGGCGAGCGCTTCCAGTACTCACTCTCCCTGGTCTTCCTTCCTGGGGCCAGCGCTGCACTGTCCTGACCCCATACAGCGTCAGGATGTAGTGTGTGCACTGTGACCTGACGCTGCACACAGGTGACAGTGCAGCGCGGGCCGGGGAAGACATGGGAGCGCTGCAGGAGAGGTAAGAGGAGTTTTATTTTATTTTATTCTGATCTGAGCTCTGATGGTTCTGGCAAGGAACTCTGGGGGGTCCGACAATGAGGGCTGATGGATGTCTGAAATAAAGGGCTGATCTGAGGTCTGATGGGGGGTCTGACATTGAGGGCTGATCCGATGTCCTGATATGGGGGGGCTGAGCCAATGTCCTGATATGGGGGGGCTGAGCCAATGTCCTGATATAAGGTCTGATGAAAAATATTTTTTCTTATTTTCCTCCTCTAAAACATGGGGTGCGTCTTATAAAGTGAAAAATAAGTTATACACATGTAACAAAAGGTACAAGTTTCTTAAAATGAAATAAATTAGGAACTTAAGGCTAAGTTCACACTGCAAAATCAGCAGCTGAAAGCAGGTCATTTTTGGTGGCAGAGGTTTTAGAGGTGTTTTTACAAGAGTATTAGAGGACTATTTGGTTGAGGGTTCTCTGCTTCCTCATTGACTACGAAATCCACAATCAAATCTGCTTCCAAGAAGTAACATGTCACTTCTCATATGTTTTTCAAATCTGCTACAGAAAAACCTCTACCATTTTACACTGTGTGCACAAGTTTTTAACATTAAAGGGGTTGTCTGGGTTCAGAGCTGAACCCGGACATATCCGGTTCTTCCCCCACTCATCCCCTCTGACATGAGAAATGCTCCGATGCTCTCCTTTGCCCTGTGCTGCATCCATTGACGTAACGGGCTCTCCACGGGTAAGCTAGGTAAAGGCTTCCGCCTAGCATTGACCCTGGTGACATCACAACACTAATGGTTGAGCTTTAGCGCTGCCCTAGCCTGTAAAACTGCTAGGGCTACGCTAAAGCCCACCCATTAGTGCCGGTGATGTCACGGGAACGCTGCTGGCGGGATCCTCCGCCTAGCAGTTTTACCCCTTCCCCTCTGCCCACTGGCTATATTTGCACATACCCCGTGCAGATGGCGCTTTAATCCCAGTGCAGTACAGCGCTGGGATTAAATCTCCTGCAATCTAGCAGGAGCAGATCGCGTCCTGGCTGGCTGTGAGACACGGTGAGGACCCTGAGGAGAACACAGAAGCTGTTCATTACCACTCTTGCCTTCTCTGGTGCCGGGAGCAGAGCGATAAACTAGCGCAGGGGGTAATATCAGTAAGTGTCCGAGCCGATTCCTCTACCGGGCCTGTTGGTCACGTGACCACCGGGTGTCTGGGGCAGGAGCAGAGCTGTAGGGTCTAAGGAGACCCTGATCAGCTCTGCCTGTGTGTAATGCCCCCACAGCGGGCTGTTTTCCCCTATGGGGCTCCTGTGGATGCCCAGTTACAGTGGAAACAGTGAGGTGGGGGCGGGGGGAGTCAGTGTCCTCCAGAGGTCTTTTAATGACCTCCTAGGGGCCATATTATGTGCCAAAAATTTATTAAAATATTAGTTTAAAAAATACAAATAAAAATGTTTTAAAAAATAGTTGCCCTGTTTACTCAAACCAATACGGGTTATATATCAAAACGATGAGAATTAATTAGTGGTTTTCGCCTAAATTAAACCTAATAAAAGGGGGGGAATAAAAAATAACAAAAATTCTAATAAAAAAAAGTCCTAAGTGTCGCAAAAATTATTTTGGTAGTCAAACAAATAAATTTAGGGTCACTAAACCACAACGTGTACAAAATGACAAAAAATTGTCTGGACTTTCAGGCCTTTTTTAGGTCCGGTCATGAAAGGGTTAAAAATTTAAACAAAAAAGCCCTTTCCCTTGTGCAAGACAGCTCAGGGCAAGGAAGAGCATCGGAGCATGCTCCGATGCTCATGTCAGGGGAGATGAAGGGGATATGTCCGGGGTCAGCTCTGAACCGGACAACCCCTTTAAAGTTAAAGGGAAGACTGTTGGTGAGTTTTGAATGTGGATTTAGCAGTCAAAACCGACTGTTTTCTGCTGCTTAATCCGTGGCAGATTTTAGCTGTGTGAACATGCCCTAACACTCACGTAGCTGAGCATGGGATCTGGCACTAGGGACAAGCAGAGACCCAGACAAGTCTTCACTTCTAGTGAGCCCCCAAGAAATGACCCCAGCCCTGGTTTTACATCCCTTTTTGACTTTCCTATATCCATCCCCCAACCTCTGATGTCACTGCAGAGGATCCGAGTATAGCTGATTGTATTCATGACCTTCTTTTTATGATGACGGCCCTGTTGAGGTGTGAATGGCCAGAAGGCACCTTTTAAAGGCCCTCGTAGACAAGACACATACATATCTGTGCACACATGTACAGGAATCATCACTGACACTATTCATTTTGTGTGCAGTTTGAGGTGGAGAAGAAGGATAAGGAAGAAGCCTATATAATGGCTGATGCCTTTCGCATTGCCTTTGAGCAGCAACTAAAGCGCAGGAATGATGCGACTCTGCCTCTGAGCGAAATTGAGCGACTCTGCAAGAAAGGGAGCAAAAGACTAAACAGCTGGAGGCGTCTTAAAGTGGATGGTAATCCTTCTTGTGTGGAGAGTCTGCAATTACTAATTATTACTGTGTGTGTGTGTGTATATATGTCTGTATTACATTTTTTTGCTCCATCAGGACACCCCTTTTTCATGTGCCTTATTTGTGCCCTGTAATACTAAAGTCACCAACATTACATAAGATTTTAGTAAATGTATACTAAATATGTATTCCACATAGACTTGCAGTGTAATAATGTGCTCTTATGTACAGTATGTATATTATATATGTGTGTATTTTTTTTTTAAAGAAAACTCAATTTCAAGGGATAAAGGCAGAAGTTTAGGTCAGAAGTTAAAGGGCATGTTGGGATCAGCAGCTGACGGTATGAATCTGGACAGTGTGGATGACCCACAAGAAATTCTCAGGCTATTAATTGACCTGGTGAGTACCAACATAACATTTACAACATATATATATTTTTTTATTAAAATGCATTAAAGGGGTTCTGCACTTTCATTTAACTGATGATCTATCCTCTGGATAGATCATCAGCTTCTGATCGGCGGGGGTCCGACACCCGAGACCCCCACGATCATCTGTTTGAGAAGGCAGCGGCGCTCCAGCAGGGCCGCGGCCTTCTCACTGTTTACCGCGGGCCCACTGATGTCAGGACTAGTATCAACTAGCGTGGGCAGGGCTAAGTTCTGTTCACTTGAATAGAGCTTAGCCCCGTCCACGCTAGTTGATACTAGTCGTGATGTCAGTGGGCCAGCGGTAAACAGTGAGAAGGCCGCGCCGCTGCTGGAGCGCCGCTGCCTTCTCAAACAGCTGATCGCAGGGGTCCCGGGTGTCGGACCCCTGCCGATCAGAAGCTGATTGTCTATCCAGAGGATAGATCATCAGTTAAATGAAAGTGCAGAACCCCTTTAATCCAGGCTACAGAATTTTAAAGGTTGGGCTACTTTCACACGTGTTTTCTGGGGATCCGTCATGGATCTGCACAGACGGATCCGTTCAGATAATACAACCATCTGCATCCGTTCAGAACGGATCCGTTTGTATTATCTTTAACCTAGCCAACCCATGTTTACTAAGCGGGAAAACTACAGAAGGGGGACAGCGGGGCGTATTAGCGATATTTAAATAAATAGGAAGGGTGGCAGCATCAGCGGGGGGGTACCCCGCAAGTAAAGGTATAAATAAAAAAACATGAAAGCACCAAGTGTATGAGGCTATTCTCATGGCCATTTTTTAGCGGCCAGTGAATAGCGACTGTGAAAAAATAAGACATTTCGTATTCTTGGCTGTTTTCACGGCCAGATAGACCCCATGGAGATCAATAGGGACCGTCTTTAACAGTCACTTAGACAGAAGGGCACCCGTCTAAGGGTCATTCGAAATGGATACACTAGTGCAATATGGCTTTTTAGGTGTTAATTAAAAACACTCGCCTTATTCACGTAAACTTGCAGGGGCAGTCATTCCTCTCTTAATTTCTTGAATCTGAAGGACATGCACTCAGATTGATGACATCACTATTTTATTAAAGGAAGCCAATGAAATTCCTCAATTTTTAACTGCCATGAAAAACGGATTTAAAACTGCCGTTAAAAACGGACATATGACAGTGTATATGTTTTTTTAGGTGTCGTTTTTTTTCACTGTTGTGTGCATGTAGTCAGTCTACAGTCACACGACAGTGAAAAAATATGGGCATGAAAAACGGACACGCGGTTGAATTGAATTGAATAGTTCCACATACGCTACGCAAAAAAAAAAAAAAATGGTACGGACACGGAAAGAAAATACACGTTCGTGTGCATGAGCCTTAAACCTGATATCTCGAAACTTGTTTTGTATACAGCATGCGTTGGGATATGGTGTACACAATGAATGCAGTATACTGTGCATGTTGTGAATCCTAATATTTGTGTTGCTTGGACTTGCAGCTTAATGATAAAGAGGAGGCTTTAGCCCATCAGAGAAAAGTAAGCTACATGCTCGCACGATCTATAGAAGGCAAAGTAGATGCAGCAATAACCCATGGTCACTCTAAGAAAGAACTTGCTGTGCCTGGCGATGAGCACGACTGCCATGGTGTAGGAGTAATAGTGGATCCATGCCACTGCCTGACAGACAATGCACCACGAGGGAGAGGTAGCGAAGAACAGAGTACAGTCGGGAGTCTGGAAACCTCATTTTCTCTGCTGCTAAAAGATGTTTGCCCTCAACAAAACTTCAATGAAGAGACCGCCATAAACCAGGAGACCATTTCTGAAGTTTCCACACATCCTCAGTCTATAAATGATGGTTGTTAATATTGTGAATGGATCATTTTATTGTTAAAATGTTGAGTTGCTTGATGGACTTTATATGTCCTTAAAGTGTAACTGTTGTTTCATTGTATTATGCCCTAATGGTATAGTACATCCTGCTGTATAAATGCTTTTGTGCTTTAATCTTTTTCAGTTTCATCTCATAATAAGGGCTCATGCACACGACCATGTGCTGGCCGGGCCCGTGCTTGGGGTCCGAAATGCACGGCCACCAACCGTGTGGCAGCCACATGTGAATCGCGGACCCATTCACTTGATCCACATCCGACGGTCTGCACCGCAAAAAAGTAGTGCAAGCACTACTTTTTTCCGGTGTGGAGGCACAGCCAGAAACACCACGGAAGCACTTCTGTGGGGTTCCGATCCGTGCTTCCTCACCGCATCTCCGGATTTGCGGACCCATTCAAGTGATGGCGGGGCAACGGCCGTGTGCATGAGCCCTAACACCCAGAAATGCGTGTCACCTCACATTGAGCAGCATCTTTTCACAGCGTTGTCATGTGCCGGCCGTTTCCTCTATGATATAAACGCATAAAGACACGGGAGAGCACTGGGAGGAGGAGCACAACCCTGAGTGCCTGGGCTCTGGCAGAAAGTGGAGGGGGGACGGCGGCTTTAGATGCTATCTCCTGAATGGTAGCAGCTAGAAACATGCAACTGGTCTTGTTTGAAATCTGACATTCCAGGCTTTCATACAAGACCAGAATGTAGTGTAGTGACCCACATAATAAAATTGTTATTTTTACCACACAGTGAACGCTGTAAAAACATTCCAGAAAATTAATGTAAAAATTGCAGTTTTTTTCTAAATCTTTCCCACAAAAAATAAAATAAGTTATTTAATACAGTATATATACCCCAAAATGGTTCCTAAAAACAACTTTTAATGTGACTATTAAGATGTCTGTGAAGGTTCTCATTTATCCAGGTCATGGTATATCTGTAAAGAATAAATCAAGGCAACTGGACGTACTGTAGATTTCTTGAAAACGTTTCACTTGTTCTTCCAGCAAGCTTTCTCAATTCTGAGTGACTGTACAAGAATTCTCTGGGAATAAATATGTAACTGAATCAACATCTGGTAATTATACCCAGCATGGGGTCAGAGGTGTTGATTCCATTATCCTGTCTGCTTTAAACCCAGCAACTCACTGAGGCAACAACTGGTTCACCCGTAAGACTCAACGCCTAAACACAAGATGGACAACATTGTGTACACAGTCCAGTGCAATGAGGAATGCTCAGAACTGTATATCGGCGAAACAAAACAACAACTACATCAGCGTATAGAAGAGCCAAAACCTATGGTCAAGATTCTGCCGTGTACTTGCATCTAAAAGAAACAGGTCACACATTCAAGTACGTGTTTTGGATAAGGAGACCGATTGGTACAAACAAGGTGTGAAGGAGGCCATCTATGTAAAAATGGAGAAGCCAAGCTTGAATGGGGGGGGGGGGGGGGTGTTAGACATCTATTGTCTGCCACATACAATGCTGTCTTGACACCTTTTTCTGGGAGGTCATTATCACCTACTGACTCCAATTAGGATAATGGAATCAACACCTTTGACCCCATGTTGGGTATAATTACCAGATGTTGATTCAGTTACATATTTATTCCCAGAGAATTCTTGTACAGTCACTCATAATTGAGAAAGCTCGTTGGAAGAACGAGTGAAACGTTTTCAAGAAATCTACAGTAAGTCCAGTTGCCTTGATTTATTCTTTACAGTGACTATTAAGAGGCTAAAACAAATGCTTAGTGATTTCATGTAATTGCAGGGCTTGTCTCTGGTTAGCTGTATGTTAGAGGATACTCGCTGCTCTGGGGTAGTGGGAGAGATTATCTGCATTCTGATTGGTCCTACTAGTTCATGTGAGGAGAGCAAGGGGTTATGGGAAGTGAGGGAAATACAGGATGGCCTCAAGAACAGGGCAAAGATCACCACAGGAAGTGCAGCAGAAATAGAGGCAAAGAGAACTAGGGTTGTTAAGGGCTGAATACAAACACCAAAAAGGTAAAATTAACTGAAAAATAAAGCGTCATGAATATCTTCCCTTCAGAATCGCATATGTTGGGAATTCCATTTTTGGTATTGAAATGGCAGTTACACTTTAATGATGGTGCTCACCTTTTACCATTATGGTTTTTTACTTTAACAAACCTTCCGTTTATCCCATTTTACAAGAATCGCTGTATTTATTAAATATGATTTTTATAAGTATCTGTAGCCTATCTTTTTATTCGCATTGCTAAGTGCTTACAATGGTGGAACATTTTGAAGGGACATTCTTATCTTTTAAAAGATTTGGATATATTGCTAGGATATGCCATCACTTTATGAATGTGGAGGTCCAGCCTCTTGGACCCCCCCACCAGTCCTGGGAAGGAAGGGGCTGCAGCAATGGTTGATGCGGACCCATTTTGCAGACGTGTAAAGGGACCCTTAGGACGATGACCTCACAAAGAGACCTTTCTGCTGGACAGCCAGTAAATTGGTTAGTGGAGTATGTAGTTGTACATGGCAGATAAGCCATCCCATGCACAGGTAAGAGAGCATGTGTACATAATCCATAGTGGATTTCAATGCACAAGTTGAGTAGGTTAAAAAAAAAACATACAATTTAGGCTACATGCACACGACCGTATGTGTTTTGCGGTCCGCAAATTGCAGATCCACCCCAAAAAAATGGATGCCATCCGTTTTTTTTCGGATCCATTGTAACGATGCCTAAAACGGCCAAGAATAGGACATGTTCTATTTTTTTTGCGGGGCTATGGAACGGACATACTGATGCGAACAGCACACAGTGTGCTCTCTGCATTTTTTGCGGAATCGTTGAAATGAATGAGTCCACATCCTATCCGCAATAAAAAAACAAAACAGAACGGACACTGAAACAAACAACGTTTGTGTAGCCTTATTTAGCGCAATACTTTTTGGGATATGTGTCATTCCTACCGCCTGTGTCCTGACCTGCTCTTCTTCCTCCTCCATACCACTTCCTTTTTGTAGATATGTAGCGGTACCTTAGCATCCCACCAAGAGAGGTCCTTGAATGGAGAGGAAATTTTAGAAATTAGCAGCAGCTACCAAGGGGGGAAATTAGTAGCTGCCGCCCTGAAACTGACTTGGATTCATGTACCGTCCTTACGCACACCACATTTATGTACCTGTGAAGATAAGGACGCAGCCTATTTTCATTTTTTCAATTTTCATTGTTTCCACTCTGCTTTCCAAGCGCCATAACTTGTTTTACTTTTCTGTTCACATACAGACGTGGACAAAATTGTTGGTACCCTTTGGTCAATGAAAGAAAAAGTCACAATGGTCACAGAAATAACTTTAATCTGACAAAAGTAATAATAAATTAAAATTCTATAAATGTTAACCAATGAAAGTCAGACATTGTTTTTCAACCATGCTTCAACAGAATTATGTAAAAAAATAAACTCATGAAACAGGCATGGACAAAAATGATGGTACCCCTAACTTAATATTTTGTTGCGCAACCTTTTGAGGCAATCACTGCAATCAAACGCTTCCTGTAACTGTCAATGAGACATCTGCACCTCTCAGCAGGTATTTTGGCCCACTCCTCATGAGCAAACTGCTCCAGTTGTGTCCGGTTTGAAGGGTGCCTTTTCCAGACTGCATGTTTCAGCTCCTTCCAAAGATGCTCAATAGGATTGAGGTCAGGGCTCATAGAAGGCCACTTTAGAATAGTCCAATTTTTTCCTCTTAGCCATTCTTGGGTGTTTTTAGCGGTGTGTTTTGGGTCATTGTCCTGTTGCAAGACCCATGACCTGCGACTGAGACCAAGCTTTCTGACACTGGCTAGTACATTTCTCTCTAGAATTCCTTGATAGTCTTGAGATTTCATTGTACCCTGCACAGATTCAAGACACCCTGTGCCAGACGCAGCAAAGCAGCCCCAGAACATAACAGAGCCTCCTCCATGTTTCACAGTAGGGACAGTGTTCTTTTCTTGATATGCTTCATTTTTTCGTCTGTGAACATACAGCTGATGTGCCTTGGCAAAAACTTCGATTTTTGTCTCATCTGTCCACAGGACATTCTCCCAGAAGCTTTGTGGCTTGTCAACATGTAGTTTGGCATATTCCAGTCTTGCTTTTTTATGATTCGTTTTCAACAATGGTGTCCTCCTTGGTCGTCTCCCATGTAGTCCACTTTGGCTCAAACAACGACGGATGGTGCGATCTGACACTGATGTTCCTTGAGCATGAAGTTCACCTTGAATCTCTTTAGAAGTCTTTCTAGGCTCTTTTGTTACCATTCGGATTATCCGTCTCTTAGATTTGTCATCAATTTTCCTCCTGCGGCCACGTCCAGGGAGGTTGGCTACAGTCCCATGGATCTTAAACTTATGAATAATATGTGCAACTGTACTCACAGGAACATCTAGTTGCTTGGAGATGGTCTTATAGCCTTTACCTTTAACATGCTTGTCTATAATTTTCTTTCTGATCTCTTGAGACAGCGCTTTCCTTTGCTTCCTCTGGTCCATGTCGAGTGTGGTACACACCATATCACCAAACAACACAGTGATTACCTGGAGCCATATATATAGGCCCAATGGCTGATTACAAGGTTGTAGACACCTGTGATGCTAATTAGTGGACACACCTTGAATTAACATGTCCCTTTGGTCACATTATGTTCTGTGTTTTCTAGGGGTACCATCATTTTTGTCCATGCCTGTTTCATGAGTTTATTTTTTTACATAATTCTGTTGAAGCATGGTTGAAAAACAATGTCTGACTTTCATTGGTTAACATTTATAGAATTTTAATTTATTATTACTTTTGTCAGATTAAAGTTATTTCTGTGACCATTGTGACTTTTTCTTTCATTGACCAAAGGGTACCAACAATTTTGTCCACGTCTGTAGCTATGAGGGTATATCAGTATTATATTCAGTATGATTACAGCGATACAAGATTTATATTATTTGTTTTTAATGCTTTAGCATTGCCATATTCTAACACATATACAGTAACTTTTTATCTTTCCATGTATGGAGCGATTTGAGGGCTTTTTCTTTGCGGGGTGATCTGTTTGAGATCATTTTTGGGAATATTTTACTGATCACTTTTTACTCCATATTTTGAGGAAGTGAACTGACCAAAAAACTGCGATTCAGCTATTTATTTTTTTATACCTTACAATGTTTACACTATGGAATAAAAGAATCACCAACCGATCTATAACAGGAACCTTACAGACCATCACAAATGATCTCTGGAGGGAGAGGTTCAAGACCTCACAACCTCTATTGACAAAATGTACCATTAAGTCAAATTAATGGATAGACGCTGGATGCTTAGCTGCATCCTGGCAGTAAACCAAGCCTGGTAAGGAAAGGCTTTATAACCCATAAGAAGGTGTTTCTCCCAAAATAACGATTAGGCCAGGTTCAGATGAGCAAGTTCACTTCGAGAAACACACTCCGTGTGGGAGCATTATTTTCCACCCTGAACTCTGCTGTTGTAACAGGACTTTGTGGCATTATATTGATTTATAATGCAGTGTGTTCCTAACTGACCTCAACTGTAATGAATTGTACTGACAGCATTATGTTGGGCAGGGACACTGCTACTGAAGTAGCGCTGCTTGTCCATTCTATGCTGGCTGCCTGTGGGCACATGCTCTCTCTCTCTCTGGCTCTTATTGGGCCAGTGTTTGCATACCCAAATTTGGCCTAGCCTATGGCTGAGCTCCCCATTTAAGGCACCTTCCTTTGTGGGAGGTGAGTAATACTGTCTACAGCATGCTTGTTCCCTGTAAAAGTGTGCCTCATAATGTTCTGATCTACCCTGTCTAATCTCTACCTGACTCTTGCATTGACCCATTGCTGCCTATCCCAACCTTTTGCCTGATTACTGGCTTGAACATACTCTCCCTGCCTGTCTTCTGACTACATTTGTACCTGTTCCTTGATTTCCCCCAACTCCCCCATGGGTCAGCAGCCACTGAACTAGGACTACTCCAAGAGGTAGCAGTCTGGTAATTCCCCCGCAGCAGAGTCCAGATACTTATATAGGGGTTTAAGGGTGAAGACCTGGGCGGCGACTACTTAGATAATTCCCTTCGGAGTAGACCCAAGTCAAATCCGTTCACTGGTAAAGCGGATCCACATTCACTTTTGTTAGAAACAGCTTCTCTCCAGAACAAGGGTGGAGTGAATGGAATTGGGAACTTGCCCTATCTGGCTGACTAAGGGCTCATGCACATGAACATATTTTCTTTCCGTGTCCGTTCCATTTTTTTTTTGCAGACCATTAATTTAAATGGGCCAGCAAAAAAAAACGGAAGTTACTCCATGTGCATTCCATTTCCGTTCCCCCCAAAAATACATCTCCTATTATTGTCCGTATTACAGACAAGGATAGTACTGTTCTATTGGGAGCCAGCTGTTTCGTTATAGTGGCATCAGCCCTATGGAAAAATGTAATATTGCCTTATGGATTTCGCACTCAGTTACAGACCAAGGAGCCTGTTTTGAAAACCAAGTGATTAATGAGCTGTGCTGGCTGTACATGTAAGGAAGAAATGCTCTACACCCTTCCAGCCACAGGGAGCTGCTGCTTGGGAGAGTATGAATCTGACTTTGCTACACTTATTGAGAACTCTACATCACCAGGGACTACACTGCCAGGACCAGGCCCACTGGAGAGAAGAGTCCCATGTGCCACTCGGAAAAGAGGAAAACAAAAAGCCTGAGAAAGACGTTTGTTCTCCAGTATAGCACTCATCACTTACCTAATTTTATCTGGTTGCCCTCTAGATTAGAGAACTATGTGACATCTACCCGGGATGGCAACTAAATAGCTGGAGAGGTAAGTAGTAACCTACAGAAGTAAGTACAAGTTACTGAAGGAACTGTGGTCACATGACCACGGTTAGGAGTTCCTGTGGAGGGAAGTGTATTAAATATTCCCTAGATTCAATTCCCTATCAACTCTTCATCCCACTAGTTGATGCAGGCCCATGTTTCCAGAAACACTGGTGTTGATAGCCTGTAGGCCATGGCTTGCATTCTTAAGGTTTATAACAGCTGATCAGTATCTAGTCCTCTTTTGTGCAGACCCCAAACAAGCTGTTGGTGACTAGAGATGGCCTTGCGGTTTGCCCGGCGGTCGTTTCGCGGAAAAATTAGCGTGTTCCCGATTCGCCGAACATATGGAGAAATTCGCGCCCGCCATATTCTTTTACATTGTGAAGAACTTTGACACATCTATCAGGTGGTACAGGACAGCCAATTGAAACATTTTAGCACATGGACATACCCCCTACCTTATAAACAAATCTGATCTGGCCGCCATTTTACATTCAGTGTTTTGTCAGTGTAGGGAGAGGCTGTTAATAGGGCCACAAAAGTAATTTTAAGCACTAGTATAGGTGTGCTATCGATATGTGTGATACAGAGAGGGGTGCGATATAATATACTTTTATAATGAGTTAAAAACACATAGATCTATATAGTGATCACCTGGAAGTCAGGGGGCTAGGGGCTTACTAGGGCTTTTTATATAGGGTAAGGTTCCGGACGTGGTCGCTCTTATCAGGGCGGGTGGTCTGTGGTTAGGCTATCAGGGCCAGAATAGCACTGCCCTGTAGGGCAATATCAGGGACAGTTCTTTGCCCACCCTGTCCTTCAATACCACATCATCATCTAGCCCAGGGATGGATGTTTTTTTGCTTTCCCTCCTGGATTCATCGATGTGCACTGGAACCCCCCAGATTGTGGTAGGACATATGGTTTCTGATTTGGTGCCGCCGAGCACTTGTTTTTGCGTACCACATCTTTGCTTTTTGGTTAAGTTGAATAATTTCATTTATTTTCATTTTGAGGGATATCTTTTCCATTCACACGTCCGCAAAATGGGTCCGCAGACCCATTCATTTTCAATGGGGCTGGAATGTGCTGTCCGCATCCCCATTTGCGGATCCGCACTTCCGCATCTGTGCTTCAGTTTCTGCAAAAAAATTGAACATGTCCTATTCTTGTCCGCAATTGCAGACATGATTAGGCATTTTCTATTATAGTTCCGGCGATGTGCGGTCCACAAATTGCGGAATGCACATTGCCTGTGTCCGTGTTTTGCGGATCCGCAAAACACTTACGGTCGTGTGAATGGACCCTCATAGTAAAATTATTAAAGGTTACGTTTTATCTTCATGTATATTCTAATGCATTGCCTTCTTTGTACAATGTTATAATATGCTTTCTATGTTAGAAAGTATATTATAGTGCATTTGTATTGTGCAGCAGTTGTGTGCGGTTCTGCTGCGATACTGCAGGTATATAGAGGGACAAGCGTTATTGGAGCAAATATTTTCTACTGGTGTGATATACCAGTCGTCCCCCGAAAAAAATGATTGAAGCGGGGTGTTGTATACCAATATACTTTCTTTATAGTGCATTTGGGTACTGTATAGTGCATTTGCACATGCGCGTACGCGAAAATGATATTGCCGATATTTCGCATTGAAAACAAAAATGAATGGAGATCGCAAATTCGAATAATACCTCTGGTATGTCACTGTCCATGTTGTGGGACTATTTGTGCACTTCTAGTAATTATTTCTTGGCTGCAAATATGAGCTGAAGGTTTTTCAGGTTCGCCTGCCATTAAAATGAATGGGACCCAATGCGAACTTGAGGTTCGCGAACATTTGATCGCGTTCGCGAACCGCCCCGGCAGATGTTCGTTCCTCACTATTGGTCACATGCTAAACCTGTTTTTTCCCTTTCATCCTCCATGATGCATACCATGAGAGATGACCTGCCTCCAGCCAGGTAGGGACAGGAAGTATAAATTTGACACTCCTTCAGCTCTTCCTCAGTGTCTTCCTGTCCCTACAGGTAGGAGAAGGATCATCTTCATGGCACATGCTATGAGCCGTTCTGTTTCAGGCAGGCAGAGCGGTAAGAAGAAAAGAATGCCTTATCTGCACATGAGGAAGCAACAGCGCCCGTGCCCTAGTTTGGTATTGAGGCTCTGTGAAGATGGCCGAGGTATCGCTGCTCCCTACCTCCCGCAGTGCGCTTCGGGCGCGGAAGTCCATGTGTGACCGGACACTCACGGAGTTCCTCCGGTCTGTTTGCAAAGCTCCTCATCGCGATCCGATAGTTTCGGCTTTCGCGATGACGCCACCGGAAGTCGTATGAGGCTCACGTGCGTTCCAAACGGTACTTCTGGCCTGTGGAACGCACTCTGAGGGGTGCGAAGCTACAAGTCGGCGCGCTGGATCATGGCGGAAGTTGCCCACTAATCTGAGGTCTGCAGGTGAGAGTATTTGAGAGGTTTACAGAGGATGGTGTAAACATGTCTGAACAAGCTGGTCAGATGGAAGCCTCTCAAGGACCCTCTATCGTAAGTCAAGGTCTCCTGGGGATGGGTGACTACTGCTTACATTACCCTTTACTAACCCCAGTATGTGCCTGTCTCTCTCTCTCTCTCTCTCTCTCTATTTTCTCTCCCTGATGAGACCCTATTAACAACTTGCCCCAAAGTCGACGTATCTCTATCCAAACTAGTTAAAGGGGCTAATGCTCTCCTATTCGAAGACATGGGGACTTTAAAAGACCCCATGGACAAAATAGCTGATCAGGTTCTAAAAAAGGTCTGGGGTGCTAGATCTTTAAAAAGGTGGCTGTTACAGTTAGAAGTTCTTTTAAAGGAAGGAGCCTCTTATTATACACTAAAATACTCCTTTCCCCTACTCGTGAAAGCCGTTGATTTTCTGTCGGACTCCACTGCAGAGTCGGTCAGAATGGCAGCTAAGACCTCGGGCCTAGCAGTAGTAGCTAGGAGAGCTCTCTGGTTGAAATCCTAGTCTGGCGATACCAGATCCAAGACGAGACTTTGTAGTTTACCCTTTCATGGGAACCTACTGTTTGGCCAAGACTTAGAGTCTATTTCAGAGAAGGCCTCGGACTCAAAAAAGTCCTTCCCTAAAGATACAAATAAAAGGAAATTTCCCTTTCGAAGAATTAAAAAAGGGAGTTCTTTCCAGGCCAAAAGAACATCTAGGGACACTCCTTGATCAAAAAGTAAAAATAAAAAAAACTGGTAACAGAGGTTTCCTATTTACCCCAAGGAATACAGACTCTAGCAAACAATGACGCCAGGGAGGTAGGAGGAAGACTAAAGTTTTTCATAAAAGAATGGAAAGAAATCACAGTAAACCCCTGGATGTTAAATATTATTTCAAAGAGTTACAACATTTCCTTTCGCCTTCCTCCTCCCCCAAACGTATTCAGAAAAATTGGAAGAGGGGATTCGGGATCTGTTGGCCCAAAAAGCCATTATTCCGGTTCCTCTCTAACAACAGAGGAAAGGTTATTATTCGACTATTTTCCTGGTAAAAAAAAAAAACGGACTGAAAAGCTCGACTAATAATAAACTTAAAAAGATTAAACAAATTCATAAAATACATCAGGTTCAAAATGGAAACGATAAGATCTATAATAAACCTGTTAAAAGATGGAGATTTTTTAGCATCAATAGACCTAAAAGATGCTTATTTCCATATTCCGGTTTGTGAAGAATCTCCAAAATTTCTCCGCATAGTTTTTTCCCTAAAAAAACACACTGTCATTTCCAGTTTCAAGTACTCCCATTTGGAATTACCTCCGCCCCAAGGGTGTTTACCAAGCTAATTCTAGAGGTAGTGGCTCACTTAAGAAGACAAAACATCTTTATTTTTCCCTACCTAGACGACCTGTTGATCGTAGGCAATTCAGAGACAGCCCTCGAAAAAAATCTGTTTCTGACATGCCAGACACTATATCAAAAGGGCTAATAAACTGGAAAAAGTGAAATCCCTGCCCATCTCAGAATTTAATTTTCCATGGGGGTTTGTCTAGATACGATTCACTAAGAGACAGTTCTTACAACCCAGAAGGTGTTGGGGATAAGCAAAAAGGTGACACATTTCCAAAATCAATCCGTATGTACAATCAGGGAAGCAATGAAGCTACTGGGTTCCCTGACCTCAAGCATCCCGGCCGTAAGATGGGCACAGTTCCACACCCGGATCCTGCAACAATGGATATTACAGTGTTAGAACAGAAGCCTGGATTCTCTAGAGATATAAATTCAAATCCCTGCGCCAGTGTTTCAGTCCCTGCAGTGGTGGAAACAGTCAGACCATCTGTCAAAGGGAGTTCCTTGGAACTCCGAACATCTGACTGTTATCACGACAGATGCAAGCCTTTGGGAATGGGGAGCGCATTGTTCTTATCTCTATTCCCAAGGAGAATGGTCCGTCACTCAAAAATCTCTGTCTTCAAATCAAAGAGAGTTGATGGCAGTCTGGGAAGCAATAAAGGTGTTTTCCCATCTTATACAAAACAAAGACGTTCAGGTAAGAACAGACAATACAACAGTAGTTGCTTACCTAAACCATCAAGGCAGAACAAGAAGTTTAGCACTGGGCAAACTAACAGAAAAAATATTTTCCGGGGCGGAGGTTCACTTAAGATCCCTATCATCGATTCATCTAAAAGAGTCCCTAAACATAAAAGCAGACTTTTTAAGCAGAACTTCCTTAAAATCAACAGAATGGAGCCTAGAAAAACATGTTTTTCTCCAAATCACGGAATTGTGGGGAACTCCACAAGTAGATCTTTTCGCTTCAGCCACAAATACAAAACTAAAAAAGTTTTTTTCCCTGAATCCGTTTGACGGAAACATAGGGGTAGACGTGCTGTCACAAAAATTAGATTTTTAACTAGCCTATGCCTTTCCCCCCTCTTCAATTAATTCCCAGAGTCCTAAAAAAGATTCGGCTAGACAGGGCTCATGTGATCCTAATAGCCCCTCTATGGCCCAAAAAAACGTGGTTTCCATTATTGAAGACCCTTTCAGTCCAGAGCCTTCCTTGGCAACATGATCTACTGTCCCAGGGCCCGATCTACCATCCCCAAATAGAAAGGTTACACATAACAGCCTGGAACCTGAAAGGATGATTTTGAGATCAAAGGGCCTATCAGAAGCCATTATTAACACTATGTCAGTCATCAGAAAAGATTTAAACTTCAAAAATTTACCGTAAGGTGTGGCGTAAGTTCGGCTGTTGGTGTAATTAGGAAAAAACTTCTTCTTAGAAATTCAGTCCAAGCAGTTCTAGGCTTCCTGCAGTCAGGCTTCGAAAAAGGATTAGATTGCACATATCAGCCTTAAAGGGATTCTGTCACCAGGTTTCACCCCCTCCAGATAAAAATATGGTTATGTTCAGGGAGCTTTAACCATTCCTAATGTGGTCTTATAAATGTAATCTGTAGGCTCATTTTGCTAAAAATACGCTATTACTAACCTGTCATTCATAAAAATAAGGTGCCCAAGGGGATGTAAATGGCTCCAAGCTGCCGTTCGAGCCCAGCACCGCCTCATAATCTTCTGTGATGCCTCCCGCTCTCCCTCCCTCCCTCCCTCCCCCCTCCTCCTGCTGTAAGATTGCTGTGACACCTCCCGCTCTCCCTCCCTCCCCCCTCCTCCTGCTGTAACATCGCAATGTTACAGCAGGAGGAGGAGGAGGGGGGAGGGAGGGAGAGCGGGAGGGGTCACAGCAATCTTACAGCAGGAGGAGGGAGGGAGAGAGAGCGGGAGGCGTCACAGCAATCTTACAGCAGGAGGAGGGAGGGAGAGCGGGAGGCGTCACAGCAATCTTACAGCAGGAGGAGGGGGGAGGCGTCACAGCGATGTAATAGCAGGAGGAGGGGGGAGGCGTCACAGCAATCTTACAGCAGCAGGATGAGGGGGGAGGGAGGGAGAGCGGGAGGCGTCACAGAAGATTATGAGGCGGCGCTGGGCACGAACGGCGGCGGGTGCGGGCGGCAGCTTGGAGCCATTTACATCCCCTTGTGCACCTTATTTTTATGAATGACAGGTTAGTAATAGCGTATTTTTAGCAAAATGAGCCTACAGATTACATTTATAAGACCACATTAGGAATGGTTAAAGCTCCCTGAACATAACCATATTTTTATCTGGAGGGGGTGAAACCTGGTGACAGAATCCCTTTAAGTGCAGTATTTGGAGAAAAAATTGCAGAACATCCATGGGTTTTCCATTTTCTAAGAGGGGAAGATAGGTTAAGACCTACAGTTTCCCCTTGGGATCTCAAGCTTATAGTTAGGTTTGGGAGAGTGCTGTGGTTATGTGTATGTGTGTGTATATTTAGATAGATTTTGGGGTGGAATTGTAGACTATGTTGTGTTAGTGTAGTTAGCTGTGTTAGAGTGCTGTTAGTGTAGTACCGTGTTCATTTATATGTATATATATTTATTTAACCATTAATATAAATATATATAGATATAGCAGAAATAATTGACTGTAGACTTGTAATTGTTTAATAAATACTTTATTGTCCAAGCACAGTTTATAATCTTTTATCGCCGTCGCTATTCAACATACGTAGTAAAGGAAAGAGGGAGAGCAACAGGTAGGATAAAGAATAAAAAGGTGGAGTCAACAATAGATGATTTTACACCTATTTATTAATACTAATTATTAATATTAACCCAAAATATTATTAATATTTCCTTTTACAGTTCCTCAAGTCAAAGTAAGGGCTGAATTACATTTAATCATTTTGCTATTATATGCAGTGATCTCCTCCACAGTATGGGGAGGACCGATCGTTATGCCATCACTCGTCCCCATACTGACTAGTCGTTTGCCCGCAGCAGATCGTCATTAGACAGCACAATCTGCTGCCGGCAAACAATGATTTTTAAGCATGCAATCCATTAAAAATCTGGATTGCCCGATGAACGAGCGCTTGCTCCTTTATTGAGTAATCGCTGGCAGTATTACACTGCCAGATCATCGCTAATGAGCGTTCCTACCAACACTCGTTATGGATGATCTGGCTGACAATTGGCCAGTGTAATACTAGCAGAAGACAAGAAGGCACAATAGAAGAGTAGCTGATTCTTGGTGGAAGTTCTGAAAAGAGCTTGGGAAGAGTGGAAAGTTCAGGATTCGCTGTGCTTATCCTGTGTGCATGTGGGCACTACTCATATATTGTAATATCATAATATAACCCTGGATATAATCATCTTCTGCCCATACATTGTGACATCATAATGGAATCTTACGTACCATCCCCTGCTGACCATACATAGTGATATCATAATAAAATCCTAGATACCATCATCCACTGTCTATTAATTGTGACATCATAATAGAATCCTGAATACCATCATCAGCTGCCCATGCATTCTGACATCATAATGAAATCCTGGGTTCCATCGCTTGCTGACCATACATTATGACATCATAATGGAATTCTAGGTACCATCATCTCCCGACATACATTATGACATCATAATGAGATGCTGGATATTATATATTGCTGCCCATACATTGTGACATTATAATGAAATTCTGGATACCATCATCTTCTGCTGATATATTGTGACATCATAATGGAATCCTGGATATCATTATCCTTTACCCATACATTGTCACATTATATATTGTAATATTTAAAAGAAGAAAAACTGCTACAAGAGGACATAGTTTTTAATTAGAGGGGCAAAGGTTTGAAAGTAATATCAGGAAGTATTACTTTACTGAGAGAGTAGTGGATGCATGGAATAGCCTTCCTGCAGAAGTGGTAGCTGCAAATACAGTGAAGGAGTTTAAGCATGCATGGGATAGGCATAAGGCCACCCTTCATATAAGATAGGGCCAAGGGCTATTCATAGTATTCAGTATATTGGGCAGACTAGATGGGCCAAATGGTTCTTATCTGCCAACACATTCTATGTTTCTAATGGAATCCTGGATACCATGTTCCCCTGCCTATAGATTGTGACATCGTAATGGAATCCTACATACCATCATCAGCTGCCCATACATTATGATGTCATAATGGAATCTTGAATGCCATCATTTGCCGCCCGCAAATTGTGATATCATAATGGAATCCTGGATGTCATCATCCACTGCCCATACATTGTGACATCAAAATGGAATGCTAGATACCATCATTAGCTGCTCATACATTGTAATGTCATAACGGTATATTGAATAACATCATTTGCCACCCACAGATTGTGACATCATAATGGAATCCTGAGTAATGTCATCTACTGCCCATAGATTGTGATATCATAATGGGATACTAAGTACCACCATCTGCTGACATACATTGTGAAATCATAATGAAATGTTGGATATCATCTATTTCTGCCTATACATTGTGACATCATAATGGAATCCTGGGTAACATCATCCATTGCCCTTACATTGTGATATCATAATGGAATCCTAGGTACCATCATCTGCTGACATACATTGTGAAATCATAATGAAATGTTGGATATCATCTATTGCTGTCCATACATTGTGACATCAAAATGGAATCTTGGATACCATCATCCATTGGCCATAGCTTATGACATCATAATGGAATCCTGTATACCATAATTTTCTGCCAATATATTGTGACATCTACTGGATACCATCATCCACTCCCCGTACACTGTGACATCATAACGGAATCCATCTACCATTACCTGCGGACCATACATTGTGATATCATAATGGAATCCTGGATTCTATCAATTGCTACACATACATTTTGAAATAATATCATGATGGAATCCAGGATACCATGATCCCCTGCTTGTAGATTATGACATCATAATGGAATCCTAGATACTATCACTAGCTTTGACACTAGGACCTTCGTCCCTCACTGTTCTGCAGGTCGTTGTATCAGCCCTGCTGGTTGGTCAGGAAGTCTTGAGTAGAATATTACCTTTGTGGTCCACCCCTGGACAGCTGTAGTACTAGCAGAATGGCAGACCAGTGGTTGAAGTCTTGTCTTATTGGGTGGCAAAATCACAGAAAACAATACGTAAATATAAGTAAATATGCAGATGTGAATGGCTACATTTATAAAATAACGGAAAAAAATGCACTAAAATAATAGATACATACATAATATATGGACTAAGCCCTCTAATAATAAAATCTGAGACTCTCAGCCAATATATTTTGATCAAAATACATCTGTGCCTCCCTACCCGTGCCAAAGTGCCAAAGTGGTCTCAGTCTGAGTGAAACCTTAGCCCATATACATGTATTATGTAGGGCTTAGTCCATATATTGTATGCATCTATTATTTTAGTGCATTATTATCCGTGATTTTATTGGGTGGCAGGCAGATCACTAAAAGCTATGTCTTACCACACCAGGTGTCGTTAACTTCAGCAGTCCCATGAGGTTGCCAGTCCCGGCTCTGTTAAACAGCTGTTGTAACCTGCACTTAGGTGTTGAAAAGCATGTGATGGGGTGAAATTGGTGAATCAAACAAAACAAACAAGCAAAAGTCCTTATAACTTTTGTCGGCCTTAGGGTCTATTCACACGTCCGTTTTTTCTTTCCTGATCTGTTCAGTTTTTTGCGGAACAGATCAGGACCAGATCAGGACCCATTCATTTTCAATGAGTCCTGGAAAAAATCGGACAGCACAATGTGTGCTGTCCGTTTCCGTTGTTCCGTTTCGCATGTCCGTTTAAATATAAAACATGTCCTATTATGTTCCTGAAAAATCGGATCCTGGTACAATGCAAAGTCAATGGTTCCGCAAAAAACAGAAGACATTCGGATGTCATTCCGTATGTCTTCCGTTTTTTGCGGAATCCATTCCTGGAAACACATAGCAAATTTTTATTTATTTTTTTTTCAAAGAAATCCAAACAACTTTATTTGATTATTGAAATGTATACATGTTTCCGTTTTTTGCGGATCCGCAAAAAACGGATGACATACGGATGACATACGGAAACATTTTCAGGAACAACGGATCCGCAAAAAACGGACCGAAATTCGGATTATAGAAAAATACTGACGTGTGAATGTAGCCTAACACTGCAATTGAATAACATTTACCATCGAGGTCCTGAGCCAAAGCAAAATAAACTTAGGTAATTCCTGAGTCTAATCTAATTGTTTCTATGTTTCAAGTAATAATATTCAATGCAATGTGTGATAACACTTTAAACCAATACTATATATATACACTCACCTAAAGAATTATTAGGAACACCTGTTCTATTTCTCATTAATGCGATTATCTAGTCAACCAATCACATGGCAGTTGCTTCAATGCATGTAGGGTTGTGGTCCTGGTCAAGACAATCTCCTGAACTCCAAACTGAATGTCAGAATGGGAAAGAAAGGTGATTTTAGCAATTTTGAGCGTGGCATGGTTGTTGGTGCCAGTCGGGCCGGTCTGAGTATTTCACAATCTGCTCAGTTACTGGGATTTTCACGCACAACCATTTATAGGGTTTACAAAGAATGGTGTGAAAAGGGAAAAACATCCAGTATGCGGCAGTCCTGTGGGCGAAAATGCCTTGTTGATGCTAGAGATCAGAGGAGAATGGGCCGACTGATTCAGGCTGATAGAAGAGCAACGTTGACTGAAATAACCACTCGTTACAACCGAGGTATGCAGCAAAGCATTTGTGAAGCCACAACACGCACAACCTTGAGGCGGATGGGCTACAACAGCAGAAGATCCCATGGGTACTACTCATCTCCACTACAAATAGAAAAAAGAGGCTACAATTTGCACAAGCTCACCAAAATTAGACTGTTGAAGACTGGAAAAATGTTGCCTGGTCTGATGAGTCTCGATTTCTGCTGAGACATTCAAATGGTAGAGTCCGAATTTGGCGTAAACAGAATGAGAACATGTATCCATCATGCCTTGTTACTACTGTGCAGGCTGGTGGTGGTGGTGGTGTAATAATGTGGGGGATGTTTTCTGGGCACACTTTAGGCCCCTTAGTGCCAATTGGCCATCGTTTAAATGCCACAGGCTACCTGAGCATTGTTTCTGACCATGTCCATCCCTTCATGACCACCATGTACCCATCCTCTGATGGCTACTTTCAGCAGGATAATGCACCATGTCACAAAGCTCGAATCATTTCAAATTGGTTTCTTGAACATGACAATGAGTTCACTGTACTAAAATGGCCCCCACAGTCACCAGATCTCAACCCAATAGAGCATCTTTGGGATGTGGTGGAACGGGAGCTTCGTGCCCTGGATGTGCATCCCTCAAATCTCCATCAACTATCAATATGGGCCAACATTTCTAAAGACTGCTATCAGCACCTTGTTGAATCAATGCCACGTAGAATTAAGGCAGTTCTGAAGGCAAAAGGGGGTCCAACACCGTATTAGTATGGTGTTCCTAATAATTCTTTAGGTGAGTGTGTGTATATATATATACACACACACACACACAGGTGAAACTCGAAAAATGTGAATATCGTGCAAAGTTTATTTATTTCAGTAATATAACTTAAAAGGTAAAACTAACATATGAGACTCATTACATGCAAAGTAAGATATTTTAAGCCTTTATTTGTTATAATTTAGATGATTATGCCTTATAGCTTATAAAACCACAAAGTCACAATTTTGAGGTATCATTTGCTCAGGGTGTATGGATTAATTAGATGACTACAGTGTGACACTTTGAGCCTAGAATATTGAACCTTTTCACAAAATTCTAATTTTAAGCTGCATTAATGCAATTCCTTTTAATTTGCATTACTGAAATAAATGGACTTTTGCACGATATTCAAATTTTATGAGTTTCACCTTTATATACAGTATATATATATATATTGTAGGAAGGAACAAAGGGCCATCATTTATGGTCGGTATGTCTCACCGAGGTTCCTGGCCTCGGTGAGGGAAGAGCCGTTTGTTTTTTTCTCAAGTGTCATTATAGCTTTGCAGTCTGACACTTCAGCTCTTTAGTATGGCTATAAAGCTGATCCGGGATGGCTCTTACTGGGAATAGCCAAAGTGCTGGGTGGGTGGCTACTCCCCACGTTCCAGGCCGGGTCTTGGCAGACTTATAAAAAGCATTCAACATTAATCAGGTGGGGTGGATTATGCGCCATCTCACAGTGAAGCTGTGGAATCTCTGTCGTTTGGGATCTGTAGATGTGTGCCGTGCAAAAGGGCTGAGAGCAGCATGCTGGAAAACAGGCCCCTAAAGCCTGCTGGGGACCGCTGATGCAAAATTACTATCAAGGTGAATGTTTGTATTATGTGGACTTTCCATGGTGTGAACAAATACCAAGACTGCGAACTGTTATTTTGTTTTGCCTTCTGTATGAATAAACACTGAACTGATTAAGTTAAAGACTTTGTGATTGCCTCTGTACTGCGTCTGCTAACTTGCCTACCAGAGTGAATCCCCACAATATATATATATATATATATATATATATATATACACTGTATAAGCTTACATGTAAGCCCAATCAAAGTCCCCGTGAATTCCTTTCTGTCCTTAAAAATGCCTATGAGTTAGCATATAGGTCCCCAAACTGGGAATCTGAAGAGTTTAAGCAGTTGTTCTATGATGCTATGCCAACCCAGATCAAACTTAGCCTAGCCAGAGATCTGGATATTGAAGCTCCCTTGGATAGATTGGTGACGGCTGCCACCATGCTGTATAATATCAGTGAATGCCATGCAACAGGTGAGAGAAGATTTAAAAAGTCCCCAGAGCGTGCAATCCGCATTGGCTTAATGTATTGGGTGGTTTATCTGAAGTTTCTATAGCGGTTAGAGAATACTTTGCAGTGAATGTAGGGACGGCCTCAATTCACGGTGTCTGGGATGCTATGAAAGCGTTCTTGAGGGGAGTGTTAATAAAAGAGATTTGTAAGCACAAAACCAAGTCTAGAGAAGCAGATGTTAAGGCACATTTACAAGCGGCAGAAGCTGAGCGGGTGTTTGGCAGGATGCCTTCCCTGGTTAATAGTGAGGCGCTGGCGGAGGCCCAGGAGCAGTTGAGGTGTCACTTAATTCAGGCCGCGGAGTGGAAGCGTAGTTTTTACCGCCAAAGATCCTTTGAGGAGGGTGAGAAGGTAGGTCATCTGCTGTCGGTCGTCTCTCAGGCCCAACGGGGATCCTCCTGTATACAGGAACTGAGGGATGGAAATGGGAACGGTAGGCAAGATACCAAGGGAATTTTGGATATATTAAAGGGTTTTTATGTGTCACTGTATGAATCTACTGTCTCCAGTTCTGGGGATGCTCTGAACGTCTTTTTAGAGGGGGCGCAGTTGCCGGCTCTGTCAGATGAGGATAGGGAGAGACTGGAAGAGCCGATTTCACTTGAGGAACTGGAAGCAGCACTGGGAGGTATGGCGAATGGTAAGGCCCCGGGGGCCGACGGATTGCCTGTGGAGGTATATAAGAAGCTGCAGGGGGTGCTCCTTCCGGAATTACTTAACCACTTCAATTTCCCCTAGCTAAAACACCCTTAATGACCAGGCCACTTTTTACACTTCTGCACCACACTACTTTCACCGTTTATTGCTCGGTCATGCAACTTACCACCCAAATGAATTTTGCCTCCTTTTCTTCTCACTAATAGAGCTTTCATTTGGTGGTATTTCATTGCTGCTGACATTTTTACTTTTTTTGTTATTAATCGAAATTTAACGATTTTTTTTCAAAAAAATGATATTTTTCAATTTCAGTTGTAAAATTTTGCAAAAAAAACGACATCCATATATAAATTTTTCACTAAATTTATTGTTCTACATGTCTTTGATAAAAAAAAATGTTTGGGCAAAAAAAAATGGTTTGGGTAAAAGTTATAGCGTTTACAAACTATGGTACAAAAATGTGAATTTCCGCTTTTTGAAGCAGCTCTGACTTTCTGAGCACCTGTCATGTTTCCTGAGGTTCTACAATGCCCAGACAGTAGAAAACCCCCACAAATGACCCCATTTCGGAAACAAGTTTTTGTCACAAGTTAGCAGAAAATTATGATTTTTTTTTTCTAACAAAGTCTCATATTCCACTAACTTGTGACAAAAAATAAAAACTTCCATTAACTCACTATGCCCCTCACAAAATACCTTGGGGTGTCTTCTTTCCAAAATGGGATCACTTGTGGGGTAGCTATACTGCCCTGGCATTTTAGGGGCCCATATGTGTGAGAAGTAGTTTGCAATCAAAATCTGTAAAAAATGACCGGTGAAATCCGAAAGGTGCACTTTGGAATGTGTGCCCCTTTGCCCACCTAGGCTGCAAAAAAGTGTCACACATCTGGTATCGCCGTACTCAGGAGAAGTTGGAGAATGTGTTTTGGGGTGTCATTTTACATATACCCATGCTGGGTGAGAGAAATATCTTGGCAAAAGACAACTTTTCCCATTTTTTTTATACAAAGTTGGCATTTGACCAAGATATTTTTCTCACCCAGCATGGGTATATGTAAAATGACACCCCAAAACACATTCCCCAACTTCTCCTGAGTACGGCGATACCACATGTGTGACACTTTTTTGCAGCCAAGGTGGGCAAAGGGGCACACATTCCAGAGAGCACCTTTCGGATTTCACAGGCCATTTTTTACACATTTTGATTGCAAACTACTTCTCACACATATGGGCCCCTAAAACGCCAGGGCAGTATAACTACGCCACAAGTGACCCCATTTTGGAAAGAACACACCCAAGGTATTCCGTGAGGGGCATGGCGAGTTCCTAGAATTTTTTATTTTTTGTCACAAGTTAGCAGAAAATGATGATTTTTATTTTTTTTTCCTTACAAAGTCTCATATTCCACTAACTTGCGACAAAAAAAAAAATATTCTAGGAACTCGCCATGCCCCTCACGGAATACCTTCGGGTGTCTTCTTTCCAAAATGGGGTCACTTATGGCGTAGTTATACTGTCCTGGCATTTTAGGGGCCCATATGTGTGAGAAGTAGTTTGCAATCAAAATCTGTAAAAAATTACCGGTGAAATCCGAAAGGTGCACTTTGGAATGTGTGCCCCTTTGCCCACCTAGGCTGCAAAAAAGTGTCACATATCTGGTATCGCCCATACTCAGGAGAAGTTGGGGAATGTGTTTTGGGGTGTCATTTTACATATACCCATGCTGGGTGAGAGAAATATCTTGGCAAAAGACAACTTTTCCCATTTTTTTTATACAAAGTTGGCATTTGACCAAGATATTTTTCTCACCCAGCATGGGTATATGTAAAATGACACCCCAAAACACATTCCCCAACTTCTCCTGAGTACGGCGATACCACATGTGTGACACTTTTTTGCAGCCAAGGTGGGCAAAGGGGCACACATTCCAGAGAGCACCTTTCGGATTTCACAGGCCATTTTTTACACATTTTGATTGCAAACTACTTCTCACACATATGGGCCCCTAAAACGCCAGGGCAGTATAACTACGCCACAAGTGACCCCATTTTGGAAAGAACACACCCCAAGGTATTCCGTGAGGGGCATGGCGAGTTCCTAGAATTTTTTATTTTTTGTCACAAGTTAGCAGAAAATGATGATTTTTATTTTTTTTTCCTTACAAAGTCTCATATTCCACTAACTTGCGACAAAAAAAAATATTCTAGGAACTCGCCATGCCCCTCACGGAATACCTTCGGGTGTCTTCTTTCCAAAATGGGGTCACTTATGGCGTAGTTATACTGTCCTGGCATTTTAGGGGCCCATATGTGTGAGAAGTAGTTTGCAATCAAAATCTGTAAAAAATTACCGGTGAAATCCGAAAGGTGCACTTTGGAATGTGTGCCCCTTTGCCCACCTAGGCTGCAAAAAAGTGTCACATATCTGGTATCGCCGTACTCAGGAGAAGTTGGGGAATGTGTTTTGGGGTGTCATTTTACATATACCCATGCTGGGTGAGAGAAATATCTTGGCAAAAGACAACTTTTCCCATTTTTTTTATACAAAGTTGGCATTTGACCAAGATATTTTTCTCACCCAGCATGGGTATATGTAAAATGACACCCCAAAACACATTCCCCAACTTCTCCTGAGTACGGCGATACCACATGTGTGACACTTTTTTGCAGCCAAGGTGGGCAAAGGGGCACACATTCCAGAGAGCACCTTTCGGATTTCACAGGCCATTTTTTACACATTTTGATTGCAAACTACTTCTCACACATATGGGCCCCTAAAACGCCAGGGCAGTATAACTACGCCACAAGTGACCCCATTTTGGAAAGAACACACCCAAGGTATTCCGTGAGGGGCATGGCGAGTTCCTAGAATTTTTTATTTTTTGTCACAAGTTAGCAGAAAATGATGATTTTTATTTTTTTTTCCTTACAAAGTCTCATATTCCACTAACTTGCGACAAAAAAAAAAATATTCTAGGAACTCGCCATGCCCCTCACGGAATACCTTCGGGTGTCTTCTTTCCAAAATGGGGTCACTTATGGCGTAGTTATACTGCCCTGGCATTTTAGGGGCCCATATGTGTGAGAAGTAGTTTGCAATCAAAATCTGTAAAAAATTACCGGTGAAATCCGAAAGGTGCACTTTGGAATGTGTGCCCCTTTGCCCACCTAGGCTGCAAAAAAGTGTCACATATCTGGTGTCATTTTACATATACCCATGCTGGGTGAGAGAAATATCTTGGCAAAAGACAACTTTTCCCATTTCTTTATACAAAGTTGGCATTTGACCAAGATATTTATCTCACCCAGCATGGGTATATGTAAAATGACACCCCAAAACACATTCCCCAACTTCTCCTGAGTACGGCGATACCACATGTGTGACACTTTTTTGCAGCCTAGATGCGCAAAGCGGCCCAAATTCCTTTTAGGAGGGCATTTTTAGACATTTGGATCCCAGACTTCTTCTCACGCTTTAGGGCCCCTAAAAAGCCAGGGCAGTATAAATACCCCACATGTGACCCCACTTTGGAAAGAAGACACCCCAAGGTATTCAATGAGGGACCTGGCGAGTTCATAGAAATTATTTTTTGGGCATAAGTTAGCAGAAATATTATATTTTTTTAGTTTTTTCTCACAAATTCTCACTTTACGCTAACTTGGGACAAAAATTTCAATCTTTCATGGACTCAATATGCCCCTCAGCGAATACCTTGGGGTGTCTTCTTTCCAAAATGGGGTCATTTGTGGGGTGTTTGTACTGCCCTGGCATTTGAGGGTCTCCGCAATCATTACATGTAGGGCCAGCATTAGGAGTTTCTGCTATTCTCCTTATATTGAGCATACAGGTAATGAGATTTTTTTTTTCCATTCAGCCTCTGGGCTGAAAGAAAAAAATTAACGGCACAGATTTCTTCATTCGCATCGATCAATGTGGATGAAAAAATCTCTGCCAAAAAAAAAAAAAAGGAGGGGAAAGGCGTCTGCCAGGACATAGGAGCTCCGCCCAACATCCATACCCACTTAGCTCGTATGCCCTGGCAAACCAGATTTCTCCATTCACATTAATCTATGTGGATGAATAAATCATTGCCGGGATTTTTTTTTTTTATATACAAAGTGTTTGCCAAAGCATAGGAACACCACCACCTCCTCAGCTCATATGCCTCGGCAAACGTATCTTTTACTGCAGAGGAGAAATCTCGTCTTGCAGCACCGCATACACCGACTTGTGTGTAATCTGACAGCAGCGTCCACACTTATACAGAATCAAAGGGGGGGTAACAGGATCGATGGTGTTGAGAGGAGAGCTGGGGGGATGGCATCCAGCCAGGGAGAGATAGAGCTCGAATTTATTGAATATTATGGGGGCCTCTACTCCTCGGAGGGAGGGGGGGGGCCTGAAGAATTTAGAATCTTCATGGAGGGAGTATCGATTCCCAGACTTTCGGAGGAGGAGAGGGACTGGTTGAACGGCCCCATTGAAGTTGAGGAACTACGGGAGACACTGAAAACCATTCAGGGGAACACCAGTCCCGGGCTGGATGGCTTCCCTTTTGAGATATATAGAAGATATGGAGATGTCATTCTCCCAGTGCTAGTGCAGGTCTTAAATGAATCAATGGATAATGGCGAACTCCCGTCCTCTCTCTCGGAAGCTGTAATAAGTTTAATAGGCAAAAAGGGTAAGGACGAGAGAAAGGTGGATTCGTATCGCCCCATCTCTCTTCTAAACACTGATTGTAAAATATGTGCTAAATTACTTGCAAACCGCCTAAGAAAAGTCATTGAGAAGTTAATACATCCGGATCAAACAGGGTTTGTACCCAAACGTCAGGCTCAGACGAATATTAGACGGACATTACTGAACATGCAGATGGTTGGTGAGGGTGCCCATTCCATCCTGTCTTTGGACGCTGAGAAAGCGTTTGACAGGGTGGAATGGGCATATCTCTGGAAGGTTATGTACGAGTTTAACCTGGGAGAGAAATTTATTAGATGGGTACAGCTTTTATATAATATCTCGAAAGTTAGGGTAAAAATCAATGGAGTAATATCAGAGCCAATACCTTTGCAGAGGGGAACCCGTCAGGGGTGCCCACTCTCCCCATTATTGTTTGCTATATTTGTTGAGCCACTGGCTTGTAAGGTCCGAGCAGATGAAAAAATAAGGGGGTTTGGGGGAAATGGTGCATTGGATAAGATATGCCTCTACGCTGATGATATTCAGTTTTTTGTAGATGGAGGGGTACCAATGGTACAGTATCTGATGGAGGTAGTTAACCAGTTTGGCCTTATCTCCGGCTTTAGGGTGAACTGGACAAAGTCGGTACTGCTCCCAATTGGCCAGGAAATTGGGCCGGAGGAAATTAACGTTAAAATTTTGAAACCCACGGAGTCGTTTGAATACCTGGGAATAAAAGTTAGCTTGAGGATACAGGAGTACCTAGAACTCAATATTGACCCTCTGTTAAAAAGGGTTAGGGAAAAAACAAGTTCTTGGCAAAAATTGTTGATCCGACAAGCGGACCGAATAGCGATAATAAAGATGGTTCTGTTACCACAGATTTTGTATGTTATTTCCTCTTGCCCAGTCTGGATAGGTGACCATTTTTTCAACGCATTAGAAGGAGTGATAAATGATCTTATCTGGGGGAGAAAAAGGGTCAGGTTGAAACAAAAATACCTATGGCTAGACGAGGAAGATGGCGGTCTGTCCGTCCCATGCTTTAGGGGCTATTACTTTGCATCCCAGCTTCAGTGGTTAATGATGGAGGACGACAGACTGCGTCGCTTTCTGGAAGGGGAGTTGGGAGGTCTCCAATATAATATCATCAGTACCTTAGAAGCAGGAATGATAAAAATAAAGGGTAGGCAGTGCCCAATTAGTAAGATGATACACTTAGTTTGGGTTAATATAAAAAAATTATTAGGAATAAATCACTCACTAAAGTTTTCTCCCATTTGGGGAAATATAAACTTAAAAGAATTTTGGAAGTTTGAAGATTTCTTATTTTGGGATAAAAAGGGTATTAGATTTGTGCCCCAGATGGTGGTGGAAGGAAAGTTGAAGACACCAGAGGAAATGGGTTTAAGTATAGATAAAGATTGCCTCACATGGTTTAGATATAGTAGATTGAAACACGCTTTTGATAAAACGGAGAATAGAGAATACTTTACTACGAAACACTCATATTTTGCTAAATTTTGTTATCAGGGAATAGGGAGTAAAGTTTCAATCTCACAGATTTATAAAAAAATAAAGAAGGGGTTGGGAGGGGTGATTAGATTTAACAGTGAAAAGAAATGGGCACAAGAGGTGGAACCCTTAATTTTGGATTGGAGAAGTATATATAAAAATGTTAAAAGGAGTACAATCTCCAGTGGCTTCCGATTGACGCAGTTTTTTATCCTTCACCGGACCTATATTACCCCAAGGGTTATGACGAGCAAGATGTATAAAACAGGAGAGGCAAAATGCTGGAAGTGTGGAGAAGAGAGGGCTGATTTTGTGCATTTGATTTGGTTTTGCCCGATCGTACAGGGGTACTGGATTCAAGTTTTTCAGGACCTCGAGAGAGAGACATGGAAATCTGCACCTCTGGAGATCAGCATAGCAGTCCTGGGAGACACTAGAAGAATTGGGGTAGATAGAGAAAGTGAAAGGAAATGGGAAAAAGGTCTGATGCTGGCACGTGTTGTATTGGCTAGAGGATGGGGAGCGGACAGCCCGCCAAGTGTGGTAGAATGGAAAAATCTATGTGAAAGGGTGTTAAGTTATGAGAAAGCTAGGCAGATGAAACCAGTGGGAAGGTAAATAAGGAGTTAAAAGGGGGAAACATAAGTTTTTTTTTTTTTTGGAAAAGAGGTTATGGAAGGAAATATCTTGAGGACACTCCCAAGACAACCAAGAGGGTGGAAGGGAGGGAGGAGGTGAGGGTGGGACTGGGGATGGGGGGGGGGGGGGGGGTGTAAGCTCTTCTGCTTCTCTGGGTTTCTGTAAAAGTAAAAAGGATGGGGAAAAAATGGATATGGCATACTTTTGTAATATATGACGGTGTATATTTGCACTTTTTGTAATGACAATTCCCTACCTATGTCTTGTTTTAAAGAGAAGAAGAAAATGATTTTGGGTCTCTGTAAAAGTAAAAAGGATGGAGAAAAATTGTTATGGCACACTTTTGTAATTTATGACGGTGTAGATTTGTACTTTTGTAATGGCTATTCCCTATCTGTTTTGTTTTAATGAGAAGAAGAAAATGATAAATAAATAATTTTAAAAAAATCTGACAGCAGCGCAATGCTTCTGTCAGAATGCACATCAGTACTGCAGCTAGTCGATCGGTTGGTCCACCTGGAAGGTAAAAAAAAAAAAAAACAGACCGCAACGCAATAAATTTATTAATTTTTGAACAGAACATATAAACTTTAACTTTTTGAACTGAAAATTAACCTTTTTGCTTACTAGTTTTTTTTGTTTTTTTTTTACCTTTATAGAACAAACCTCTCCTTCCCCATGGGTCACATCTTTTTCGGGGTGACGGTTGGGTTGAGGTACCGGCAACGACATTGGGGAAATTTCGCTCGTGTAGATAGCTAACTACACTGGTGGATGGGGCCATGGAACCTCCTGGGTACAGGAGGTTCTCGATGATCTCTTCCTGAAATTTGAGGAAGGATTGTGTTCTCCCAGCCTTTCTGTAGAGAACAAAACTATTATACAGATTCAATTGAATTAAATATACAGACACCTTCTTATACCAGCGTCTGGTTCTGCGGGACCCTAAATACAGAGACAACATCTGGTCATTGAAGTCCACCCCTCCCATGTGAAGGTTATAGTCGTGGACTGAGAGGGGCTTTTCAATGACACGGGTTGCTCGCTCAATTTGGATTGTCGTGTCTGCGTAAATGGAGGAGAGCATGTAAACGTCACGCTTGTCTCTCCATTTCACCGCGAGCAGTTCTTGGTTACACAAGGCAGCCCTCTCCCCCCTTGCAAGACGGGTGGTAACGAGCCGTTGGGGGAAGCCCGCGCGACTAGTTCGCTCGGTGCCACAGCAGCCAATCTGTTCTAGAAACAAATGCCTGAAGAGGGCCACACTTGTGTAGAAATTGTCCACATAAAGATGGTACCCCTTGCCGAATAAGGGTGACACCAAGTCCCAGACTGTCTTCCCACTGCTCCCCAGGTAGTCAGGTCAACCGACCGGCTCCAGGGTCTGATCTTTTCCCTCATAGACACGAAATTTGTGGGTATAGACTGTGGCCCTTTCACAGAGCTTATACAATTTGACCCCATACCAGGCGTGCTTGCTTGGGATGTATTGTTTGAAGCCAAGGCGCCCAGTAAAATGTATTAGGGACTCGTCTATACAGATGTTTTGCTCTAGGGTATACAAATCTGCAAATTTCTGGTTGAAATGGTCTATGAGGGGCCGAATTTTGTGGAGCAGGTCAAAAGCTGGATGGCCTCTGGGACGGGAGGTGGTGTTGTCGCTAAAGTGCAGGAAACGCAGGATGGGCTCAAATCGTGTCCTGGACATCAGAGAACATGGGCATGTGATGAATTGGGTTCGTGGACCAATATGACCGCAATTCATGCTTTTTAGTTAGACCCATGTTGAGGAGAAGGCCCAGAAAATTTTTAATTTCGGAAACTTGGACTGGTTTCCACCGGAAAGGCTGGGCATAAAAGCTTCCCGGGTTGGCGGTTATAAATTGTGTGGCATACCGATTTGTTTCTGCCACAACTAAGTCTAAGAGCTCCGCAGTCAAGAACAGCTCAAAAAATCCCAGGGCCGAACCGATCTGAGCTGTCTCAACCCGAACTCCAGACTGGGCTGTGAAAGGGGGAACTACAGGTGCGGCTGAAGTTGGGGACTGCCAATCAGGGTTTGCCAGCACCTCAGGGATTCTAGGGGCTCTACGGGCCTGTGGTGGCTGCGACGGGGTAACTACTGCACGTACCACCGTACCAGCTTCAACTGCCCTTCTGGTGCTCGCAACTTCACCATGTTGTACGGCAGTGCTGGTACTAGGTCCAGGATGGGCTGCGCTGCTGGTGTATGCCTCACCACGTAATCCGACAGCGCCAGCCCCACTCTGCTGCCCTTGAAGCGGATCCTGCGCAACCTGTGGTCTAGCGACACGGGGCCAGGTACGCCTGGTGCTATCAGGGACCTCAGCCTCCTCGTCCGAACTTTGGGTCAGAGTGTCACTGCTTTCTACAGGTTCATATTCTGACCCGCTAGATTCATCAGATGAGGGTTCCCATTCCTCATCCGACTGGGTCAGAAGCCTGTAGGCCTCTTCAGAAGAATACCCCCTGTTTGACATTTGGGCAACTAAATTTAGGGGTATTCCCTGAGACTACCCAAGAAAAAAAGCAAGCCTGTCTTACAAATGGGAGGCTAGCGAAGTACCGGAGGCCGCTGCGGTTGATAAAAAACTATCAAAACAGATTTTTTTATCGCCTCAGCGCGTGTAAAGTGAATGTGCAGTGATCAAAAAAGAAAAAAAATTTTGTCACTGCGGTGGGGCGGACGTGGGCGAACGCACGTGTGGGCGACCGATCAGGCCTGATCGGGCAAACACTGCGTTTTGGGTGGAGGGCGAACTAAGGTGACACTAATACTATTATAGATCTGACTGTGATCACTTACAGATACTATAAAAGTACAAATGCTGATTAGCGATACGCTAATCAGCGAATCAGTGACTGCGGTGCGGTGGGCTGGGTGCTAAACAATCGCTAAACTACCTAACCAAGGGGCCTAAACTATCCTAAACCTAACAGTCAATACCAGTGGGAAAAAAAAGTGACAGTTTACACTGATCACTTTTTTACCTTTCACTAGGTGATTGACAGGGGGCGATCAAGGGGTTTATTGGGGTGATGGAGGGTGATCTGGGGGCTAAGTGAAGTGTTGGTGGGTACTCACAGTGATGCCTGCTCCTCTGCTGAGACCAACCGACGAAAAGGACCAGCAGAGGAGCAGGGAAGCCATTTAACACATCATATTTACTAATATGATGTGTTAGCTGGCTTCTGATTCGATTTTTTAAAAATCAGCAACCTGCCAGCGACGATCATTGGCTGGCAGGTTGCTGACGAAATACTCCTTTAACTTTTGCTGGCCCGCGATGCGTTTGAATACCTGGGAATAAAAGTTAGCTTGAGGATACAGGAGTACCTAGAACTCAATATTGACCCTCTGTTAAAAAGGGTTAGGGAAAAAACAAGTTCTTGGCAAAAATTGTTGATCCGACAAGCGGACCGAATAGCGATAATAAAGATGGTTCTGTTACCACAGATTTTGTATGTTATTTCCTCTTGCCCAGTCTGGATAGGAGACCATTTTTTCAACGCATTAGAAGGAGTGATAAATGATCTTATCTGGGGGAGAAAAAGGGTCAGGTTGAAACAAAAATACCTATGGCTAGACGAGGAAGATGGCGGTCTGTCCGTCCCATGCTTTAGGGGCTATTACTTTGCATCCCAGCTTCAGTGGTTAATGATGGAGGACGACAGACTGCGTCGCTTTCTGGAAGGGGAGTTGGGAGGTCTCCAATATAATATCATCAGTACCTTAGAAGCAGGAATGATAAAAATAAAGGGTAGGCAGTGCCCAATTAGTAAGATGATACACTTAGTTTGGGTTAATATAAAAAAATTATTAGGAATAAATCACTCACTAAAGTTTTCTCCCATTTGGGGAAATATAAACTTAAAACAATTTTGGAAGTTTGAAGATTTCTTATTTTGGGATAAAAAGGGTATTAGATTTGTGCCCCAGATGGTGGTGGAAGGAAAGTTGAAGACACCAGAGGAAATGGGTTTAAGTATAGATAAAGATTGCCTCACATGGTTTAGATATAGTAGATTGAAACACGCTTTTGATAAAACGGAGAATAGAGAATACTTTACTACGAAACACTCATATTTTGCTGAATTTTGTTATCAGGGAATAGGGAGTAAAGTTTCAATCTCACAGATTTATAAAAAAATAAAGAAGGGGTTGGGAGGGGTGATTAGATTTAACAGTGAAAAGAAATGGGCACAAGAGGTGGAACCCTTAATTTTGGATTGGAGAAGTATATATAAAAATGTTAAAAGGAGTACAATCTCCAGTGGCTTCCGATTGACGCAGTTTTTTATCCTTCACCGGACCTATATTACCCCAAGGGTTATGACGAGCAAGATGTATAAAACAGGAGAGGCAAAATGCTGGAAGTGTGGAGAAGAGAGGGCTGATTTTGTGCATTTGATTTGGTTTTGCCCGATCGTACAGGGGTACTGGATTCAAGTTTTTCAGGACCTCGAGAGAGAGACATGGAAATCTGCACCTCTGGAGATCAGCATAGCAGTCCTGGGAGACACTAGAAGAATTGGGGTAGATAGAGAAAGTGAAAGGAAATGGGAAAAAGGTCTGATGCTGGCACGTGTTGTATTGGCTAGAGGATGGGGAGCGGACAGCCCGCCAAGTGTGGTAGAATGGAAAAATCTATGTGAAAGGGTGTTAAGTTATGAGAAAGCTAGGCAGATGAAACCAGTGGGAAGGTAAATAAGGAGTTAAAAGGGGGAAACATAAGTTATTTTTTTTTTGGAAAAGAGGTTATGGAAGGAAATATCTTGAGGACACTCCCAAGACAACCAAGAGGGTGGAAGGGAGGGAGGAGGTGAGGGTGGGACTGGGGATGGGGGGGGGGGGGGGGGTGTAAGCTCTTCTGCTTCTCTGGGTTTCTGTAAAAGTAAAAAGGATGGGGAAAAAATGGATATGGCATACTTTTGTAATATATGACGGTGTATATTTGCACTTTTTGTAATGACAATTCCCTACCTATGTCTTGTTTTAAAGAGAAGAAGAAAATGATTTTGGGTCTCTGTAAAAGTAAAAAGGATGGAGAAAAATTGTTATGGAACACTATCAGGGACCTCAGCCTCCTCGTCCGAACTTTGGGTCAGAGTGTCACTGCTTTCTACAGGTTCATATTCTGACCCGCTAGATTCATCAGATGAGGGTTCCCATTCCTCATCCGACTGGGTCAGAAGCCTGTAGGCCTCTTCAGAAGAATACCCCCTGTTTGACATTTGGGCAACTAAATTTAGGGGTATTCCCTGAGACTACCCAAGAAAAAAAGCAAGCCTGTCTTACAAATGGGAGGCTAGCGAAGTACCGGAGGCCGCTGCGGTTGATAAAAAACTATCAAAACAGATTTTTTTATCGCCTCAGCGCGTGTAAAGTGAATGTGCAGTGATCAAAAAAGAAAAAAAATGTTGTCACTGCGGTGGGGCGGACGTGGGCGGACGTGGGCGAACGCACGTGTGGGCGACCGATCAGGCCTGATCGGGCAAACACTGCGTTTTGGGTGGAGGGCGAACTAAGGTGACACTAATACTATTATAGATCTGACTGTGATCACTTACAGATACTATAAAAGTACAAATGCTGATTAGCGATACGCTAATCAGCGAATCAGTGACTGCGGTGCGGTGGGCTGGGTGCTAAACAATCGCTAAACTACCTAACCAAGGGGCCTAAACTATCCTAAACCTAACAGTCAATACCAGTGGGAAAAAAAAGTGACAGTTTACACTGATCACTTTTTTACCTTTCACTAGGTGATTGACAGGGGGCGATCAAGGGGTTTATTGGGGTGATGGAGGGTGATCTGGGGGCTAAGTGAAGTGTTGGTGGGTACTCACAGTGATGCCTGCTCCTCTGCTGAGACCAACCGACGAAAAGGACCAGCAGAGGAGCAGGGAAGCCATTTAACACATCATATTTACTAATATGATGTGTTAGCTGGCTTCTGATTCGATTTTTTAAAAATCAGCAACCTGCCAGCGACGATCATTGGCTGGCAGGTTGCTGACGAAATACTCCTTTAACTTTTGCTGGCCCGCGATGCGCATGCGTGGGCCGGCTCTGACCGAAATCTCGCGTCTCGGATGCGTCCAGGAGGAATGAATCAACCACCTTCCGGACGCATCCGTGTGTTAGGCGGTCCGGAGGTGGTTAAGGTGCTGGAACACTCACTGGAGACAGGTTCGCTACCACTCTCGATGCAGGAGGCTATAATTGTAGTACTTCCCAAGCCTGGGAAAGATCCCAAATTTCCAGAATCATATAGGCCGATTTCACTTCTCACGGCTGATATAAAGCTCCTGGCTAAGGTGCTGGCGAACAGGTTGTCCAGGGTGATTCTGACTATTGTACATTCTGATCAGACAGGCTTTATGCCTGGGAAGTTGACGGCTATTAACATCAGGAGGTTATATGCTAGTCTGAATGTCCCGGCTGACAATTGTGGAAACAGGGCCCTGCTCCCTTTAGATGCCGCTAAGGCATTCGACAGTGTAGAGTGGACGTACCTGTGGGGTGTTTTGAGAGTTATGGGATTTGGGGACTGGTTCGTGAGGTGGGTACAGGTATTGTATTCCTGTCCCAGTGCCCGCATTAGGCTACTTTCACACTAGCGTTCGTCGGTCCGCTCGTGAGCTCCGTTTGAAGGGGCTCACGAGCGGACCCGAACGCAGCCGTCCAGCCCTGATGCAGTCTGAATGGAGCGGATCCGCTCAGACTGCATCAGTCTGGCGGCGTTCAGCCTCCGCTCCGCTCGCCTCCGCACGGACAGGCGGACAGCTGAACGCTGCTTGCAGCGTTCGGGTGTCCGCCTGGCCGTGCGGAGGCGTGCGGATCCGTGCGGATCCGTCCAGACTTACAATGTAAGTCAATGGGGACGGATCCGTTTGAAGATGCCACAATGTGGCTCAATCTTCAAGCGGATCCGTCCCCCATTGACTTTACATTGAAAGTCTGGACGGATCCGTCCGAGGCTATTTTCACACTTAGCTTTTTTTTTGCCATTTTAATGCAGACGGATCCGTTCTGAACGGAGCCTCCGTCTGCATTTTTATGATCGGATCCGTTCAGAACGGATCCGCCCGAACGCTAGTGTGAAAGTAGCCTTAGAGCTAATGGAGGGCTGTCGGACAATTTTAGTTTGGCTAGAGGTACCAGGCAGGGATGCCCATTGTCGCCCTTATTATTTGCACTGGCCATTGAGCCACTAGCAGCTCTAATATGCCTGTCACCTCATATTGTGGGGTTTAGATATGGCGAGGTCCAGAATAAGGTGGCCCTGTATGCCGATGATACCTTGCTCTTTTTGGGCGACACTGGGTCATCTTTGGATGCTGCCATGTCACTAATAGATAGATTTGGGAGTTTCTCCGGACTTAGGATTAATTGGCAAAAATCTGCTTTGATGCCTGTGGATGGACAGGCCTTGCCTGCTGTGCGAGTGGATGATAGAATTGCCTGGGTGAATAAGTTTAAATATTTAGGGCTGTACATAACGCCTAGACAGATGGACTTTGAGGACCTAAATCTAACCCCCCTGCTTGTTGCTTTCAGGCTTAAGGTAAGAACTTGGTGTAAGCTCTTTTTGTCGGTAGTGGGTAGAGTGAACCTTTTAAAAATGGTAATGATGCCGCAGCTGCTTTATGTACTTAATAATGCTCCTGTATGGATTCCTCGAGATAGGTTTAAGAAAATACATTCCATATTTAGAGATCTTATTTGGAAGTATGGCCAAGCAAGGATTAAATTAGAGACGCTGCAGTACCCTAAGACGGAAGGTGATTTGTCAGTCCCGAATGCCTGGATTTATTTCCTGGCATCTCAGTGCCAGCACTTTAAGGGCTGGATTGATTTCCAGGCCTTGGATGTGACGGGGAAGTTATTGCAGCATTGGGTGGGTAGTCGGGACCTTATGTGTATATTAGAGGGGGCGGGAATGCATGGGGGGAGAGAGAAGGCCCTAATTATTGAACTTATGAAGAAAGTATGGGCGAAGGTGAAGCAACTTAGAGGTGTGGGAGGAGTTGGAGAGCTTTCCCCAATATGGGATAATAATTTATTGCCAGAATTCACGTCACTGTCGGGACTTAGGAATTGGGAGTCTCGGGAGGTGATGAGGATAGGTCAATTAGTCGAGGGCACGGTGTTCAAATCCTTTCAGGGAATACAGCAAGAGTTTAATGTCCCCAAGAGATGGTTCTATCAGTATTTGCAATTGAGGCATGCCTATGATGTCATGATGAGGAAAGGGTGTCGTATAGCTAAAATGGAAGGGAAGAGAGGACTGATTTCACAGGTGTATACGCTATTGCTGGATAAGTTTCTGGATGGGTTCCCTCGGTCCCGGATGTTGAAGTGGGAGGGTGATTTGGGTGCAGTTTTGAAAGATCAGTGGGATGCTATATTAGATGCGGTTCCCAGAGTGTCTTTAAGTGAGCAGGCGAAATTATCGCAACTCTTTATCATTCACAGAGTATATAAAACACCAGTATTTTTACGAAAAATAGGGGTCAGGAATGATGATAGGTGTCCGAAATGTATGGTGGAAGGAGCGGATTTGGTGCATATGCTGTGGTCGTGCTCTGTAATAGGTAGATATTGGGATGAGGTGCTGAACAAGATTAATCGTAATTTGGAGCTGAGATTGCAAAAAGATCCTAAGGTGTGTGTGCTGGGGTATGTGGCGGAGATTGGAGGAAGATTGTTATATGTGGCCAGGAAACTGGTGGCGCAGAGGTGGATCCAGGGGAGTCCGCCAACGATTGAAGAGTTTGAAAGGAGGGTGAATGACATGTTGATCTTGGAAAAAAGTGTGTATGTCAAGAGAGGCTGCCCTCAGAAGTTTGACAGGTTATGGAACGAATGGATGTCTCATACTCATCTAATGCTATAAACTAGGACAGAAGATTTCCTACTCCTTTCATTGGGGGGGAGGGGGGGCGGGGGGGAAGGGGCGTTAACATGTTAGACTTGGGGACATTGACATGGTCAGCGGTCATATTGTATTTTGGTGATGTATCTTATATGCCATTTCAAGTACTCATGAATGTGTAATGTGTACTATTGTAATAGTCATTTCGTCAGTTGACACATTCTGTGATAGTATCTTATTCTGATGGATATAATGGCGTACTGTGAATGTGAGCCCTGATAATGCTTTCTTAAAACATTCAATAAAAATTATTTGATAAAAAAAAAAAAAAAGTCCCCAGAGCAAAATATAGCTGAAGCTAAGGTAAACCCTAGCTTGGGATTTGAAACACAGCCACATAAGTTCCCTCAGTCTACAGGACCTGTCCAATAAACCCAGCAACAACAGGTAGGACCCAAGCAAACCAAGCCCCAAAATCCCAACGGGTCAGAGAGGGATAATTCTGGTGCTGGGAGGTCTAACTACCGTCCATATTACAATAATGGTCCCCATGGATATAGGCCCTATTACAATAGGGATTCCCAGGGTTACAGGTGCTGGAATAACAGGCCCAGGCAACAGAGGGAAGATAGGCAGGAACCCTCAAATTCACCTAGGAGTAGGTCGCCCACCAATAATTAGGTCACCCCACAAAACCAAAATATACGCAACCAGGTTTGATCAGCTGGCAGAACAAGTGGCCCAGTTGAGTGACATTGGGAGAAAGTTGTCCCAGGTAACCCCAGGAAAACAGCCTGAACCTTTTTTAGGGGCAACTACATGTCCCAGCTCAACATCATAAAGCAGATTGGGCCGGGTCAGAACCCAGGCCACTGCAAGACTATTAAGATGGATATGAAAGAATCTGATGTGATTACTAATACCATTTCTCCTTGCAGAGAGGTCAAACCCTCCAGAGGAATCATATGAGCAAACATTCTAATTTCTTGTGTGATTTATTTCAGGTTGAAGGCCGATATTTTGTGGATTCTTATATTCAAGATGAACGTATCGGGCCAATAAGGGGTTTAATTAATACATGATCACAGGCCACTATATTATCATATAGTTATTTCCAAAAGGTTCTGGATCTAACAGCAAAAAGGCCAAGATTGAAATCGTTCAATGGCTCTCTGATAAGTGTAGGTGGAGACGCTTTACAGGTAAAAGGTACATCATGGTTGACATTTAGCATTGGCAAGAAGACCATTAGACCCCCCACATTGATTGTGGATCTTCCATATGATCGGTTGATCATAGGAATTGACCTTATGAAAAGGTTGAGTACCATAATAGACTTCATTAATGAAGCAGTTTGGACTCAGGTGAAGGCACCCATTGCCTATGAATTCTCTTGCAATGCACGAACCCAACATAGTTGTCATGTAATTGAAGAGAAGTCTAATTCTATTGAAGTTCATTTTAGAAACAGTCAAACGCCGGATGCCACGATCCTGAAAAATGGTAAGCCCGAGGAAGCTATTAACGGTGCCGCTCACATAATTACCATCCAGAGGGACAGAATCGAGACGGTAACCTTGGATGATGAGGTATTGACTATTTCTCTTGAAGGAGGAAATCACAAAGTCACAGACCTGACCAAACATACTCAATCGATGCTACGGTTTGAAAAGGTCAATGACAGTTTATTGATTCCCGTACAGGTAAACAATATAGCCCGGGTGAAACATGCCAAGTTGGATCTAAAATCTGAAGCGAGTTACATAAGCCTCGGACTCTTAAAACAGGTTACCAATCCTAAAATGATAAAAAGTTCCTCACCACAGGACCATTGGGTTCATGATCTGGATGGAAATTCCCAGAGTCATAATGTGGTTGCAAGATGTTTTTTGTCTATTTCCATAGGAAATAAGACTACAGAACAAGTTTTCATCGTGATAAATGAACCACGGTACCAAATGTATATAGGTAACGACCTTTTACACCGATTTGCCGTGCAGATTGATCTGGTGAATAATAGAGATGGCCTCGCGGTTCGCCCCGCGGTCGTTTCGCAGCGAATTTTGCGTATTCGCGATTCGCCGAACATATGGAGAAATTCGTGCCCGCCATATTCTTTTACATTGTGAAGAACTTTGACCCATGACACATCCATCAGGTGGTACAGGACAGCCAATTGAGACATTTCAGCACATGGACATACCCCCTACCTTTTACATTCAGTGTTTTGCCAGTGTAGGGAGAGGTTGCTATGTGGAGCAGGGACAGGCTGTTAGGGACACCAAACGCTAGCTAATAGGGCCACAAAAGTCATTTTAAGCACTAGTATAGGTGTGATACACAGAGGGGTGCAATATACTTATAATATACTTTTATAATGAGTCAAAAACACATAGATCTATATACAGGTCCTTCTAAAAAAAATTGCATATTGTGATAAAGTTCATTATTTTCTGTAATGTACTGATAAACATTAGACTTTCATATATTTTTGATTCATTACACACCAACTGAAGTAGTTCAAGCCTTTTATTGTTTTAATATTGATGATTTTGGCTTACAGCTCATGAAAACCCAAATTTCCTATCTCAAAAAATTAGCATATTTCATCCGACTAATAAAAGAAAAGTGTTTTTAATACAAAAAAAGTCAACCTTCAAATAATTATGTTCAGTTATGCACTCAATACTTGGTCGGGAATCCTTTTGCAGAAATGACTGCTTCAATGCGGCGTGGCATGGAGGCAATCAGCCTGTGGCACTGCTGAGGTGTTATGGAGGCCCAGGATGCTTCGATAGCAGCCTTAAGCTCATCCAGAGTGTTGGGTCTTGCGTCTCTCAACTTTCTCTTCCCAATATCCCACAGATTCTCTATGGGGTTCAGGTCAGGAGAGTTGGCAGGCCAATTGAGCACAGTGATACCATGGTCAGTAAACCATTTACCAGTGGTTTTGGCACTGTGAGCAGGTGCCAGGTCGTGCTGAAAAATGAAATCTTCATCTCCATAACGCTTTTCAGCAGATGGAAGCATGAAGTGCTCCAAAATCTCCTGATAGCTAGCTGCATTGACCCTGCCCTTGATAAAACACAGTGGACCAACACCAGCAGCTGACATGGCACCCCAGACCATCACTGACTGTGGGTACTTGACACTGGACTTCAGGCATTTTGGCATTTCCCTCTCCCCAGTCTTCCTCCAGACTCTGGCACCTTGATTTCCGAATGACATGCAACAGTCCAGTGCTGCTTCTCTGTAGCCGAGGTCAGGCGCTTCTGCCGCTGTTTCTGGTTCAAAAGTGGCTTGACCTGGGGAATGCGGCACCTGTAGTCCATTTCCTGCACACGCCTGTACACGGTGGCTCTGGATGTTTCTACTTCAGACTCAGTCCACTGCTTCCGCAGGTCCCCCAAGGTCTGGAATCGGTCCTTCTCCACAATTTTCCTCAGGGTCCGGTCACCTCTTCTCGTTGTGCAGCGTTTTCTGCCACACTTTTTCCTTCCCACAGACTTCCCACTGAGGTGCCTTGATACAGCACTCTGGGAACAGCCTATTCGTTCAGAAATTTCTTTCTGTGTCTTACCCTCTTGCTTGAGGGTGTCAATGATGGCCTTCTGGACAGCAGTCAGGTCGGCAGTCTTACCCATGATTGCGGTTTTGAGTAATGAACCAGGCTGGGAGTTTTTAAAAGCCTCAGGAATCTTTTGCAGGTGTTTAGAGTTAATTAGTTGATTCAGATGATTAGGTTAATAGCTCGTTTAGAGAACCTTTTCATGATATGCTAATTTTTTTAGATAGGAATTTGGGGTTTTCATGAGCTGTATGCCAAAATCATCAATATTAAAACAATAAAAGGCTTGAACTATTTCAGTTGGTGTGTAATGAATCTAAAATATATGGAAGTCTAATGTTTATCAGTACATTACAGAAAATAATGAACTTTATCACAATATGCTAATTTTTTTAGAAGGACCTGTAGTGATCACCTGGAAGTCATGGGCCTAGGGGCTTACTAGGGCCATTTTTATATAGGGTAAGGTTCTGGACGGGGTCACTCTTATCAGGGCGGGTGGTCTGTGGTTAGGCTATCAGGGCCAGAATGGCACCCCCTGTAGGGCAATATCAGGGACAGTTCTTTGCCCACCCTGTCCTTCAATACCACATCATCATCTAGCCCAGGGATGGATGTTTTTTTGCTTTCCCTCCTGGATTCATTGATGTGCACTGGAACCCCCCGGATTGTGGTAGGACATATGGTTTCTGATTTGGTGCCGCCCAGCACTTGCTATTGCCTACCACATCTATGCTTTTCCATTCACATGTCCAATTTTGCGGAACGGGTGCAGACCCATTAATTTTCAATGGGGCCGGAATGTGCTGTCCGCATCCGCGGATCCGCACTTCCGCATCTGTGCTTCCGTTTCCGCAAATAAAAAGAACATGTCCTATTCTTGTCTGCAATTGCAGACAAGATTAGGCATTTTCTATTATAGTGCCGGCGATGTGCGGTCCATATATTGCGGAATGCACGTTGCTGATGCACTTACTTACGGACGTGTGAATGGACCCTCATAGTAAAATTATTAAAGGTTATGTTTTATCTTCATGTATATTCTAATGGATTGCCTTCCTTGTACAATGTTATAATATGCTTTCTATGTTAGAAAGTATATTTTCATTGTGCGGCAGTTGTGTGCGGTTCTGCTGCGATACTGCAGGTATATCAAGGGACAAGCGTTATTGGAACAAATTATTTCTACTGGTGTGATATACCAGTCGTCCAAAAAAAAAAAAAAAAAGATTGAAGCGGGGTGTTATATACCAATATACTTTCTTTATAGTGCATTTGGGTACTGTATAGTGTATTTGCGCATGCGCGTACCCTAAAATGATATTGCCGATATTTTGCATTGAAAACAAAAATGAATGGAGATCGCAAATTTGAATACGTCACTGTCCATGTTGTGGGACTATTTGTGTACTTCTAGTAATTAGTAATTATTTCTTGGCTGCAAATATGAGCTGAAGGTTTTTCAGGTTTGTCTGCCTTTAAAATGAATGGGACCCGCGGCGAACTTGCGGTTCGCGAACATTTGATCGCGTTCGCTCAATCATGTTCGCGAACCGCCCCGGCAGATGTTCGTCCATCTCTAGTGAATAAGACCTTATGGTCCAGATTACCAGGAAACCCAGAGGGATTCCAGGATGTAGAGCAGGCCTTGAGAGGGGGACAACAGATGCCCTATGCCTTTAAGTATTGAGGTTGTTGAAGAGGTTGAAATTCCTGAAGGATGCAAACCTTTTCTTCTCCCCATTAAAGTAAAGAAGGGACAGAAACTGAAGAATGCAGATGCCTTGATCTGTTTATCCAACCGGATGCAACAACTCGGCCTGAAGGTAAAGCCTACTCGCATAATAAACGTCCATCAGGTTCAATTACAGATGGTAGTCCATAATATGGTTCCCCATAGCATATCCCTACAAAAGGACACTGTAATTGGTCTAGCTATGGATTCAGAATACTATACCTTTGGATTCCAGAATGATGTCATTGGACTTATTCCTGATGAATACTTAACAGAAGAACAGGTAGTAGAACAAAGTTTTTCATCAACACCTGAGGGGTTATTTAATATCTTGCAACAGACATACATGTTGTAAGATCCTCACCTGCTTTGCACTCCAGGGGAACCAAGAGGGGTCCTCGTGGAGTTGCGGGACAGGTTATGCGTGTCTCTGATGCACCAGCGCTGACCCCTTTGCGAGCCAGTGCGGAGATGCGTTCGCGTGGACATCGGAGAGGAGGACCGTCCGAGTCCCGGGGACAGAGTGGCCAGGCGAGTGACAAGACGCCGCGGCCAGGGTTGTCTCCGGTGTCTCCTGCGACTTCCGTTTCCGCATCTGGGTCCACGCGCTCGCATACTCGCGCTGAGTCAATCATGCGTCCGTGCGTACGCACGAGGGCAGGTTCGCAAAGGGATACACGGTCGCGAGTACGCGCTTCTTATGCACTTCGTCGACCAGTGGCGCATATTATACTGACTCACAAGAGCAAAGTGGATTAGAGAGCCAGCCATGGGTTAATCAACTTGTGATTGCCTTAGGCCTTGTACTCAGGTGCAGGGCAATTTGTTCACCTATGGTAGTGGACACTTGGCACCCTGTGATTGGTCAGCAGGCATTTAAAAGGAGGTCTCTCAGGGTGATCAGTGCCCACTGTTATTTTCCCTCAACCAGGTATAGGTCACAACTCCTAGTGACTGAAGACTGCCAGGAACTTTGTCCTTACAGCGGACCCAAGATCTGGAGTGACTCGACTGCCAAGTGCACAGCATCATTCAGCACTGGTTGGGACTATTCCTGGAATCTCCTTGCCTGGTTTTTTGTTATTATTCCTTGTTACCAGCAAGTGTCCTGGACGTTTATGTTTCTGGTGAATAAACACCTTTTTGCTTTCATCACTGGTCTGTTTGTTGGTGCCTTGCATTACACATGTTGCAAAAATCCAGACAGATCCTGATGCACCCCCCGTCTTTGTCAAACAATACCGACTTCCGCTGGCGGCTTACGAGTCATTATTGGAAATTGTCAAGAACCTGGAGAGGAGGGGCATTATCCGTCCAGTACATAGCTCGTTAAACCATCCTATACTTGGAGTCCTCAAACCTAATGGTCAATTTAGTCTCTGCTCGGACCTAAGACAACTAAACAAACGTGTTTACATGTCCGGATGGCCCATGCCGTATATTGACCAATGTTTGGCACAAATTCAAGGTTTAAAAATGTTCACCACACTTGACTGTGCACAAGGATATTAGATGATTAAAGTTGATGAGAGGGACAATATGCATGGACCCGACTGCCCTTAGGGTACATAAATGCGGGCCGTGAATTTGCTGTGTTCGTGCATAAGGCAATGCCTGATGCCACTGAATGAGGTACCTTATCCTATGTGGATGACTTTTGAGGAACACATTGTAGAACTGAGGTATATACTAACCCAACTGAGAAAAGCTGGCGTGAAACTTTCTTTTCAGAAGGCTCAATGGTGTCGTGACAAGGTTAATTTCCTAGGTCACGAAATCACTGCTGATGGAATCAATCCACAAAAGAAGAAGGTGGAAGCAGTGATCAATACCAGGTCACCTACAAATCTCAAGGAGTTAAGATCATTCTTGGGCATGATGAACTATTCACGTAAGTTTATAGATAATTATGCCGAAATTACAAAACCTCTTTTGCAGTTACTGAAGAAAGGAGCAAAATGGAAATGTAGTGAGCGTCATGAGCAAGCTGTGAATGAACTCAAGGCCAAACTTATCCAGGCTCCATGCCTTGCCTATCCAGAAGGGGGAAAACCTTTCTTCGTGGAAACAGGTTTCACTGACAAAAGCATGAGTGCAGTCCTTTTCCAAAAACAGCAAAACCGGAACAAAATTATTGCCTATGCCAGCAAGTCCTTGTCACCAGTAGAGGTGAAATTCAATAGCTGTGACAAAGCCTTACTGTCAACTGTGTGGGCTTTACAATATTTCAGGAGTTTTATCCAAGGTGAAAGGATCATTGTGGAGACTGCACACCAACCGCTGCAATACTTGCGGAGTGATCGGATAAGGGATGGTGCAGTGTCCCAGGGGGTCAGTAGTGTATGCTGGGCTTTGTAGTGCAGATTGACCACTAACCTGGGATCCACTGTCGTCTTCAATTGGGGCAAATACAGGAACAGGCAGATGTTAAAAGTTCGTGACGCCAGTGTCAATTAAACGGTGACACGCCGTGTAAAGTATGGTGGAAGAATGAAGCAAGCACAAGATAGCCAACAAAAACTGGAACTTTTACTGAATATCAGTCAGGATAATACACGGACACTGGTAGTGCACAGTTCCATAAAAGACGGTTGGTTTCAGAAGAATACAGGTGGTTCTTGACATTACAGAATGTCCGGTCTTAGCAAGGCATTATACAGAGTGTTGATTACAGGAGATGCAGTACAGGCGGCTTACTCACTATTCCTGACTGGTCCTGCTACATGTGACTTTCTCTCCAAGGTCTAATGCCCTTTATCCGGCGTACCCTTGAAGCTGTCCTTATCTAGTACCTCCTCTGTTATCTTGAGTACCTCTTGCTTTATCTGATCGGCCTCTGTGGTATTCTGTGTCTTCAGGCTGATTAGCTATGCCCTTCTGACTTCTATGCATGGACTCAGGAGGGAATCCTCTCTGCACTGAGTCTGGAAACTTCTAACCTCCTGAGCTAGGCCCTAGCCTATTTATACTGAACTGGGGGCTCCCTCTGCTGGCTGTGATAAGGATTGCCGGTAACCGGCCTGACTGGCTTAAAGGGAACTACACACTCAAATCTAGCAGTGTCGGGTAGCCTACCCGTATGCTGCACACCCCCAGACTTTAACGTGAGTAAGGCCTCGTACTCACACACATGCCTGAACCAACATAAGCTGATGCATAAGTTAAACATGGCATTATAAATATAATAAACAACTATTTCACACAAAAATATAACATTTGCAATAAATGACGCAAGAAAAAGGGGCGTCTTCTTTCTTCTTAGGCACGGCCGCTGACCTGGCACAGCGGACTTAAGGTGAACCAGGTTAGTCTATTTTTCTTGACTGAGGTATAATAAGGAACTACACAGGGTTTCCCCGTGGGTGTAGAACAGGCAAGGGCTCACGTGGAGGAGTCCATTCTTGCGCACAAACATCAAGCAGGCTATTTCCGATAGTAACTGTTCGGGAGGAGACACCACCAGCATAGTCAAAGTCTCTTAAATGGACTGGCGGACGTCCCCTGGTCATCCGGGTGGACCGTCTCAACACAGGGGTTTCCTCTTCCCTTAGCACCGAGGTAGAAGAGGGAGTAGCAACAGGAGGATCTCCATCCGTGAGACCTTGGTCAGGAACAACGGGAACAACAGGAACAACAGGAACAACAGGATCCACTGGAGGGGGAACTGGATCCGGGGCATCTTGAACCGGCTCTTCTGGAAGTAAAGGTACAGTAGGTGCCGGAGCGGGCACCAACAAGTTCAACCATGGTGTCAGAAGCCAATGCATGGGATCGGCGTCATACCTTAGATTTCGGACAGCCTGCATAGGATCCTCGGGCTGTATCGATGACTCTGACACAGGGGGTTCAGATATAGAACTCTCGGCACTGGGTCCTGGTGTCAGGCAGAGCTTTAACCGGTTTCGGTGTACAATTTGGGATCCCCTGCCCTCCCGGGTGATCTCATAAGTGTGAGTTCCAACATTTGGGATTGCAGTGACAACATAAGGACTTTGCTCCCATTTACTGTCCAGTTTACTGGTACGGCGGTTATTTTTTAACCATACCACAGCCCCTATCGTCAGGGGTTCTGCATGGGCCGCTTGGTCATAGTCTCTCTGCTGCCGGCCTCTAGCATAGTCCATACGTTCCTGAACAATAGCTTGGGCCGTATTCAATCGCCTTTGGTGTTCAGCAACCCAGTCGGTATTAGGGAATGGGTTGATGCAATCAGGTACGAGTACATCCAAGGAGTGGTCAGCAGGCAATAATCCTTGGCGCCCAAACATCAAATAAAAGGGGGTATACCCGGTGGAACAGTGTATGGTATGATTGTATGTGAACATGAGCTGTGGCAACAGATTAGGCCAATCTCCCCTGGTTTCAGGAGGCACGGTCCTCAGCATCTCTATCAAGGTCTGATTCATTTTTTCACATAATCCATTACCTTGCGGATGGTAGGCCGTCGTCCGGATCTTCTTACAGTTGTGCAGGCGGCACAGTTCATGGAACAGATGGGACTCAAAAGCAGGACCTTGATCGGTGAGGATCTTCTCTGGACAACCGTAGGGCAGGAGGAAGTGTTTCCAGAACAGTTCGGCTGTAGTCTTGGCCGTCTGGTCTCTCACAGGCACCGCTACAACAAACTTAGTGAAATGGTCAATAATAGTCATAGCGTACACATACCCTGAGCGACTAGGCTCCAGTTTCACATGGTCGATGGCGACAAGTTCAAGAGGACGAGTACTTACAATGGGTCTCAGTGGTGCCCTCTGATCATGGTGTTCACCTCGTTTCAAGGCACAGGCTACACACTCCCGACACCACTTCTCCATGTCTTCTCTCATGCCCACCCAGTAAAACCGCTGGCGGATATTTGCCTCAGTCTTTTGGACCCCAAAGTGACCGGATTGATTGTGGTACATCTCCAACACCATACCTGCATCTCGTCGGGGTATGAGAATTTGATGCACTCTTTCGTTGGACACTGGGTCTAGGCTTCTCCGTAGCAGCAGGCCCTTTTGTATGAAGAGTTGATGGCGCTGTCTCCACAGTTTGATGAGCTCAGGATCTGTACTCTTACGCCGAATCCTCTCAGGGGTTCTGCCACTGGTAATGAAGTCCAGCAATTCACCCAGCACTCTACTTTCAGACTGTAGTTTCACCCACCTTTCTTCTTTGAGTTCCGGCCTACTGGAGGGTGAAGGAACTGCAGCGCTGTTACTGGTAGCCCGAGCCTGATCCTGTTGAGCAAATTTATGGTAGAAGGCCGGCATTTCTACATCTTCCCAGGCATCTCGCACATCATCAGGAGCTGTCTCTGTGGGAAGTCTGGATAAAGCATCAGCATTGTCATTAGTACGTCCAGCACGATATTTTACAGAGAAATCATAGTTGGCGAGGCGAGAGGCCCATCTTTGCTCCAAAGCCCCCAATTTAGCTGTATTTAGATGTGCCAGAGGGTTATTATCAGTGAATGCAATGAATGGGGTAGCGGCTAGATAATCTTTGAATTTTTCCGTCACTGCCCACACTAATGCCAGGAACTCTAGTTTGAAGGAACTATAATTCTGGTCATTTTTCTCAGCTCCTTTCAGGGAGCGGCTTGCATAAGCTATCACTCTTTCTTTTCCCTCTTGAATCTGGGCTAACACAGCCCCCAGGCCTCGTTTGCTAGCATCAGTATACAGATGGAAGGGCTTGCTGTAATCTGGATAACCTAACACGGGAGGCTCGGTCAGTTTCTTTTTCAACAACTGGAACGCTATCTCTCTTTCTTCATTCCACTCAATGAGCACTGGAGTTCTAGGACTTTTCTTGGGCTGCCCCCTCAAGAGTTCCTGGATAGGATCGGCTATTTGAGCAAAATGGGGGATGAAACGTCTATAGTAGCCGGCAAAACCAAGGAAACCCCTCACCTCTTTGACGGTAGTGGGTACCGGCCAGTTACGGACAGCCGCTAACTTATCAGGGTCAGGTTGTACGCCCTCTCCGCTTACCACATGCCCCAGGTATTTTACCGCAGGTTTGAGCAAGTGGCATTTAGATGGCTTTACCTTCAGGCCATATTTGACAAGGATTTCAAAGACCTCTGCTAGGTGTTTCAGGTGGTCTTCATATGTTTTTGAGTACACAATGACGTCATCTAGATACAGCAGCACTGTTTCGAAGTTTTTGTGACCCAAACACCGCTCCATTAGTCTCTGGAAAGTTCCTGGGGCATTACATAACCCGAACGGCATACAATTAAATTCAAACAGGCCCATGGGAGTGGTGAAAGCAGTCTTTTCCCTATCTGCCGGGGCCATGGGTACTTGCCAGTAGCCACTGGTCAAGTCCAATGTGGAGAAATAGGCAGCGGAGCCCAGAGCAGTTAGTGACTCTTCAATGCGGGGCAGTGGGTACGCGTCTTTGTGGGTTATTTGGTTAATCTTCCTATAGTCCACGCAGAAACGGATACCACCATCCTTCTTCTTTACAAGGACCAGGGGTGCCGCCCACGGGCTACGACTGTCCCGGATTACATTAGAGTCTTTCATCTCTTGGATCATTTCTTTTACAGTCTGATATGAAGTAGGCGGTAAGGGTCGGTATCTCTCCTTGATAGGAGGATGAGAGCCAGTAGGTATGGTGTGTTGTATGGCACTAACCTCTCCATAATCAGCAGCATGTTTACTGAAGGCCTGGTGGTGCTCTTTGACAAGCCGTAGTATCCCTTCTTGTTGATGTTGGGGGGTAGTCTCGTCCCCGACATGTAGCTCTTCCCACCAGGGTACTTGTGACTGAGGCACCGGCGGACATCCGCTGACTGCAGCTGGCGGCTTTTCTGTCACTGGAAGACGGATGATGTCTTGGAAGAACACCTGAGAAAGCTGGGCAACAGGGTAATGCTTAGTAAGCGCAACAGGATGGTCACTCAGGTTAATCAGACGGACAGGTACTTTACCTTGGGAGACATTCACCAGGCACTTGGCAGCTCTCACATAAGGGTAGTTCTCCATCTGGATAGGTTCCACCAGGGCTGGATAATCTTGGCCTTGGACTCCCAGGACAGCACGACACCATAAGAGAGTTTGGGAATTAGGAGGCAAAGTCACAGGCTTATTATCACGAATCTTGGCAGTACAAATTTCTCCTTTCCCGTTAGCAAACCTCTGCTGGGCACTTAACACAGTGATAGTCTTTTGAATCACCCTCTTGGACGCAGAGGAAGCGGTGGGCAGAGTCTGGTGTAATACGGCAAGTATTTCAGCATAACAGTTTTTGAAGACATTGGTGCCTAGAATGACAGGATGTCCTCCTCTGTCGCCGGCCTGTACTACTATCACCCCCTGTTGAGGCAAGGTTACTTCTCCCACCTGCAGGGTGGGTTCCCAGTATCCATGGATCTTTACCGGTTTGCCATTGCTGGCGATAATCTCTACCCAGGATTCAGGCGGCTGGGTCAATTGATTGGTGTCCCAGAATCTTTCAAAGGCGGGCAGCTGAATAGTAGTGACCTGAGACCCAGTATCTAATAGGGCTTCAAAGGGGACCCCGTTAATCTCCACATTGATTTTAGGATGGGATCCTACATACCGTGGCATCCAATTTGGATCTTTTGGACCTAGTGTTCTACCTCCCGAGGGGTGGTCCTCAGCCTCAGGGGTTGCCCGTTTAACTGCCAGCAAGTGGATTCTGTGTGTCCCATCTTTTTGCAGTATGTACACACGGGCCGCTGGCGACCCCTATTGCGCCTCCCAGGATCCCTGGGGTGAGTCTCTTGGTATGGAGGTGGGAACGGCTTAGAGGGTGACAGGAACTCTTCTTCTGACATCATAGGTTTTTCCCATTCCTCCATTTTTCTGCACACTCTCTCTAGGCTTTTAGTGAGGTGATTTACTTGCTCTGTCAGCATGGCGATAGTATCGGTAGCTGTAGCTTGAACAGCTTGACCGGCCTCAGCTCGGTTAATAATAAACGGTTTTGACCTGCAGGCTGATAACTCAGGTGGGGTGCTCAACTCTGTAGATACTGCTGACCCCAGAATTTTTATAGCCAGTTCTTTAAAGTCCAGAAAGGTACTGTTAGGGTGTTGGGCGGACAGCATCTTTAATTGGGTCTTTATTTGCTCACTAGACACTCCGGTAATAAATTGTTCCCTCAGGGTCTGATCCTGGTTATCAGCTTCCTTGGGATCTATCTGGATTACAGCCCCCAAAGCCTCCTGAAGTGATAGGGCATAGTCACGGAGGGACTCACCGGACTTCTGTTTCTTGCCAAAGAAGTGCATCTTTATCTCTGAGGCAGTCCTCGTTTCAAAAGTGGCCCTGAGGCGGGTGAATATCTGCTCCAGAGTACTCCTCTCAGCAGCAGGCCAGGATAATACCTCTCTGCGGGCAGCCCCCTCCAGTTGCGCTAGCAAGATTTCCATTTGCTGATCGGCATTTATGGGGTATAGTTTGAATAATGCCAGCAACTTTTCTTTAAAGTCTCTTAGGGTATGGACCTCTCCGTTATAGCGGGGAAACCATGGGGCCCCAAAGTAGTAAGGCATGGTAAAGGGCATCATGCTGGGGGCTATAGGATGATTAGGAGCCGCAAGCTCTCCCGGGTCCGGCCGCTCGGCAACTCCCGGATCTGACATGTTAACTTATTACAAGGTGGCCGCTGGTGACTAAAGGGGCCGGAACAATCCCCTTCCCTCCGGATACAAGTTCTTACCGGTATCGGCGGGTTCGCGTAGGCCAAATCTCGTGAGACTCCGGACGTCCTGTGTACGCGGTGACGTTGCTGACGCAGGAAAAGCAGGGCCGCGGCGGTGCGATGATGAAGAGGGGCGGGATTCTCTGTGTCTTTGAAGGGATCCGCCCACGGAGGTCCTCAGCAGCGCGGGAAACTTTACTCCAGGCGGCCGGTGGCCATCTTGATCACGATTCCCTGACAGCAAGCAGGGTGTTGCAAAGTCCAATAAATCACAGTCCACAAATACGATTTTCTCTCTGGGGGTAGCGCAACACAGTACAGCGTCTCTGATTCCTCCCAGGCACAATTTCAATCCACCGGCTTGGAAATAAAGGGTGCAGTCCTCGCAATACGGTGGTGGAATAGTTAAAGCACACAGTTCACACTTCTCTGCACTGTCGAAGTATGCGGATCCTGTTCGTGACGCCAAAAAGAGCGATGCAGTGTCCCAGGGGGTCAGTAGTGTATGCTGGGCTTTGTAGTGCAGATTGACCACTAACCTGGGATCCACTGTCGTCTTCAATTGGGGCAAATACAGGAACAGGCAGATGTTAAAAGTTCGTGACGCCAGTGTCAATTAAACGGTGACACGCCGTGTAAAGTATGGTGGAAGAATGAAGCAAGCACAAGATAGCCAACAAAAACTGGAACTTTTACTGAATATCAGTCAGGATAATACACGGACACTGGTAGTGCACAGTTCCATAAAAGACGGTTGGTTTCAGAAGAATACAGGTGGTTCTTGACATTACAGAATGTCCGGTCTTAGCAAGGCATTATACAGAGTGTTGATTACAGGAGATGCAGTACAGGCGGCTTACTCACTATTCCTGACTGGTCCTGCTACATGTGACTTTCTCTCCAAGGTCTAATGCCCTTTATCCGGCGTACCCTTGAAGCTGTCCTTATCTAGTACCTCCTCTGTTATCTTGAGTACCTCTTGCTTTATCTGATCGGCCTCTGTGGTATTCTGTGTCTTCAGGCTGATTAGCTATGCCCTTCTGACTTCTATGCATGGACTCAGGAGGGAATCCTCTCTGCACTGAGTCTGGAAACTTCTAACCTCCTGAGCTAGGCCCTAGCCTATTTATACTGAACTGGGGGCTCCCTCTGCTGGCTGTGATAAGGATTGCCGGTAACCGGCCTGACTGGCTTAAAGGGAACTACACACTCAAATCTAGCAGTGTCGGGTAGCCTACCCGTATGCTGCAATGGAAACCTGTCAAATAGCAGAATAACCACCTGGACGATGTCCTTAATGGGATGGCCATTGGAGATCAGGTACAAACAAAATAATAAAAACCCAGTTGCTCAAGGATTAGCAGTAGGGATGAGCGAACTCAAACTGTATAGTTCGGGTTCGTACCGAATTTTGGGGTGTCCGTGACACGGACCCGAACCCGGACATTTTCGTAAAAGTCCGGGTTCGGGTTCGGTGTTTGTCGCTTTCTTGGCGCTTTTTGAAAGGCTGCAAAGCAGCCAATTAACAAGCGTCATACTACTTGCCCCAAGAGGCCGTCACAGCCATGCCTACTATTGGCATGGCTGTGATTGGCCAGAGCACCATGTGACCCAGCCTCTATTTAAGCTGGAGTCACATAGCACCGCCCGTCACTCTGCTCTGATTAGCGTAGGGAGAGGTTGCGGCTGCGACAGTAGGGCGAGATTAGGCAGATTAACTCCTCCAAAGGACTTGATTATTGATCGATCTGCAGCTGTGGGTCATTGAGCTGCTGATACTCAATTGCTCACTGTTTTTAGGCTGCCCAGACCGTTTGTCAGTCACTTTTTTCTGGGGTGATCGGCGGCCATTTTGTGTCTTGTGGTGCGCCAGCACAAGCTGTGACCAAGTGCATTTAACCAGCAATAGTCTGTTTATTTTTTGGCCATATACTACATCAGGGGCAAGCTGCGCCTGTCACCAAGTGCATTTAACCCTCAATGGTGTGGTTGTTTTTTGGCTAAAGCCTACATCAGGGTGAAGCTGTCACACCAAGTGCATTTAACCAGCAATAGTCTGTTTATTTTTTGGCCATATACTACATCAGAGGCAAGCTGCGCCCGTCACCAAGTGCATTTAACCCTCAGTAGTGTGGTTTGTCAAGCTGTCACACCAAGTGCATTTAACCAGCAATAGTCTGTTCATTTTATGGCCATATACTACATCAGGGGCAAGCTGCGCCTGTCACCAAGTGCATTTAACCCTCAGTAGTGTGGTTGGTCAAGCTGTCACACCAAGTGCATTTAACCAGCAATAGTGTGGTTATTTTTTGGCCATATCCCAGTCTAATTCTGTCAGTAAATCTATACCTGTCACCCAGCGCCTAAATACTAGGCCTCAAATTTATATCCCGCTAAATCTGTCGTTACTGGTGTACTGTTCTGGCTGGGCAAGTTATTTAGTGTCCGTCAAAGCACATTTTTTGTTCTGGGTTGAAATACAATTCCCAATTTAGCAATTTCCTAATTTAGTGGTTTCTGCTGTATCAGGCCTACTTTAAATACATCCCTAAAAGGGTATATAATATTCAAGGTGCACATAGGGTCATTCAGAATAACTTCACACACACGCTACTGGGCATTTCCAAGTCTAATTCTGTCAGTAAATCTATACCTCTCACCCAGCGCCTAAATACTAGGCCTCAAATTTATATTCAGCTGAATTTGAATACAATACATTGGGCCAAATAATATTTTTGTTGTTGTGGTGAACGATAACAATGAGGAAAACATCTAGTAAGGGACGCAGACGTGGACATGGTCGTGGTGGTGTTAGTGGACCCTCTGGTGCTGGGAGAGGACGTGGCCATTCTGCCACATCCACACGTCCTAGTGTACCAACTACCTCAGGTCCCAGTAGCCGCCAGAATTTACAGTGATATATGGTGGGGCCCAATGCTGTTCTAAGGATGGTAAGGCCTGAGCAGGTACAGGCATTAGTCAATTGGGTGGCCGACAGTGGATCCAGCACATTCACATTATCTCCCACCCAGTCTTCTGCAGAAAGCGCACAGATGGCACCTGAAAACCAACTCCATCAGTCTGTCACATCACCCCCATGCATATCAGGGAAACTGTCTGAGCCTCAAGTTATGCAGCAGTCTCTTATGCTGTTTGAAGACTCTGCTGGCAGGGTTTCCCAAGGGCATCCACCTAGCCCTTCCCCAGCGGTGGAAGACATAGACTGCACTGACGCACAACCACTTATGTTTCCTGATGATGAGGACATGGGAATACCACCTCAGCATGTCTCTGATGATGACGAAACACAGGTGCCAACTGCTGCGTCTTTCTGCAGTGTGCAGACTGAACAGGAGGTCAGGGATCAAGACTGGGTGGAAGACGATGCAGGGGACGATGAGGTCCTAGACCCCACATGGAATGAAGGTCGTGCCACTCACTTTCACATTTCGGAGGAAGAGGCAGTGGTGAGACCGAGCCAACAGCGTAGCAAAAGAGGGAGCAGTGGGCAAAAGCAGAACACCCGCCGCCAAGAGACTCCGCCTGCTACTGACCGCCGCCATCTTGGACCAAGCACCCCAAAGGCAGCTTCAAGGAGTTCCCTGGCATGGCACTTCTTCAAACAATGTGCTGACGACAAGACCCGAGTGGTTTGCACGCTGTGCCATCAGAGCCTGAAGCGAGGCATTAACGTTCTGAACCTTAGCACAACCTGCATGACCAGGCACCTGCATGCAAAGCATGAACTGCAGTGGAGTAAACACCTTAAAAACAAGGAAGTTGCTCAGGCTCCCCCTGCTACCTCTTCTGCTGCTGCCGCCTCGGCCTCTTCTGCTGCTGCCGCCTCGGCCTCTTCCTCCGCCTCTGGAGGAACGTTGGCACCTGCCGCCCAGCAAACAGGGGATGTACCACCAACACCACCACCACCTCCGTCACCAAGCGTCTCAACCATGTCACACGGCAGCGTTCAGCTCCCCATCTCACAAACATTTGAGAGAAAGCGTAAATTCCCACCTAGCCACCCTCAATCCCTGGCCCTGAATGCCAGCATTTCTAAACTACTGGCCTATGAAATGCTGTCATTTAGGCTGGTGGACACAGACAGCTTCAAACAGCTCATGTCGCTTGCTGTCCCACAGTATGTTGTTCCCAGCCGCCACTACTTCTCCAAGAGAGCCGTGCCTTCCCTGCACAACCAAGTATCCGATAAAATCAAGTGTGCACTGCGCAACGCCATCTGTAGCAAGGTCCACCTAACCACAGATACGTGGACCAGTAAGCACGGCCAGGGACGCTATATCTCCCTAACTGCACACTGGGTAAATGTAGTGGAAGCTGGGCCCCAGGCGGAGAGCTGTTTGGCGCACGTCCTTCCGCCGCCAAGGATCGCAGGGCAACATTCTTTGCCTCCTTTTGCCACTTCCTCCTCCTCTTCTTCCACCTGCTCATCCAGTCAGCCACACACCTTCACCACCAACTTCAGCACAGCCCGGGGTAAACGTCAGCAGGCCATTCTGAAACTCATATGTTTGGGGGACAGGCCCCACACCGCACAGGAGTTGTGGCGGGGTATAGAACAACAGACCGACGAGTGGTTGCTGCCGGTGAGCCTCAAGCCCGGCCTGGTGGTGTGCGATAATGGGCGAAATCTCGTTGCAGCTCTGGGACTAGCCGGTTTGACGCACATCCCTTGCCTGGCGCATGTGCTGAATTTGGTGGTGCAGAAGTTCATTCACAACTACCCCGACATGTCAGAGCTGCTGCATAAAGTGCGGGCCGTCTGTTCGCGCTTCCGGCGTTCACATCCTGCTGCTGCTCGCCTGTCTGCGCTACAGCGTAACTTCGGCCTTCCCGCCTCATATGCGACGTGCCCACCAGGTGGAACTCCATCTTGCACATGCTGGACAGACTGTGCGAGCAGCAGCAGGCCATAGTGGAGTTTCAGCTGCAGCACGCACGGGTCAGTCGCACTGCGGAACAGCACCACTTCACCACCAATGACTGGGCCTCCATGCGAGACCTGTGTGCCCTGTTGCACTGTTTCGAGTACTCCACCAACATGGCCAGTGGCGATGACGCCGTTATCAGCGTTACAATACCACTTCTATGTCTCCTTGAGAAAACACTTAGAGCGATGATGTAAGAGGAGGTGGCCCAGGAGGAGGAGGAGGAGGAAGAGGGGTCATTTTTAGCACTTTCAGGCCAGTCTCTTCGAAGTGACTCAGAGGGAGGTTTTTTGCAACAGCCAGGGCCCACTACTGGAGGACGAGGAGGACGAGGATGAGGAGGAGGTGGAGGAGGATGAGGATGAAGCATGGTCACAGCGGGGTGGCACCCAACGCAGCTCGGGCCCATCACTGGTGCGTGGCTGGGGGGAAAGGCAGGACGATGACAATACGCCTCCCACAGAGGACAGCTTGTCCTTACCCCTGGGCAGCCTGGCACACATGAGCGACTACATGCTGCAGTGCCTGCGCAACGACAGCAGAGTTGCCCACATTTTAACGTGTGCAGACTACTGGGTTGCCACCCTGCTGGATCCACGCTACAAAGACAATGTGCCCACCTTACTTCCTGCACTGGAGCGTGATAGGAAGATGCGCGAGTACAAGCGCACGTTGGTAGACGCGCTACTTAGAGCATTCCCAAATGTCACAGGGGAACAAGTGGAAGCCCAAGGCCAAGGCAGAGGAGGAGCAAGAGGTCGCCAAGGCAGCTGTGTCATGGCCAGCTCCTCTGAGGGCAGGGTTAGCATGGCAGAGATGTGGAAAAGTTTTGTCAACACGCCACAGCTAACTGCACCACCACCTGATACGCAACGTGTTAGCAGGAGGCAACATTTCACTAATATGGTGGAACAGTACGTGTGCACACCCCTCCACGTACTGACTGATGGTTCGGCCCCATTTAACTTCTGGGTCTCTAAATTGTCCACGTGGCCAGAGCTAGCCTTTTATGCCTTGGAGGTGCTGGCCTGCCCGGCGGCCAGCGTTTTGTCTGAACGTGTATTCAGCACGGCAGGGGGCGTCATTACAGACAAACGCAGCCGCCTGTCTACAGCCAATGTGGACAAGCTGACGTTCATAAAAATGAACCAGGCATGGATCCCACAGGCCCTGTCCGTCCCTTGTCCAGATTAGACATTAACTACCTCCCCTTAACCATATATTATTGGACTCCAGGGCACTTCCTCATTCAATCCTATTTTTATTTTCATTTTACAATTATATTGCGAGGCTACCCAAAGTTGAATGAACCTCTCCTCTGTCTGGGTGCTGGGGCCTAAATATATGCCAATGGACTGTTCCAATGTTGGGTGACGTGAAGCCTGATTCTCTGCTATGACATGCAGACTAATTCTCTGCTGACATGAAGCCAGATCCTCTGTTACGGGACCTCTCTCCTCTGCCTGGGTGCTGGGCCTAAATATCTGACAATGGACTGTTGCAGTGGTGGCTGACGTGAAGCCTGATTTTCTGCTATGACATGCAGACTAATTCTCTGCTGACATGAAGCCAGATCCTCTGTTACGGGACCTCTCTCCTCTGCCTGGGTGCTGGGCCTAAATTTATGAAAATGGACTGTTGCATTGGTGGCTGACGTGAAGCCTGATTCTCTGCTATGATATGAAGACTGATTCTCTGCTGACATGAAGCCAGATTGTCTGTTACGGGACCTCTCTCCTCTGCCTGGGTGCTGGGCCTAAATATCTGACAATGGACTGTTGCATTGGTGGCTGACGTGAAGCCTGATTCTCTGCTATGATATGAAGACTGATTCTCTGCTGACATGAAGCCAGATTGTCTGTTACGGGACCTCTCTCCTCTGCCTGGGTGCTGGGCCTAAATATCTGACAATGGACTGTTGCATTGGTGGCTGACGTGAAGCCTGATTCTCTGCTATGATATGAAGACTGATTCTCTGCTGACATGAAGCCAGATTGTCTGTTACGGGACCTCTCTCCTCTGCCTGGGTGCTGGGCCTAAATATCTGACAATGGACTGTTGCATTGGTGGGTGACGTGAAGCCTGATTCTCTGCTATGACATGAAGACTGATTCTCTGCTGACATGAAGCCAGATTGTCTGTTACGGGACCTCTCTCCTCTGCCTGGGTGCTGGGCCTAAATATCTGACAATGGACTGTTGCATTGGTGGCTGACGTGAAGCCTGATTCTCTGCTATGATATGAAGACTGATTCTCTGCTGACATGAAGCCAGATTGTCTGTTACGGGACCTCTCTCCTCTGCCTGGGTGCTGGGCCTAAATATCTGACAATGGACTGTTGCATTGGTGGGTGACGTGAAGCCTGATTCTCTGCTATGACATGAAGACTGATTCTCTGCTGACATGAAGCCAGATTGTCTGTTACGGGGCCTCTCTCCTCTGCCTGGGTGCTAGGCCTAAATTTATGAAAATGGACTGTTACAGTGGTGGGTGACGTGAAGCCTGATTCTCTGCTATGACATGAAGACTGATTCTCTGCTGACATGAAGCCAGATTGTCTGTTACGGGACCTCTCTCCTCTGCCTGGGTGCTGGGCCTAAATATCTGACAATGGACTGTTGCATTGGTGGCTGACGTGAAGCCTGATTCTCTGCTATGATATGAAGACTGATTCTCTGCTGACATGAAGCCAGATTGTCTGTTACGGGACCTCTCTCCTCTGCCTGGGTGCTGGGCCTAAATTTATGAAAATGGACTGTTGCAGTGGTGGGTGACGTGAAGCCTGATTCTCTGCTATGACATGAAGACTGATTCTCTGCTGACATGAAGCCAGATTCTCTGTTACGGGACCTCTTTCCTCTGCCTGGGTGCTGGGCCTAAATATCTGACAATGGACTGTTGCATTGGTGGCTGACGTGAAGCCTGATTCTCTGCTATGACATGAAGACTGATTCTCTGCTGACATGAAGCCAGATTGTCTGTTACGGGACCTCTCTCCTCTGCCTGGGTGCTGGGCCTAAATTTATGAAAATGGACTGTTGCAGTGGTGGATCACGTGAAGCCTGATTCTCTGCTATGACATGAAGACTGATTCTCTGCTGACATGAAGCCAGATTGTCTGTTACGGGACCTCTCTCCTCTGCCTGGGTGCTGGGCCTAAATTTATGAAAATGGACTGTTACAGTGGTGGGTGACGTGAAGCCTGATTCTCTGCTATGACATGAAGACTGATTCTCTGCTGACATGAAGCCAGATTGTCTGTTACGGGACCTCTCTCCTCTGCCTGGGTGCTGGGCCTAAATTTATGAAAATGGACTGTTACAGTGGTGGGTGACGTGAAGCCTGATTCTCTGCTATGACATGAAGACTGATTCTCTGCTGACATGAAGCCAGATTGTCTGTTACGGGACCTCTCTCCTCTGCCTGGGTGCTGGGCCTAAATTTATGAAAATGGACTGTTACAGTGGTGGGTGACGTGAAGCCTGATTCTCTGCTATGACATGAAGACTGATTCTCTGCTGACATGAAGCCAGATTGTCTGTTACGGGACCTCTCTCCTCTGCCTGGGTGCTGGGCCTAAATATCTGACAATGGACTGTTGCATTGGTGGCTGACGTGAAGCCTGATTCTCTGCTATGATATGAAGACTGATTCTCTGCTGACATGAAGCCAGATTGTCTGTTACGGGACCTCTCTCCTCTGCCTGGGTGCTGGGCCTAAATTTATGAAAATTGACTGTTGCAGTGGTGGGTGACGTGAAGCCTGATTCTCTGCTATGACATGAAGACTGATTCTCTGCTGACATGAAGCCAGATTCTCTGTTACGGGACCTCTCTCCTCTGCCTGGGTGCTGGGCCTAAATATCTGACAATGGACTGTTGCATTGGTGGCTGACGTGAAGCCTGATTCTCTGCTATGACATGAAGACTGATTCTCTGCTGACATGAAGCCAGATTCTCTGTTACGGGACCTCTCTCCTCTGCCTGGGTGCCGGGGCCTAAATATCTGAGAATGGACTGTTCCAGTGGTGGGTGACGTGAAGCCAGATTCTCTGCTATGGGACCTCTCTCCAATTGATTTTGGTTAATTTTTATTTATTTAATTTTTATTTTAATTCATTTCCCTATCCACATTTGTTTGCAGGGGATTTACCTACATGTTGCTGCCTTTTGCAGCCCTCTAGCCCTTTCCTGGGCTGTTTTACAGCCTTTTTAGTGCCGAAAAGTTCGGGTCCCCATTGACTTCAATGGGGTTCGGGTTCGGGACGAAGTTCGGATCGGGTTCGGATCCCGAACCCGAACATTTTCGGGAAGTTCGGCCGAACTTCTCGAACCCGAACATCCAGGTGTCCGCTCAACTCTAATTAGCAGAACTCCATGATTGTACCAATGCGGAACATAAAAGTGAGTCACAGGAGAATGATGTCCTGGAGGAAGAATCATCATCTCCATATAAATATTACAAAGAGGAGTACTGCAAATCATTAACATGTGTGTATGTAGATGGTTGTTCTTCCCATACAGATATAGGAACTGAGCGTACGCTGGTTGCAGGTATTGGAATCATGTGGAATAATATATTCCCGGATGTGTCCATCGGATACAAAATCGGTTCCAAAAGTAGCCAGGTCGCAGAACTTACCGCTGTATACAGAGCCGTACAAATGGCTATCGAATATGATATTAACCCAGGTACGCCATGATGTCCCGGTACTTAAGGACACAGGGCGTACCCATACGTCCTGTGTAGTTCTGATCACTGCTGCACGGCCAGCAGTGATCAGAACGGGGTGCCTGCTAAAATCGTTCAGCAGGCACCCTGTGACAATGCCTAGGGGGGTCCTGTGCTCCCCCCCCCCCCCCCGCATTGACGATCGCTACAAAGCTACAAACCACAGGTCAATTCAGACCTGCGGTTTGTAGAGCTTATGCAAGTTTCTGATCCCTGTGGTCCGTGACCGCAGGGATCAGAAACCTCAAAGTGCCTATAGGCAGAGATCTGTTCAGACAAAGTGTAAGTGAAATACTGTACAGTACATCTTCAAGAACTAAGTGGGTCTGGGTAAAAAAAAAAAAAAAAAAAAAAACATTTATCCCTGATTAAAAATTAAAAAAATAAAATTCCCTACACATATTATATATCATCGTGTCCGTAACGACCTGATCTATAAAACGGTCATGTTACATTCCCTGCACGGTGAATGCCTTAAAAAAAAACTGATGAAATAGAAATTTTGCCCACCTTACTTCCCAAAAAAGGTAATATAAGTGATCAAAAAAGTTGTACGTACGCCAAAATAGTACCATTCAAACCGTTGCCTCATTCCTCAAAAAAATTAGCCCCTACATGAGACAATGGCCAAAAAAAATAAAAAAAATATGGCTATTAGACTAAAACAGGATTTTTTTGTTTAAAAAATGCTTTCTTTTATGTTAAACGTAAAAAAAAAAGAAATAAAAATTTGACATATTAGGTATCGTCCCGTCCAGAAGACCCTGCTCTATAAAAATACCACACATGACCTAAACCCTGAGGTGAACACCGTTAAAAAAGAAAAAAAACGGTGTCAAAAAAGCTATTTTTTGTCACCTTATATCACAAGAAGTGTAATGGAAAGTGATTATTGTGTAAAACTTAAAAAACTTAAAGAAAATATACATATTAGGTATCACCACGTCCGTAACGACCAGCTATATAAAAATATCATATGACCTAACCCCTCAGATGAATACTGTCAAAAAAATTCAATAAAAACTATGCTAAAAACAAATCTAAACGTCATTTCATTACGCACAAACTGATACCCTACATAAAACAATTGCCCAAAAAAAATAAAATAACTATGGAGACACTAAAACAAGTTTTTTTGGTTTCAAAAATGATTTTATTGTGTAAAAAATTAAATAAAAGGTATACATTTTAGGTATTGCCGTGTCTGTAAGAACCTGCTCTATAAAAGTATCACATCAACTAACCACTCAGGTGAACGTAAAAATAAAAAATAAAAATGGTGTCAAAAAAGCCATAATTAACAGTCATCTCATCCTGCAAAAAATTAGGCCCTAACTAAGAAAATCACCCAAAAAATAAAAAACTTTGGCTCTCAGACTATGGGGACACTAAAATTTTATTTATTTTTTTCAAAAATGATATTATTGTGTAAAACTTAAATAAATTAAAAAAAAGTAAACATATTAGGTATCCCTGCGTCCGTAACAACCTGCTCTATAAAAATAGCATATGATCTAATCTGTCAGATAAACGTTGTAAATAATAAAAAATAAAAACTGTGCCAAAACAGGTATTTTTTGGCAAATTTTCCATTTTAATAAATTTTTCCCGTAACAAAGCAAGGGTTAACAGCCAAACAAAACTTAATATTTATTGCCCTGATAGTTTACAGAAACACCCCATATGTGGTCGTAAACTGCTGTATGGCCACACGGCAGGGCGTAGAAGGAAAGGAATGCCATATGGATTTTGGAAGGCAGTTTTTGCTGGACTTGTTTTTTGACACCATGTCCCATTTGGAGCCCCCCTGATGCACCCCTAGAGTAGAAACTCCAAAAAGTTACCCCATTTAAGAAACTACACCCCTCAAGGTATTCAAAACTGATTTCACAAACTTTGTTAACCCTTTAAGTGTTCCACAAGAGTTGATGGCAAATGGAGATAAAATTTCTGAATTTCTATTTTTTGTTACTTTGCTTCACAAAAAGTGTAATATAGAGCAACTAAAAATCATATGTACCCTAAAATAGTACCTAAAAAACTGCCACCTTATCCCGTAGTTTCCAAAATGGGGTCACTTTTTTGGAGTTTCTACTCTAGGGGTGCATCAGGGGGCTTCAAATGGGACATGGTGTAAATAAACCAGTCCAGCGAAATCTGCCTTCCAAAAACCACATGGCGCTCCTTTCCCTCTACGCCCTGCCATGTGCCCATACAGTAGTTTACGACCACATATGGGGCGTTTCTGCAAACTACAGAATCAGGGCAATAATTATTGAGTTTTGTTTGGCTGTTAACCCTTGCTTTGTTACTGGAAAAAAATTATTAAAATGGAAAATCTTCCAAAAAAGTGAAATTGTGAAATTTTATCTCCATTTTCCATTAAATCTTATGGAACACCTAAAAGGTTAATAAAGCTTGTAAAATCAGTTTTGAATACCTTGAGGGGTGTAGTTTCTTAGATGGGATCACTTTTAGTGAGTTTCTACTGTAGGGGTGCATCAAGGGGGCTTCAAATGGGACATTGTGTAAATAAATAAGTCCAACAAAATCTGCCTTCCAAAAACCACACGGCGCTCCATTACCCTACCAGGTAATGAGAACATTCAGATATGGTCTAGATTCATAGGCGATGTCTTTGTGATCTGGAAGGGTGACATGGAGGCATTTACCACTTGGACCAAGGGCCTTAATAACAACTCTGTTGGCCTACGGTTCAAATCGGAATGTGATGAATCTAGGTTACCCTTCCTGGATATTTGCATAATTAAAAACCCAAATGGTTCATTAGATACCTCAATCTATAGGAAACATACATCCACAAATTCTCTCCTATGATGGGAAAGTAGTCATCCGTATCCCCTCAGGAAGGATATTCCCCGGGGACAATACCTTTGCATTAAAAGGAATTGTTCACAGAAATCTGACTTTTTAAAACATGCTGCTGATCTGAGAGACAGATTTTAAGAACGTGGCTATACTTTACATACCCTTAAGCCAGCTTTTCAGTTCGCACATGCACAAGACCGTGCTTCCCTTCTGAACACCAAGAAGGAAAGGGCATCTGAGGACAAAGCTAGGGGTGTGAATAAGGATAAAAAAGAGATTTGCCTGATCAGAACATTTGATCAAGCGGCCCCGAGTGTGAAAAACATTATTTCGAAATACTGGCATATCCAACATATAGATTCAGATATTAGCACTGTGATAAGAGACTACCCTAGTATCACCTACAGGAGAGGAACTAGCATACGTGACAAGGTCGTAAAAAGCCACTTTATAGGACCCTCAGCACCCAGAACATGGTTGAACAAACCAGTCACGGGTTGCTATAAATGTGGTGCTTGTGTCTCCTGCAAATATGTACACCGTGGAACAACATTTGCGAGTAATATCACAGGGAGGTGTACACTATTAGAGACATGATCAACTTTAAATCAAAGGGTGTCATCAGTGCTAATTTGCTTCTCACTGGTCACAGCAAGCAGAGTTTGTTTAATACAGAAACTGACTGTGTAACTGCAATTTGGATTAAATATAGGCTTCACACACGGCCTAGATATCAGTGCTGATTTGCTTCTCACTGGTCACAGCAAGCAGAGTTTGTATAATACAGAAACTGACTGTAACTATAATTTGGATTAAATATAGGCGTCGCACACGGCCTAGATATCAGTGCTTCTCACTGGTCACAGCAAGCAGCGTTTGTAGAATGCAGAAAATGAATGTCACTAACGGTCGCCCTGACACAAAAAAAGAATTCCCCCAAAATAAATTTTGCTGCCACCTCTAACAATAGTCCTTAAAAGGGCTTTTGGGTCTCTGAAAGGTTTGAGATCAAATTCGCTCTACACTCTCTCTGTCCCTTCCTAACAGCAGCTCTCCCTGACTCGCAATGATCCAAACCCGCGTGACCGGGTGCTATATAGCACCCGATGACGTGTTCCGGCCAGTCAATCACTGTAGTGCCAGTAGAAAACATGTCTAATGGCATTACAGTGATGGCAATACTTACCAGCATGTTTATTGGCTGCTTAGAAGGCGCCAAACGTCCGGGGAGGAGACTCGAGCATGGCGCTCGAGCACATGTGGTACTCGGCAGAGCGATGAACCTGCACTCGGCCGAGAATGCTCGATCATCACTACCGAATTGAATAAATTATTATATTAATATCATACAGTCCTGATCAAAAGTTTAAGACCACTTGAAAAATGTCAAAAAATCCTATTTAGCATGGCTGGATCTTAACAAGGTTCCAAGTAGAGCTTCAACATGCAACAAGAAGAAATGGGAGTGAGACAAAAAAAAATTTGAGCATTCAATTAATTGAAAATAACGATTAAACTGAAACAGGCAGTTTTTTAGCTGATCCAAATTTTAGGACCACATGCCTTTTAAAAGGCCAAATCTGTGCAAAGATGTGGATTCATTGTCATTTTCTGTCACACGTTGTGATGTTAAAGGCAAAAAAACTCCCTTTTTGAACGTGGTCGGGTTGTTGAACTGCATAAGCAGGGTCTCTCACAGCGCGCCATCGCTGCTGAGGTGGGACGCAGTAAGACAGTCATTTGGAATTTCTTAAATGATCCTGAGGGTTATGGAACAAAAAAGTCAAGTGGAAGACCCAAAAAAATTTCATCAGCACTAAGCCGGAGGATCCAATTGGCTGTCCGTCAAGACACTGGACGATCCTCGACCCAAATTAAGGCCCTTACTGGTGCTGACTGCAGCCCCATAACCATCAGACGGCATCTGAGACTGAAGGGCTTCAAAAACAAAAAACTTCTTCAAAGACCCTGTCTCCTTGAATGCCATAGAACTGCTCATTTGGGCTTTGCAAGAGAGCACCAAACATGGGACATTCAAAGGTGGAAGAAAGTTTTATTCTCTGATAAGAAAAAATGTAACCTTGATGGTCCTGATGGTTTCCAACGTTACTGGCATGACAAGCAGATCCCACCTGAGATGTTTTCTACGCGCCACAGTGGAGGGGGTGCCATAATGGTCTGGGGTGCTTTTTTCTTCAGTGGAACAATGAAGCTTCAGGAAGTGCAGGGGCGTCAAACGGCCGCTGGCTATGTCCAGATGTTGCAGAGAGCATTCCTCACCTGAGTGGTAACGACTGGGTTTTTCAACAGGACAACGCTACAGTACACAATGCCCGCAGGACAAGGGACTTCTTCCAGGAGAATAACATCACTCTTTTGGCCCATCCTGCGTGTTCCCCTGATCTAAATCCAATTGAGAACCTTTGGGGTTGGATGGCAAGGGAAGTTTACAAAAATGGACAACAGTTCCAGACAGTAGATGGCCTTCGTGCGGCCGTCTTCACTACTTGGAGAAATGTTCCCACTCACCTCATGGAAACGCTTGCATCAAGCATGCCGAAACGAATTTTGGAGGTGATAAACAATAACGGCAGAGCTACTCATTACTGAGTTCATGTTTGGAAGTTGGATTTCTGTTTTGGGGGGGTTTAGGGGATTTTTGGAGGTGTGGTCCTAAACTTTTGATCAACTGAAAAACAGCCTGTTTCAGTTTATTCGTTGTTTTCATTAAATTGAATGCTTAAAAAATGTTTTGTCTCACTCCCATTTCTTCTTGTGGCATGTTGAAGCTCTACTTGGAACCTTGTTAAGATCCAGCCATGCTAAATATGATTTTTTTTTTCAATTTTTCAAGTGGTCTTAAACTTTTGATCAGGACTGTATATAATATCATATATATTTTTGTATGTCATAGGCTGAGTCAAGGGACAACATTTATTGTTCCTGTATTAATCTGTGTTTTGTTATGTTATAGCCTGTTGGTAAACAGAAGATCCTTAGTTTCTCTTGATATATTATTGGTCTGTTTGATAAAAATATAGCATTTGCATTAAAGGGGTTGTCCGGGTTCAGAGCTGAACCCGGACATCCCTCCATTTTCACCCCGGCAGCCCCCCTGACAGGAGCATCGGAGCAGTTCATGCTCCCATGCTCTCCTTTGCCCTGCGCTAAATTGCACAGGGCAAAGGCATTTTTAGGAGTTCCGGTGACGTACCGGGGCTCTCCATGGGGCTGACAGGAACCCCGGTGACGTCACCGGCACTGATGGGCGGGATTTAGCTCTGCCCTAGCCAGTAAAACGGCTAGGGCAGAGCTAAAGCCCGCCCCTCAGAGCCGGTGACGTCACCGAACACACTGCCGGGCAGAAGTTACCGCCCGGCAGTGTGTTATTGAAAACAAAAGAGCCCGTGCCCTGCGCGGTTTAGCGCAGGGCACGGGAGCGCATCGGAGCATGAGATGCTCCGATGCTAGGCTCAGGGGGGCTGCCGGGGTGAAAATAAGGGTATGTCCGGGTTCAGCTCTGAACCCGGACAACCCCTTTAAGTAATGGTGTTTAGTTACAGCACCATCTAGTGGTGGTGAATGGTATCACAGTTTAAAATCTGTATGTCTGAAAATTGTCTGTATTTTTATTGGATTTATATGCATTCTGAAAATAAATTTTATATTTTTGCATAATTGATTCCTTTTTTTTTTCATTAATTGCATAATTTAAATTTAGAGTCTCAAGATAAAAGAAAAGGTGTTTTTTATGTCCGCCTAGTGGATTTCCTGACTGATTTCCATATTTTATTGACATTTTATCTTTTATATAAGATATTTATTTCATATAAAAGATATTGTTTTGACAAAAAGGACTGCACTAACGCTTTTGTCGGTGAAACCTGTTTCCACAAAGAAAGGTTTTCCACCCTCTGGACAGGCAAGGCATGGGGCCTGGACAAGCTTGGCCTTGAGTTCCTTCACAGCTTGCTCATGATGCTCACTTCATTCCCGTTTTACTCCTTTCTTCAGTAACTGCAAAAGAGGTTTTGTAATTTTGGCATAATTATCTATGAACTTACGTGAATAGTTCATCACACCCAGAAATGATCTAAACTCCTTGAGGTTTTTAGGTGACTTGGTTTTGATCACTGCCTCCACCTTCTTCTTCTGTGGGTTGATTCCATCAGCACAAAAGAAAAATCAGGTCAGCACTACCCACTGTAATCCCAGCATTCCGATTCGTGGTGGTGCCCGCAGCGTTGGATCCCGGTCTGGGGGTTCCCGTAATTTGTAGCAGCAAATGAGGAAGCCGCGGCACTCAGATGGATCATTATCAAATTCTTTTATTTCACCTCTTGTGGCAACGTTTCGACCAAAAGGTCTTTATCAAGCACAGTACAACAACAGTATAGTGAACACTTAAATACCTCCCCTTGGCCTCACATTGGCCACAATTAAGACATACCCTTTTAACCCTCTATGTACATTCCATCACATTTCAAGTATATAGTGTATATCCTCATTAGTTCGTTTACTAAAGTCTTTGCCTACCGTGCCTCCATGCTGCAGGAGCCCCGCCTGGACTTACATCGTTCCAGTGTATTAACACATTGTATATTTCATCACCTGGCGTCTCTCAGTTGCAACTGCGCTTGCGCCAGTATCGTCACTTCCGCCCTTATGTTTCCACTTCCGCCAGTCTTTCTGTCATGTCACGGAGTTCCCGATCACATGACTGACCATCCATGGTGACACATTGTCACCTGATCGTAGGTTACTATGCTACCGGACGCCAGGCACTGACAATATACATACAGCTTCTGGAAGAGATCCTGCTGAAACACAACGTGGGCGATTCAGAGCACACCAGAGTATGATCATTCATTCCAGTATTTTAAGTTGCATATTTTACCATATCATACACGGAGCATTGTAACCCGGGAATTATCGCTGTCATTCAGGGTCCATTTTTATCATATCATATTTCATTTCTCATTTCTGAGTGGATCACATGGTGTTAATCTACGATCAGGTGACAATGTGTCACCATGGATGGTCAGTCATGTGATCGGGAACTCATCTGTGAACCCCTCCAGGACTGTATGCCATTGCTCCTCTGACAAGTCTTCAATATCCCCCCGCCACTTATCGTATAACCAAAGAGGTTGCTTTTTAATCTGCATTTCCATAAGACTGCTATAATGCAGTGATATGACTCCACTGGTGGATCCCCCAGAGCTTGCTAAATCAATCATCGGATTTCTGGAGGCCGGCGCAACCCCCCCGGCCGCATCCTGGGCGCGTATAGCGTGCCGTATCTGCAAGTATAAGTAAAATTGGGAGTGTGGGAGCAGAAATTCCCTTTGTAGGTGGGCATAGTCTTTCAGAGTATCCCCCTCATATAGCTGATGCATGTAAGTGAGTCCGTACCTACCCCAGACCTGAACATCAGACACTTTGTGTAGTTCCGTATACATAAGATTAGGCCATATTGCGGTAAACCTGGTATAACCCTGTACCAAAGGCTATTGTCCTGCCTTTCCACCAGACTTTATGAACCACCCGAAGTAGCGGGATGTCGCTTCCCAGGCTATCCAATGATCCATCTTCCAGTGCCGTCATTAGATTCTTGCCCTTAACATAGTGACTCACTATTCTTCCTGCTGTATCAATTTCATCCTCCATCCCCGCAATTGTTGAAGTTGGGCAGCTAAATAATAAATCCACGGATCCGGAACCCCGAGTCCCCCATCCGTTTTTGGTCTGCACAGCTTGGCCAGTTTAATACGTGGAACTCCTCTCTTCCAGATCAGGTCCCGGAATATAGCATTAACTGTGACACCCAGATAGGCGCATTATGTAGCAAGTATAGGAGCTGTGGCATTAAAATCATTTTTATAAGGTTAACTCTTCCTATTACTGAAAGTGGCAACTTGGTCCAAGTCTGCACCTTCTGTCGAAATCGCTGTAACAACGGAGCCAAATTCAACTTTTCATAGTCCGCTACATCAATGGTGACCTGGACACCCAGGTATTTAAAGGATTTGACTAGTTGCAAGCCCTCTGTAGAACATCCATCTTGCCCCTCATCAGCCGAAAGCGTCATAAGTGCAGACTTGGACCAGTTAATACACAGACCTGACAACCTACTAAACCCATTTATGATGTTCATGGCTGCCGGGAGGGAGGAGTTCCAGTCATCAAGGAATAGAAGCATATCATCAGCATAGAGGGCTACCTTTTCAGTTACCCCCCCATATCTAAAACCTTAAACCTCCCGCGCTTCCCTCAATGCCGCTGCCAACGGCTCAATTGCTATTGCAAAAAGTAAGGGTGATAGAGGGCACCCCGGCCTCGTCCCCCTGTGCAATGGAAAAGAGTGAGAGAGAGCTCCATTAACCCTAATCCTTGCAGTAGGGACTTTATATAAAAGCTTGATCCATTGGATAAAGACAGACCCAAAGCCCATCCGGCCAGCCTTCACTCTAGCTGCCTAAGCCAGCCCAGCTTTAGAAGCAGAAAAGCAGGAAGTGAATTCTGCTGTAACTGCAGCTCAGGCTGATTTAGCAAAATGGGAAAACCCCTTTAACTCGTAAGTTTCTTCAAGCTCACTGGTTAAATCATTTTGGGTGCAGCATACCTTATCCTTTCCTTGTTGGCATGACTCGTACTCCTTTTTTATCAATCTCATGGTTGAAAACCAATTATGACTCTTCGATGTGGCATGGTATCTTCTTCAGAACTGAAAGGATAAACATAGTGGATATTGAATAACCCCTCAGGTGTTGAGGAAAAACATTGTTCCACTACCTATTCTTCTGTTAGGTATTCATCAGGAATAAGTCCAATGACATCATTCTGGAATTCAAAAGTATAGTATTCCGAATCCATAGCCAGACCAATTACGGTGTTCTTGTGCAGGGATATGCTTTGGGGAGTCATTTTATGGATTATCATGTGCAATGGATCCTGATGGATGTTTATTATAGGAGTGGGTTTTACCTTCAGGCCGAGTTGCTGCATCAGGTTGGACAAACAGATCAAAGCATCTGCGTTCTTCAAATTTTGTCCCTTCTTCACTTGAATGGGAAGAAGAAATGGTTTGCATCCTTCAGGGATTTTAACCTTATCAGCAACCATGATACTCACGGCATAGGGCATCTGTTGTACCCATCTTAAGGCTTGCTTTACATCCTCGAACCCCTCTGGGTCTCTCGGTAATCTGGACCATAGATTATTATCAATTTGTATGGCAAACCGGTGTAGAAGGTCGTTACCTATATAAATCTGATGCCATGGTTCATTCAACACGACGAAAACGTGTTCTGTAGTCTTACTTCCTATGGAGATAGACAAAAGACATCTTGCAACCACAATTTGACTCTGGGAATCTCCATCCAGATCATAAAATCCACTGGTCCTGTGGAGAGGAACTTTTAATAATTTTAGGATTGGTGACCTCTTTTAAGAGTCCTAGGCTTACGTAGCTGGCTTCGGATTTCAGATCCCAATTGGCATATTTCACCCGGGCTATATTGTTCACCTGTATGGGAATCAAAAAATTGTCATTGACCTTTTCAATCCGTACCATGGATTGAGTGTACTTGGCCAGGTCCGCGACTTTTGTGATTTCCCCCTTCAAGAGAAATAGCCAATGCATCCTCATCCAAGGTTACCTTTTACATTCTGTCCCTCTGGATGTTAATGATATGAGCGGCACCGTTGACAGATTCCTCGGGCTTACCGTTTTTCAGGATCGTGACATCCGGCGTTTGACTGTTCCTAAAATGAACTTCAACAGAGTTAGGCCTCTCTTCAATCACATGACAACCACGTTGGGTTTGTGCATTGCAAGAGTATTCATAGGCAATGGGTGCCTTCACCTGAGTCCAAACTGCCTCATTAATGAAGTCTATTATGGAACTCAACCTTTTCAGAAGATCAATTCCTATGATCAGCCGATCATATGGAAGGTCCACAATCAGTGTAGCATGTCTAACTATAGGAAAAGTTGTGAGTCTGGGAGTTGATTGATTTGTGACATCATGTTACCACCACCCACTTGATGGGGGAGGGTGCATGGGTCTTTATGTCCTCAAACTTCCAGACCACATTGTTACGACTAAGGAGAAGGTCTCCGAAACGCGTAAACAGCTTGTTTGTGATACTACTCCGCATATGATGTAATTCAATAAAGAGGAAGATTTTATGGGAAGAAAAATAAGTGCCGGAATCGTTCCTTTTTCTTTCACTTTGTCATGTCTAATTGTCTTATTGCCAATTTAAAATTTCAACCATGTTGTACCTTTTACCTGCAAAGCGTCTCCACCTACACTTTTCAAAGAGCCATCGAACTATTTCAATCTTGGTCTCTTTGCTGTCAAATCCAGAACCTGTTGGAAATAACTATATGATAAGATAGTGGCCTGTGATCCCGTATCAATTAAACCCCTGATCGGCCCGATATGTTTTATATATGTTTATGTTTGAAGATAAGAATCCACTAAATATCGGCCTTCAACCTGAAATAAATCACATAGGAAGTTAGGGTGTTTATTCATTTCATGCTTTCTGAGAGCGTGACCTTTCTGCAGCGTCGCGACCTCTGGTGAATCCTTGACATTCCTGCTGCACGTAGCAGGAGTAGTAGCCCCCACCTTTGTGGAAAACTGGACTATATCACAGTTTATAAACAGTTTCCACAGTGAGGTGGCAGCCGTCACCAGCCTATCCAAAGGAGCTTCAATATCAATATCAAGATCTCTAGCTAGGCTAAGTTTGATCTGGGTTGATATTGCATCATAAAATAACTCCTTAAACTCTTCAGATTCCCAATTTGGGGATCTATATGCTAACCCATAGGGATTTTTAAGGATGGAGAGGAATTCACAAGGACTTTGATTGGGCCTACATGTGAATTTATAAATCTAACGTTTTGTAGCAGTAATGGTTCGGTAAGGTCCGAATTCCAATTTTATTTCATGCAAGACATCTTGCCAATCTTGAATTCCTCTATGCCTAAAGGAAATAAAATAGTGACGGTACTTATCTTCAAATGCCCATGGTAGGAATCTTATCCTATCAACATTTAAAGAATCCATAGTGGACGCATACAGTTCTAAGTGGTTTACTATTTGAGAAGAACCTTTCTTAGAGAACTTGGGCACAGTGGCATTACGAAACTTAATGATGCTTGAGGAACTCTGATCATTTTCTGAATACTGAGGATTTTTCCTCCTAGAGACCACTTTAGCATATGATGGTCGCCTGGGACCCTGATCCCCCTTATGGGCAAACTCATGCCTATGTGGTAGGGAATAAGACACACGTTTTCCCACATCACTGTCAGAATCACATGCACTTTGATCACTTCCATGAGACACATATAGTACATGGGATTTAACCCTTATACACTCACGTAAAGAATTATTAGGAACACCTTTTCTATTTCTCATTAATGCGATTATCTAGTCAACCAATCACATGGCAGTTGCTTCAATGCATGTAGGGTTGTGGTCCTGGTCAAGACAATCTCCTGAACTCTCCCCCCCCCCCTCTTACCCTCCCCTTCCTCTACCTTCCCCTCCCCCCCTCCCTTCTCACCACCCCTTCCTCTATCATCCCTCCTTATCTGATCTCATTAATATAACTCGATATTTGCTTGACTTTAAAATGCTATCATTATATTGTCATTCGCATATTGTCTAACTTTCATGATTTCTTAAATAAAAAGAGATTTGTTAAAAAAAAAAAGAGACAATCTCCTGAACTCCAAACTGAATGTCAGAATGGGAAAGAAAGGTGATTTAAGCAATTTTGAGCGTGGCATGGTTGTTGGTGCCAGACGGGCCGGTCTGAGTATTTCACAATCTGCTCAGTTACTGGGATTTTCATGCACAACCATTTCTAGGGTTTACAAAGAATGGTGTGAAAAGGGAAAAACATCCAGTATGTGGCAGTCCTGTGGGCGAAAATGCCCTTGTTGATGCTAGAGGTCCGAAGAGAATGGGCCGACTGATTCAAGCTGATAGAAGAGCAACGTTGACTGAAATAACCACTCGTTACAACCAAGGTATGCAGCAAAGAATTTGTGAAGCCACAACACGCACAACCTTGAGGCTGATGGGCTACAACAGGAGAAGACCCCACCGGGTACCACTCATCTCCACTACAAATAGGAAAAAGGGGCTACAATTTGCATGAGCTCACCAAAATTGGACTGTTGAAGACTGGAAAAATGTTGCCTGGTCTGATGAGTCTCGATTTCTGCTGAGACATTCAAATGGTAGAGTCCGAATTTGGCGTAAACAGAATGAGAACATGTATCCATCATGCCTTGTTACCACTGTGCAGGCTGGTGGTGGTGGTGGTGTAATGGTGTGGGGGGATGTTTTCTGGGCACACTTTAGGCCCCTTAGTGCCAATTGGCCATTGTTTAAATGCCACGGGCTACCTGAGCATTGTTTCTGACCATGTCCATCCCTTCATTACCACCATGTACCCATCCTCTGATGGCTACTTCCAGCAAGATAATGCACCATGTCACAAAGCTCGAATCATTTCAAATTGGTTTCTTGAACATGACAATGAGTTCACTGTACTAAAATGGCCCCCACAGTCACCAGATCTCAATCCAATAGGGCATCCCTCAAATCTCTATCAACTGCAAGATGCTATCCTATCAATATGGGCCAACATTTCTAAAGAATGCTATCAGCACCTTGTTGAATCAATGCCACGTAGAATTAAGGCAGTTCTGAAGGCAAAAGGGGGGCCCAACACCGTATTAGTATGGTGTTCCTAATAATTCTTTAGGTGAGTGTATATCTCTCCAGGGGAATATGTGGAGAGACACTTCTAGGGGCTTCCGTGTTGCTGGCACCTAGTAAGGCGGTCACAGTTTGGAATGCCTGACTTAATTGGGTCAACGCCTCCTGTGTAACCATGCCATCACCTTTGAGTGGCTTAGGGTCTGGGATGGAGTCTGCTTTAAGAGCATGTGATGACATGTCTGGATGTTGGGAGCGTAACAGCTTGATTTGCCTGTTTGCTGAATTTTGGAATAACGGAGGTACAACTCCTCCAAGTGACCTTTTGCCTTTTGATATGCATCATGGCTATGATCAAGTTTTTACTCTAATTCCTTGATCGTTGCCTCTGTGGATTTTAGTTCTGTTTCTATCTGGAATACATAGGTTTTTGTTCCCATCATAGACTCAGATCTATCTTGTGCAAGAGTACTGACCGCTAACAATGCATACAAAACAGGTGGCAATATGCATAAAACGTGTTGGTTTCTCTTGGTATTATCTTGTAATACATCAATATATGTCAGGTATCTATCAACTAGGCCACTTGGCTTCCATATATCCCCATGTTCTTCCAGGGCTCTTTCCTGCAGCTCAATGATCCATGTAGTCACATCCTTATCCAATTTTTGCAGTGAATGTATATATTCAACTGGTTAGATGGACTATCTGCTGTAGCACGGCCACTACCCGGGTCACTGCCTGTTGCACTCATGTTCTTTGATCAATAATCAATAATTAATACACAGATGTCAGCAACGATCTGGCTAGCCAAGTAGAAATATGGGACCCTTCACTATTTGCACAATCAATGAAAGAATTATCTCGATCTCGGTGGGACCTCCATTTATGTTGAATATCTTCCATATAAAAAGAATCTTGATATAAAAGCGAGCATCAAAAATAAAATTAAAAAATGATATGATCCTTTAGGCGGAGATAATCAGCCTAAAGGATAAAAGGTTCTTTTATCGAGTATCTTAATTTGATTTGTGCAAGCAGTGAAACAAAGGGACAATTGTCTATGCAAAAATATACATGTGTTCCTTCTATTATTGATTTTATACTCATTGTTATTGATTGTATCTAAATTATTGGATAATAAATCATTTATATTTTTGCATAGACGCTTGTACCCTGTTCTAACTGATGGCACAAAATAATTAGGTTCTCGATCGAACTCTTTGAGGTATCTATATGTCCACCTCGCAGATCAATATCATTTGAATTATTTTTCTTTGGATCAATATTTTTTTGTAGATATATAAAGCATTTGCTTTATATCCCGACATAAAATGGAGGTCCCACCGAGATTGAGTTAATTCCTTAATTATTTGTGCAAACGTTCCATACTTTTCTTGGCTAACCAGATTATTCATAGATCTGTATATAACTTTGTTGTACGAAAATGAGTGCAGCCGGTAGTGAAGCGGGTAGTGGTGATGCAACAGGAGATAGTCCATCTGCCCGGAGCAGCTAATCCATAACGTGGTTGAATATGTAAATTATATTTATATTTGGATCATGATGTGGCTGCATGGATAAGTGAGTCGCAGGCAGAAGCCAAGAAAGAATGTGTGGATGTATGGATGCCACTTGGCACAGTCAGGAGACATCTAACTTATCTTGATGTGCTTAAAAATACCACCAGTAAAAACCAACACCTCTTAAAGATGTTGCCATCAATTATGTATGCATTATTAGAGGTCAGTATTCTCTCAGAGGGTAGACATGTGCATATAACGAAAATGCAAACACATGTATCCCATATGGAAAAAAGATTAGAATCTGCAAAGGCATCAATCAAGGACTTAAAGTGCAAGCTCAATCCCAGCCATGCTGCCTATCACAAATTAAAAAGTGAGGCAGAGGAGCTGCACCTCTGCGATAGCAGTCTACAGCAAACAAATAAACCAAGCCAAATTATAGTCAATGTTGAAAGTGACCTGTCTGATAATGAGAGATCTTTAAGTCCTCCAGCTCTCACACCCTAAAATATCGGTGTCATTATCACATGCTCTTAAAGTGGATTCCATCCGAGACCCTAAGCCACCCGAGGGTGATGGCGCTATTACACAGGAGGCCTTAACCCAATTAAGTCAGGCGTTTCAAGCTGTAACCGTCTTACTAGGCGCTAGCGACGCAAAAGGCCACAGAAGTGCCCCTCCACATGTTTCCCTAGTGAGGGATGTTAATGTAAAGTCACCTGTGCCAAGTGGGTCTGATAGAAGTTATCAGAGTGTGAGTGATTGTGACAGTGATGTGGGAAAGCGTGTGGTTTATTCCCTACCGCGCAGACATGAGCTTGTCCACAAGGGGGACAAGGGTCCCAGACGACCGACATTTGCTGAGGTGGTCTCTAGAAAGAAAAATACTCAGTGTTCAGAAAGGGATCAGAGCTCCTGAAGTATCATTAAATTTCTAAATGCCACTGTACCTAAATTCTCTAAAAAGGGATCTCCTGAAATTGCCACTCACTTAGTCCACCATGGATTCTTTACAGTTGTATTCTGATGCGGACAGAATCGGAACGGGCGACCCATTGTAGAAATGCCTATTCTTGTCTGCAAAACAGACAAGAATAGGACATGGTCTAGGATCTCAAAATTGGTGGCTCACCTCAGGCGGGGTTCTGGATGGTGCTGCTAGCCCAATATAGAGGATCACCCCTCCTCTAGTGATAAATGTAACAGAAATTGAAAGTGAGGGCGAGCACTCAACACCTGGAACCAGTTAGTGATACATAAAATTATTTATTAAATCACCATATAACAATGTGACATATAACATACAAATGGACCATATAAACTAAAATACAATAAAGATGCCACTTAGGGAATGGTTAAATAGTAGCAGTCTCTTCTGTTCAAGGCTGATAATGTAGCAAATGAGTTACACCGATGTGTTACAATGTCCCATGCGCATATAGCAATAGTCAATGAATTTAGCTGGCTCTTATGTACTGCTCCAATAACAGCCCAACAATAGTGCAGATGGATTCAGCGATGTCCGCTACCACATATAAGCAGGACTTGATATCCTTAGATGCCAATAATCTTATAGACATGCACCTTCCGTTGGTAAGCCTCACCGCATGAGGTTTGAACTGATAATGTTCCTACCTTCCTCTGGTTTCGAGGACGTCCCGCCGGACGTGTGCGGTGGATGGGCTGCGAGCGACTGTTCCGGCGTCTAGCTCGTGGTATCTGTAATCAGCTGTTCCCAGGTCTCGCGGGATTTCGGAAGTAGTATGTCCCTGGACTGCACAGCAATAGTTAGAAGTTCTGTACTTAGCGTCTCAGGGATCTTGCTTCTTCCGCTAGTTAAATTGTTTGCATGGCCATACGTCTATTGCGGATACACCACACACACTACTGTGCTGGATTCACACTATACACCTATCCACGCCCCCCCCCCCCCATATTTCACATTTCTGCCCCTCATGATTCATGTCCATTTCTTGCCCCCCCATGTCCCAATATCATAGTGCCATCCTCTCCCCCTGCTCCCTAATGTGCCAGTATCAAGTGCCTCTCCCCCCCTCCATGTGCCAGTATCATAGTGCCATCCTCTCCCCCTGCCCCCTTATGTGCCAGTATCAAGTGCCTCTCTCCTCCCCCTCCATGTGCCAGTATCATGGCGCCAATAGCCCCCCTTCCCCCCGTGGCAGTAAAGTAACAGTCCGGTATTTAAAAATAAATAAATAAATTTATACTTACCTCCCATGTCAGCGATGCGATGCAGCCTCTTCCTCTTCCTGTGTTCCCAGAAGCCTCTAGTGTTGAAGATTTGGTGCTCGTGTACACCCAGCTCTGCTACATCCATACACAGTGTGCTGGGGCAGCTGTCATGTGTATGTACACTAGGTATCAAAGTTACCTACAGTAGAAGTCTTATATTTTTTATTTTATTTATTTATTTACTTTTTTAAGTAACTGGTAATACAGCTGTAATAGCTTTGTGGGTAAATGCCTTGTATCTGATGTGAAAGGTTGTGAGTTCGAATCCCAGGAGAAACTTTTCTGAAAGACATGCAAATACACAAGGGTCTCGTAGCACAGAGTGTGTGCCTCAGCCTGTCAGCTCTGCAGGGATAGACAGGGCATGCTGCCGGGCGCCGGGCCCCGAAGCAGTCGCTTCCCTGTAGTTACGCCACTGCCTGTAAGGTATATTTGGGGTCATTTATCAAACTTGTGTAGTCACAGGATGAAGCTCAAGACACCCGTGACTAACTGCTTCCCTGGCCGGGATCTCTTGTCCAGGGGGGCAGTTAGTCACGGTTGTCTTGAGCTTTATCCTGTGACTACCCCCTCCCCCCCCCGTGAAGTGAGTACTCTAACCCTCAGAAACACGAATCTCCTTATAGGAGTATTCTATTGCATTACTATCCTCCGGTTCAAGGGGGCACTATCCACCATACCTATCTCCTCAATACTCTTGGGAGTGGCGCCTCTTATAGTGTTCTCTGATTTTTGAATCACGTCCGGTCGGATCCATTTGGTTGCTTTGGAACCACCAGACTAGGTTCACCCATCACTGGTATTTGTCTATTCGGATTGAAAAATATTTTTTCACCTCCCTATAACACTTGTGCTGCCTTCCCTAAATAGTTACTGAACGGCACTTAGAGTGTGGTGCTATTTCATATTATATTTTATGTAAAAACACAAAATGCAATCGCACACTGCAACCAGCACTCTGCCCTGCCTTTATGCTGGATGTTGAATAAGGCATTGGTGTACATTTTGGCCAAAGCGTAATAAGCCACTCACCACGTCAAGGTCGCCTTCATGAGTGGTCCCTAACACTAGTTCCTACCTTTTATGGGCCATGACAGCCACATAAAGTCCAGGGAGCGCAGGTACAGCATGCACGCCAAGCACACTCTGCTTTTAACCCCGTCCGGTGCCATTACAGCTTTTATCGGATCCAGGGATGCAAGTACTCACATGCATGCTGAACCCACTATATACTTCTCCTGGAGCCTAATGGCCTGGAAGGTGCTATATAAGCAGAGTCAGTTTTATACTGACTTTATACTGACTTTAAAACCAGCCTCCTGGAGGCTGGTTTTAAAGTCAGTATAAAACTGAGTCTGCTTATATAGCACCTACCAGGCCATTAGGCTCCAGGAGAAGTATATAGTGGGTTCAGCATGCATGTTGGTACTTGCATCCCTGGATCCGATGAAAGCTGTAATGGCACCGGACGGGGTTAAAAGCAGAGTGTGCTTGGCGTGCATGCTGTACCTGCGCTCCCTGGACTTTATGTGGCTGTCATGGCCCATAAAAGGTAGGAACTAGTGTTAGGGACCACTCATGAAGGCGACCTTGACGTGGTGAGTGGCTTATTACGCTTTGGCCAAAATGTACACCAATGCCTTATTCAACATCCAGCATAAAGGCAAGGCAGAGTGCTGGTTGCAGTGTGCGATTGCATTTTGTGTTTTTACATTTATATCTCTATTTCGCCATAGCAATCTGCACCTGCTAGGGGTAGTGCGGGCTGAATTTTCCATATTATATTTTATACTTCTTCTTCTATCTACACTAACATCTTCTCCATCTCTTTGGCGCCTTTTTCCCCAGGACCTATAGCCCTGGTGGTACCACTCAACCTCTCTTTTCTTTTCTCCTTTTGCAGTCTTAGGGTAACAGTTTTTAGCGTAGATCACTACTTCTGCAAGCAGCTGCAATATAGTAGTCCAAGGGTCTGCGACCTCTAGCACTCCAGCTGTTGTCAGACTACAACTCCCAGCATGCTGCATACAGCTGAGCAGGTGTGCCAGTTAGAAATTGTAGTTTTCAAGCAGCTGGAGTGGCAGAGGTTGTTCACCCCTCAGTAGCCCCTAGCAACACAATTTCCCACGTGACACAATAGCACGTGCTGAAGAACCAATTGCTGGGAACAATCAGCTTCGTGCCACTGCGCACGACTGTACCGCCTCCCCTCACACAGCTGCTTAGCTCCGCCCATCACCATCTCCCGATCACATGACCCACACGGTTTCTCTGCGACCATGTGACTATGACGTCTTTCACTCACATGACAGAGAGGCGGGGAGTCGTGACGTCAGAGGTGAACGTACCCCCGAGAGGCAGAGACGCAGATAGAGGGACGGGATGAGGCCGGGGTGACTCAGGAGGTGAGCGGGGCAATTGTGCTTCATTATGAGCGGCGCTGCGGCTGCCCTCCCGGTGACAACGGAGCGGGTGGTGCGAGGGGCCATCTTTATAATAAAGTTATTAAGCAGAGTGTGTACCTGTGTGTGGTAATGTGCGGGGAGAAATGCGGCTAATGTGCGGGATCTGCGCAGAGATGGTCTGCGTGAAATGGGCAGAAGTTATACTGTAGTGCTGCCAGGCTGCTCCCATGTGAGTATATATGTGTATTAGGGTGTATGTTTATATGTGTGTGAACATGTACTGTACATAGTATGTATACAGGGGACACTTAATTCTGCTATGCCAGTTTTGTGGCATAAAAAATGTCCCAAATGATGTAGTGTCGTATGTTGTGCACATATTTTGGTGAAATCTTGTGACTTTTGATTAGTTTTGCTACTTTAAGAAGTGCAGTGGAAAGTTCCTCGGGATTTCAGATTAGAACAGGATTATGTCTCATTTCTGATGTGCGACGGTTTAAAAAGTGGCATCTCCATCTCGGGTACTTTCACTGACAATGGTGAGACCACAGCGCACTTAAAGGGGTTGTCCAGGTTCAGAGCTGAACCCGGACATCCCTCCATTTTCACCCAGACAGCCCCCCTGTCTTCAGCATCGGAGCAGTTCATGCTCTGATGCTCTCCTTTGCCCTGCGCTAAATCGCTCAGGGCAAAAGCTTTTTCAGGAGTTCCGGTGACAAACAGAGCTCTATGGGGCTGCCAGGAATCCCAGTGATGTCACCGGAACTTTTGAGCGGGATTTAGCGCTGCCCTAGCCTGTAAAACGGTTAAAACACGCCCATTAGAGTCGGTGATGTCACCGAACACACTGCCGGGTGGAAGCTTCCGCCCGACAGTGTGTTGTAAACAGAAGAGCCTGTGCGATCTAGCACAGGGTAAGGGAGCGCATCGGAGCATGAGATGCCCCGATGCTAGCATCAGGAGGGCTGCCTTGGTGAAAATAAGGCTATGTCCGGGTTCAGCTCTGAACCCGGACATCCCCTTTAACCACTTCAGCCCCGCTAGGTGAAACCCCCTTCATGACCAGAGCACTTTTTACACTTCGGCACTACACTCCTTTCACCGTTTATCGCTCGGTCATGCAACTTACCATACAAATGAATTTTACCTCCTTTTCTTCTCACTAATGGAGCTTTCATTTGGTGGTATTTCATTGCTGCTGGCATTTTTACTTTTTTTGTTATTAATCAAAATGTAAAGATTTTTTTGCAAAAAAATGACATTTTTCACTTTCAGCTGTAAAATTTTGCAAAAAAAACGACATCCATATATAAATTTTTTGCCAAATTTATTGTTCTACATGTCTTTGATAAAAAAAAAAGTTTGGGCAAAAAAAAATGGTTTGGGTAAAAGTTATAGCATTTACAAACTATGGTACAAAAATGTGAATTTCCGCTTTTTGAAACAGCTCTGACTTTCTGAGCACCTGTCATGTTTCCTGAGGTTCTACAATGCCCAAACAGTAGAAAAACCCCACAAATGACCCCATTTCGGAAAGTAGACACCCTAAGGTATTCGCTGATGGGCATAGTGAGTTCATAGAACTTTTTATTTTTTGTCACAAGTTAGCGGAAAATGATGATGATTTTTTTTTTTTTTTTTTTTTCTTACAAAGTCTCATATTCCACTAACTTGCGACAAAAAATAAAAAATTCTAGGAACTCACCATGCCCCTCACAGAATACCTTGGGGTGTCTTCTTTCCAAAATGGGGTCACTTGTGGGGTAGTTATACTGCCCTGGCAATTTAGGGGCCCAAATGTGTGCGAAGAACTTTGCAATCAAAATGTGTAAAAAATGACCGGTGAAATCCAAAAGGTGCACTTTGGAATATGTACCCCTTTGCCCACCTTGGCAGCAAAAAAGTGTCACACATGTGGTATCGCCGTACTCAGGAGAAGTTGGGGAATGTGTTTTGGGGTGTCATTTTACATATACCCATGCTGGGTGAGAAAAATATCTTGGTCAAATGCCAACTTTGTATAAAAAAATGGGAAAAGTTGTCTTTTGCCAAGATATTTCTCTCATCCAGCATGGGTATATGTAAAATGACACCCCAAAACACATTCCCCAACTTCTCCTGAGTACGGCGATACCAGATGTGTCACACTTTTTTGCTGCCAAGGTGGGCAAAGGGGCACATATTCCAAAGTGCACCTTTCAGATTTTGCAGGCCATTTTTTACACATTTTGATTGCAAAGTACTTCTCACACATATGGGCCCCTAAATTGCCAGGGCAGTATAACTACGCCACAAGTGACCCCATTTTGGAAAGAAGACACCCCAAGGTATTCCGTGAGGGGCATGGCGAGTTCCTAGAATTTTTTATTTTTTGTCGCAAGTTAGTGGAATATGAGACTTTGTAAGGAAAAAAGAAAAAAAAAGAAAAATCATCATTTTCCGCTAACTTGTGACAAAAAATAAAAAATTCTAGGAACTCGCCATGCCCCTCACGGAATACCTTGGGGTGTCTTCTTTCCAAAATGGGGTCACTTGTGGCGTAGTTATACTGCCCTGGCAATTTAGGGGCCCAAATGTGTAAGAAGTACCTTGCAATCAAAATGTGTAAATAATGGCCTGCGAAATCCGAAAGGTGCACTTTGGAATATGTGCCCCTTTGCCCACCTTGGCTGCAAAAAAGTGTCACACATGTGGTATCGCCGTACTCAGGAGAAGTTGGGCAATGTGTTTTGGGGGGTCATTTTACATATACCCATGCTGGGTGAGAGAAATATCTTGGCAAAAGACAACTTTTCCCATTTTTTTTATACAAAGTTGGCATTTGACCAAGATATTTTTCTCACCCAGCATGGGTATATGTAAAATGACACCCCAAAACACATTCCCCAACTTCTCCTGAGTACGGCGATACCACATGTGTGACACTTTTTTGCAGCCTGGATGCGCAAAGGGGCCCAAATTCTTTTTAGGAGGGCATTTTTAGACATTTGGATCCCAGACTTCTTCTCACACTTTCGGGCCCCTAAAAAGCCAGGGCAGTATAAATACCCCACATGTGACCCCACTTTGGAAAGAAGACACCCCAAGGTATTCAATGAGGGGCATGGCGAGTTCCTAGAATTTTTATTTTTTTTGCATAAGTTAGCGGATATTAATTTTTTTCTTTTGTTTTTTTCTCACAAAGTCTCACTTTCCGCTAACTTAGGACAAAAATTTCAATCTTTAATGGACTCAATATGCCCCTCACGGAATACCTTGGGGTGTCTTCTTTCCGAAATGGGGTCACATGTGGGGTAGGGCTGAAACGATTATTCGAATAACTCGATTAAATCGAGTCAAAAAATTCATCGATGCAGTTTCCCTGCATCGATGAATCGTTCAGATCACGTGATCACGGAGCGGGAGTGAAATAAGCGTCTCACTCACCGCTTCCGTGTCCTCCGGAGCCAGAGAGGCAGGACTGAGCGGCCGGCACAGCTGAGGGAGGAGGAGGAGGGAGTCTCTCCCTCCCCACTGTGCGCGGCTGCCGCTGAAGACCAAGGGGGAGGGGAGGGACTGTGGCCACTGCACCACCAATGAATGTGCCGGCCATATCCCACAGGGTCCCCCTCCTCCCCCCCCCATCATTGGTGGCAGTGTCAGTTCCGATCGGAGCCCCAGCAGTGTAATGCTGGGGCTCCGATCGGTTACCATGGGAGCCAGGACGCTGCTTAAGTCCTGGCTGCCATGGTATGTTAGTAGTGAGCAGAGAGCAGCGCATTATACTCACGTGCGCTGTGGCCGGCGGTCGCTCCTTCTCATAGGTCTGTGCGGCGCATTGCTAATGCTGTAAGCATTAGCAATCCGCCGCACAGACAGAAGGAGCGACCGGCGGCCACAGCGCACGTGAGTATAATGCGCTGCTCTCTGCTCACTACTAACATACCATGGCAGCCAGGGCTTCAGTAGCGTGACTCCTGGCTGCCATGGTAACCGATCGGAGCCCCAGCATTACACTGCTGGGGCTCCGATCGGAACTGACACTGCCACCAATGATGGGGGGGGAGGGAAAGGGGGACCCTGTGGCCACTGCCACCAATGATTAATACTGGGGAGGGGGGGTTGCGTTACCAGAGGGGGCATATCAGAGGCTGGGGGAGGGCAGATCAGAGGCTGGGGGGAGGGGGGAGAGGCAGATCAGAGGCTGGGGGAGGGGGGGAGAGGCAGATCAGAGGCTGGGGGGAGGGGGGAGAGGCAGATCAGAGGCTGGGGGGAGAGGCAGATCAGAGGCTGGGGGGAGAGGCAGATCAGAGGCTGGGGGGAGAGAGCAGATCAGAGGCTGGGGGGAGGGGGGGAGAGGCAGATCAGAGGCTGGGGGGAGGGGGGAGGGGGGAGAGGCAGATCAGAGGCTGGGGGGGAGGGGGGGAGGGGGGAGAGGCAGATCAGAGGCTGGGGGGAGGGGGGAGAGGCAGATCAGAGGCTGGGGGGAGGGGGGGGGAGGCAGATCAGAGGCTGGGGGAGGGGGGGGGAGGCAGATCAGAAGGCTGGGGGGAGAGGCAGATCAGAGGCTGGGGGGAGGGGGGGAGGCAGGATCAGAGGCTGGGGGGGAGGGGGGGGAGGCAGATCAGAGGCTGGGGGGAGGGGGGGAGGCAGATCAGAGGCTGGGGGGAGGGGGGGGAGGCAGATCAGAGGCTGGGGGGAGGGGGGGAGGCAGATCAGAGGCTGGGGGGAGGGGGGAGGCAGATCAGAGGCTGGGGGGAGGGGGGGAGGCAGATCAGAGGCTGGGGGGAGGGGGGGAGGCAGATCAGAGGCTGGGGGGAGGGGGGGAGGCAGATCAGAGGCTGGGGGGAGGGGGGGAGGCAGATCAGAGGCTGGGGGGAGGGGGGGCAGATCAGAGGCTGGGGGAGGCAGATCAGAGGCTGGGGGGAGGGGGGAGGCAGATCAGAGGCTGGGGGCAAGCAGATCAGAGGCTGGGGGGAGGCAGATGGAGAGTGGTTAATGGAGGCTGCAAGCACCACCTTGTCATGTATAAAGTTATTGGTTTAGAGAGGGGTTAATGAAGGCACCTCCAAGGTGCTTTCATTAACCTCTTCAGACCAATAACTTTATACATGCCTAATGCCAAGGTGCTTCCATTAAACCCTCCAAACCCAATGGGCATGTATAAAGTTATTGGTTTGGAGGGGTTAATGGAAGCACCTTGGCATTAGGCATGTATAAAGTTATTAACCCCTTCAAACCAATAACTTTATACATACCTAATTACGTACGTTATTTTAAGTAGCTTTTTCTTATTAGATTACTCGATGAATCGAGAAATATAATCGATAGAATACTCGATTACAAAAATATTCGTTTACTGCAGCCCTAATGTGGGGTATTTATACTGCCCTGGCTTTTTAGGGGCCCTAAAGCGTGAGAAGAAGTCTGGAATATAAATGTCTAAAAATGTTTACGCATTTGGATTCCGTGAGGGGTATGGTGCGTCCATGTGAGATTTTATTTTTTGACACAAGTTAGTGGAATATGAGACTTTGTAAGAAAAAACAAAAACAAACAAAAAATTTCCGCTAACTTGTGCCAAAAAAAATGTCTGAATGGAGCCTTACAGGCTGGGGGGGTGATCAATGACAGGGGGGTGATCACCCATATAGACTCCCTGATCACCCCCCTGTAAGGTTCCATTCAGACATCCGCATGATTTTTTACGGATCCATAAAACACATGCGGACGTCTGAATGGAGCCTTACAGGGGGGTTATCAATGACAGGGGGTGATCAGGGTGATCACCCCCCTGTCACTGATCACCCCCCCTGTAAGGCTCCATTCAGACATCCGCATGATTTTTTACGGATCCATGGATACATGGATCGGATCCACAAAACGCATGCGGACGTCTGAATGGAGCCTTACAGGGGGGTTATCAATGACAGGGGGTGATCAGGGTGATCACCCCCCTGTCACTGATCACCCCCCCCTGTAAGGCTCCATTCAGACATCCGCATGATTTTTTACGGATCCATGGATACATGGATCGGATCCACAAAACGCATGCGGACGTCTGAATGGAGCCTTACAGGGGGGTTATCAATGACAGGGGGTGATCAGGGTGATCACCCCCCTGTCACTGATCACCCCCCCCTGTAAGGCTCCATTCAGACATCCGCATGATTTTTTCCGGATCCATGGATACATGGATCGGATCCACAAAACGTATGCGGACGTCTGAATGGAGCCTTACAGGGGGGTTATCAATGACAGGGGGGTGATCAGGGAGTGTATATGGGTGATCACCCGCCTGTCATTGATCACCCCCTGTAAGGCTCCATTCAGACGTCCGCATGTGTTTTGCGGATCCGATCCATGTATCCATGGATCCGTAAAAATCATGCGGACATCTGAATGGAGCCTTACAGGGGAGTGATCAATGACAGGGGGTGATCAGGGAGTGTATATGGGTGATCACCCGCCTGTCATTGATCACCCCCCTGTAAGGCTCCATTCAGACGTCCGTATGCTTTTTGCGGCTCCGATCCATGTATCCGTGGATCCGTAAAAATCATACGGACGTCTGAACGGAGCCTTACAGGGGGGTGATCAATGACAGGGCGGTGATCAATGACAGGGGGGTGATCAGGAAGTTTATATGGGGTGATCATGGGTGATCAGGGGTTTATAAGGGGTTAATAAGTGACCGGGGGGGGGTGTAGTGTAGTGTAGTGTAGTGTAGTGTTTGGTGCGACTGTACTGACCTACCTGAGTCCTCTGGTGGTCGATCCTAACAAAAGGGACCACCAGAGGACCAGGTAGGAGGTATATTAGACGCTGTTATGAAAACAGCGTCTAATATACCTGTTAGGGGTTAAAAAATTCGGATCTCCAGCCTGCCAGCGAGCTATCGCCGCTGGCAGGCTGGAGATCCACTCGCTTACCTTCCGTTCCTGTGAGCGCGCGCGCCTGTGTGCGCGCGTTCACAGGAAATCTCGGCTCTCGCGGGAGGACGCGTATATGCGTCCACCCAGAAGAGCAGGGCCGCCGGCAGGACGCAATCCTGCGTACGGCGGTCCTGTAGTGGTTAAAAAGAGTTTGTCACCACAAAAGGTCTTCAGGCAGCAGGTTTTAGAGCAGGAGGAGCAGAGCAGATTGTGTGTAGTTTTATGGGAAAAGATTCAGTAGAACTTGTCATTTATAAATGTACATCTCTGCTTTTTCCCCTCCTGTGAAGAGCTATAGGTACAGGGGTTATCAGTGATTGATAGCATTGTGTGGATAAGGGTACTTTCACACTAGCGTTATTCTTTTCTGGTATTGAAATCCGGTAAAGGGTCTCAATACCGGGAAAAAAACCAGGGCTGTGGAGTCGGTAGATAAATGCTCCGACTCCTCAGTTTTTTGTACTTCCGACTCCGACTCCTCTGTATTTAATATGCAAATGTATTTTATACATTCCTTGAAGGAAAGAAAGAAGTTCTTCTAAGCTCTTATAGCAGAGAGGTAGTTGGGCAGAAGCTGCTGCCTTCTCCTTTGTGTGCTGATCTTCTGCTGAAGAGGGAGGATCCAGGAAGGGACATTTATTTTAAAACATGATTTCCCTAGAAGAATCCCATAGTCATGTTTAAAGTTTAAGATAACATTCTGAGTTTACACGTTTTATAGCCTTAGCTGAATGACAGCAGTTTTTCCAATGGTTTACAGCAGGGATGTCAAACTCGTGGCCCTCCAGCTGGTGCAAAACTACAACTCCCATCATGCCTGGGCATACTACAGCTATCAGGGAATGATGGGAGTTGTAGTTTTGCAACATCTGGAGGGCCATGAGTTTGACATCCATGGTTTACAGCTTCAGTCTTGAACTATTGACCCTCCATTCCCTTCACTTATACAAGTGTCTCTAGTCCTGCAAAACACATATTTACTTAATCCCTTATCAGTGAGAGGCGAGGTAAACCATGGGCATTGTGTTCCCTGTAACATCAGAACACAACACAATGGAAAGTATATGTATTGCCACTCCTAATTGTGCATTGCGTGCCATATAGTGAAGCATATGAAAAGCATGCTTCTTCACATCACTGAACGCGTTTGTTTTGCGGTTACGTGAGGCACTGCATGCATTGGCCTTTATTCTTACAGTAGAGAAGTCATTAATTATAACTGTTTATGAATTCGGACATTTAAACTTGCTTTTTTATTCTTTTAATCCAATTCAAATTTAGTAGGAGTCGGAGTCGTTTTATTTTTTTCCGACTCCGACTCCAGGTACCCAAAATTGACTCCGACTCCACAGCCCTGAAAAAAACGCATCAATTTTGTCCTAATGCATTCTGAATGGAAAGCAATCCGTTCAGGATGCATCAGGATGTCTTCTGTCCCGTCCCTTGTACTGTATTTGACCGGACAAAATCCCGGAACAATACCGCACTTTCCAGATCCAGCATTAATTTCCATAGAGATGTATTAATGCCAGAAAAATGCTGCATCGCCGGATCCAGTTTTCCGGTCTGCGCATGCGCCTGGGATATAGGGAGAGCTACTTTCTCTTTTGATGTTTGAAAAAATGTAAATACCGGATCCGTTATTCCGGATGATACTGGATAAGACTAATCCGGTATGTTACTGGATTTGTCTAACGGATCCGGGAAAAAAAAAAGCTTTCCGTTGCCAGAACTGCCTGCCGGATTCTAACAACGCTGGTATGAAAGTACCCTTAGGCCTCCTTTTCACAGGAACGACACGGATTGGCTCAGGGTGCGTTCAGTGAAACTTGCACCATTCTGCAAGCAATTTCAGTCAGTTTCTTCTCCAGTTGCGTTCAGTGTTTTTCCCCGCGCGGGTGCAATCAGTTTTGATGCGTTTTTCATGTGCGTGAAAAAAAACCTGAAGAATAACAATCTACCTCTTCTAGCAACCATCAGTGAAAAACGCCTTGCATCCAGGTTACATCAGTTTTTCACTGAAGCCCCATTCACTTCTATGGGGCCAGGGCTGTGTAAAAAAACGTAGAATATAGAACACGCTGCGATTCTCACGCAACGCAGAACCGATGTGCGAAAAACAACGATTATGTGGACAGGCCCATTGAAATCAGTGGGTCAGGATTCAGTGCGGGTGCTATGCGTTCACGTCACGCATCGCACCCGCACTGGAAAACTCGCTCGTGTGAAAGGGCCTTAAGTGTCAGTCACTGATAACCCCTCCCTCCTGTACCTATAGCTGTTCACAGAGTTATAAATGTATAAATTACAGGTTTTACAGAATCTTTTCCCATAAAACTATACATCAGTCTGCTGAGCTCCTCCTTCTCTATAATATTACATTGTACGGTGACAGGTCCGACACTGGTAAATCCCCCCTAGTGTGTGTCATTGCTGTTGGTTTGTTTCCACATAAGCACGGTGAAGTACAGTATCCCTTATGAATGTAAGCATCGAGAAGGCGCTATCTGTACAGGAGGGAGGAGGGGAGCACAAAAGAGCAGAGATATAAATGTATAAATTACAGGTTTTACTGAATCTTTTCCCATAAAACGATATATCAATCTGCTCAGCTTCTCCTGCTCTATAACATAGTGCTTTCAGATTGCACTGTATTTTTGGTGACGGGTCCTCTTTAAATCAAACCTGCTTGCGGAACAGATGCGGACGCGTGAATGGACCCTTACCCTAAGTTCACACCTGAGCGTTTTACAGCACGTTCCTACGCGCTGTAAAACACTCAACAAGGAGAAACCAATGCTTCCCTATGGGAATGGTTCTCACCTGGGCGTTTTACAGCGCGTACGATCGCGCTGTAAAACGCCCGACGCTCAAACAAGTTCTTGAGCTTTTTTGGGGCGTTTTGTCGCGCGTTCCCGTACATAGATATTCGGGAACGCGCGACAATGTGTGTTCGTCTGTCTCTGTATGCTCGAATGTAAACGCCGGTACAATCGCGCATACAGAGCGCTCCTTTCAGAACGCTCAGGTCTGAACCCAGGGTTAGGGTACTTTCACACTAGCGTTGTTCGGATCCGGCAGGCAGAAATATGTTTTTTCCGGATCCATTAGACGGGTCCGGTGATATACCGGATCCATCTCATCCGCTATCATCTGGAATAAAAAAAATTCAAAGATCAAAACTAAAAATAGCTCCTCCTATATCCCGGCGCATGAGCAGATCGGCTGGGTCTGGCAACACAGCAATTTCCGGAACACTTGGTACCGGATCCGATATTAATACATTAATGCTGGATTCGGCAAGTGCGATAGTGTTCCGGGATTTTGGCTGGAAAAAATACTGCAAGCAAGCAGCTGCCGATTGCTTTCCATTCAGAATGCATTGGGACAAAACTGATGCGTTTTATTTCCAGTATTGAGACGCTTTAACCGATTTCAATACTGGAAAAGAATAACGCTAGTGTGAAAGTACCCTTAGTCGCATATCCCCCTAAAAATAGAAGAAAAAAAAAACGAAAAAAGGGTATCGTGCCTGGGCATATTTTTGATTTGTATCCAGAACAGAGCATAACTGCATCTCCTCGGAGCCTTACAGCAGTGTTCTTGTTGTTAAGGGGCATCTGTCAGCAGGTTTGTACCTATGAACCTGGTTGACCTGTTACATGTGCACTTGGCAGCTGAAGGCCTTTGTGTTGGTCCCATCTTCATATGTGTCGGCATTGCTGAGAAAAATGATGTTTTAATATATGCAAATGAGCCTCTAGGAGCAATGGGGGCGGTGCTGTTACACCTAGAGGCTCTGCTCTCTCTGCAACTACTGCACTAGCTCCACTTTGACAGAGCCAGATGTGATGAGTTTTCACTGCCTGGCCCTGTCATTCAAAGTGCAGAGGGCACAGCAGAGCAGTCTCTGGGAGTAACAGCAACGCCCCCATTACTCCTAGAGGATCATTTGCATATATTAAAACATCATTTTTCTCAGCAATGTGGACATGTATGAACATGGGACCAACACAGATGCCTTCAGCTGTAAAGTGCACATGTAACAGGTCAGCCAGTGTCATAGGTACAAATCTGCTGACAGATGCCCTTTAAAAAATGACTGAAACCATGAAAGTACCATAAAGAACCCTTTTACTCAGTGGCATCTATTGGTTTGGATCCATCATACGTTGATCCCTCGCAGCTTCATGACTTCCAAATGATGTCTAAGGGCTGTTTCACATGAGTGGATGCCGTGCGTGATATCCGCTGCGTGAATGACAGCCAAGACCCGATGCGAACTGCAGAAGCAGAGCATTAACATGACTGATAATGCTCCGTTCCTCTCTGTGATCTCTTTACTACGAAATCACAATGACAACTTTATCTCACTGTGATTTCATAGTAAAGAGATCACAGAGAGGCACGGAGCTTTATCAATCATGTTAATGCTCCGTGCTTCTGCTTGGCTGTCATTCACGCAGCGGATGTCACTCACGGCATCCGCTCGTGTGAAACAGCCCTTAAAGTGGTTTTCTGGGAATTAATCCTGAGGATTGGCCATCAATATCTGTTCAATGAGGGTCCGTGACCCCCACCAGTCAGCTGTTTAACCCCTTCCCGACTGCAATACGTTTATATACCTGATATTTGCACATGCCCCGTGCAGCTACCTACCACGTGTATAAACGTCAAGCCAGTTCTGCAAAGCGCTTGGAATAAAGCTTCTGTCCCTGTCCTGCTGCTGTCACAGACAGCATATAGTTCAGTAATGCTGGCAAGGGACCAATCAGAGTGGCCCCTTGCCGGCAATCGATCCGATTGGTTAGTCTATGCAGACTAACCAATCGGATCGCGGTAGTGAAAAAATGCCGGTTTCAGGCTCTGATCTGCGCTTTCAGAGCCTGAAATCAGGTAGTGTCCTCGTGCCCCCCGATCTGTGCCCCTCAAAGCCCCCCCCTTGTGTCCGTCTGCCCCTGAAGCTCATCTCCATATTCATGCAACGCCTGCCCTGATGCGATGCAGCGCCTGCCCTGATGCGATGCAGCGCCTGCCCTGATGCGATGCAGCGCCTGCCCTGATGCGATGCAGCGCCTGCCCTGATGCGATGCAGCGCCTGCCCTGATGCGGTCCGCCTCATACATTCCTCCTGCCCCCATTTGCCTCAGCCTCCCTCAATGTTGGCCGTACATTCCTTTCCAGCGCTGCCTCCGATGCGGTCCCCCTGCTATGTGTGATGGCGGCGGCTCTATTCCTGAGGCGCCGCTGCTGCCATCAGCAGAGTGTCAGCTCTATGCTGACACTCTGCTGTAACCCCATAGATGCCACGGCAGCGGCATCCATGGGGTTAATAGAGGGAGGGGGCTCTGTCTCTCCACCATCGGGGCTGCCGAGCTGCGATGGCAGTGCCCGATGGTTGCAATGGCAACCGGACGCTTTGCAAAAGCGTCCAGTGTTGCCACCTATAGGGCATCTGATAGTATTATACTTTGCAATGAAAGATCCAGGAGGGAAATAATAAAAGTAAAAATAAATAAATAAAAATGTAATATAAAAAAAAAAATTGCCTTTTCCTATGAAAAAAAACCTACACATATTGGGTATCACCGGGTCCGTAACGACCGTCTCTATTAATAAATCACATGATAGACCTCGTCCGAAAAACACCATAAAAAAAACCTGTAAAAAAAAAAAAGGCATTTTTGTCACCTTACATCACAAAAAGCGCAACAGCAAGCAATCAAAAAAGCTTATGACGCCAAAGTAGTACCAATCAAACCGTCACCTCATTCCGCAAACAATAATACCCTATTTAAGACAATCGGACAAAAAATAAAAAAGCTATGGCTCTCAGACTATGGAGACACTTTTTTTGTTTTTTTTTGTTTTAGAAATGCTATTATTGTGTAAAACTTAAATAAATACGAAAGTATACATATTGGGTATTGCCACGTCCGTAACGATCTGCTCTATAAAACTGTCACATGACCTAACCCCTCATATAAACGCTGTAAAAATAAATAAATAAAAACTGTTCCAAAACAGTTTTTTTGTTCACCTTTTTTATTCCCCTAAAGTGAGGAAAATTGTCTTCTACCTCAGTTTTTTTTTTTGCCTTCCGCTGGATCAAGTTGCAGGATGACAGGCCGAACTGGATGGACAAATGTCTTTTTTCGGCCTTATGTACTATGTTATGTACTACTATGTTACTATGTTACCTTGCCCCATAAAGTGTAATAATGAATGATCAAAAAATCCTATGTACCCAAAAATGGTACCAATAAAAACCTCAACTCTTTCTGCAAAAAACGAGCCCCTGCGCAAGACGATCGGCAGAAAAATAAAAAACATATGGCGTTCAGAAAATGGACACACAAAAACATAATTTCTTTTTCAAAAATGCTTTATTATGTAAAATTGAAACAAAGAAAGTAGACATATTTGATATCATTGCATCTGTAACAACCTGCTCTATAAAAATAGCACATGATCTACCCTGTCAGTTGAATCTGGTAAAAAAACAAAAACAAAAAAATGTGCCAAAAATGTGCCATTTTGGGGGGCGGAGCTAGCGCCGGACGGAGATGGCTGCATAGCTCTGTGCTCTCTTAAGAGGACTCCGTGTAACATAAGCTAACATCAGCACTGTCGGGAGATAATGGTCAAAATCGGTAACCCGATGCAAGTGGACTCCTCCGCTACCTTCAAGAACCAAGTTCCTCCGGGCGATATGGAGAAATTCCTCCGGAAAGCCGCAGCAACGGTCGCACAGAAAGAAACCAAGATGGCGCCGACACCACAGCCTAAAGCTGCAAAGCGCGCTCCAGGCCCATCTGAAGGAGAGAGCGAGTCGGAGGATCCCCAGGTCAGCTCCGACTTACCCATAACCAGAAAGTATCTGGACCGGGCCCTGAGCAGGGTAATGGAGCCTATCCTCACGGAATTTGCGGCATTCAGACAAGAGGTACGTCATATTGGGGACCGGGTGGAAGCCCTAGAAACGCATCAAGCAGCGTCCCTGAACCACCATACGGCAGTGTCCGATGCCCTGCGCCGCTGCTCTACCTACCTGAACGGGCTGCATAACGCGATCGAAGACCAGGAGAACCGGGGGCGCCGCAACAACTTGAGATTCCGCGGAATTCCAGAGGCGGTTCCACCTGGGGATATCTCGGTGACTGTCCTGGCTATATGTAGTTCACTGTTGGGCCCCGACTTCCCGCAAGAGGTGATCATTGAACGGGCACATAGGGCCCTGCGCCCGAAACCCAAGCCTGCTGACCCACCCAGGGATGTTATATGCAAATTTCTGAATTTCCCGGTCAAGTCCGCCATCTTAGAAGCTGCCCGTAATAGCTCAGATTTATCCTATGAGGACTTCAAAATTGAAATATATCAAGATCTAGCCCCCTCTACCCTGAGAAAACGCAGGGCATTGAAGCCTCTGACCGACTGGCTCCGCTCTAACAAGATCATATACCGCTGGTCCTATCCTTTTGGACTCTCTTTTACCCGTGCAGGGAAGAAAGTTTTCATCTCGTCTTACACGGATTTACAAGCTGCCTACGACGTCCTGAGCATTAATCCGTTGCCGATTGAGAATTGGGAGCTCTATCAGGACTTGAACGACCTACCGGACCTTCCTGCAATAGCTCCATTTGAGGTCCAACGTACTCCGAAGTCAACCAGATCTAGGAAGAGGGGTCTGCAGTTTACCCCCAGAAGCAACTCCCTAGACCACCAGCCTACTCAGCAGTGACCCTTCATTGTATGTATGGGACTTAACTTGTATTGTTTCTCTCCCTGAGTAGGTCCTCACTTGAAGTTCTTGCTAAAGTTCCTTTAATAGACTAACCGCTATAATGTATGTGCTCGCCATACTGACCAGACGGGCCCATTGTCCCTGATTGCTCATTAGAATTTTGATTTGTTATACGTCCTCTTGCATGGTCACAAGACCACACTCCCCCCACATGTACGTTGCATATGTAATTATGCTTAGTTTTTCTTTGTTTCCCCTGTTATGTTTTGTCCCCCTTTCCTACTTGCTCTTTCCCCCAGGATATGAGACACTCCTGACCGCCTTACGCGTCCTATGCTGCATCCTGATCTTGCCAAAGCATACTGAGAAGAGTCTGTACGACACCTCCTTGCTCTCCTGGAGGGGACATTACTGGCTTAGAGGTAACCCCACTCACACTATGTCATATGGCTGATCTACTTATGGCTTCTTACAATGTCAAGGGCTTTCACGCCCCTTCCAAGAGGAGTCAGGTTTTTGCCGTTCTGAGAAAAGCTAAGGCCGAGGTGGTGTTCCTCCAGGAGACGCATTATCGTTTTAACCGCTACCCAAACATGCAGTATTCCTATTATTCCACCTGGTATCATTGTGGAGGTAACTCCTCTGCGTCCAGTGGGGTGAGCATAGGTTTCCACAAAAAGATCCCATTTAAGCTTGCTGACCAATTGCTTGACCCTGAGGGAAGATATATACTGATCAAGGGCTCAATAGGACAGCAGACCTACACCTTCGTTAATGTATATGGTCCCAACTCCAATCAGTCCCACTGGTTAGCCAGTCTAGCCCCTATTATCAACCTTTTTAGTGAGGGGATTGTGATAGTGGGAGGAGACCTTAACATTGCCCTATTCCCTCAACTAGATATATCCACACACAAATCTTCCCACTCTGGCAGATCCCTTAAACTCATTAGGAAAACCCTTTGGGATCTTCACCTGATTGACGTCTGGCGTTCTCTTCACCCCAATGACCACGATTACACCTTTTACTCTCCTGTTCATGGCACGTATCATCGTCTAGACTATTTTTTTATTTCCAAAGAACACCTCCATCTATGTAACACAGCATCGATAGGTTCCATCCACCTGTCTGACCACTCCCCAATATTTATTAGGGTCCTAGCTCCCGTGAAAAACCCATCTTGTTTTAATTGGCGACTTAATGAAACCCTCTTAGGCTCCCAGGATCTGATAGACCAAATCTCCAAACATCTAGCTGATTATTTCTCCTTGAATGGGAGCACTGATATCTCAAGTAATACCCTCTGGGACGCCCATAAGCCGGTTATCAGGGGTCACTTTATTAACATCGGGTCTTACAGGAAAAAACTTCAAGGAAAAGCTATAGACGAAGTCCTGCAGAAAATTCAGAGCTTGGAGCATAGCCATAAGTCCTCCCCCTCTGAACCCCAGTTAAGAGAGCTTTCTGAATATAGAGCAAAGCTTAAATCCCTATTAGCGGCAAGAACTGCTAAATACTTCATGAGCATGCAACACAAGTTTTTCGCTCATGGGGATAAAGCGACCAAGTTTCTGATGAGCAGAGTCAGGGGGAGAAGGTCTTCTAACTATGTCCATCAGCTTCATACCTCTGGTGGGAAATCGATCTTTTCAGTTTCCCAGATTGCAACTCAATTCCGGGACTTCTATAATAGTCTATATAACCTTTCCCCCCCTGATTCCGACGACAGCAGAAAATCGGCTATAGGAAGCTTCTTAGACTCATCCGAGATGCCCCACCTTTCATCCGAACAGAAGTTGAAGTTAGAAGCCCCTTTTACCATTTTGGAACTTAAGACCGCCATGTCACAAATGCCCATAGGGAAAAGCCCGGGCCCCGATGGCCTTCCACTTTCATATTATAAGACCTTTCAGAATCTTCTTCTCCCCCACCTCTTGAAGGTCTGTAACCAATCTCTACTCGGCTGCCCACTCTCCAGAGATATGACGGTGGCACACATTTCTCTTATACCCAAAGAGGGGAAGGACCCTAAACAATGCTCCAATTACAGGCCCATATCCCTCCTAAACATAGACCTCAAACTCCTCGCTAAGATGATGGCCAATAGGCTTGCTGTTTTCCTTCCCCTCCTCGTACATGGCGATCAGGTTGGCTTCATCCGGGCCAGGGAAGGTAAAGACAACACTACCAGAGTGGTAAACGTACTCTGTCACGCCAAGAAGCACTCCTCCCCCCTGCTTTTCCTTAGTACGGATGCGGAAAAAGCGTTTGATAGGGTCAATTGGCAATACCTAAAGAGCGTTTTGCTTAAATTTGATCTCCCTGACCCCTTTGTAAGGGCGGTGTTCGCCATGTACGAGCAGGCATCAGCTAGAGTACAGGTTAACGGTGGTCTATCGCCCCCTTTCCCGATAAGTAACGGAACAAGACAGGGCTGCCCCCTTTCGCCCCTCCTGTTTGTCCTGGCTCTAGAGCCGCTTCTTGCCATCATTAGGCGAGATGGGGAGATTTCGGGTCTATGTTTGGGAGGCAGGGAACAGAAAATTGCAGCATTTGCAGATGATGTCCTCATGATGACGACCAACCCTAAACTTTCCCTACCTAGGATTCAAGCCCATTTGAACGCTTTCAGCTTAGCATCAGATTTTAAAATTAACGCAAGCAAATCCCTCGTCCTATGTAGGGGAATTCCCCAATCCACACAGGACGATTTAAAGAAGGATTCCCCCTTCAACTGGTCTTCTCCCACTATCACTTATTTAGGGATTAAACTCAGTCCTAATATTAACGATCTTTTTTCCCTTAACTATATCCCATTACAAAAATCTATATTTGAGGCCATCGACAAGTTAGCACAATCTAACCCGACCCTCTCCTGGTTCGGCCGCAAGAATCTTCTCACATCCTTAATCCTCCCTAGACTGACATATCTACAGCAAGTCCTACCAATCCCAGTTCCCAAGCAATACTATGTGCAAGTCTCCAAGAAGTTTAGATCTTTCATTTGGAATAACAAAAAAGCTAGACTATCCCATTCCCTTCTAATTAGACCTAGACATGCAGGAGGGATTGGTATGCCTAACCCCGAAATTTATGGTAGGGCTATCCTCCTTACTCGAGTGGTAGCCTGGCTGCGCCTCCCCCCGTATTCTCTCTCGGTAGCAACCGATTTGGCAATCTTGGAAAAATCTCCTAGGGCCCTACTCCTTGGTTCCCAAACGGTTCTCTCTGGACAATATTCCCAATACCCAATAATAAAAGCCACGCTAGAGGCCTGGAAATGGTTCTCGTCCTCACACTGCTCTGTTCCATTCCCATCCCCCCTACTGACAATAAAAGATATTGTAGATACAGCCCCTTACCCCATACGATCCGCGTCCTCCCAGGGATTAAAGTCCTCTCCCTTGTGCATCACTGCTTTGGCACTCCCCTCGGGTAACTGGATGGATCAACAATCAACTGACGCTCTCCTAAACCCACATCCCTGTGATATCTTCACTGTCGTCTATATTAGAGCTTTCCTGAGGCAACACGTAGAAATAGGAGACCTTTCTCGCCCTTTGGTGTGGTTTGAGTCGCTTATCTCTCACCACTCAGTCCCTGGGAGGCTCATTTCGTTAATCTACGGTAGACTCCGTTCACCTCCCATGATTTCCAAGCCATCATTCATTACTTGTTGGGAAAGAGACCTTGATATCGTGATCCCCTTTAGTAGTCTGCCCCGTCTGCTGTGCTCTCCCCATGGTGCCTCCCGCTGTGTACGGATCCAGGAAAATAATTATAAGATCCTCACCAGATGGTACAATACCCCTGATAAAACATCGCTGTATTCAACATCAGCCTCTGACGACTGCTGGAGGTGCCACGGGGAGAGTGGAACCTTCTTTCATATATGGTGGTCCTGCCCCCCTATTTATAAATGGTGGACGGAGATCTTTGCTCAATCAAACTTGATTTGTGGGACCTCTATTCCCATTTCACCCCAGCTAGCCCTCCTCTCCATCCCTCCAATAGCACAAAAGTCAAAGCCGCCATATGTATTTACTCAAATGCTGATTGCGGCCCGCCTCCTGCTACCCAAGCATTGGCTGCAACCCCATGTCCCAACCATTGAAGACTGGTTACAAAAAATGGACCAACTTCAAAGATTTGAAGAACTCTCTTCGTGGGAAACGCGGTCGCATGGCACATTTCTCAGGAAATGGCTTTTGTGGTCGGGTTACAGAGACCCAAATAAGTAACCCAATCCACCTGAGAATCTCTGCCCGACGCCTCGGACTCATTTCACATCAAATCTCCCTCTCAACTATATTGACCATTGGGCGGGCAACTTACCTTCGGTTTGGGAGGTTGTTTCTATAAAATTGCTTAATTCACCCCTTATTGATATTGGCCTATTAAGGGATTGATGTCCTCACTAGGCACTATGTCTATACGGTCCTGCCCCCAGGTTCCAGTTTTGCTGAATGCTAAGTCCTTGCCTCCCTCGGAGACGCACCCCTGCTGATTGGGCTCTTTACTTATGCTTTTAATCCTATGGCTCCCTATATGTTTTATGATATGCATGACCTGAACTTGTACAACTCTTACTGCTGGACAGTACTGTACTTGATGCTAAACAGTGATGTACTTATTTGAACTCATAGGTAGGCCTGCGTGCCTTATTCCTGGTACCTTGTTACCCCCTGTTTCCTTTTTATGTTGAAAAACAATAAAAACATAATTTAAAAAAAAAAAAAAAAATGTGCAATTTTTCAGTTAACTTGCCTCGCAACAAACGTAATATAGAGCAATTAAAAATCATATGTACCCCAAAATAGTACCAATAAAACTGGCACCTTATTCACTTTTTGGGAGTTTGTACTGTATGGATGCATCAGGGGGGCTTTAAATGGGACATGGCATCTAAAACCAGTCCATCAAAATCTGCCTTCCAAAAACCATATGGCGTTCCTTTCCTTCATAGCCGGCGCATGCGCAGTAGGTATTGCGATGCCCTGCCAGGACCTGGCATCGCATTGCGCATGCGCCAGCTACGAGTACTTGTAGCTGGCGCATGCGATGCCCGGTCCTGGCAGGGCATCGCAATACCTACTGCGCATGCGATGGCTACGAATTTGTCCGCGCAGCCGCAATGGAAAAGGCGAGGGGAGGGGAGTAAACGGGCGGGCACAGGCACACGGAGGGCAGGGTTATGAGCCGTTGGGGAGGTCCGGTCTTGGGCTCGGAAGATTGAGACACCGCCCTGGGCACTTGAGAGGGCTCATTTACATAATCTTCAAAGTTCATTTTTGGCAGAAAGAAGACTCGGTTATATGCAACAAAGGTACAGTTTTTAACTGCTGGGTGGCACATATAACGCTATAGGATCTGTCTAATATGGTCAAATGTGGTGACAGATTCCCTTTAAGGGCTTATGCACATGGCCGTATGTATTTTAGAGTCCGCAAAACAGGGATCTGCAAAAAAAAAATGGATGACGTCTGTGTTGTGTTTTTTTTTTTTTTTTTTTTTTTTTTTTTGCGGATCCATCGTAGCAATACCTGTCCTTGTCCGCAAAACGGACAAGAATGTGACATGTTCTATTTTTTTTTTTTACAGAACGGACATATGGACACAGAATGCACACAGTCATTTCCGTTTTTTGCAGCCCCATTGAACTGAATGGGCTGCAAAAAAAAACTGAATGGGCATTAACAAAAAATGCGTTTGTGTGCATGAGCCCTAAAACAGCTGATCTGTAGCGATGCTAAAAAGGCTAAATAGAGGGTACATTTAAGACTTGCATTTAGTCTAGTTTTAGTTAAACCGATACAGTCAGCCTCCAAATATGTGTAATGTCATTTATAATTTTCTATTGTTTTATGTCTGACACATTGGGAGAGAACGGCCGAGTTGTCCCCATCAACTATTTCATTACATTTGTAATGCGAGATGGATACGACCTCAGTGATTGCTCGAGGTTACTTTTTTTTGTTACATTTTCATTTCTGCTATTCTTTTTATCACCGATCTCGGTGTGGAACGGAGTAATATCAATGTACTATGTGGGTATAAAGGGCTTTCCCCATATGACTATTATTTTCTTGGTCATAATTTTACTAGAAATAAAATGCGTCTGTAAATGGTCTTTTTTTTTTTTTGTTTTCTTCAGGATAAAGAGGCCTCGGCGCTTGCACAGTCCCTGCAGGCCCGTCAGACCGCTGACCTGGTAATCATTTCCCAGCCTGGGAACGCCCTTTAATTGCCTCCTTTATGTCCCCTACCCCCCAGTACATTTTGTGGAGCAGAGGATGCTCACGTTACTGCTGTAATGGATGAGGCCTCATGATGAGGTCATATGGCGATGGTGGGGGGCCATGTTGCCAGTCAGCCATGGGAGGGTGTAAAAGTTATCATTCTTCATAAAGGTAATTTACAAACATGTTTTGAACGGTCGCTTATGACGGAGTGAAAAAGCAATCTTGAGCAAGCCCCAGTCTGAGTTTGAATATTCAGTTTCTGTGTGTTGTATTTTAATTTTTTTTATTTTAAAATCTGTTTTTTCAGGTGCCGAAGAAAATTGTGGATCCATAGGACGATGGACACTTACTTTCAAGCAGCAGTTGTTGATTTGGATAAACTGCTGGATGATTTTGAGCAGAATACAGGTGAGTTTCTGGCATTTTGTTTAGATGGTTTCACGTTTTTTGGTTAGGATATCTTCACCTAGGGGTTCCATACTATAGGATATCTGGATTTTGTCTTCAGAAACAGAATAACTAATCCAATATAATGTTGCTGAAGCATTGAAGGGAACCTGTTACCATGAAGATTCAGTGTAAACTGCAGGAGGAGCTGAGCAGACTGATTAATAGTTGTATGGGAAAAGATTCCGTATAACCTGTATTTCATTCACTTAAAGGGGTTCTCCACCTTGTTCTTACTGATGATCTATTCTTTGGATAGGTCATCGGCATCTGATTGGTAGGGGTTTGACACCCGGGACCCCTACTGATCAGCTTTTTGAGAAGGCAGCGGCGCTCGCAGTAATTTCCCGCAGGCTAGTGACATCACAACTATGTCATGTGAACGAGGCGCATCTCAGCCCCATTGAAGTGAACAGTGCTGAGCTGCGCCAAAGCCAGTGAAATAGTAGTGTAATCACTGGCCTGCAAGAAGGCCATGGCGCTGCTGCCTTCTCAAACAGCTGATCAACAGGGGTCCACGGGTGTCAGACCCCTGCCAATCAGATGCTTATGACCTATCCAAAGGATAGATCATCAGTAAAAAAAAAAAAAAAGTATAGGCCCCCTTTTTAAATTCCTGCTCATTTTGGGCGTTCAAGTTGAGGAGACAGTCCTATCGGTGATGGACAGCCTTCCCTCATTGATAGGACCGAATAAGTTACAAGTTTTAGTGAATCTTTTTCCATAAAACTATACATCAATCTGCTCAGCTTCTCCAGTTCTATAGCATACTGCCTGCAGATATCATGTTCAATGTGACAGGTTCCCTTTAATTTCTGAGCAAGAATTCATTACCTGTTCGTCCTCATGCACACAACTGAATGTATTTTGTGGTCAGCAAAATGTGGATCCGCAAAATACAGGTGATGTCCTTGTTGAATCTGTTTTTTTTCCAGACCCATCGACTTCAATGGGTCTGTGGTCCGAATAGGACATATTCTGTCTTTTGCGGAATAGGCATACGGAAAGCACACAGATGATCCATATGCTTTCTACTTCTGTATGTCAGTTTGAAAAAAAAAGAACGCAAAATACATACGGTCATGTGCATGAGCCCTAACGCTGAGAGGTGTATAGGCTGTAGAACCCTGAAATGACTACTTATTCTTTTGAATTTATATAAGGGGGCGCTTTATTCCTTATAATGCCAAAGCTGCTGCAGAACCTCTTTTTTTTTAAAGGGAGTCTGTCAGCAGATTTACCCCTTTTTAACAGTTGCCATACCGCTGTAGCCGCAAAACAGATGATTAACACGGTACCTTTATATGCTTTGGTGGACTTTTAAATATGCCAAAAACGAACTTTGATGAGGGCTCGCAAGTGCCCAGGGCGGAGTCCACCGTGTTGGAGCCCAGGCAGCTCTTCCTCTTCGGCTCTTATCCCCGCCCAGCCTCCTCCTCTGCTCGCCTATCAGTTGTCTCTACCCCTCAGCGAGATCCCGCGCCGACGCGATGACTGCTGTTAGTGTAGCGTGGCCGAGCTCTGTTCGTTCCGCGGTACAGGAGCTTTTGTTTCCTGTACCCGGCCGGACTGACAGGAAGTGCTCACTTAGTGTGCACTTCCTTTCAGTCCGGCCGGGTACAAGAAACAAATGCTCCTGTACCGCGGACCGAACAGAGCTCGGCCATGCTACACAGGCTACACTAGAGGTGAGAGGGGGGGGTGTAAAATGAGAGTGACAAGGGGGGGGGGGGGTGTAAAATGAGAGTGACAAGGGGGGGTGTGTGTAAAATGAGAGTGACGGGGGGTGTGTAAAATGAGAGGGGGGGGGGGGTGTAAAATGAGAGTGACAGGGGGGGGGTGTAAAATGAGAGTGACAGGGGGGGGGTGTAAAATGAGAGTGACAGAGGGGGGGTGTAAAATGAGAGTGACGGGGGGGGGGTGTAAAATGAGAGTGACGGGGGGGGGGGTGTAAAATGAGAGTGACGGGGGGGGGGTGTAAAATGAGAGTGACAAGGGGAGGGGGGGTGTAAAATGAGAGTGACAAGGGGAGGGGGGGTGTAAAATGAGAGTGACAAGGGGAGGGGGGGTGTAAAATGAGAGTGACAAGGGGAGGGGGGGTGTAAAATGAGAGTGACAAGGGGAGGGGGGGTGTAAAATGAGAGTGACAAGGGGAGGGGGGGTGTAAAATGAGAGTGACAAGGGGAGGGGGGTGTAAAATGAGAGTGACAAGGGGAGGGGGGGTGTAAAATGAGAGTGACAAGGGGAGGGGGGGTGTAAAATGAGAGTGACAAGGGGAGGGGGGGTGTAAAATGAGAGTGACGAGGGAGGGGGTAGAATGAGAGTGACGAGGGAGGGGGGGTAGAGAGTGAATTTTTTTTTAAAATAACCACTTTGGGTGGCATTGTGTGTATAATATCTATGTATCTGTTTAACTTTATATTTTAATTCACTTTCCTTTTTTTTTAACTTAAAAAAGTATTTTAAAAGTATTTGGGCAAAAAGGCAGTTTCGGTCTTGGTTTCGGTCAAGGGCATCCTGAATTTTCGGTTTCGGACCAGAATTTTCATTTCGGTGCGCATATATATATATATATATATATATATATATATATATATATATACAGTACAGACCAAAAGTTTGGACACACCTTCTCATTCAAAGAGTTTTCTTTATTTTCATGACTATGAAAATTGTAGATTCACACTGAAGGCATCAAAACTATGAATTAACACATGTGGAATTATATACATAACAAAAAAGTGTGAAACAGAAAATGTCATATTCTAGGTTCTTCAAAGTAGCCACCTTTTGCTTTTATTACTGGTTTGCACACTCTTGACATTCTCTTGATGAGCCTCAAGAGGTAGTCACCTGAAATGGTCTTCCAACAGTCTTGAAGGAGTTCCCAGAGATGCTTAGCACTTGTTGGCCCTTTTGCCTTCACTGTGCGGTCCAGCTCACCCCAAACCATCTCGATTGGGTTCAGGTCCGGTGACTGTGGAGGCCAGGTCATCTGGCGCAGCACCCCATCACTCTCCGCCAAATAGCCCTTACACAGCCTGGAGGTGTGTTTGGGGTCATTGTCCTGTTGAAAAATAAATGATGGTCCAACTAAACGCAAACCGGATGGAATAGCATGCAGCTGCAAGATGCTGTGGTAGCCATGCTGGTTCAGTATGCCTTCAATTTTGAATAAATCCCCAACAGTGTCATCAGCAAAGCACCCCCACACCATCGCAACTCCTGCTTCACGGTGGGAACCAGGCATGTAGAGTCCATCCGTTCACCTTTTCTGCGTGGCACAAAGACACGGTGGTTGCAACCAAAGATCTCAAATTTGGACTCATCAGACCAAAGCACAGATTTCCACTGGTCTAATGTCCAGTCCTTGTGTTCTTTAGCCCAAACAAGTCTCTTCTGCTTGTTGCCTGTCCTTAGCAGTGGTTTCCTAGCAGATATTCTACCATGAAGGCCTGATTCACACAGTCTCCTCTTAACAGTTATTCTAGAGATGTCTGCTGCTAGAACTCTGTGTGGCATTGACCTGGTCTCTAATCTGAGCTGTTGTTAACCTGTGATTTCTGAGGCTGGTGACTCGGATGAACTTATCCTCCGCAGGAGAGGTGACTCTTGGTCTTCCTTTCCTGGGGCGGTCCGCATGGGAGCCAGTTTCTTTGTAGCGCTTGATGGTTTTTGTGACTGCACTTGGGGACACTTTCAAAGTTTTCCCAATTTTTCGGACTGACTGACCTTCATTTCTTAAAGTAATGATGGCCACTCGTTTTTCTTTACTTAGCTGCTTTTTTCTTGCCATAATACAAATTCTTACAGTCTATTCAGTAGGACTATCAGCTGTGTATCCACCTGACTTCTCCACAACGCAACTGATGGTCCCAACCCCATTTATAAGGCAAGAAATCCCACTTATTAAACCTGACAGGGCACACCTGAGAAGTGAAAACCATTTCAGGTGACTACCTCTTGAAGCTCATCAAGAGAATGCCAAGAGTGTGCAAAGCAGTAATCAAAGCAAAAGGTGGCTACTTTGCAGAACCTAGAATGACATATTTTCAGTTGTTTCACACTTTTTTTTGTTATGTATATAATTCCACATGTGTTAATTCATAGTTTTGATGCTTTCAGTGTGAATCTACAATTTTCATAGTCATGAAAATAAAGAAAACTCTTTGAATAAGAAGGTGTGTCCAAACTTTTGGTCTGTACTGTGTATATATACACATACATACAGCAATAATTTAATTATTTGATAGATTGAGTAGAATAAAGCCTCACAGTATCCTAAGACTTCATCTCAATATAAAGATAATCAATTAATTCATGTATTTATTTGACAATCTAGATGGTATAATTTCACCCACATTATCCAATTAATCTTCATACCATGAAATATCATTCTTTGTGTCTCTTACCAAGTCCTAGTAGGAATCTCACTTCTGCTCCTAGGAAAGCTGGGTGGTCCATCATCGCACATCTCACCATGGCTTTCATCTTGATAGACCCCTCTAGAGAGCTCAACTTGTCATTATGTGTCTAAGCCTGTCTTCTAACCTTTGTAGGTTTCTAGCTCTTTGGTTTTCTGATCTCCTGGTTGCTTGGTTTCCTCCTCCTTGTATCTGGCTTATTACCAAAAACTTAACAGTTAGACACACCTTCCTAAATTGGAGTTTTTTTCCACTCATTATCTGGTAGGCTTGTACACACGATAAGGACTATGATGTCATTGTATTAACCAGAATGCCTTTCTGCTGCTGTTGTAATGTCACCTACTCATATCTAGGTGGCACTGTTGTATAAGCTATTAGTATCATACTATAAATAATTAACTATGCTGTCTGACTTCATCTTACATTCTAAACATATGACATCTAGAACCTTAAATCAGAACGGTAAGGATTAACTATGACACACACACACTAATTAAAATGCAGACTTAGTGGTGCCATTAGACATCTCTCAATCTGTCAAATTTATGGTACAAATTAAAACCACAATTGGACATTTGCACGTGTGTCTTCAAAGAGTATTTAATTGCTAGTTAGAATAACATAGCTTTCTTCGGACAGAGACTCATTAACACAGTCTAATACTTAAAGGATAACTGTCATTTTTTTTATTTTTTTGGAGTATTGGATTGTGGTGATTAATTAATATCTCCTTGGTGGCCCTATTTCAACTTTTCACTGTGTATTCAATTACCCCTTAATTCCACTGTTTTGTTCCCTGTACTGCCTACTTTTACCTGTGCTTAAAATAGGGTTGCTAGACATGGTCCGTCTATCTGTTGAAGGACGGAGCACGCAGCGTGCAGGCTCACATTACTGACAGCCAGGGACTGTAAGTAAATGATTAAAGCCAGGTCCTCCCCAGCAGCTGATAACAGTGCCTGGGCTGTGTGCACTTCTCCCTGTCCCTGCACTTGACAGACGCTCCCTCACTCAGCAGAGCTGGAGAATGCAGAGTGGAAGCAGCGCAGAGCAGGGAAGGGAGATCTGCCGTCTGCTCAGTGTATAAATGGAAGCAACATGTGGTAAGAGGACCCCTGTATGCTGCAGGAGATTAACTCTTTAGGGGGGAGGGCTCTGGTTACTGACACTTTTGGGGGGCTATTGTTACTGGCTAGTGATGGCAGGTGGGATTAGCCTCAGGGGGAGGGCAGTGGCGGCCATCTTAACTGAATAGTGAAATTGCAGTTTTATGCAGACTGGTTCCTAAGGGCTGAATCTTATTAAATATGGGGTAAGTCAGTCTAATAGTAACTGATTCTGGAATATCATGTTATTAGTAACTACATATATGAAAATTGAAATTGGGGTCTAAATGTGACATTTACCTTTAAAGATTGCTTCCACCCCTAAAATATAGGAAGATTCTTAGTGAGAATTATATTATATAATAGATTATCTTTTATAATATTTAACAACATACATAACAATACCATATATCCTATTGATTATCTTATATTTAAAGAATTAAGGTTCATTACACGTATATATATATATATATCTAATATATAAAGCTGAGTGTGTGTGTGCGCGCATGTCCGCTAAAGGAATCCACACGGTCGCATTTACAATCATGAAATTTGGCACACGGGTACTTCGTGTGTCCAGGAAGGTTTTAGACCAGGTCTCTGCTCTCTAGGATGTACCGTTCCCGACATATTCCCAAGAAATGCATTAGCCAATAGAAGCTCGGTCACATGACCCTTATCCGCCAATAGAAGCTCTCAGTCTCCACATACAGTTTTACTTCAGGTTTCCATAACAACCCAGCCATTTATCTTCACTGCTGTAGGAGAGCTTTAACCACCTCCCGACCGCTGTACGCACCGATGCGTCCGGGAGGTGGTTGATTAGTTCCTCCTGGACGCATCGGCGCGTCTTCTCGCGAGACGCGAGATTACGTCACAGCCGGCCCACGCATGCGCATCGCGGGCCGGCATTTCACTGCAGAGTATTTCGTCAGCAGCCTGCCGGCCACGATCATTGGCTGGCAGGCTGCTGATTTTCAAAAAAACCAATCAGCAGCCATTTAACCCCACATATTAGTAAATATGATGGGGTTATATGGCTGCTGTGCTCCTCTGCTCCTTCTTTTGGTCGGTTGGTTCCAGCAGAGGAGCACATCATTACTGTGAGTACCCACTACACCACACTTAGCCCCCAGATCACCCCAATTAACCCTTTGATCACCCCTTTTATCCCCCCTGTCAATCACTAGTGAAAGGGAAAAAAGTGATCAGTGCAAACTGTCACTTTTTTTTTTCACTGGTATTGACCGTTAGGTTTCAGTATAGTTTAGGCCCCTTGGTTAGGTAGTTTAGGGATCGGTTAGCGCCCAGCCCACCGCACCGCAGTCCGTTATTCGCTGATTAGCGTATCGCTAATCAGCATTTGTACTTTTATAGTATCTGGAAGTGATCAAAACTGATCACGGTCAGATCTATAATAGTACTAGTGTCACTTTAGTTCGCCCTCCACCCAAAACGCAGTGTTTGCCCGATCAGGCCTGATCGGTCGCCCACACGTGCGTACACCCACGCCCGCCCCACCGCAGTGACAAAAAAAAAATTTTTTTTTTTGATCGCTGCACATTCACTTTACACGCACTGCGGCGATAAAAAAATCAGTTTTGATATTTTTTATCAACCGCAGCAGCCTCCGGTACTTCGCTAGCCTCCCATTTGTAAGACAGGCTTGCTTTTTTTTTCTTGGGTAGTCTCAGGGAATACACCGAAATTTAGTTGCCCACATGTCTAACAGGGGGTATTCTTCTGAAGAGGCCTACAGGCTTCTGACCCAGTCGGATGAGGAGTGGGAACCCTCATCTGATGAATCCAGCGGGTCAGAATACGAACCTGTAGAAAGCAGTGGCTCTCTGACCCAAAGTTCGGACGAGGAGGCTGAGGTCCCTGATAGCACCAGGCGTACCCGGCCCCGTGTCGCTAGACCGCAGGTTGCGCAGGATCCGCTTCAAGAGCAGCAGAGTGGGGCTGGTGCTGTCGGATTACGTGGTGAGGCATACACCAGCAGCCCAGCCCTTCCTGGACCTAGTACCAGCACTGCCGTACAACCTGGTGAAGTAGCGAGCACCAGAAGGGCAGTTGAAGCTGGTACGGTGGCACGTGCAGTAGTGACCCCGTCGCAGCCACCGCAAAGACGTGCCCGTAGAGCCCCTAGAATCCCAGAGGTGCTGGCAAACCCTGATTGGCAGTCCCCAACTTCAGCCGCACCCGTAGTTTTCCCTTTCACCGCCCAGTCTGGAGTTCGGGTTGAGACAGCTCAGATCGATTCGGCCCTGGGATTTTTTGAGCTGTTCTTGACTGCGGAGCTTTTAGACTTGGTCGTGGCAGAGACAAACAGGTATGCCACACAATTTATCACCGCTAACCCGGAAAGCTTTTATGCCCAGCCTTTCCGGTGGAAACCAGTCCAAGTTTCAGAATTTAAAACTTTTCTGGGCCTCCTCCTCAACATGGGCCTGACAAAAAAGCATGAATTGCGGTCATATTGGTCCACGAACCCGATTCATCACATGCCCATGTTCTCTGCTGCTATGTCCAGGACACGATTTGAGGTCATCCTGCGTTTCCTGCACTTTAGCGACAACACCGCCTCCCGTCCCAGGGGCCACCCTGCTTTTGACCGGCTCCACAAAATTCGGCCCCTCATAGACCATTTCAACCAGAAATTTGCAGATTTGTATACCCCTGAGCAAAACATCTGCATAGACGAGTCCCTGATGCATTTTACCGGGCGCCTTGGCTTCAAACAATACATCCCAAGCAAGCGCGCCCGGTATGGGGTCAAATTGTATAAGCTCTGTGAAAGGGCCACAGGCTATACCCACAAATTTCGGGTCTATGAGGGAAAAGATCAGACCCTGGAGCCGGTCGGTTGCCCTGACTACCTGGGGAGCAGTGGGAAGACAGTTTGGGACTTGGTGTCACCCTTATTCGGCAAGGGGTACCATCTTTATGTGGACAATTTCTACACAAGTGTGGCCCTCTTTAGGCATTTGTTTCTAGAACGGATTGGCGCCTGTGGTACCGCGCGAACTAGTCGCGCGGGCTTCCCCCAACGGCTCGTTAGCACCCGTCTTGCAAGGGGGCAGAGGGCCGCACTGTGTAACGAAGAACTGCTCGCGGTGAAATGGAGAGACAAGCGTGACGTTTACATGCTCTCCTCCATTCACGCAGACACGACAATACAAATTGAGCGAGCAACCCGTGTCATTGAAAAGCCCCTCTCAGTCCATGACTATAACCTCCACATGGGAGGGGTCGACTTCAATGACCAGATGTTGGCTCCGTATTTAGTTTCCCGTCGCACCAGACGCTGGTATAAGAAGGTGTCTGTATATTTAATTCAATTGGCTCTGTACAATAGTTTTGTTCTCTACAGTAAGGCTGGGAGAACTGGATCCTTCCTCAAATTTCAGGAAGAGATCATCGCGAACCTCCTGTATCCAGGAGGTTCCGTGGCCCCATCCACCAGTGTAGTTAGCCGTCTACACGAGCGACACTTCCCCAGTGTCGTTGCTGGTACCTCAAACCGACCGCCACCCCGAAAAAAATGTTGTGTCTGTAGCAGGAGTGGAATAAGGCGTGACACCCGCTATTTCTGTCCTGACTGTCCCGACCACCCTGCCCTATGCTTAGGGGAGTGTTTCCGAAAGTACCACACACAGGTACACCTAGCATAGGGATCACATCTCACCAGGATAGGCACACAGGGCTATTAGGGCCCATTCACTCACAGCTGCTGCAAACGTCTCCTTTCACATGGGACAAAGTGCATAACGCACTTCGCCACATCTTTGGGCGATTTGCGCTTTGCACATTGACCCATGGGGAAGGAGGTTTGTTCTATAAAGGTAAAAAAACAAAAAAACAAAAAAAAAAAAAAAACAGGCAAGCAAACAGGTTAATGTTTAGTTCCAAAAGTTAAAGTTACATGTTCTGTTCCAAAGTTAATAAAATTATTGCGTTGTGGCCTGTTGTTTTTTTTTTTTTTTTTTTGTCTTTTTACCTTCCAGGTGGACCAACCGATCGACCAGCTGCAGCACCGATGTGCATTCTGACAGAAGCATTGCGCTGCTGTCAGATTACACGCAAGTCGGTGTATGCGGCGCTGCAAGACGGGATTTTCTCCTCTGCAGTAACAGATACGTTTGCCGAGGCATACGAGCTGAGGAGGAGGCGGCGTTCCTATGCTTTGGCAAGCACTTTGTGTGTGTATATGTGTATATATATATATATATATATATATATATATATATATATATATATATATATATAAAAAAAAAAAATCCCGGCAATGATTTATTCATCCACATCGATTGATGCGAATGGAGAAATCTGGTTTGCCAGGGCATACGAGCTAAGTGGGTATGGATGTAGGGCGGAGCTCCTATGTCCTGGCAGACGCCTTTCCCCTCCATTTTTTCTTTTTTTGGCAGAGATTTTTTCATCCACATTGATCGATGCGAACGAAGAAATCTGTGCCGTTCATTTTTTTCTTTCAGCCCAGAGGCTGAACGGAAAACAAAATCTCATTACCTGTATGCTCAATATAAGGAGGATAGCAGAAACTCCTAATGCTGGCCATACATGTAATGATTGCGGAGACCCTCAAATGCCAGGGCAGTACAAACACCCCACAACTGACCCCATTTTGGAAAGAAGACACCCCAAGGTATTTGCTGAGGGGCATATTGAGTCCATGAAAGATTGAAATTTTTGTCCTAAGTTAGCGAAAAAGTGAGACTTTGTGAGAAAAAACAAAAAAAAATCAATTTCCGCTAACTTATGCGAAAAAAAAAAAAATTTCTATGAACTTGCCAGGCCCCTCATTGGATACCTTGGGGTGTCTTCTTTCCAAAGTGGGGTCACATGTGGGGTATTTATACTGCCCTGGCTTTTTAGGGGCCCTAAAGCGTGAGAAGAAGTCTGGGATCCAAATGTCTAAAAATGCCCTCCTGAAAGGAATTTGGGCACCTTTGCGCATCTAGGCTGCAAAAAAGTGTGACACATCTGGTATCACCGTACTCAGGAGAAGTTGGGGAATGTGTTTTGGGGTGTCATTTTACATATACCCATGCTGGGTGAGATAAATATCTTGGTCAAATGCCAACTTTGTATAAAAAAATGGGAAAAGTTGTCTTTTGCCAACATATTTCTCTCACCCAGCATGGGTATATGTAAAATGGCACCCCAAAACACATTCCCCAACTTCTCCTGAGTACGGCGATACCAGATGTGTGACACTTTTTTGATGCCAAGGTGGGCAAAGGGGCACATATTCCAAAGTGCACCTTTCGGATTTCACCGGTCATTTTTTACAGATTTTGATTGCAAAGTACTTCTCACACATATGGGCCCCTAAATTGCCAGGGCAGTATAACTACGCCACAAGTGACCCCATTTTGGAAAGAAGACACCCCAAGGTATTCCGTGAGGGGCATGGCGAGTTCCTAGAATTTTTTATTTTTTGTCGCAAGTTAGTGGAATATGAGACTTTGTAAGGAAAAAAGAGAAAAAAAAAAAATCATCATTTTCCGCTAACTTGTGACAAAAAATAAAAAATTCTAGGAACTCGCAGTGCCCCTCACGGAATACCTTGGGATGTCTTCTTTCCAAAATGGGGTCACTTGTGGCGTAGTTATACTGCCCTGGCAATTTAGGGGCCCATATGTGTGAGAAGTACTTTGCAATCAAAATCTGTAAAAAATGACCGGTGAAATCCGAAAGGTGCACTTTGGAATATGCGCCCCTTTGCCCACCTTGGCATCAAAAAAGTGTCACACATCTGGTATCGCCGTACTCAGGAGAAGTTGGGGAATGTGTTTTGGGGTGTCATTTTACATATACCCATGCTGGGTGAGAAAAATATCTTGGTCAAATGCCAACTTTGTATAAAAAAATGGGAAAAGTTGTCTTTTGCCAAGATATTTCTCTCACCCAGCATGGGTATATGTAAAATGACACCCCAAAACACATTCCCCAACTTCTCCTGAGTACGGCGATACCACATGTGTGACACTTTTTTGATGCCAAGGTGGGCAAAGGGGCGCATATTCCAAAGTGCACCTTTCGGATTTCACCGGTCATTTCTTACACATTTTGATTGCAAAGTTCTTCTCACACATTTGGGCCCCTAAATTGCCAGGGCAGTATAACTACCCCACAAGTGACCCCATTTTGGAAAGAAGACACCCCAAGGTATTCTGTGAGGGGCATGGTGAGTTCCTAGAATTTTTTATTTTTTGTCGCAAGTTAGTGCAATATGAGACTTTGTAAGAAAAAAATAAAATAAAAAATCATCATCATTTTCCACTAACTTGTGACAAAAAATAAAAAGTTCTATGAACTCACTATGCCCATCAGCGAATACCTTAGGGTGTCTACTTTCCGAAATGGGGTCATTTGTGGGGTAGTTATACTGTTTGGGCATTGTAGAACCTCAGGAAACATGACAGGTGCTCAGAAAATCAGAGCAGTTTCAAAAAGCGGAAATTCACATTTTTGTACTATAGTTTGTAAATGCTATAACTTTTACCCAAACCATTTTTTTTTTTTGCCCAAACATTTTTTTTTTATCAAAGACATGTAGAACTATAAATTTAGCGAAAAATTTATATATGGATGTCGTTTTTTTTTGCAAAATTTCACAGCTGAAAGTGAAAAATGTCATTTTTTTGCAAAAAAATCGTTACATTTTGATTAATAACAAAAAAAGTAAAAATGTCAGCAGCAATAAAATACCACCAAATGAAAGCTCCATTAGTGAGAAGAAAAGGAGGCAAAATTCATTTGGGTGGTAAGTTGCATGACCGAGCGATAAACGGTGAAAGGAGTGTAGTGCCGAAGTGTAAAAAGTGGCCTGGTCATGAAGGGGGTTTCACCTAGCGGGGCTGAAGTGGTTAAAGCAAAACTGTCACCAGGATAATCGCTATTGAAGTAAAGCCATTTGCTAATAGCACTTAGTACCTTATTTCAAAATGTGCCTTTGTTCCAGCAATAGATGTTTTTATCCTCTGAAAATCCAGTTTATTTGATATGCAAATGAGCCAGTAAGGTGCCCAGAGGGGCGTCACTCTTGCAGGAAGGAGCCCAGATACGCCCCCTGCCACAATGTGTCCACCCTCAAAAGACTTAAAACCCACTAAGCCATGCCCCTGATCTGGTTAGGCCACGCCCCCTCCCACTCCTGAGCCGATGGATTGAAATAATTAAGGTAAAAATCAACTTCTGTCAGCTGCAGGGGTGGGAGGGATGGTGACTTTCTCCCTGCAGCTCACACTCACTTAGGCTTTATTCAGACGTCCGTAGTGCATTGCGGATCCGCAATACATCCAGCTGGACCCTTAGAGTGAGCTGTTCAAAAGGACATGCCCCCTCCCACTCCTCAGCCGACTGAGATTGAAAAAATGAAGTTAAAAATCAACTTCTAGGTCCCGATAAGCCACGCCCATATCTGGTTAGGCCACGCCCCTCCACTCCTTAGCCAACAGGGATTTAAAAAAAAATGAAGGTGAAAATCAACTTCTGTCAGCTGCAAAGGTAGAGGGTAACTTTCTCCCTGCAGATCACACTCGGACAGCACAGTGCTGCTGTCTGAGAGTGAGCTGTTCAAAAGGACACGCCCCCGATCCAGTAAAGGCCACGGGCCCCTGTGGAAGTCACTGTTTTGGGGGCGGGGTGCTGTAGATGTCACTGTTATAGTGGATAGTGTTGATATCCTTTAACGACACACAAAAACATTAAGTGAAATAGATTACATATATTATATATTCATAAACAGACAGCAAGCTGTAGGGGTGATTTGTACCAGATGTTTAGAGAACATACTAACATCCTCATGCTTTATCTTTAAATATAAATCTTTTAAAAGACGAGGAGTACTCTCTCAAACTGGCACAATTGTAGAGAAAAATATGAGAATACACTTTAGGAACGCGTGGCCTTTCCATGAGCTCACACAAAATGGTGGACATATCACAAGATGGCAGATGCCATACTATTAAACATAGCAGTTCATGTTTGATTCATTTTGGGCCAATAATTATTACAACAAAACTGCAGCTGCTGCAGAACCTCTCCTTACAAAGGACTTGTCAGCTCCTGATTTAGTTACTCTGACTGCATTCCCTGTCATATAACAATTCTGAAGTATATTTTCATAAAATTCCATTATTCTTCTCAGAAATCTATTTACGAACTTGAAGGAGGTATAATGGAGGAACAGCAGAATGCAGACAAGAATTGAAATATAAGACAATATTTTCTTCTATGAGATGAATACATAAAGTAGCAAAATGCCGTAATGTTTGAGTATGTAGTGGGCAGTCTGTCAGCGCAGAGAAGTGATGGCACTACACAGAATAGTGACAGGCTGTGTGTATCTATAAGCACGGTGCTCGGTTTCAGGCTTTGAAGTCTTTACTTTCTTACTTTCTTTATACAGATGAGTTGGAAACCTACCAGTCATGTGACACACCTCTTGACCCAAACCAAAGTGCTCTTTCTTCAGGTGACTTCTACCTGCAGCCAGATTTCTCAGCTCCCAGGAAGCAGTCCTATGGTAATAGTCATGAGGACCCTCCGTCGTCAATCTCTCCGAATGAAGAAGAGCTTAAAAATGTTACTCCGGTCTCACAAGGTGAAAGAAATGTCAGCGGCCCAGATCTCTTATCTTGTGTAGAGGAAGGAATGTCCAATGAAGGTGAATCCAGCACCGGCAGGAGTAGTGTTCCTATATGTGACCTTATCAGTGACACTGGCAGCTTGCTTCATACAGCAAGCAGCAATGAGTCCTTAATTCCTGATGCCCTCCAGCCAAGCACAAATGTGGTCTCCGACCTTGAATTACTTTCTGACCCAGGTTTCTTTACAGTCCCAGCTTCAGATCTGACCACTTCATTGGGAAATGAGGAGCTGTGTTGTGCAGATGTCTCTACAAGGAACTCAGACTGGTTACCTGGAAGGCAATCAGATCTGCTCAACCTGAGCCCTGAAGTTAGTAATACGAATGTCAATGCCGCCTCTGATTTTACTGCTCAAGTAGACGACGCAAGAGAAGCTTCAGACATTGCTTCTAGTATTGATTCCACCAGTACATCAAGTTCGTCGAGCACTGACGGCTATGTCAGCGATGATCTCTGTTATGAGACATTGCCTGATGATCAAACTGACCTGGAGTCAAGGGTACAGGCGGATACACTAACTTTTCAGCCTAAGCAACTAACAGCAAATTTAGATTTCCCTGCAGAAAATGTCGACTTTGGTTCGGAAAGTGAGATTTATAGTAATTTAGGCGCTTGCCAAAATGAATGTCCGTCTGTGGAGAAGCCTGGGATCTCAAGTGTCATCTCCTCAGAATGCGATGATGAAATATCTAAGGTATCAGCGCCGACTCCTCACACCAAATCTCTGCCTTTCTCAAATTGTGCTACACAAGATGATTCGCCTGTGAAAGACAACGCAATGAAGCTGTATAACCAAGCCTCAGAAGAAGTACCAGCTGAGGTCTCACAACACGACTCTGAGATACCAAGTTGTAAAACTGCATCCTTACAACCTACACCTCTGCCAACACCTACAGAGAAACGTAAAGCCAATGACGTTAAATCAACAGATGATGATATCCCACCACAACCTGTTACCAAACTGCCTACAGTGGAAACATGCAAGCCCATTCCCCCGAGCCCAACCCTTAAAGACGATATTTATAGCCCTGGTTTTGAAAATGCTGTATTATCTGATTTCATAAGTGACCATAATGACCTGTTGTTAAGTGACACATACATTAGTGACGCAGAGCTTGATGCTTTTCTTGGTGTGGAAAGTGTTCCTTTGAATAAGGAAACTGCTTTGGAAAACCGCCCACCTTGTGATTTAACCTTGGCTGAATCCGGTGGGACTGACACTGTTGGCGATGAGTCTCAGGAAGTAGAAGGCAAAGCACTGAGCAACACGGTGGATATTTCACAGAATAAAGCTGCTGCTTCACCTCCGCCTCAAAATAAAGGGAATCTTTCTGGTGCTACTATGGTTTGCCACATTGGCGGTGCTAGGCCAAAACAGTTGTTTAATCAGCCACCAAAGTCTCTGTCTCTTAGGCAACCTGATAAGCTAAATAATCAGATTGTAGACCAAATGCCTGAAGAGTCTGGATCAAGCAGCGTGCATTCACCCAGTGCTTTGCAAGGGTCGGTGAATGAAGATACTGATGAGAGTCCTGAGCTCAGTGTGATGGAAGCATTGGAAAGACCTGAGAATGAGGCATTGGAAAATCCTGTACCTGGTCAGAGGCAGCCAATCTGGATTCCTGACTCTGAAGCTCCAAACTGCATGAACTGCAGCACTAGGTTCACTTTCACTAAGCGAAGACACCATTGTAGAGCCTGTGGAAAAGTAAGTTGGTCATATGTACATCTGGTTTTTTGCCTTCAAGTCACTTGTCTACATAACTGCTTAAAACTTTAAAGGGGTTTGTCCAGGACTCAAAGGGGTTTTAAGGGATTACTTAAAGGGATTGTTCACCATTTATTAAAAGGGTTGTCTGAGTTAGCAGTATCTTATCGGTGAGGGTCTAACACCCGGGACCCCCGCCAATCAGCTCTTTGAGAGGGCACCAGAGCTTGCAGTAGTGCAGCGGCTTTCTCTCTGCTCACCAATAACAGGACCGTGCGTTGGATAGGTCATCAGTTCAGCAGGGATCTTAAATGGAAGGTACTTGTAGACATAAGCAGGTATAGAGAGTAATAACAATGGGTCCCCAGCATTGTTATTTTGGCCCCTGTGTCTCTTAGATGGACCCCCTAAGGAACCCACACTGGGAAAAACTCATCTGGGTAATAGGGAGCTATTTTGATGATTGGGCTTTTTAGGGTGAACCAGGATAGGTAAGAGGACGAAGAAGTTCCACCATCAGGGGCTGTCTCTGGCTGAGGGCTAGGGTAGGGTTTCTGTAGGGAAAATTATCCTGCTGAGAGGCCCCACTTCTCCCCCCGCTCCCCTCCTCTCCTTCACTAATCCAGGTTCTGTTCGTCTTCTAAATTTTCTCTATTTTCTTTGCATCTTTTTATTTTCATTATGTACTTGCCCACTGATTAGGGCTGCGATAGCTGGCAGTGAGACTTACCTGGTCTCATTTTAAAACGATTCTAATAAATAGTGTTTTTTTTAATTTATTTTTTATTTTGTTTGGCGAGATGGAAGGTACCTGCATGAAAAGAGAGGGAAATTATAAACCACTTTACAGGTATTTTGTGCTGGGTGTAGCTCCAGTTTAGTCATGAGTTAAGTCATCGCCGTATATTTATAGATCACAGGTGTGTAATCCCGTAAAGTGCCTTCTCATTTACTGTGTATTTGGCTTTAGGTTTTTTGTGCTGCCTGCTGTAGTCTGAAGTGCCGGCTGCAGTATCTGGAGAAAGAAGCCAGAGTCTGTGTGCTGTGCTATGACTCCATCTCTAAAGGTAAGGATCCTTTTGTGCTTCCCACCACATTTATTGCTTATGGTTTCCCCAGGCCGCTAGGTGTGGCAACCATCAGTAGATGTGGCTTTCATGTTCTCATATTCCGTTTTCTTCCTTACTAACCTTTATCCTACTTGCTGACATCCTGCAAATGTGCCGTAAACGTTGAGCAGTACTTTTTTCCATTTCACATAATCTTTTGAGTTATTGCTATTTCAAACTATTGAGAAACTGCAATTATATGTGTATACAAGCAATTAAAAGGCACCTGAGCTGTACTACACTGCCCTCGCTGAGGGCCACATAGCAAAGTGAGAGACTCCGGTTCCAGTGGTCTGTCACTTCTCGGATGGCAGCCAGTACATAGTACTGACCTGTCGAAGCCAGCAGCATGCGCCAATGATGTGATGGAGAGGAGTCTAAAAAAGGCTCGCGGCTCCCACCCCCAGACTATGATTGATAGATTTCTTTCCCTTTGTGCACAGGAAAGAAACATGTCGCTCAACGTCAGGAGGCGGGGGTGAGTGGGGACAGGCGAAATCACTGGGTCTGTCACTACGCTATGCTGTGTGCTGCATAGTACAGGTGACAAGTTCACTTTAGAGCAAGATGTATATCTCGACGTTACCGGATGTGATAGAAGCTCAGGGCAGAGAGCGATGCTCCATATCCGGAGGCCTTTGTTATCAGCGCTCCATAGCTCTGGTTCGTCACTTAGAGGATGTCGGTCAGTATGAGCTCTTCTTCTAGGACTCTAGGACTGCTTCCATCTGCTTTCTTCAGAAGCCTCTCTTTGAGCTCTGCTATTACTGTTCTTCCTCCTGATACTTCTGTCTGTCCTCTTGGGTGAGGCTTTAGTGCACTCAGTAATGTAGACTGCAGCAAGTTTAGTGTATCCCTATCAAAAGTCTTCTGTTTTGTTTCCCTTCCTTTAGTACAGGCTATTAAGAGGATGATGAGCCCATCTGCTCCTAGTCCAAATCCCACTGTCCCCTCTGAGTACTGTTCCACCATTCCTCCTTTCGTGCAGGCACAGGCAGCAGGTACAATTAACTCTTCGCCGCCCACCATTTTGGTGCCTGGCTCAGTGCGTAAGCAACCAGGAGCTGAAGGTAAATCCGAGCTGATGAATAGATGGAAAATAACTGGTTGAAAATTATGGAGGAATATTTTATTTATAATGTACAGACATGAATGAGCCGGCAGAGGGGGAATTTGGAGATATTGCACCTTATTTTTTAGAGTTCAAGGAAAACTCTGGGCAAAACTGATTCAGGCCATGCACAAGGCAATGGGGATGATTTATTACTAAAGGGGTCACCAATATCAGATTGGTAAGTCTGACACCCCCCCCCCCCCCAGCTGTTTGTGGCAGCCATTGACACCTGAAGCAGGAGGCTCTATCACTATGTAGCGGCCATGCGGGCTCAGCTTCTATTTACGAGAAAGGGTGCCATCGGCTTCTGGCTCCGGTGGCTGTTGCGGCAGCTGATCGCGGAGGTCCCTGGTGTCAGACGTCTCCTCATATCCTATTTGGAGGATAGATCTAGAACCCCTTTAATGCCCCACATTTAGACTACATACAACACGACAAGATGGGTAGAGAATGTGGCACATGCTGTGTGATAGATTTGCAGCATCTAGTTAGACATGTTAGACACTTTCCCTTACTTCACCTCTTGGTTGGCTTATTTTGGGCCAATATTTTGCTCCAAAAAATGTCTCGCACCATTAATTAATGTGGTGCATTGTTTGACTCCTCTTAGTTGTGCCTCCTTTTCTAGCCCCTTTTGAAAACTTTTTAGAGAGTCTTTAAAAATGCCTAAAATGCATAATAATTTTGGTGTGCAGTGTGTGTGGCAAATTCTTTGGCTGCATTTGCCCCTGAATTCTGCTGCATTTGGCTCTGTGAATCTTCCCCAGTGTCTCAGTTTTCCATGAGGTGTTCCTTTAAAGAGGAGCTGTCACTTCCCCTGACATGCCTGCATTCCCCGTGTAATAACAATTCTGACTGTACGTTGTGCTATTGCTCTATTATTTCTGCTAGAAGTTTATGAATGAGTTACCAGCAGTCTGGAACAAGGTTCGGCAGTAACTGACTATTGCTGTGGAACTGAATGGGGTCACAGCGCAACTCGCGAGTTGCTTGCAATTCGGAGCCCACAGTTACGAAATGTGTGATCCCGTTCAGTTCAATGACTGCACTGCTACACAGCAATCTTTGGTCGGGTGTCTCAGCCAAGATTGATTTGTAGCCTCCAACTTTAAAGGGGTTATCCGCTTTTCCTATATTCATGACCTATCCTCAGGATATGTCATCAATATCAGATTGGCGGGGGTCCGACTGCCTGAGCCCCCGCTGTTCAGCTGTCTGAAGTGACTGCAGGGCTTGTACTAGTGTCGTGTTGTCTACACTGTTTATGTGCTTGCCATCGACATTGCATCGGTGAGCAGTGTAATTGCAGCCCGTCCGTCCCCATTCCCTTCAATGAGGCAGCTCCCTCCTAATCACTTGAATTGAAGTGAATGGGGCGGAGGAGCTGCAATATCTGCACTGAGCAGGTAAACAGTGGAGAGAACAGAGCGCTTGTACAATTTCTGCTTTCTCTTCATACAGCTGCTCAGTGGGGGTGCCGTCAGTCGGACCCCCTCCAATCTGATATTGAGGACCTACCCTGAGGACTACCTACCCTAGTAAAACCCAACGGACTTTAAAGTCAGTGGGGTTTTACCAGTTGGCGGTGTGTCCTTGCCTCCGGCAGCGCTGATTTGATAGCTCAGAATGCAGCAACAAACCCCCAACTGGTAACATCCAGATGTGTTGTGTTTTTTTTTTTTTTTTGCAGACTGCTGGAAATTCATGAATAACTTCTAAAAGTAATAACAGAGGAATGACGCAACATGAATAAGAATAGTTTCTCCAGAATTGCTATTACATGGGGAATACAAGTAGTTCCTACAGCAGCCATGTGAGGAGAGGTGACGGGCCCTCTTAAAGCTGCGCTTATGCAAGATCCAGTTTTTACCCTTTGTCTGTGCCCGGCTTCACAAGTGTTTGCATACCTTTTTAATGCTTGATTTGTCCTTTTTACAGCCAGACTTTAAAATCACCGATAGTTAACTTTCACTCTCAATGTGGGGTCAGACAGATAACATTTTAACCTTTTACAGATATTTTTTTTATCCGCATCTGTATGCCCGTTGCGTGGCGCCCGCAAAAATATAGAAGTTGTCCGCATTACAGACAAGGATAGGACTGTTCTGTTATGATCCGGACGTTCCGTTCCGCAAAATGCAGAACGCCCACAGCCAGTATCCTTTTTTTGCAGATCTGTAATTTGCAGACCGCAAAACCGTCTGTGGCCGTGTGCATGAGCCCTCACAATGTAGTTTGCTAATCTTAAATGTCATGCACTTGATGCCACTGCCTGACAACCTGATGTAGGGGTGAGACCAATTTTGTACTTGGTCACAGTGGCCCTGATTTATCATGCCTTCACTCCAGAATCCTGGCTTCAAAATGTCGCAAAATAGGGCTTTGCATTTTTACACCGCTCACTCCAGTTTTGTAATGTGGGTGGGAAAGTAAATGCCGGACTGTTAAAAAAAAAAAAAAAAAAAAAAAAAAAAAAAGACCAAAAAAAAAAAAAATGCCGGATATGTTTTTCCGGATGACACCGGAAAGACTGATCCAGCATTTCTAAGTCTTACAAATGCCATCAGTTGGCATACGTTTTGCCTTGCACACTATAGAAAAAGGCTTCAGCCTCTCTGATGGCCGGGACCATGGAAGTTTTTTTTCCTATAGTGTGCAAGCACGACCACCACTGATAAATTGCAGGGTGATCTGTAACCATGGAAACAAGCAGTGTATAATATGATGGAAAAATGAATCCAGCCAGCAAAGGAAGGAATATGGATAATAAGCGGCCGGGTTATTCCTCCTGGACACATCGGCGCGTCATCCCGCGAGAGCCTAGATTTTGCGTGGAGAAGTTAATCTACAGCCTGCCAGCAGCGATCATTCGCTGGCAGGCTGTAGATGCAATATTTTTTTATTTTATTTTTTTTTATTTTTTTTAACCCTGAAACCGTATATTAGACGCTGTTTTGTTAACAGCGTCTAATATACCTGCTAACTGGTCCTCTGGTGGTCCCTTTTGCTTGGATTGACCACCAGAGGACACAGGCAGCTCTGTAAGTAGCATCAATCACCACACTACACTACACCCCCCCTTCACTTATTAACCCCATATAGACTCCCCGATCACCCCCCAAAATGTGTTTTGGGGATCTGCAAAACACGGACACGGGCAGTGTGCTTTCCGCATTTTGCCAGAACTATATAGAAAATGCCTTTTCTGGTCCGCTATTGCGGATAAGAATAAGACATGTTTGCTAGGCTCTACAAAAAACACAGTGTTTGCCTGATCTTTTGCGCACACTTGCGTTCAGTCCGCCCCACCGCAGTGACAGAATTTTTTTTTTCTTTCTGATCACTGCAAAAACACAGTAAAATCGCTGCGGCGCTATAAAGATCACTTTTGAGGGGCATGGTGAGTTCATAGAAGTTGTTTTTTTTTTTTTTTTGGCACAAGTTAGCGGAAATTATTATTATTTTTCCACTAACTTGTGACAAAAAATAAAATCTTACATGAACTCGCCATACCCCTCACGGAATCCAAATGCGTAAAAATGCCCTGTGAAATCCTAAAGATACTCATTGGAATTTGAGCCCCTTTGCGCATCTTGGCTGCAAAAAAGTGTCACACATGTGGTATCGCCGTACTCAGGAGAAGTTGGGCAATGTGTTTTAGGGTGTATTTTTACATATACCCATGCTGGGTGAGAGAAATATCTGACAACTTTGTGTAAAGAAATGGGAAAAGTTGTCTTTTACAGAGATATTTATCTCACCCAGCATGGGTATCTGTAAAAATACACCCCAAAACACATTCCCCAACTTCTCCTGAGTACGGCGATACCACATGTGTGACACTTTTTTGCCGCCTAGGTGCGCAAAGGGGCCCAAATTCCAATGAGTACCTTTACGATTTCACAGGGCATTTTTAACGAATTTGGATTCCAAACTACTTCTCACGCTTTAGGTCCCCTAAAATGCCAGGGCAGTATAAATACCCCACAAGTGACCCCATTTTGGAAAGAAGACGTCCCAAGGTATTTTGTGAGGGGCATGGTGAGTTCATGTAAAATTTTATTTCTCGTACATTCCATTGGGGGACACAGACCATGGGTATAGCTTAGAGGTATTACTAGGAGGGACACTATGCAAAAACGAAGCTCCTCCTCCTCGGGCTATACCCCCAGACACCTCCAGGAGGACTTCAGTCTTTGCTTAGTGTCTGTCCAAGGAGGTGACGCTTACTCTTCTCCTGTTTGTTATTTTTTCTGTTTTCAGATGGGGACGCAGGTCAGCATTGCGCTTTCCTGGCCCCCGTGGAGTGTCTGCCACCGTCTTTCGACGTGTCCTGGCTACCTCCCATCCCCCCACAGAAGAAAAGTGGATCCAGGCTCAACATGTCAGCTCTGGCATCCCACCAGCTGCTGGGACGCCTGCTGCCTACCCTCCTCCAGAGCACTGTTCTCCTGGATTGGAGTCAGAAGTCTGAAGAGGCGCATCCCTGCTGGTCTGGACATCGAGGGAGCATGCTGAGCAGATAAGTATTGCCCAGTCCCTCCCCCTCCCTCTGTGTCTGTTTGTCTGTGGCTACCTGGGTGAGCTTGAAGAAGGATCCTGAACTGGAGTACTGGCACTCTTCCCCCTTAAACTGTGGGCTTCAGCTTCTCTCGTCGGGCCTTGGCTGCTGCGCTCTCTCAGCGCCCGCCGGCAGACCGCTCCTCCATGGCCGCGTTAACCCCTGCTGCACCACGTGTTTGTTTAAATCGCGCGCGCGCATATTTTTGCGCGCGCGCTTATTTTCGTGCATATTCTCGCGCGCGCGCTTATTTTCGCGCGCGCGCTTATTTTCGCGCGCGCACTTGTTTCGCGCGCTTTTTTCGCGCCATAGTGACGCTTTCGGGGGGGTGGAGCCTCGGCATGCCGCTCTGACTCTCCTTACACCGGAGACTCTGTTTGCTCACGGCCGTGCAGCTCCTCATCTCTCTACACCGGAGACTTCTGCTAGCGTTGCCTGGGTGGTAGGAGAACAGCTTGCTCTGTTCCTGATCTTTGCAGCAACTGGTAGGAGATCTTTTACTGTGGGGTTCCATCATGCCAAAGCCTGGGGCACTTAAATCTGCCAAGGCCTCCTCTCAGGCTCTTTTGGGGTCATGCAAGGTGTGCCTTCTGCCTTTTTCTACCTCTGGCACCTGTGACTCGTGCCCTGCTCCTGGACAGGATCAGCCTCCTTCTCCTGCTCAGCCCAGTCCTCCCTCTGCCCCTGCGGAACCGGCGGTACCCGCCTGGGCTTCCGCCATGTCTAGTGCGGCAGCGGATCTGGCCCTAGTTGCCAAGGCAGCCATGTCCTTCATGGAGCGTATGGCAGCTACTACTCCAGTGGCGTCCACCGCTCCATCTCCTCTCAGTGATTCTCACAGGGGGCGTCTGACGTCTAAGAGGCAGCGTGAGCGGCAGCATTCCTCATCGGATGACTCCGCTTCTCCCCCACGCCTTGAGGCATGTCCGGTTGACTCTCCCTCTCGTGGGGAGCGCAAATCCGAAGGGGAATTGTCCGGATCGGACAAGGCCACGGAGCGGGAACCGCTGCCTAGGCTTTCCACCATGGTATCCGAATTGGTGGAGGCTGTCCGTGACACTTTTAATATCCACGGAGATTCCACTCCCTCCACTAGTCGGGAGTTCTCCCTCTTTCCGCCCAAAAGGCCCGAATCCGCGGTGTTCCCCGTTCATGAGGAATTCACAGCGGTCATATCAAAGGCTTGGGACCGACCCAATCAAAAATTTTCGTCCACCAAGCGCATGGATACGCTTTACCCTTTCCCCTCTGACTCGGTGGAAAAGTGGACTTCTTCCCCTAAGGTAGATCCTCCGGTGGCCAGGTTGGCCAAGAACACGGCCCTTCCTGTCCTAGACGGTTCCTCCCTGCAGGATGCGGTGGACAGACGCCTGGATTCACTTTCCAAGTCCATCTTCTCTCTGGCGGGCACTTCCCTGCGACCGTCTTTTGCGTCGGCTTGGGTTGCCAGAGCCCTTACGGCGTGGTTGCGGCGCCACCACCAGGATCTGACGGAACAGGGCGCCCCTGCAGACACTTTGGAATTTATTCTCCAAATGTCTCAGGCTTCTAAATATCTCTGTGAGGCTTCAATGGATATCGGTTCCCTATTTGCCCGTATTTCGGCCCTCTGTCATTCAGCGTAGAGAGGTTTGGTTGAAGGTGTGGGATGCTGATGCTTCTTCCAAGCGTTCCCTCGCTAACCTTCCCTTTGAAGGATCTAGACTCTTTGGAGCCCAGTTGGACGAATTCATTTCTGCCGCAACGGGGGGCAAGAGTACTCATCTGCCTCAACCCAGATCCAAACGGCCCTTTCGATCTCGGGCTTCAGGGTTCCGGGGCCAGTCCTTTCGTCGCTTCTCCACAGCCAGGACGTCTTCGTCCTCGTCGGCTGGGGGATCCCAGGAATCCCGCAAGAAGCCTTTCTTCAAACCCCAGCCCTCTTGGCGACCACGGGCACAGTCAACCCGTCCCCCTGCTCCCAAGCAGCCCTCCGCATGAAGGGGTGCCCCCACCCCTCGTGGTGGGGGGCCGTTTGCTCTCCTTTCAGCAGGTCTGGAGGGCTCACATTCAGGACGCCTGGGCTCTGGAGATTGTGACGTCCGGTTACAAATTGGAGTTCGCGTCCAGCCCGCCGGAACGCTTTTTCCCGTCTCGCGTTCCGGGGGATCCAGCCAGGGCCTCGGACCTCCTTTTGGCGGTCTCCTCTCTTCTGGACCGGGGTGTCATTTTTCCCGTTCCCCCGGAGGAACAGGGAACAGGTTTTTACTCAAACCTGTTCGTCGTTCCGAAGAAGGAGGGGTCGGTGCGCCCGATACTGGATCTGAAGCTTCTGAACAAGTTTCTAAGGGTGCGGAAGTTTCGCATGGAGTCCCTTCGCTCCGTTATTGCTTCTCTGCTTCCGGGGGAATTTCTCGCGTCTGTGGACATTCAAGACGCCTACTTACACGTCCCGATTGTGAAGTCTCACCATCGCTTTCTGCGTTTTGCCATCTGGGGTCGTCATTACCAGTTCGTCGCCCTGCCTTTTGGGTTGGCGACCGCCCCTCGCGTTTTCACCAAGGTTTTGGCGCCTCTCATGGCGCTTCTTCGCACCAGGGGCATCTCGTTGTTGCCCTACCTGGACGACATCTTGATAAAAGCCCCGTCTCTTCCACAGGCCGAGGACAGCGTCCGAATTACCGTTCAATCTCTAGAACGGTTCGGGTGGTTGATCAATCTACCAAAATCCTCTCTGCACCCTTCCCAGAGACTCTCCTTCCTGGGGATGATTTTGGACACCTCGAGTTCTCGGGTGTTTCTTCCGGATTCCAAGTCCTCTCAGATTCGGAGGGCGGTGTCGCTCCTTCTACAAGCTCCTCGTCTCACCATTCGGGAGTGCATGCGGGTTCTGGGCCTTATGGTCGCCTCCTTCGAGGCGATTCCGTATGCCCAGTTCCACACTCGACCGTTACAACAGTGGATTCTTGCCCTATGGGACAAGACCTCTCGTGGTCTGGACGCTCCCGTCCGCCTGTCCCGGCACGTTCGGTTGTCTCTCCCCTGGTGGCAGGCCTCCCCGAATCTCTCATCAGGGAGGTCCTTCCTTCCGTTCTCCTGGACGATAGTCACCACCGATGCCAGCCTCATCGGTTGGGGAGGCGTTCTCCGGAACCTCACAGTTCAGGGGGTCTGGTCGACGGAGGAATCCCGTCTTCCGATAAACGTTTTGGAACTAAGGGCGATCTTCAACTCCCTCTCCCACTGGACTTCCCTCCTTGCGGCTCGGCCGGTGCGTGTTCAGTCGGACAATGCCACGGCTGTGGCCTACGTCAATCATCAGGGCGGAACGCGCAGTCGGGCAGTGATGCAGGAGGTGGCGAGGATCCTCCTATGGGCGGAGTCTCATGTTCCAGTGTTGTCGGCGGTGTACATTCCGGGCGTCGACAACTGGACGGCAGATTTTCTGAGCCGCACCAAGGTGGATCCGGGAGAGTGGTCCCTACATCCGGAGGTGTTCGAGGACATCTGCCGCCGATGGGGCCGTCCGGACGTGGATTTAATGGCGTCCCGGCTAAACAACAAGGTGCCCGTGTTCCTGGCCCGCGCTCGGGACCCAAGGGCGTGCGGAGTGGATGCGCTGGTGTCTCCTTGGCAGCAATTCGACCTCCTCTATGTCTTCCCTCCACTTCCTCTGTTGCCGAAGGTGCTGCGCAAGATCGAGGCGGAGGGGATACTAACCATTCTTATCGCTCCGGATTGGCCTCGCCGCGCCTGGTTCTCCAACGTCGTCCGAATGTTAGCGGACGTTCCGTGGCCTCTTCCCGACAGAGAGGATCTTCTATCTCAGGGACCGCTCTTCCACCAGAATTCACGTCAGTTGCGTTTAACGGCGTGGCTATTGAGACCTACATTCTGAGGAAGAGAGGCTTCTCTGATGCAGTGGTGAGAACCATGATCAGAGCTCGGAAGCCGGCTTCTTCACGGATCTATTATCGCACCTGGAGGGCCTATCTAACCTTTTGTGAGAAGTCGGGTTTTCCGCCGCTTCGTTTCTCTGTTCCGGTGGTGCTGGCCTTTCTACAGTCCGGCGTTGAGGTGGGGCTGTCGCTCAGTTCTTTGAAGGGTCAGGTTTCGGCCTTGGCGGTCTTTTTTCAACGGTCTATTGCCTTTTTGGGGCCGGTGAGAACCTTCCTGCAGGGGGTGGCGCATTCGGTTCCTCCGTATGTTCCTCCCTTACCCCCCTGGGATCTTAACCTGGTCCTGCGCGCCCTTCAGGATGCGCCTTTTGAGCCTCTGAGGGAGGTCTCCCTAGTCTTCCTCACCTGGAAGGTGGTTTTTCTGGTGGCCATTACCTCCATCAGGAGGGTTTCGGAGCTGGCCGCGCTTTCCTGTAGGGAGCCTTTTCTGGTCTTCCACCAGGATAAGGTGGTGCTACGGCCGGTTCCTTCTTTTTTGCCCAAGGTGGTTTCCCCGTTCCACCTTAACGAGGATCTTGTCCTGCCCTCTTTTTGTCCTTCTCCGGCGAACCCCAAGGAACGTGCTCTCCACTCCCTGGACGTCGTCAGGGCCCTGAAGATGTATCTGGGGGCCACCGCCTCCTTTCGTCGTTCGGACTCCCTCTTTGTGGTTCCCGAGGGGTCTCGTAAGGGTCTGGCGGCTTCCAAGGTTACTGTGGCGCGGTGGATCCGTTCCGCTATTGCTGCGGCCTATCGCGCTCGTGGTCAGGTTCCCCCGTCGCGGATTACCGCTCACTCCACAAGGGCTGTGGGAGCTTCCTGGGCCAGACGCAATCGCGCCTCCGCCTCCCAGTTGTGTAAGGCTGCCACTTGGTCGTCCTTGCATACGTTCACAAAGTTTTATCAGTTGCACTCGCTGGCTTCGGCTGATGCTGTCCTCGGGCGCAGGGTATTGCAGGCCGTGGTGCCCGTTTAACGGTTGGACGTTTTTTCTCCTGGCGGTGTTGGTTTTTCCCACCCCATGGACTGCTTTTGGACGTCCCATGGTCTGTGTCCCCCAATGGAATGTACGAGAAAAGGAGATTTTTGTGAAACTCACCTGTAAAATCTTTTTCTCGTCTTTTCCATTGGGGGACACAGCTCCCGCCCGCTTTTTTTGTTTAGTTGGTGTGTTGGTTTCCATTGTGGTTTTTTCAGTTCTCCTTCTCCTACTGCTTTTGCAACGACTGAAGTCCTCCTGGAGGTGTCTGGGGGTATAGCCCGAGGAGGAGGAGCTTCGTTTTTGCATAGTGTCCCTCCTAGTAATACCTCTAAGCTATACCCATGGTCTGTGTCCCCCAATGGAAAAGACGAGAAAAAGATTTTACAGGTGAGTTTCACAAAAATCTCCTTTTTTTGTCACAAGTTAGTGGAATATGAGACTTTGTAAGAAAAAAATACATAATAATTCCATTTCCGCTAACTTGTGACAAAAAAAAAACCTTCCATGAACTCACTATGCCCATCAGCGAATACCTTAGGGTGTCTACTTTCCGAAGTGGGGTGTTTCTACTGTCTGGGCATTGTAGAACTTCAGGAAACATGACAGGTGCTCAGAAAGTCAAAGTGCGTAAGGCTCCTTTCACACTAGCGTTCGCTGGTCCGCTCGTGAGCTCCGTTTGAAGGAGCTCACGAGCGGACCCGAACGCAGCCGTCCAGCCCTGATGCAGTCTGAATGGAGCGGATCCGCTCAGACTGCATCAGTCTGGCGGCGTTCAGCCTCCGCTCCGCTCGCCTCCGCACGGACAGGCGGACAGCTGAACGCTGCTTGCAGCGTTCGGGTGTCCGCCTGGCCGTGCGGAGGCGTGCGGATCCGTCCAGACTTACAATGTAAGTCAATGGGGACGGATCCGTTTGAAGATGCCACAATGTGGCTCAATCTTCAAGCGGATCCGTCCCCCATTGACTTTACATGGAAAGTCTGGACGGATCCGTCCGAGGCTATTTTCACACTTAGCTTTTTTTTGCAATTTTAATGCAGACGGATCCGTTCTGAACAGAGCCTCCGTCTGCATTATTATGAGCGGATCTGTTCAGAACGGATCCGCCCGAACGCTAGTGTGAAAGTAGCCTAAATTAATTTTTTTGCACCATAGTTTGTAAACGCTATAACTTTTACCCAAACCAATAAATATACACTTATTGCTTTTTTTTTTTTAATCAAAGACATGTAGAACAATACATTTAGAGAAAAATGAAAAATTTTACAACAGAAAGTAAAAAATTTATTTTTTTTGCAAAAATTTCGGTCAATTTTGATTAATATCAAAAAAAGTAAAAATGTCAGCAGCAATAAAAAAACACCAAATGAAAGCTCTATTAGTGAGAAGAAAAGGAGGTCAAATTCATTTGAGTGGTAAGTTGCATGACCGAGCAATAAACCGTGAAAGTAGTGTAGTGCAGAATTGTAAAAAGTGGTCTGGTCATTAACCCTTTCATGGCCAAGGGTCATTGATGCCCCAGTGTCCAGGTCAAAATTTACAAATCTGACATGCGTCACTTTATGTGGTAATAGCTTTGGAACACTTTTATTTAGCCAAGCCATTCTGAGATTGTTTTCTCGTGACATATTGTACTTCATGATAGTCATAAATTTGAGTCAATATATTTCGCCTTTTATTTATGAAAAAATCCCTAATTTATTTAAAAAAAAATGAAAAATTCAAAATTTTCGAAATTTCAATTTATCTGCTTCTAAAACAGAAAGTCATAGCTAATGAAATATTTATTACTTAACATTCCCCATATGTCTACTATATGTTGGCATCATTTTGGAAATGTCATTTATTTTTTATTTTTTAGGACGTTAGAAGGCTTAGAAGTTTAGAAGCAATTCTTACAATTTTTAAGAAAATTTCCAAAACCCACTTTTTAAGGACCAGTTCAGGTCGGAAGTCACTTTGTGGGGCTTACATAGTGGAAACCCCCATAAATAACCCCATTGTAGAAATTACACTCCTCAAGTTACTCAAAACTGATTTTACAAACTTTGTTAACCCTTTAGGCGTTCCACAAGAATTAAAGGAAAATGGAGATGAAATTTCAAAATTTCACTTTTTTGGCAGATTTTCAATTTTTTTTTTTTTTTTTTTTCTTTAACACTTTGAGAGTTAACAGCCAAACAAAACTCAATATTTATTACCCTGATTCCGCGGTTTACATAAACACCCCACATGTGGTCGTAAACTGCTGTACGGGCGCACGGCAGGGCGCAGAAGGAAAGGAATGCCATACGGTTTTTGGAAGGCAGATTGTGCTGGATTGGTTTTCTGAACCCCATATGTTTTTTATTTTTCTGCCGATCGTCTTGTGCAGGGGCTCGTTTTTTGCAGAAAGTTTTGAGGTTTTTATTGGTACCATTTTTGGGTACATAGGATTTTTCGATCATTCATTATTACACTTTATGTGGCAAGGTGACCCAAAAATTGGCTGTTTTGGAACAGTTTTCATTTATTTATTTTTACAGCGTTCATCTGAGGAGTTAGGTCATGTGATAATTTTATAGAGAAGATCGTTACGGACGTGGCAATACCTAATATGTATACTTTTTCTCATTTATTTAAGTTTTACACAATAATAGCATTTCTAAAACAAAAAAAAATGATGTTTTAGTGTCTCTATAGTCTGAGAGCCATAGCTTTTTTATTTTTTGGGTGATTGTCTTAAATAGGGTATCATTTTTTGCGGGACGAGGTGACCGTTTGCTACTATTTTGGGGGTCATAAGCCTTTTTGATCTCCTGCTGTTGCACTTTTGTGATGTAAGGTGACAAAAATAGCTTTTTTGGCACAGTTTTTTTATTTTATTTTTATGGTGTTTATCGGACTGGGTCTATCATGTGATTTTTTTTTTTTTTATAGAGACTGTTGTTACGGACGCGGTGACACCTAATATGTGTATTTTATTTATTTTTTATAGGAAAGGGCAATTTCTTTTTTTAATTTTACATTTTTATTTATTTATTTTTACTTTTATTATTTTCACTTTTTTTTTTTTTTTTTTTATCAGTTCCCTCTTGGATCTTGAAGATCCAGTGGGGCTGATAGTTGTACTATACTTTGCAATGCTCTTGCATTCCAAAGTATAATACTTCCAGATGTCATGTAGGTGGCAGCACTGGACGCCTTTGCCATGGCAACCATCGGGTGCTGCAATCACAGCGCTGCAGCCCCGATGGTTGAGAGAGGGAGCTCCCTCCCTCTATTAACCCCATGGATGCCGCAACCGCGGCATCTATGGGGTTACAGGAGAGTATCAGCATAGAGCTGACACTCTCTGCTGATGGCGGCGGCTCAGGAATGGAGCCGCCGCCATCACACACAGCAGGGGGATCGGGGACAGCGCTGGAAAGGGGGGGGGGGATCAGGGGGTACAGCCGACAATATTGAGGGAGGCTGGGGCAAGAGGGGCGGCTAGAAAATGAATGCATGGGGCAGGGGGGGGGGGGGCGGACCGCATCAGGGCAGCTGCCTCTAGATGAGCTGCAGGCGGACACAAGGGGGGGCTTGGAGGGGCACAGATGAGGGGCACAGGCACAGACCGGGGGGGGGGGGGGGTATTACGAGGACCCTACATGATTTCATGCTCTGATCTGCAGAGCGCAGATCAGAGCATGAAATCGGCATTTTTTTCACTGCCACGATCCGATTGGTTAGTCTGCACAGATTAACCAATCGGATGGATTGTCGGCAAGGGGTCACTCTGATTGGTCCCTTGCCGGCATTACTGCACTGTATGCTGTCCGTGACAGCAGAAGGGCAGGGGCAGAAGCTTTAATCCAAGCGCCTTGCAGCGCTTGGATTAAAGAGCTGCCAGAACGTTTATATATGTGGTAGCTGCATGGGGCATGTGCAGCTATCACGTATATATACAGATTGCGCTCGGGAAGGGGTTAAACACTTTTCTTTTTTACATAATGAAGCAATTTTAATAGAAAAATATATTTATTTTAAAGAGGTGTCTGCTTTTTTAATATTGATGACCTATCCTCAGGATAGTTTATCAATATCAGATCAGTGGGGGGTCTGACTGTCATCACCCCCCACCGATCAGCTGTTTGAAGAGAAAGCTGCGCTCATAAGAGCGCTGCCTTCACTTCACTGTTTACCTGCTCGCTGTCACAACTGCAGCTGTGAGCAGCTGTAATTACAGTATGGCATCGCATTCACTTCTATGAATAGGAAGGAACCATTTTATAGAAGTGAGGGGAACATCTTAGTTGTAATTACTCCTGGTCACAGCTGCTGTTGCGATGCAGAACAAGTAAACAATGAAGAGAAGGCAGCATTGGCATGAGCGCAGCTTTCTCTTTAAACAGCTGATCTATGGGAGTCGCCCCCCCCCCCCACCGATCTGATATCGATGGACTATCCTGAGGATAGGTCATCAATATTAAAAAGTATAATGGGTGTACAAAGATGGTGGAGTTGGTGTCCTTCATGATAGTATTTTGGCACCCTGCCATGACATGGGGATGGAGGTGACAGGATTTATGTTAAACCTTTTAGATGCCTTGTTTGCTATTGACTGCAGCATCCAAGGGGATGACCTGCCGGGATCCGACAGTTGCGGTGGGATGTCAGCTGCATGTAAAAGCCAACACCCGGTGCAGATGGTGCAACCAAAGCTACTACGCCTGCACCATCCTATGGTCATAGTTGTATTTCCATGTACAGTTAAGGTAGTTCTAAAACAAACAGGGAAAGGGTTAACTATTTCATATGTGCCTATTTTACGTCCATCTGTCTGGTGACTTTAGATTATGGAATGCTGCCTTTAAAACATCAGTGTAACCACATGATATATAATGGTGCCCTTTACCCTCTGGTATGTTAAAATAATGCTCAAGGAATGTCAGCAGCAAGTTAATAAATGATTCCATGGTCTGTGCTTGAAGAGACATTTAGTTATAGGTAAGTGCAGGATATACGGTTTTAGTCAAAAATTTGGGGGTTTTGCTGCTTTTTTCTTTTTTTTTTTTTTTTGCAAAAGTTTCACAAAAACCATGTTATGAACGGGGAGACATTTGTCACCAGTGGGTCTTCGCCTGTTACCCATCAGTAGTTTAGAGTATTGTAAAGCTGTGTGCAGTCTCTGCGCCTCCGGCATTGGATAAGAGATATTTGATGTCCTGTGCTTATGCTCATTCATATTTCAGAACGCAGTGCCTATATTTGCCTTACTTTACCCTCGACTTTTAATTTGCTTCTCTAGACCTTCTTTCTGCAGAGCTGCGATGAGATCCAGTCATACGCTGCCTCTAGCTCTACTACGTGGTCACAGAAAATAGCTACGTTGCCCCAGGCTCTGACTTTAGGCTACATTCACACTACGTTTTAAGAACACTGGTCGTCTATCGGGTTATTCACATGGCCCTTTTTGACAGTAAGTGAATAACGGATGTTAAAAGAATAGAATATGTTCTATTCTGTCCATTTTCACTGCCCAGCAGCCCCCATACAATTGAAGGGGACCGTTTTTAATGTCTCAGAAAGACACCAGTGAAATAAACGTCCATTAAAAACGGACCATGTGAATGTAGCCTTAGTATAGGTGAGAGGGGCCTGTTTCATAGGCTGTGTCTCCATTAACCAAATATATTCTAAAGTGACAAACGAAAATCTGGTATCCGAAACCTCATTTATACTTAAAGGAGGAGGTGTCGCCTGACTTGTCAACCACTTACATTCTCCTTGACAGAACAATTCGGGAGCAATGATTCTTCTTGTGCTATTATTCCTCCTGGAAATATTTAAAGCAAGGGCTCATGCACACGAACGCATTTTCTTTCCATGTCCGTTTGTTTTGTTTTGTTTTTTATTAGTTTTTTTGTGGACCATATGCGGAACTGCTCATTTCAATGGGTCTGCAAATTTTTTTGGAACTTGTCCTATTATTGTCCGCATTATGGACAGGGATAGGACAGTTTTTTTTGTTTTTTTGTGAATCCATTTTTGCAGACCGCAAAATACATACGGTCGTGTGCATGAGCCCTGATCGCACAACTGGGAGCTAATCTCCTCAATAGCGTTTGTTCCTATAGATACTGTCAGCACCTATAGGAAAGTAGACGGTAGGGACACAACTCTTTGACAAGGGGAATGGTAGCACCCGGTTGCCAGTCTACGCTGGCCATGTACATGAGATTAAATTTGACCAAAACGGCCAACTGTCATTAGAAGAAAAATAGCGCTGACCATCGTTCACGATGGCTGATGGTAGACTTTCCACTTTGGCCAATTTCAGCTGTTGGTGGTCAAACTGCATGTGCGCGGCATGATTGGCTAGTTTTGGCCAATCATTTGCCATTGCACTCAAGATAAAAATCGGACCGCCTCATCAGCCAGTTTCGTTGATGGTGCTATTGATCCCACATTTGACTTGCATTGCAGCCAATCATTGTCTCGTATGTGGCAGGATTATTTCATGCATTTTGAGGAGGAATAACAGATGAACTGCAAAATGTAGAGTTCTAACAAAGGAAAATACAAGTATTCATTTTAAACAATTATGAAGAAAGTTGTCAGGGCCTCGTTAAAGGAAAAGCAGCCGGAGTATTTTCGTAGGTCATCGTACAGTGCTGCATCCGATTTATACTTGTGTTATGCCTCTCGGTGGTTAGAACAAGTCTGGTTATGCTGAACCTGGTACGTGAGTACTTTTCTGCTTTATTGGTGTTAACTGGCTACAAGCAGATCTTGCTGACTTCCACAAACCTGATTAGGATCCAGGTTTATTGTGAATAGCTGCACCTCAATGCAGACGCTGCTTCTCCTACCTTCATATAGCATGTGAGATCTTCCTCAAACCTCTGGATATTGGTGATTTAGGAGGAGGTCAATGCCAATGTACTAAGCCCTGTTTTTGGATAAGATGGATGAGTGTGTCTGATTTGTGCTTCATTGTAACTTTTTCCGTCCTCAGGAATGAATCCAAAGGAACAGAAAAGAGTGTGGTTTGCAGATGGCTTATTACCTAATGGAGAAGTTGCAGACACAAGTAAACTTGCTGCTGTTGGCAAGAAGGCTGCCCAAGACTCCAGTCCAGCTACTCCAGTTTCACCAGATTCTGCCATGGTGAGATCGTTGGTCATCATCAATGTCATTTACTTGTGTGATCAACAGAACAATAAACAGGTTCACAAGTACAATAAAAACCCATGGTCAGGCAGGAACCCATAGCGTCATTATGATGCTAGGAGTTCGCGTCAGAGGAGCAGTGTTCGGTCCAGGAAATGTGGTCAACACATGGAGCGCGTTTCCCGGTCCGGACATGCTTGTGTGAAAGAGGTAAGCGTATAGATACGCTGTAGAATTTCTGCCTTGAAGTTACAGGCAGAAAAAATGCACAGTAGAAGCAATGTGGTTGAGACGTAACCAAATCTCACCCGCAGTGGGAAAGATCTGTGCGGAAATCGACCTTTTCAAAGCATGAGGTGAAATCTGCAGCAAAATCCAAAACAAATTTGCATGTAACTCGTGAAGAGATTTATGTTGCCGTTTCTGTTCTTTGGGAGTATACCCATCCGGTACATTCACAATGCATTTGTAATGTCCTTATGGGACGTTATCTTTCAAACACACCCATAGGCCCTTTTTTTACCATGTCATTTTGGCCTCCATTAGGCCAGTATATGTATACCTTATTTTTTTTCTGCTGTATGAAATAGCGCTGGCTTCCACGTTATTCATACTCTGAGGTATACATGTTTTTTTATGTACACATATTTGCACATGGATGACATATGCCACTTTATGCCTATACAATGACATGCATCGAAGGTATACTGTATTTTGTGGACTATAAGACGTATAACACCCCCCCCCCCCCCTCAAAAAAATTTTACACACTTACCCCCTAGTCTTTTTCCAGGTCCCACGGTGGTGTCCTGAACGCGCACAGCGGCAGGACGTAGTGCATGTAGGCGCGCACTAATACCTGACACTGTGCGGGGCCCGGAAGAAGCGTTGAGTCCAGGTTTTTTCTTATTTTCCTCCTCTAAATCCTAGGTGTGTCTTGCAGTAATAAAAAAAAACTTTACTTTGGGAGGACTTATACTTCTATGTATATGGCTCAAATGCTGTATTAATGCACCCTGCAGCATGTCTTGCACCTTTATGATCTTCACATGACCAGGACAGATTTTCATCCACTGGAAGTAAACAGTCAAAGTTCCTATTAAATGACTGCAGGCAGAGATCTTAGAAATTGTATGTACTTGCTAAATGAAAACCTGTGTGTGTATTTCTGTGCTTGCACTTTTTGTTATTAGAATTGAGTTGTAAAATATTTATTTTTGTTGTCTCTGATGCAGAATAAGGGCTCATGCACATGACCGTATAATTTTTTTTTCTGCATCCGATCTGCATTTTTCGTGGGTTGGATGCGGACCCATTCACTTCAGTGGGGCAGCAAAATGTGCAGGCAGCACACGCTGTGTGCATCTGTATGTCCATTCTGTGGCACCCGCAAAAAAAATAATGTAACATTTCCTATAGGACTGTTCCATAGAGGGCAGGATATTCCGTTCTGCAAAATGAGGAACGACATGGCCGGTACCTGTTTTGTGGATCCGCAATTTGCAGACCGCAAAACATGCTGTGGTCGTGTGCATGAGCCCCAGCAGGATTCTCATGTCATGTAGTAGATTAGAACTGCTCTGAACAATAGGTGAGGTCATTGTGTTGTGTTACTGATATTAGAAACCGTCACATTAGTAAATGCTAAATTTCTATCCACAGGCTGTTGAATCCTTTCAGGATGGTTCAAAGCAATCTGATAACACCGAGAAGTCAGAGCCCACACATGAAGTGCCCATAGCTCAGGTATCTGCAGCTGATGAAACAGCTAGTGCCTTCAAAGTGTCTTCTGCATCAGACCTCAGGATGCTTTGCTGCATTGAGAAGTGTGTGAGCCGAGAAGTCAGCCTTATTCCAGACGATGAAACAGGTCTGCCTCCCCTGTTAATGACGGTTGGAGAAAGTGAAGGTAATTGCTGTGCAGCTTGTCCCTTTTACGCTGCTATCGATATGATGTTGATTCAGAAAATTTTATGGAACATAAAAAAAAAAGATGCACCGGAAATCTTCTCAACATCTGTATGCTAAATTTTCATCCCTTTTTAAAGTCATCTGTGTTGGTCCAATGTTCATATGTGCCCACATTGCTGAGAAAAGTGATGTTTTAATATATGCAAATAAGCCTCTAGGAGCAACGGGGGCGTTGCTGTTACACTGTAGAGGCTTTGCTTTCCCAGCAACTGCTGAGCCCTCTCCACTTTGACAAGGCCAGGCAGTGAAAACGTCATCATGGCTGGCTCTGTCAATCAAAGTGCAGAGGGAATTGTTGTTGCAGAGAGAGCAGAGTCTCTAGGTGTAATGGCAACACCGCTGTTGCGCCTAGAGGGTCATTTGCATATATTAAAGACATGCCACTTCTGACATGTCTGTTTTAATAGCTTGCATTCCCCATATGATAACAATTCTGGAGCATCTATTCTTATGGCTCCATGTTGTGCCATCCCTTTATTATTTCTCCTAGAAGTTATGAATGAATTGCTAGCAGTCTGCAATAATGGTACAGAGGGGAGGTAACCAGTTGGGGGTGTCCCTGCACAGTCTGACTCTATCCAGTCAGTGCTGCCATTGTCAGTCTGTGCAGGTACACCCCCTAACTGGTTACCTCCCCTTTGTACCCTTACTGCAAACTGCTAGCAATTCATTCATAACTTATAGTAGAAATAATAGAGGAATGACACAACATGGAGCCATAAGAAGAGATGCTACAGAACTGTTATTACATGGGGATTGCAAGCTGTTAAAACAGACATGTCAGAAGTGGTGAAAGGACCTCTTAAAAATCAGCAATGAGGACACATATGAAGATGGGACCAACAAAGATGCCTTTAGCTGCCAAGTGCGCATGTAACAGGTCAGCCAGTGTCATAGGTACAAAACTGCTGACAGATGTCCTCTTAATTAGGATTTATTTTGATTAATTTGGGCTTTTGTCCATTATTTTTTTTATGCTGATTACTCACACTGATCCAGCACTATTGACCTCTTGGACACTTATTTGTTTCAGATGCTGTGTGCTGTGAAAATAGACCAACTCATGCAGGAGTCATGTCGCTTTTGGAAGAATATGAGTCTAATCCATTAACATTTATCCTAAATGCAAATCTGCTTGTTAATGTCAAGCTAGTAACTTGTAAGTACAAACAAAGAGAAGCTTTCTTTGGTATACACGTGTCCTCCGTGCCTTTTATGTGTCACATAAAGAAAATAGTACATTGCATCTTTTGTATTCTCTTCAGATGCTTCAGAAAAATGCTGGTTTTTCTCAACTAATGGATTGCATGGATTAGGCCAAGCTGAAATTGTCATAATTTTGAATTGCTTGCCGAATGAAGACTCCGTTCCTAAGGATGTATTTAAACTTCTTGTGAACATCTACAAGGAGGCACAGAAAGGTACAGCCTGGTTACAGTTTGTTTCCATGTCCTTCTGAAAAGAGCAAAGGGTGGGTATTATAAGAAGAGCCCCGGCCATTCAGCTGCTCTGGGCACATCAGCATTACTAAGTGATTAGTAAGACTCTAAGCACAAGATGTTAAGAGCCTTCCTTTGGGTGGATACGACAGGACGATCTCCCAGTGTATACCCCCAATGGAAGGCTGTGACCTATCGGCATACAATGGGATACACCACTAACAGTCTTCCCCGTCTTCTGCCTGGTCTCACTTCAGTGCAAGTGCTGTTTGGGAACCGTTACCTCATTTTGACCAGGCCTGAAGACTATTTTCGTGATTTAGAGCGCCGCAAACTTTTTTTTCGTTGGGCTGTTAAAATAATTTTTGTATTTTGTTTTGAGACACACAGGGCTGTTTATTAATATATTAATTAGATTATTTTTTTTTAGTTTTATTTGGGGAAAATTGGAAATTTTTTTTTGCTTACTACAGTTTCTTCTTTAAATTCGCAAATTGACCCCGAAGTGAATTTTCTCGCTCGTATCATTGGGGGACACAGAACACCATGGGTATTGCTGCTGCCGCTAGGAGGCGACACTAAGCTGAAAAGTGTTAGCACCTCCTCTCACTGAGCTAATCAATTTTAGCTTGGTCTTAAACCACCTGTTTTCCCGCACACGAGAGGGGAGACCAGCGCAGCCCCAAGCCTGATGCTTGTTCTCCACCTCTAGAAGGCAAGAAGGAATAGCGGATCTCAAATCCGATGTTACTCTCCAGTGATCGTGTCACCTTAACCACCACTTCAGATAGCCTCCCCTGTTCCCGGTATAGCTGCCCTCCCAAGGGGCAGCATACCAATGACGGTGAAACGTCTGGAGTGAGGGTGGGGAGATACCGTCAGATAGGTAAGTATCTTACCACCTTCTTGTTTCCTGTCCCTGGGTTCTACATGGTTAATTTTTCCCTGTTGGCCCCCATTCTCCTGTTCTCGCCAGTGAACACAGAAAAAGTTTTTTCCTAAAAAACCTACTTATTTCCTTCAGCTTGTGGTGCCAAACCCACACAGGCCCCTCACCTTCCTCCTGGGCCCGTTGGTGTGTTCTTAGTGGTCGCATCGCATCCCTCCTGGGATGGCTGCTGCCTGTCTGTTCAGGGCATGCCCGTCTCAGGCCTTCCTCATCCCCCGCTGGAACTCCCGCTCCTTCCTCGCAATCCGTTTCGGCCGGAAGTCCTTCTGGTCGGCCCCGCTTCTGTGCGAGCTCCCGACTTTGTGGCATAGTAGGCCGTAGCTTCTGGGCTGTTTTGGTGGTTGGGAACTGTCTCTCTCGGGCATGAAATTCTCACACCCATACTCTCTCCTCAATTATAACTTTTTCCTTGTCTCTCCACTTAATGTGGCTGGGCTTAAGGTTGAAATAATTAATTATGGAATGGAATTAAATATGTAAATCAACAAACCTTTGGAGTTATCTAGTTCTGTTCCGAACAGAGTCCCCGCCACCCATCTTCCCTGTCATTATTCCCATGCCCGGCCAACAAAGAACATATTTGAAGAACCCCCTTCTTTGTTTTATAGTAGCATTGGGTGATGTAGATCCAACAGGTGTGTGTTATGCTGCACTTGGTGCTATAGCTGACAAGTCCACTTATTCCTTATGGCACAGAACACGTGCCAATAGCATGGCATGCTGTAACTAATGGGGCTGCTCATGTCTGGTGTGCACCAGTACGGATATCTTTACATGGCATAACCTACCCATTTCTATGGCACTGGTTTACCGCTTTGTTCCCTTCACAAGTCGGCATTGGTGCTGTGACAGCATCAGCGTTACCTCATTTAGGAGATTGGGTAATCATGTTCTCAGTTTGCGTATGTGAGTTGTCTGCATTGCTCCCCTCATCAGGTACAGCGGTTGTACTGTCCTTGCTGTCCCCGCTAATAGATGGTTCGTTGCTGAGACACAACACCCTTTTCTACTTCTCCCCTTCCACAAGGCCAGTAGTTGCATTCTCCACAGATATTGTTTCTTTCTACTTGGCCGATCTCCATATTCATTAGGTTCTCGTATTGCCCATTTATGCTTTGCAGTGCCTGTGCTGGTGCTATTTTGTCTGTATCACCAGTTTTTTCTGTTACTTTCTTAGCAGTGGGCATCCACATCACACTACCCTCCTGTCGGAGTATGCCATCTCTGGTTGCTATCTGGCCATTTTGTGCATTTCTCTGATAACCACATTCTCTGCTTCTTCAGGCGGAGATATATGGTGGTATATAGTCTGATGAGTCTACACACACTGTTTGTTTCAGGCATCAGAATTGTTTCTATTTATCCCCGAGGTATTTTTCCTTCAGGTTAGGTCTGCCGGTCCAGGCAGTCTTCTGTGGAGTCTCAGACAGTTTCCAATCCTCTACTTGCCACTGTCTACCACATTGCCATTCTCCTTAGGGAACACTCCTTAGGTTTGACAAGGTTTCGTATAACCCTGATCATTTGGATACGCCTCCCTCTGTTTTTTTTTTTTCTGTGGACCATTGTCATGCCAGATGTCCTGGTTATCCAACCCTGACTTCTTCGTCATTGTCCTGCCAGAGTGTTCTCTCTCTGGCAGCCGCTGCCAGGCATGGCATTTGGTCTTGTGCCTTCTAGCACCCCTATTTCTTTACCCCCATGGGAGACAGGCTCTGCCACAGCTGCAGTTTTGTGGTCCTTGATATCCTGGCGTGCCTTCCCAGACATCATTTTCAGTCTGTCTTCTTCCAACCGGTATTTCATGGAGTGGTTTTCCTTGCACTGCTCCTTTGCATATTGCCAGTCTTCACAGACTTCTTTTATCTTTCTTCTCATCCCTTGTTGTCACAGTCAGCACTGACAGTCTCAGACAGTATAGGTACATACCCTGTTGACAAGGGTAAGGGCTCTTTCACACCTGCGTTATTGTCTTCCGGCATAGAGTTCCGTCGTCGGGGCTCTATGCCGGAAGAATCCTGATCAGGATTATCCCAATGCATTCTGAATGGAGTGAAATCCGTTCAGGATGCATCAGGATGTCTTCAGTTCCAGGACGGAATGTTTTTTGGCCGGAGAAAATACCGCAGCATGCTGCGCTTTTTGCTCCGGCCAAAAAAACTGAAGACTTGCCGCAAGGCCCGATCCGGAATGAATGCCCATTGAAAGGCATTGATCCGGATCCGGCCTTAAGCTAAACGTCGTTTCGGCACATTGCCGGATACGACGTTTAGCTTTTTTAGAGTGGTTACCATGGCTGCCGGGACGCTAAAGTCCTGGCAGCCATGGTAAAGTGTAGTGGGGAGCGGGAGAGCAGCATACTTACCATCCGTGCGGCTCCCGGGGCGCTCCAGAGTGACGTCAGGGCGCCCCAGGCGCATGGATGACATGATCGCATGGCACGTCATCCATGCGCATGGGGCGCTCTGACGTCATTCTGGAGCGCCCCGGGAGCCGCACGGATGGTAAGTATACCGCTCCCCGCTCCTACTATGGCAAGCAGGACTTTAATAGCGTCCTGGCTGCCATAGTAACAAAGCATTTTGAAGACTGATCCATCTTCAAATGCTTTCAGTACACTTGCGTTTTTCCGGATTCGGCGTGTAATTCCGGCAAGTGGAGTACACGCCGGGTCCAGACAACGCAAGTGTGAATTAAGAGGCCTTAGGCCGCTTTCTGACGAGCGCATTGAAAGCAGTCAGTATTCTGGCTCAGGATCCTGATGATATACCATCAGGAATGACATGCGTATTTCTTCCTTCATTATTTATGCACTGCACAGACTGTAAAGTGCGTATTTGGAAACAAATCCGCACAAAACTCGGACATGCTGCGGATTTCAAATACAGACGGAAATGAATCATTTGAATAGCTCCATTCATTAACAATAACAGCGGATTCCGTTACATTAAATCCGAACTATATACGCATTGCAAATACGCTCGTCTGAAAGCGGCCTAATGGTTACACCCAGTCGGGTACATTATGTTATATCCGTATACAATACTGTAGTTCATAACAGGAACAAAAACGACACCGTGTTATGACAATAAAGATGTTACAAAATATCATAATATGCTCGCATTTGTCAACATACTCTGTACATTACATATTTCTAGTAAGATCTGTGCGTAGAGCATCCAATAACCGCTGAGCAGAATATAATGTCTGTGTGGAAGAACACCATATACCTCATACCTTTTGGAATTTAAGTGCACATCTTCTATTTTTAAATACTATGTTCTCATACGGAACAATGGTGTTAACTAGTACACCCAGTTGTTTATTCATAAATATCTAGGAGGGAAGGTTACAGTATAGCATTATGGGAATAGATGCTCCAGAATTATTTCATGGGCTACATAAGTATCTACTAGAAACATGTGAAAAACTGTCCTCTTTAAAACCAAGACATAATACATAGGGTTATACTGTATTAAAGTAATTGACCATCAGTCCCAGATGGATTAATGGTAGAAGCAGTAAGTTTAGTTTTTGTGTGCAGATTCTTATTTTTCACACTATAAGACGCACCAGCCGATAAGACGCACCTAGGTTTTAGAGGAGGACAATAAGAAAAAAAATATTTTTCATTACACAGCAGGTCAGACCCCCAATCAGACCACCCAATGTTAATCAGACCTCGGCTGACAGCCCCAATCAGACCCCCAATGTTAATAAGACCCCAATAAAACCTCCAATCAGACCTCAGCTCAGACCCCAATGTAAATGACCCCCAATCAGACCTCTGATAAGAACCCCATGCCTCATCAGCCATTATGCCTCTTAGGCATAATGGCTGATAATGGGGGCTCTTAGCCCCCATTATGCCTCTCAGCCCCCAATATGCCCCCAGCAGCATCATGTTTTATAAAATAAAAAAACACTTACCTCTCCTGCTCCTGGACACCTCCGCTCCTCACCTACATCACAATCCTCTTCCTCCTGCTGTCGGCTTTGCTGTGAACTGGCGTGCACAGAGTGAGGTCACGGAGCGCCCTCACGTTGTCCACAGCCTTCACAGCCGACAGACAGCTGAGGACCAGGAAATGGTGAGTACAGAGCCTTCACTGCTTCTTGGTCCTCCGGTACTATTGAGCACTTCCATAATGGAAGCGCTCATTCGTATTCGCCCCATAAGACGCAGGGGCATTTCCCCCCCACTTTTCATGCATCTTATGGGGCTAAAAATACGGTAAGTCTCGTGACACCTTCATGTCCCAAATTACATACAGTGTGCGATTCAGGTCAATAAAAGTGATATTAGAGATAATGACTGTCCTTTGTTTCATATGTTCCTATATTCAGTCTAAATTAATTTTTCTTTAACAGGAAAATATATTGGCAATCTGGAAAACGTTACATTTACTGAAAGCTTTCTGGATAGCAAGGATCATGGCGGCTTCCTGTTTTTTACACCTACTTTTCAGGATCTCAGCGGACTGCCCATACCAAATAATCCTTTCTTGTGTGGGGTTATTATCCTGAAAATGGAGGTTCCATGGGCAAAAGTTTTCCCGATTCGTTTAATGTTGACACTGGGGGCTGAAAGTGGTGGTAAGTTGTGTCAAATGCCATATGCAATTGTAGAAATTAATTAATAGAGTTTTTATACCATAGAGGGATAGCATATTGCTAGGGTCCCCCCAAAAGCCTCCAAAAGTTGCAAAGTTTTGTGCAAGCATGCTGTGCAACAAACTTTGTGACTTTTTAACACTAGTTTCCTGGCGTACAGGGGATGACAATTATTCCCATAAATGTTAAATGGAAGTAGAAGATGGCATTAGATGTTGGGCAATTTCACTTCTCCCTGATGCCATTGATGAAACATTCTCTCTATAATGGTATATGCCTTGGGCAAAATGGACCCTTCATTATTGCATATTGCCCCTTAGCGACATATGCCTCCTCTCTGTGTTTGATGATTGCTGTGGAGGATCAAGGCCCTTAGGGGCAAGAAATGATTTTAAAAAAAATGTAAAACTTGTTTTAAAAAAAAAATCTAAGAACCAAAAGTATTAGAAACTCAGGTCACACCTTTCCAAATTTTACATAAATACAAAAAATAAAAATAAAGGGCATCTGTCAGCAGTTTTTTCCCTATGACACTGGCTGACCTGTTACATGTGCACTTGGCAGCTGAAGACATCTGTGTTAGTCCCATATTCATATGTGCCCACATTGTGGAAAATTGTGTTAAAATGATGTTTTAATATATGCAAATGAGCCTCTAGGAGCAACGGGGCGTTACCATTGCACCTAGAGGCTCTGCTCTCTCTGCAACTGCTGCTTCCTCTGCACTTTGACAGGACCAGGCAGTGAAAACCTAATAACGCTGTCAATCAAAATGCAGAGGGTGCTGCAGTTGCAGAGCGGATGCCTCTAGCTGTAATGGTAACGCCCCCGTTACTCCTAGAGGCTCATTTGCATATATTAAAACATCATTTTTCCTCACATGCAAAAGGTCAGTCAGTTTCATAGGTACAAACCTGCCGACAGATGCCCTTTAATGGCTCGCCTAGTCTGAACTGTTAAAATATAAAAGTATCTATCCTGCACAGCGAACAGAGTCCCAGAAAAAATATAAAAATGGCTAAATCACTGGATTTTCATTGCTTCACCCCCCCCCCCCCCCCAAAAAAAAAAAAAGTTTTATAAAAACTGATCAGTGGTATGTACCCCAAAATGTTACCAATAAAACTAAAGGTCACCCACAACAACAAAAAGGTCATTGCATTAATGTGTGTCAGAATTTGGTGACGCAAGCAACATTTCTCCCCCAAAATGTGACTTTTTTTTTTTTTTTTTTTAAGTTGTAAAACGCAGCAAAAAAGAAATACATTTGGTATCCCCTCATATGGCTATGTTAAAGGAAAAGTACAATGTTAAGGCTCCTAGGAGAAGGGAAGGGAAAAGTTAAAATTCTTTACTGTGCCAGGGGGTTAACTTAGACTGCTGGCCAACACTATGCTAGAACACGTCTGCTTCACGGACTTCGGAGATAAAACAACCAATTTTAAATGTTTGTATTTTTTTTTTATTACATTTTTTATGAAACGCTGGAACTGAATTCTAAAAATGTCTTTATATAAACTCCTGGCACTTATTAAAGTCAAGGCGATTTGTGTTTGAGGCTCTTTGAGTTGTCAGGCAGCGTTTGGTCTTTGTCAGCGATGGTCCATCCAGTGACAGCACTTTAGTTATCCCGGATATGTCTATGTTTAATAACTTTATTCTGTTTAATCCCTTAAGTATATCCATCTCCTGTAACAAGCCGCAGACATCGCAAACCTGTATTTGGAGAGATTGGACACACTATAATCAACTTATTGACTGTAAGTATTTTTTCTGGATGTTTTTATCGCAAAGAGGTTTAAATTGAAACTCCAACAGAAAACAACACCCTTTGGTCGTATTTTTGGAGCTCTCGCTGTGCTTCCTCCAGTTATACTTACTGGTCTCTTTGCCGAGGTCCTCCAGCATCTTATTGTATGGCTCCCCCCTCACTTGTCCCAACCGGTGGTTGTCGTAAGCCGCTTCGGCTTTTTTGGACAGAATATTGGCTTGTGTAATGAGTTATTTCCTGTGTAGGTTCCAGTCTGACTTAGTACTGCCTTTTGGGTAGAGGGCAGCAAAAAGATGCCAGGGAGATCTCGGCATCTAAGTTGGGGAGGTGGTAAAACTCTAGGCAAAAATGATATAATTAGCATTTGGCCAAAGTTTTACTTTATATGCATGTGTGCTGCAAAAGTGATTTAATAAGAGCATCTCACACAATTGTGGTGTTTTTTTTTGTTTTGTTTTTTTCCCAGGACCTTAGAAATTATCAGTACACCATTCCACATGTAGAGGGCTTGGTAATTCACATGGAGATGGGCAAAAGCTGCATAAACATCCCCTCAAAGCGACATAATGAGGTGAGCAAGATACACAAGTTGCATTATTCTTGTTCCTACATCTATTTGCATTAGCTCACTGGTTCTGTATCTTTTTATTATCATCACTTGTAACCCATCAACTGGGGGAGATTTAGCAAGGCAAAAGTGGGCTGTATACAGTATATACATCTAGAGACTAAAATCTCATCAGTGTTTTATTCTTGCATACCGTATATGGAGCGGATTTTAACTTTTTTTGTGTGCCTGTTAAAGTGTTCTATCCTCAGGATAGGTAATCAGTATCTGATCGGTGGGGATTCGCCTCCCGACATCCCCTCTGAAAGGGTGCATTGTAAGTCTGGACGGATCCGTTTGCCTCCGCACGGCCAGGCGGACACCCGAACGCTGCAAGCTGCGTTCGGGTGTCCGTCTGCTGAGCGGAGCGGAGGACAAACGATGACAGACTGATGCATTCTGAGCGGATCCGCATCCACTCAGAATGCATTAGGGCTGGACGGATCCGTTCGGGGCCGCTTGTGGGAGCCTTCAAACGGAACTCACAAGCGGAGCCACGAACGCTAGTGTGAATGTAGCCTAAGCTGCTGTCACCTGCAGTCAGCAGAATTAAAGGGGTTCTACAATTTGTTTTAACTGATGATCTATCCTCTGGATAGATCATCAGCATCTGACCGGCGGGGGTCCGGCACCCAGTTAAAACAAATTGTAGAACCCCTTTAACACTTTCCACTGAGCCAGAAGCACAGTGAATGTTAGCTGAGCTACAGTAACCCAGCATGGCCACCACACTTTGACCGAAGCCGTGCTTCTGGCTTTGTTCCCAGTGATGATTCTGATATTGAAGACCTATTTTGTCTAAAAAAAACAACAACTTTTTTTTCTGCTTTTAAAAGATTCTTAAAGTAATTCATTCATGCAATGAACACGTCATAAGCATCGGCGCTAGCTTCAGTTTGGAGGCGGACTCCCATCTGGTTTGTGTGCAGAATAGTGATGGAATCTATCAGACGCAAGCCAACAGTGCTGCCGGACAGCCTAGAAAAGGTGAGCCTCTGCTTTTACTGGAAATATCATAAATGCTGTTTACCTCTCTTGTAGTCCACGTTATAGCGGACAGTGAACGGATTTGTCTGTGCGAGCTATTATTTTGTGTACAGTATTGTGGCCAGTATTTGATCACGTATATGAATAAGATTTGGATGTTTATTATAAATTTGCTTCTCCGCCCGTTTAGTGAAGTGTTGTACGTTGTGGCCACAGGGTAATCACGTCAAGCAGAATCTGGGTCACCATCCTTACTCATGACACACTTCCAGAAAAAGTTCACGTGTGCAATAAATGATACACGAGGAACAGATCATTGTCATTATCTTGAGATCATAATAATTTTGTAGGCATCTTTTCTTGTGATGGTTTCTCTGAGCTGTTGGTCAATGATACTTTAATTGGTGAACTGTTCATATAGTTTAAAATACTTGAGTTTAGGCCTTACAGGTCGGTCTAAGATTATTATATATTATGATGAAATAGATATATTATTTTTATTTTTTAACATTGTTTTTTAGTTACTGGAGCAAGTTTTGTTGTCTTCAATGGAGCCCTGAAAACATCATCTGGATTCCTTGCTAAGTCTAGCATAGTAGAAGGTATGTGTAAATTTATACCTGTAAATGGCATCTTTTAGTGATAAAATTACCTCCTAATCCCTTGACACTTCAGTGCCTGCGTTCCACGGCCCCCTGACTTTCTCTCTCCCTTTTTTTTTTTTTTTTTTCCTCATTGGTAGAGCTTTTACTATAATTCTTTAATCCAATCTCTCAGGTTTAGGCCGCTTTCACACAAACGTGCACTCCGTGGCCATATTGCGGCCGTATTTACGCAATACATGGGCACAGTTCAGTGTGTGACCCATTCACTTTAACGGGTCCGCAAATACGGAGATGTGGAATGGTGTGGAACGGAAGCACGGAACAGAACCCCACAGAAGCGCTTGTTTCGTCCTGTACTTCCGTTCCGCAAAGAGATAGAACATGTCCTTTTTGCGGCACGGCCGTATCGCAGACCCATTAAAGTGAATGGGTCTGCGATCCGCTGCGACTGCCCCTCGGTTGGTGTTCGTACATTGCGGCCCGCAATTTGCGGACCGCAGCATAGCCACGGGGCGCACACATTTGTGTGCAAGAGGCCTTAATCACCTAGAACAGAGATGCCCAACCCGCGGCCCTCCAGCTGTTACAAAACTACAACTCCTGGCATGCCCTAATAGCTGTATTTGTCCAAGCATACTGGGAGTTGTAGGTTTGTAAAATCTGGAGGGCCGCAGGTTTGGCATCCATGACTTCGATGGGTTCTTCGTATATGTAAAGCGCTGGGTTTCTGTAATCTGCCATACATGTATGGGGCTACACCATCGGCTGCAGGTGTATAACGCTTCATTGGATAAACCCCTTTAAGGGTGTTGTCATCCCTGATTCACAGTAATGATTTTGTTTTTTATCAGATGGAGTGATGGTACAGATAACACAAGAGATGATGGAAGCTCTGCGGCAAGCCCTGCGAGACAAAAAAGACTTCAGGATAACATGTGGAAGAATAGATTCAGGAGACTTGTCTGAAGAAGTGACAATTCGTTGGGTGGAGACTGTAGACACTAAAAATAAAGGGTAAAAGCAAAAAGTGTGAAAATACAAATTAATCATAATTTTTGAATTGCCAGCGCTGATACACAATTGGTAGTTTGGGCTTTTGTCTTTATTATTCATATCACACAGGACATATGTATTTGTATGCAGAATTATGGCAAATTGCCCGTTCTGTTGTATATGAGGACAGAGAGGGAGATGCAGGCTGGATAACAAGTTTTGCACGATACAAATTAAGGCTCGCTCACATGACCATATACATTTTGCGGTCAGAAAAAACCCTGAAAAGAATAGGACATTCTATCTTTTTTGTGTGGCCAAGGAACGGACATACGGATGCGGACAGCACATGCTGTGCTGTCCACATATTTTGCGGGCCCATTGAAGTGAATAGGTCCACATTCAATCCACACTGCAACTACAGTCATATGCATGAGGCCTTATACAGGAAAAGCTGTTAATCGGGAGGCTACTACTACCTATATACCTATGTATACTAACAACTGTCATACATTTGTTTCTGTCTTTGATTTGTAGGATCATAAGCCCCATTGATGGACAATCCATGGAAGGAATTCCTAGTGAAAGGATTTGTCAAGACACTGATTTTGAAGCGCATGATAAGGCTGTGAAATGCACAGAGGTAAGTGTCTGACCACTGGATCTTACAAGCTGTGACTTGTATACACTTTCCTGGAGTCATGCTATGAATACATTTGAGTACATTGTCTTTCATACTCCTTGGTGCATAAGGGCCCTTTTACTGGGGCCAGGGATCAGGTGACTTAATGAGAAGTAACTTTTGTATGATCACTTACTCCCGATAATTGGCCCCTTATTACCCTCCAAACAGTTAAAAACATCTTTTGTGCGGCACCTAATATCTCCCTGTGTAAACATGGGATGTTTTGCTGACGATATGCATTGTCAATGGGAATGAATGATTGTTCGCTCTCATTCATTGCATCGACCCAAGCACTTAAAAAATCTTGTATATTGTCATCTGCTGTTTGTTACAGTTCTGGCATCGGCAATTGTAAGGGGACCCTAATGGTTAATTTATATGGGCTGATAAACGGGACTATGATTAGGAATAAACTGATTCGTTGTTAGCAGCACCTCAGTGTTTGTACATGGCGTTGTGCTGCTGACAAACCATGATTTTAGGTCTGGGATACACTGCGACTTTTTGATTTTCACTGTTCAAGGTTCCATTCAACTGAATGCATTTATTTGGACTGCAGCAGTAGTTCAATGGTTAAAATCAATCTGTGCTACAAAAAGTTGGTGTTGTGATCATTTGTCGGGTGATTGCACTTTTACATGGGGCTGTATGGCAACAGCACTTGGGTGGTTGAAAGATATAAAAGACTTAATCTTCCTTCACATCAATGCTATAGGTCTCCTGCAAGCTGTTCTGGCAGAGAACAGCCTGCCTGATCTCTCAGGATCTAGTATTGCCTATGACTATAAAGGGATCCAACAGAGAACCGGAAAATATACCGGGATTCGGCCAGACAGAAAACGCTGCATGGGGGCTTGTTGGATTTCAACTTGCTGGCAGCCGATTATTTTCTTCCCTTCATAACAGATCCATACTCGCGCATACAAGTGCAGTGTGGAGTCACGAGCAGTAGTTGTTGGCCAACTATCTAAGGTGCGTGGCCCTTAGACAAGCTCTAGCTAAAGTTTCTTTCCTGTTATTGCACACCCTGTTAAAATGTCTACATCATATGAATGTCAGAGGGATGGCCGCAATTATTAGCTGGAGAGTGAGGCACATATTGGGTCCATGTGTGTTCTTTACAGTTTTCCATACATTTGAATGTGATCATGTAATATCTCCTGTTGCACTAGGCGCACTAGTTATTTTAGTTATGTATTGTGAATGGAAGACATTATATAAAATGATGGTACGTTTGAGCTGCTGCATTGTGACAATGACTTGCCGTCTTTATACACTCATGCAAAGCATTAATATGAAGCAAACCATAGTCCATTTAATACGTCACCTGTAGTTCTCAAGTTCTAATATCTGTGTTTTAGGTGTTTTATCTGCTAAGAGACCGTGAACCAGTCAGTGCAACGGCTCACCTTCAGTTTGCTAAAGAGATAGCGACCGCATGTGGAGCTGCTCTATGTCCACATCTGAAGACTTTAAAGAGCAGTGGAATGAATAAGATTGGGCTACGAGTCTCCATGGATATTGACATGGTAATAGCTCTTATACCTTGATAATTTCTTTTAGTTATTCATAGATTTTTAGTGATACACACTGTATATATTTTCCACACATATATAATTTATTTCCCACACACAAACATGGATGAAATTATTGGGATGCTTACACATTACATCTACAGGAACTTTTGTGACAACCAACTTTGCTAAAACAGCCTCAACTCTTCTGAGAAGGCGTTCTCCAAGATTTTGGTTTTGTCCATTTATCTAGAACAGAGATGCCCAACCTGTGGCCCTCCAGCTGTTGTAAAACTACAACTCCCACCATGCCCTGCTGTAGGTTGACAGCAGTATGCTCTCTGGGCATGTTAGGAGTTGTAGTTTTGCAACAGCTGGAGGGCCGCAGGTTGAGCATCCCTGATCTAGAAGAATATTTTAGGTCAGACACTGATGTTGTGAGGGCCTGTCTTGCAATCTGCTCTGGTTCATCCCAAAGGTGTTCAGTGGGGGGTTGATGTCAGGGCTCTGTGCAGACCAGTCAAGTTCTTCTACACCAAACCCACCCATCCATGCCTTTATGGACCTTGCTTTGTGCACTGGGGCACAGTATGGCTGGAACAGAAAATTACTTTCCCCAAACTGTTCCCACAAAGTTGGAAGCATACAGTTGTCCACAATGTCTTGGTAAGCTGACGCACTGGAACTGGGTACACAATGTTAGAGTACTTTCACACTAGCGTTATTCTTTTCCGGCACTGAGTTCCATCACAGGAGCTCAATACCGGAAAAAAACTGATCAGTTTTATCCTAATGCATTCTGAATGGAGAGCATTCCGTTCAGGATGCATCAGTTCAGTCCCTCTTTTACGTTTTTTGGCCGGAGAAAATACCGCAGCATGCTGCAGTTTTCTCTCCGGCCAAAAATCCTGAACACTTGCTGGAATGTCGGATCCGGCATTAATTTCCATTGAAGTGCATTAATGCGGATTCAGTTTTGCGGTCTGCGCATGCGCAGGCCTTTAAAATGAGAAAATAATCAATACCGGATCCGTTTTTCCACCTCATCACCACGACGGCTACAAGGAGATTGACCCCTGACCTCTGTAGGGGCAGGAACAGAGAGAGGGTTTAAATCCCCCCCTCCCACCACCAACACCAGTGTTTCCTGTCCCTACAGAGGACAGGGGCAGAGAGAGTCTCCCTGTGTGGGGATGAAGATGGATTATTTCCTGACACCTTACCTGGTGTTCCCCCTGCGGTCCTAGTACTAATGCTGGGCAGGGGTGAAGGAGGGAGGCCTCGCTCCATTACGATATGTGAGCCTGCTCCTGGGTTGCGATCTCCTGCCGGGCCTCCATGGCTATCGCTGGGTGCATGCCGAAGCGCTTCAGAAGGCGGCTGACGTCACTTCCGGTGGACGGGGGAAGTGACGTCCCCCAGGAAGCGTCTCCGGTTCAAATTTCGGCGCCAGCAAGTGCCGAACGTCTCTCTGTACCGGCGTACATCGGAGTCAGCGTGCAGTCATGTCGCCTGAACCCCGTTCCTCTGGAGAACCTTCTGTGCCGTCTGCTGTAAGTCCCCTGTGGGGAAGTGCTTTTTTCTGCTCTGTGTTCTTAAACACTGTACCAGGTTGCTTGTTCCTCCTCCTCCACATCTCTGGCCTGAGGCTATTTATCTCCATTTATATTTTCATGGCTGATAGGGGTTATTCTCCCCAGGTCCCTAAGGAGGCTCAGAAAAAAATCAGGAAACAGGCTAAGTGTGTGTCCTGCCTCAAACGGCTTCCGGACGACTACCGCAAGAGACTATGCAAGGACTGCATCTCTAGCGATTATTGCTGAGGAACAGCCTTCTTTCCTTGATGAATTGAGGTCCATGATACATGAGGAAGTAAAGACCTCCTTATCCCAGATTTCCTCCTCACCCAGGGTCCCACCTCCTCCTAAAAAGCGAAGGGGACCATCTCCTCCCTTATCAGACCCGGAGGCGATAGGGGAAGATGCTTCATCATCTAGAGCCTGGGAGGATGAGGAGGCATCCTCTGATATTGAGACAACAGAATCTGATAGGAAATTCTGTTTCTCGTTGGATGAGATGCCAGACCTGCTACGGGCCGTCCAGGCCACTATGGGGGTAGAAGAAATCCCAAGAGCCCATTCAGTTCAGGACGAAATGTTTGGGAGACTCCGGGTTAAAAAGACCCGTGTGTTTCCAATCAACGAGAATATACGAGATATGGTACTCGACGAATGGTCCAACCCAGAGAAGCGGTTGGGGGTGTCCAGGTCCTTTTAAGAACCGTCTGTTATTTGACACTAACGAAGGGAGAATCTTCAACGAAACACCAAAAGTTGAAATTCAAGTCACAAAAGTCAATAAAAAGACTGCCTTGCCCTTTGAAGACACCTCCCAGTTGCTTGACCCCATAGATAGGAAGGCAGATAGTCTTGTTAATTTACAAGCAAACATCGCAGCCACCTCGGTAGCAAGGTCCATGAGGTTGTGGCTAGATGAGCTGGAATCTCACATCAGAGATAATACTCCCAGGGAAGAGATCTTAAGGTCCCTCCCCTTATTGAAGTCCACCACAGCATTTATGGCAGATGCCTCGGCCGAATCTGTCACATTTGCTGCGAAGCACGCGGGGCTTTCCAATGCGGCCCGCCGTGCCCTGTGGATGAAGAGCTGGTCAGGCGACAACACATCAAAAATGAAATTATGCTCCATCCCGTTCTCAGGGGAGTAGGTCTTTGGCCCTGTCTTGGACCATATCCTAGAAAAGGCTGCGGACAAGAAAAAGGGCTTTCCAGAGGAGAGACCCTATGAAAGGAAATATCCCTTTCGGGCCCCCACTAGCCAGAATAAACCCTTTAGAGATAAAGGGAAGTCAGGACGCTGGAGCTATCCGAAAGGGGGCAGGGGTAGAAGTAACCCCTCTTCCTCCCAAAATAAGTCCTCGGATAAGCAATGACGCCAGAGTCGGGGGGAGATTGAAGAATTTTTTGACTCCTTGGGAGTCCATTACCCCGAATCCTTGGGTCCGGGACATCATAAAATTCGGATACCGTATCGAACGTTCCTCACCCAGCCCCCCACCCCCCCAAACCGCTTCATTGTCACAAATTCAAGCTCCTCCAATATACGCAAAAAGATTCTCCAGGGAATTCAAAGCCTTCTGGCAATGGATGTGATAGTACGGGTCCCTTCATCACAGCTAGGACAGGGGTTCTATTTGAATCTTTTTCTGGTAGAGGAAAAAGAAGGCTCATTCCGTATGATTATAAACCTAAAAGCCTTAAACAAATTCATAATTTATCGGAAATTCAGGATAGAATCCCTAAAGTCCCTGATTCCTTTAATAGGGAGAAATGCCCTAATGTATTCAGTGGATCTTCAGGACGCTTACTACACGTCCCAATCCATCCAGAATCCCAAAGGTTCTTAAGATTTGCCATTCAGGACCACAGGGGGGTAACCCGTCACTTCCAGTTTACGGCCCTTCCCTTTTGGGATATCCTCTGCGCCCAGAGTCTTTACGAAGCTGGTAGTCGAGATGGTGGCCTTCCTGAGACACAAGGGATTGGTGATTGTTCCATACCTGGACGATTTCCTCCTAATTGGGAATTCAGAGGACAAACTCAGATCAGACTTACTAACCTTCCTGTCTCTCATCCAAGATCTAGGGTGGTTGGTGTCCAGCTTGTACCTTTCAGTCAAATCTTGTACCTTTCAGCACTATCCAGTTTTTGGGTGTCGTCCTGGATTCCCGGGCTCAACATACCTTTCTTCCACCAGATAAGGTCAAGAACATCCAATTAAGGGTTCAACGGTTTCAGAACAGGAGGTCTTGTCCCATAAGGGAATCTATGAGTCTCCTGGGCCTTCTCTCGTCCTGCATTCCGTCCGTCCCATGAAGCCAGTCCCACTTCCGATCCCTACAGTCATGGATCCTCAGAACTTGGAACAAGCAATAGTCCTCCTTGGATCACAAAGTTCTGATCCCTCTAGCGGTGAAGACCTCCCTAGACTGGTGGAAAAGCACAGGCAATCTGTCCTTGGGAGTCGCCTGGGAGAAGACTCCCTTAATTCAAGTGCTTACGGATGCGAGCGAAAGTGGGAGATCATTTCTTTCAAGGTTCCTGGATTTCAACAACCCGCTCTCAATCTTCCAACTTCAGAGAGCTGGAAGCGGTCTGGAAAGCTCTGAAAGCTGCAGAAATCCTTCTCGTGGGTCGACACGTAAAAATTATTCAGACAATACATCGACGGTAGCATACCTCTCTCACCAGGGTGGCACGAGATCAGAGAAACTGATGTCCGTCGCAAGAAGTATCTTCAATGGGGCAGAGTCCTACGTGAGGTCCATCTCCGCAATTCATTTGAAAGGGATACTGAACGTGGAAGCAGACCATCTCAGTCGCCAGTTAATAGACCATACCGAATGGTCTCTAAATCAGGACGTGTTTCAGGTTCTGGTAGAATGATGGGGCACTCAACAAGTGGACCTGTTCGCCTCCAAGAAGAACACAAAGGTACCAATGTTCTGTTCATTGAACCCACGGGACAATCCTTGGGCGCTGGATGCGCTCACGATGCATTGGGACTGGGATCTCTGTTATGCGTTTCCACCCTTGCCTCTACTTCCCAGGATAATTCAAAAGCTCAACCTAGAGGACACGACTCTGATTCTAATAGCTCCCTATTGGCCGAAAAGGAGCTGGTTCCCTTCCTTAAAAAAACTATCAATAGAGGACCCATGGCCTCTTCCTTCCAGGAGGGACCTGCTTCATCAAGGGCCAATTCTACACCCAAACTCGAGTTTCCTCAAGTTATCAGCCTGGATCCTGAGGTCCAGAGGTTGAAGTCTCAAGGGCTTTCTGACCAAGTGATATCTACCCTGAAAGCGAGTAGGAAGAAGGTTACCTTCTTGATCTATCTAAAGGGTTGGAAGAGATTCTGCTCCTGGTTTGGTAACCCTGCCCCAAATTTAGAGCCGCCCAATTTTCAGAAAATCTTGGACTTCCTCCAGCAGGGACTTGAATTGGGTCTTAGACCTTCCACCTTGAAGATACAAGTCTCGGCACTAGCGCGCTTTTTTGATCAAGATCTAGCCAATCATCGCTGGATCAAAAGATTTATGAAAGCTGCTTCCCGGCTACGCCCCTCTCTAAAATCTAGGATCCCCAACTGGGACCTCAATACGGTGCTCACAGGCCTAACTCTTGCCCCGTTTGAGCCCCTAGCTAGTTGTTCCACCAAACATCTATCTCTAAAAACCGCATTTTTGTTGGCCATCACGTCCGCAAGAAGGCTAGGCGAGATTCAAGCCCTATCGATACAAGAACCCTATCTCCGTATCACCGATGATAGAATTATTCTTAAATTAGATCCAGGTTTTTTGCCTAAAGTAGTATCGGATTTCCACCGTAACCAGGAGATAGTCTTACCCTCCTTTTGCAGTAATCCCTCTAATGATAGGGAGTCTAGCTTCCACTCACTAGATGTAAGACGCTCAGTCTTACGGTATCTTGAGGTGTCAAGAGGGTTCCGTAGATCCAACAACCTATTTGTCTTATTCTCAGGTAAGAATAAGGGTCTAAAAGCCTCCAGGTCCTCCTTAGCATGGTGGATTAAGGATTCCATTTCCATTTCCTATGAATCCCAAGGCCTTCCTTGCCCCTCAAATTTGAGAGCTCACTCTACCCGAGCTATGTCCTCCTCCCAGGCCGAGCGGGCCGGAGCTTTTCTTGAGGATATCTGTAAAGCTGCTACCTGGTCTAACATTTACACCTTTACAAAACACTATAGGTTAGACCTATCTAGCTCAGACTTGTCTTTTGGACGTAAGGTCCTTCAGGCGGTCCCCCCCCCCCCCCCCATAGCTATAATTTTTTATATCTCCTTGAAGCCGTTGGGGTGATGAGGTGGAAACCCGGAATTAGACTTACCGGTAATTCAGTTTCCACAAGATCACCACGACGGCACATATTTTCCCTACCCTTTATTTAGTCTTACCTAGGAGGTTATGAAGCTTACCCTCTCGACTTATTATTTTGTGTTTTCACCAATTATTTCTGTCTCTGTAATTTTGACCACACTGGTGTTGGTGGTGGGAGGGGGGATTTAAACCCTCTCTCTGTTCCTGCCCCTACAGAGGTCAGGGGTCAATCTCCTTGTAGTCGTCGTGGTGATCTTGTGGAAACTGAATTACCGGTAAGTCTAATTCCGTCTTTCCGGATGACAACCGAAAAGACTGATCCGGTATTGCAATGCATTTGTGAGACAGATCTGCATCCGTCTCACAAATGTATCCGTTTGCGTCCGGATTGCCAGATCTGGCAGGCAATTCCGGTGACTGAACTGCCTGCCGGAATCCTTTGCTGCAAGTGTGAAAGTACCCTTATGCTTGTGTCTAAACACCGCACAGGTTGGTTTTCTGAAATGAAGTAAGATATTGAGCAGTAAGTAGTAAGTAGTAAACTTAACGGAGACCTGATATGATTGTTTTATATTATATGCGTTAAATGGTTCTTTTTATATGGTCTTCTCTTCAGGTTGAGTATCGTGCAGGGTCAGGTGGTCAGCCTCTCCCCCAACAGTACTTGAATGACCTGGACAGCGCCCTCATCCCAGTCATCCACAACCGGACCTCAGACACCAGCATTTTACCTCTGGTAATGGAACTGATCTTCTTCTTGATAGAGAGCCTTAGTTAGTGTGCGCCTATCTCTCATCTTACTCATTGGTCATTTGACGGCATGGGCTCTCACCAGTTCTTTTACCAGCTCGTTCATGCAGCATATTTTGGACAAGTGCTTTTATACAGCAAATTAATTACTATATCACCATTCTAGAAACAATTTCTCTGCGATACCCTCCATCCTAATAGTGCCACAGGAACAACCAGTGCACTTTCATTTTTTCAAACTAAAGGGGAGATTTCCAACCAAAATCTTGATTTGTAGCTTTTTTTCCAAAGCCATTGTCTTTGTAGTCTTCAGGGCCCGAGACTTTTATTCTCCAGCATGCTTTGTGCACTTGCTTATTTCAGTCTACCGATGGCATGAATGAAGCTTTTTTTCAAGTCTCAGATTGGTTAGCATGGACAATACCAGTATTTGTATCAAGCTAATAGAATTATACAGTATACAAATCTCACATTATTGTACCACCTACTAACATGGCAGTTTACTGATGGAAGGAGATGTAATGAAAACCTCTGCCTGGGCGAATTCTACAGCCTTTCTGCCTAGCGTCAGTGAATGAGCTTTTATCAAAGATACAAAAAAAATACATCATAAGTAATCGTAGGCATCAATAGTAAAGGAGAATTCCGGAGCCAGGGGCGAAGAGCGGAGGTGGTGGCTACCTCTGGGTGTCCCTACACTGATACTTACATTTCTGTACATTTGGTACACTGCCACAGGCACCATACAGGACTATGAAAATAACAATTTAAAGGTGTTTTATGAGATTAACAAAAATAGTATTTATTTAAAAAAAAAGCCTTTCTTCTTCTGATTCTACAGTATGTAACCCCTTTAGGGTATGGCCACAAATAGCTTACTGGAATTTCCCTGCAAATTATTCTATGGAAATGAGCAAAACCTGCAGTGGAACTTGTGGATTTTGCAGCAGATTTCTTTCTGCATGGCAAAGGATGATATCCTTAAATTGACATGCTACCAATTTACATCCGCGCTGCAGGTCAGTTTAGGCTGTGCATTTTTATTTATTTATTTTTTCAGATTTCTTGTCATGTCATCCACATTGGTGGCACTATGCTGCAGAATTGTCATACACAAATTCACCTTGAACATAGCCTCAAGGGTATTCCTACCTTAATAAAGGCCCCCTTGCACACGGGCGTCACTTATTTTGTCCGGATGCGCAACCTGAAAACTACTCAAGTCTGGGTAATCTTCTTCCTCTGCTGTAAAGGGTGATGCTCATTTAAAATAAAGCAGAGAATGAAAAATGATAAAATGTTTGGCCCAGTGTTTACTGGTCATAAGCTGTGACTGATGACTTTGCCACCGTAACATATGAACATTTTATATCTCATTGTAATACTTTTAGTAAAACTTTTCTCTATAACTTTATAAGCACCTGTACCTGTCTCAGTACTGAACTCTAAACACTAAGCTGTCAGATTGGTTTCCTGTATCACTGTGAGAGTGGTAAGAAAACTATTGTATGCGGTTCTAGTCCTTGAATATAAAGAATAGAACTGTGCTGTGCGATTCTCATACTGTGTGGACACTGAGCATCCGAGATTAGCCATTACAGCAACCCTGGTGCAATATATTAATACGTAAATGTGCTATCCTGATTAATATAAAGCTCCTAGAACTACGTCTGCCCTTGTAATTACACTGCTGGATCAGTTTTTCCCCCACCAAGTAAACCGGGTTGGTTTTTCAGGCCGGGGCTGTAAATTTACTGTATGAAGTTTTAGGAGTTGTCATTTTCAAAGCTAAATTAATCTTATGTATTTTATTCTTTATATTTCAGTTTGCTTTGTATAGATGTTTTCAATCTGTACCATAGTAAAAATACACGCTGTGCAGCGCTATAAAGTTCATCGCCATGCTTTTCTATCCTCATAGCTGTATTTAGAGACAGCATTGTCGCGTGAAAGGAATAATTTAATTTACTTTGTATGTGTGTAATTGCACAAAGCAATAATTTAGAAAAGGCACACATATATTTTTCTATTGCATTTATTCTCCTTGCATAGTGTGTCTAGTTCATTTAAGACATGTATGATGATATAATACTAATAAAAACTACATTCATATGCAAAACCGTTTCTGAAGCGGGTAATCAACATGTAGCATTCTTTGCCGGTGTTGGCTTTGTTTGATTGGTTTGCACCTGCTGTCTAGTGCACTTTTCATGCAATATAAGATTCTGGGCAAAACTCAAAATTTGGGTTTTGCCTAGTCACCTCCCCTCCACTTGTCCTTTTTGGCAGCCTTGTGGTTAGGTACAGTTTATATGCCACCGCCTCATTGCATAGCTGCTTCCCCATCTCCATTAAAAAAATATATATTGGTTCCGCGGCCAAGCTGATTGTGTGTTTCATTGTAAAGTCATGAGGAACAGCTTTCAGTCCGTTTTTTTTTCCCCAGACAGCTTTTACGAGGACCTGCCATAAAGCGGTTGTCTCATCAGCAAAAACCCTTTCAGCTGATCAACGCAGGTTTGGCTCCTGGCATATAGCTGATATTGCCTCTGACTGTTGCGTCCCCCTGTATGATGGATCCCGCCATACACGTTAGGTTTTTGTCAGTGAATCCCACCAGCCTACTGCCTTTAAAACCAGCTCTCACCCTTCAGGGAAAACAAAGGTCAGCGAAGTTGGGTTTTCTTTTTATGTAAAAAATATTAACATCAGATTGTTAATATGGGGGAGCTGTTTACAGCTTAGCTGAGACATCAGACTTGAGAGGAGCCCTTAAAGTCTATATTACAGTATACAATCATTAAAGGGGTATTCCGGTTGTTTGACCACAGGATAGGGGATAACTATTAGATCAGTGGGGGATCCTGCTGCTAGGACCCCCATTCGATCACGAGAACAGGGGGCCCTGTACCCCCTGCAGCCCCCCCTGAAATGGACGAAGCGATCTTACATGCTTGTGACCGCTCCATTTATTTCTGTGGAAGTTTGGCGCTCAGCTATCTCCAGAACTCCCATAGAAATAAATGGAGTGGTCATGCGAATCCCCGACTGGGCGCTCCATTCATTTCAGGGGACTCCCATTCTCGCGTCTCAGCGGTAGGACCCCCACCAATCTAATTTATCTCCTATCCTGTGAATAGGAGAGAACTTCAGACAACCTGAATACCCCTTTAATTTATTGTTGGCTTCCCCTTTAGGGTATGACCATATGGGGTAGATTTCCATGGCAAACTCTGCATATTACAGGAGGCTTTAATGTAATTTTGCTTTAGACCTGCATTGAAAAGGGTGAAATCTGCAGCATAAATTGACATGTTGTGGATTTACAATCCGCACTGCATGGCATTTTCTGCAGCAGGTTTTATTGCAGTGTGTGGATGAGGTCTTGTCATCTACTTTGCCGGTACAGGAAAATGCAGCGGATTCACCACATGCAAAGACGGAGTGTTTATGTCCTAGGTGGACGTACTTGGAAAAACTAATTGAAGTAATTATTCATGACCATGTAATGTATTTCTTCACCATGTGCCTTGCGTTTCAGTGATGTCATCGGTCCCTCCACTGTGTGTGGACTAGTTAATTGGATTCAGGTACTCTAGAAAACTTCAAAATGTTTCCTGCGTGAATAGTGAAGTTTAATGTTTTGAAGTTTTTTTTTATTTACTCACTGCTTAAATTTCTGCGGGTTGTGAGTAAAAAGGAATATTCCTGTTTACATAATGAGGCTTACAGGGGTTGTCTGGTTTCCCATATTGATGATGTATCCTTGGGATAGGTCGTTAGTACCAGATTGATCTGATATTGATGGCCTAACCTGAGGATAGGTCATCAATATGGGAAACCAGACAACCCCTTTAAGCCTGAATGTGTAAAGCCTCACAGTGTAACTGGACAACCCATGTCCAGAGTTTACTACAGTTTTTGCAGTCTAGGCTATCTTTTGTGACATAAGTATGTCAGTAGCACAAATTTCACTTTGCTGCTGATGGTTTAGAACCAGGTGTGAGTGTAGGTAACATGTCATTCTAGAGTCTAAAGGGTGTAATAGACATCCCGATGCCACAGACGATGGTCGGCAGGAAAGCATTTGTCAGATAGCTAGCAGAGGATACCACTGCTATTACATGCAGCGATGTCCTCCGCATCATGGGGAGGAGTGATCGCTATGCCATCGCTCGTTCCCATGCAGGACAGCGGTGTAACTGCGTGATCTGCCGCCCACTCTATTGTGGTTTTTAAGCATTCATCCCGATGAATGAGCATTTGGAGGCAGTATTAGACTGCCAGATGATCGCTAACAATCGTTCATAGGATCCACCCTTGGGCGGCATTTAGACGACACTAGTGTTTTGCGGTCTGCAAATTGCAGCCCTGCAAAACCCTGATACCGGCCCGTGTGCATTCCGCATTTTGCGGATTGCACATGGCCGACACTATGATACAAAATAGCTATTCTTGTCTGCAATTGCAGACAAGAATAGGACATGCTCTGTTTTTTTGCGGGGTCGAGGAACGGAACAACAGATAGGGACACGGTGTGCTGTCTGCATCTTTTGCGGCCCCATTTAAATTAATGGGTTCACACCTATTCCGCAAAGTTGCGGAACGGATGCAGACTCATTCATACGGTCGTCTGAATGAGCCCTTAAGATTCAGAGGACTGAAAACAACTATAGTTGACTTTCAGCTGTGAGAACGGTTACGTCTGTACCAGATTTCCGCCTAGAAGTAAGCAAAAATGTTCCCACTGACTGAAGGCAAACCGAGACCTTGAACATTGTGAGCAATTGTGCGATAATTTTAAGTGGTATTCTCGCTAGAACCATTTATCACTTATTCACTTGATAGGTGATAAATGCTAGATCTGTGGGGGTCCAAACACTGGGCTTGGTTGCTTTTGTCTGTGCCATGAACTTTAAATGGAGCGGCAGGGTACAAATTGAACCTCCCTAACTTCTAGCTTGCAGCTGAGGACCAGGGCCATTTATCACTTCTGGCCAATATACCCCTTTCAGTTTCATTTATGTAAACCCCCTCATCCTCTGCTATATGGCCCCGGGAATCCTCACAATTTGTTATGCAGATTCCTGGTCAGCCCATGGCAAGGCCTTTCAGTAGCCATGCTCTGGGGCCTACCAGGCAGGAGAACACTGAGTCCTCACAGTGCTAAACCCCTCTCGTTAAGGGGCAGGAGAAGTGACCATTTCTGCCCACATAAAAAAAGGTTTTATTATAAATTTTATGCCCAGAGTTCTATTTGCAAATCTTTTTATGCACATCTTAAGGGTTATGACTAGGGATGAGCAACTTCATATTTTGAAGTTCGGGTTGGTGTATATGCTGAATTGCGTTATGGATTCCGTTACCACGGACTGTAACGCAATTCCATAATGGAATGCCTTTAGAAGCATTCCGTTATTCATTCCGTCATAATAGAAGTCTATGGCCAGCAAAACGGATCCGTCCAGTTTTCGTTATGTTGGAGTCCTCTCCTGCATAACTGAAACCGGACAGATCCGTTTTGCAGCCCATAGACTTCTATTATGACGGAATGCCTCTAAAGGCATTCTGTTATGTATTCCGTCATGGAATTGCGTTATGGTCCGTAGTAACTGAATCCATAACGCAATTCAGCATATACCACAACACGAACTTCAGAATATAAAGTTTGCGCTTCCCTAGTTATGACACATATGTTTTGCGATACAACTTTGATGCCCTTTACGACGCCATTGCAATGTTTAACATGTTAAATGAATGTTTTTCCTGATGTGGCTTTACCCACACCTCATCCACTACGTGTCAACTTACCCCAACAGCTTAAACACATAGCAGTCATACAGTTTAAAATGGTGGTATCTAGTTTGGTCTCATACAGTCTTAGATATTATTATAGCAGTGGTGGCGAACCTATGGTACAAGTGCCAGAGGCGGCACTCAGAGCCTCTCTGTGGGCACCCGCACCCTGGAAAAAGTCTAAGGCGTACCAATATGCCTAGGCAGGCTATTATAGCTAAATGATAAAGTACATGGGAGATATACTATATTGGACTGTAGCATTTATTGCCGTGTAGGCACTTTGCGGTAAATAAGTGGGTTTTGGGTTGCAGTTTGGGCACTCTGTCTCTGAAAGGTTCGCCATCACTTACTTGGGGAGCATTCAATCCTTTCTTCGAGTAGAGAAAAGTTTTGAGAATGCACTCCTGATGGTATAGATTATTCTTCATGTTTTTTTTATTTATTTTTTGGCCAATACTGCAAACTTTTTTTTTTTTACCACACTTTTGCTCAAAAAGGTCTCCTGTAAACAGGCCCACTCCCATCTGGTATGGTACCTTAACCATATTCGGAGTACCAGACACAGTTCATGTACAGATTTTGTAATCCTGGGCAACCCCTTTCAGTAAATCTTCCAATAATAAAGCGCAGCGAGAGGTGTGAGCTTCACGTCTTCTGAACAGGAGAGAAGGGAATTCTTATACTATGTAGTTACATATTTGATAGAAAAATCTCAGCATTTATTGTTCGCTCAGGTTTCTGTAAATGTCATACTAGGCAAGGATCGATGTATACTGTAGCAGCCTACTACATCATTCATAAGGTATGGTTATGTATCCAACTCTTCTATAGCCAGGCCATGCTGCACTGCATTGTCAATCATTATTTCCTACTACTGTATTGTGAGGCCATAGGAAAACCTTCTAGTTTTACATCCAGACTCATTCATAGTAGTAGTCTGCAACAGATTAAAGCTGGCAAAGCTAGCCTTAGTGTATAAAGTGAAGAACAATTCATCAAATAGCAAATCTCAAGCTATGCAAGTTTTTTTCATACTAAAACCAATAGATTTCCTAAGCTGCTGGCAGTCCATAGCTTTTATTATTTCCGTATACAACTTCTAGCAGATCTTGTGCGCTTTTTTTACTTTTTCATCTAAAGGTTCATTTACACAACTGGATTGGAAATCCAATTTTTTGCCTCCTGTATTCTGAAAACACAAGGTTTTTCTACTTCATCCTTCTAGAATACAGAGGAAAAGAAAACCAGAAGGGATCACCAACCTAAAGGTGCACTACGGTTTCTGCAAATAAAGCTGCTTCTTTTTATAATTTAAAATTACAGTTTTCCGATACAATTTATGTATTAATTCCTTACAGGTTTTTAGGATCTCTGCTTGCTGTCATTCGAAAGCCACCTTTATTACTTATTAGATGAGAATTTGCCCTGGCCATGCATTTGTCATCACGTGACCAGGACAGATTTGTATCCTTGGGAAGTAAACAATGAAGGTTTATATGGTATGACTGCAAGCAGAGATCCTCCAGATACAGGAGATATCATGGAAAATTGCATAACTTTTCATTGTACAAAGAACCTTTTGCGGTTCAGCTGTCTAAATTTCTTTCTCCAGATATCCAAATTGTTTGTATATTTTTATATATCTGTAAGGCTACTTTCACACTGGCATTTTGGCTTTCTGTTTGTGAGATCCGTTCAGGGCTCTCACAAGCGCTCCAAAACGGATCAGTTTTGCCCTTAATGCATTCTGAATGGAAAAGGATCCGCTCAGAATGCATCAGTTTGGCTCTGTTCCGTCTCCATTCTGCTTTGGAGGCGGACACAAGTAGCGTTTTGGTGTTTGTCTGACGATACTAAGCCAAACGTTTTCATTGACACAATATGGCACAATAGAAAAACTGATCCGTCCCCCATTGACTTTCAATGGTGTTCAAGACTGATCCGTTTTGGCTATGTTACAGATAATACAAATGGATCCGTTCTGAACGGATGCGTTTGTGCAGATCCATGACAGGTCCGCACCAAACGCGAGTGTGAAAGTAGCCTTATATTGTTGTAATGCAGTTTTTTTGTGTTTTTAGTTTTTTTTTGTTTTTGTATCATCAGTTTTGCGAAACTGTGGCATTATGAAATGTTCATCAGCATTATGTCCATTAACTATTATAGTATATCAAACAGGAATGACTGGTCTCCGCATAAGAGCATTGTTATATTGAGCTGCTGTTGTGCAAAATTAATTTTACAATTTATAAAAGGCACAAAATTGTCATAGAAGCAGCGAGGAGTAAGAGTATTTCTACATATGGTAATCCCCTGCACTTTGTAAAGGTTGGAAAACAATTTTCTGTTATTTAAAATATTCTTTCTTTTACATTTGTCTTGATTTTTAGATAATTTGTAACGTGTTGTTAATTCATTGTATAATAAAGCAATTTGTATTTAAGAAAATGCAAATAAATGTTATTCAGTCCAGTTGTTACCTGCATTTCTTCTATTAAGCAAAAAAAGTGGAAAGCTAGTATCAAAGACAAAAGATATAGCTGAAGCATTCCAAGTTCTACCAGGTCCTGTACAATTTTAGGGAGTCTGGGGATCTATCAAGACTGGACTCTTGTTCGATCATGGATGACTTTCTGTGCAAATTACAATTACCCTGCCTATCTGTGGAGGATGCAGAGACCCTACTCAGAACAATTACGGAAGAGGAGGTTGGGAGGATTAATAAATCAATGCTATTGGCGAGAGGTCCTGGTCCAGATGGCTTTCCTGTGGGATATTACAAGAAGTTCTTGCCCATTCTGTTACCTCAGCTTACCGACTGGTGCAGATCTCTCTTTTCTGGTTTCCACCTTCACTTACAATCCCTTGAAGCAATAGTCTGCTATTCTGCCTAAAGAGGGGAATGACCTGCAACAATGTGGGGAGCTACAGATTGATTTCACTCCTAAATGTTGATGATAAAATTTGGTGAAAGCTGCTGGCCAAGAGGCTCAGCACCTTTCTCCCTAAACTCATACAACATGATCAGGAAGGCTTTGTCCCAGGTAGAGAAGGGAACCACAACTCTTGCAGGCTTATTACAGTCATTCAAGTAGCCACAATGACATGTCAACCACTGGTGCTCCTAGGAATAGATGTGGAGAAGGCCTTTGACAGGGTCAATTGGGATTTCCTGCAGAAGACATTGTTGCGTTTTGGTATACCAGAAAGATTCCTTCAGGCAATCATGATTTTATATGGTGACCAGAGTGCAAAGTTAGAGTTAATGGGACTCTTTCCCAATTAGGAATGGTATGAGGCAGAGGTGCCCCTTTCTCCCACTTTCTTTATTCTTGTGATGGAGACCTTTTCCAGGCCATTAGAGATCATCCCAGTATTCATGATATTCAGGTGGCGGATAATAAGACCTATTACATTAATGCAGTCTTTGCTAATGACTTGCTCATCATGGTCACCAACCCTGTCGAGGCCTTCCCGCACCTATTAGTTATTTAACTAGTTTGGCCACCTCTCCAATTTCAAGGTCAATCACTCCAAGTCTGAGGCCCTTAATGTCTCAGGCCCCCCTTCTGCATTAGTGACAGCCTTAAGGGCATCCACACCTTTTAAGTGGCAGACATCCCGTATTACTTATTTAGGAGTCAAAACCCCTTCTCAACTTGGAAGACTATTCCATTTCAACTATGTCCCTTTGCTTAAAGATATTCAAACACATTTAAAGTCCTTCAAGATCGCCTATATCTTGTGAATGGGTCGTAAAAACCTCTTACAGACCTTCATCATGCCCAAACTCCTATATGTCCTACAAATCCTCCCCATCTTGCTCCAGATCTTTTTTTTTTTTTTTTTTTCCTCCCAAGACCAATCTTCACAACCTTCCTGTGCAATAGGAAGAAGTTTAGGGTATCCTACAATAAATTAGTATTAAGGAAAGAACATGGTGGCTTTGGTCGCCCAGATGTACTCACCTATTATAGAGCGATCCGTTTGAAAAGATGGCTCCAAATTCAATTCCCCAAATACAGGGTGGAACTAACACATCTTACACATGAACAGAGAGCAGGCCTGTGTTGTCTTTCTGCTGCCTCTTTAGGGGACAGCCCTCTTCTTATAGAAACCATATCAGTTGTACGAACCCTAAACAAGGACTATGACTTGCTTGGTAGTCTATCCCCTGTAATGCCAGCAGGTCTGATCCCCTTTCTTGTAAGACTAGTAGTAACCGATCTTGCACTAGTATGGGACAGGTTCCAAGACCACACATTGGAGGACTTTCTTAGGGAAATTCCTGCCCCAGAAGAAGATCCTCAATCTGCCTTTTAAACCTCCACCCGAGGTAACTTTCTAGACACCTCTAAACTCCTATCTACTTGCAGGCTATTATGTAAATAATTAGGAGAAGTAAAAGATGAAACATGGTTTGAAATGTTAATGCACAAGAAGACTGTCCAACCAAAATTGAACTCACTTTTGTAGTACTCCTTGTTGACACAAGGTAACAAAGTGATCTCTCAATACATAAAGACCTTGGCCACATAACTGAACATTGATTTTTCAGAAATAGGTATTCTGCATATACATTCTCACTCCCATGGGTTCTCGAGATGCATACGGTTTCAGGAACACTCTTATAAAATATTGACACAATGGTACAAAACCTCCAAGCAGATCTACTTAACCCCCCTTAGTGACCACTAATACGTCTTTTTACTGATGTAAACAAAGGAGGTTTTCGCTAAACAGCTGGCTTTAATCAATCATTACATGTACCCAAAATGGTGCATTAAAAAACTTGTCCTGCAAAAAATTTACATTGATGAGAAAACAAAAAAGTTATAGCTCTTGGAATGCGATTAAGGGGCATACAGGACTATGGTGCATGCTGGAGATGTGGGTCTGGAGAAGGCTTGTTAAGCCACATTTTTTGGTTCTGCCTAAAGAAACATACTTTTTGGTTAGAGATTACCCATTCGATTAATAGTATATCCCCCTCCTCTATTACTTTGACCCCAGATGCTGTCCTCCTTTGGTTATACACAACCTCTTGGCAACTGTCTAAAGGGAATCTAGCTACTCAGTGATAAACTTGGCATCAGGGGCAAATAAGGACTACATTGTAGGAAATCTGACCCTGTCGGAACCCTAGATAATGGCTCAGCCCAGAGGCACACCCTGATGGTGGATGCCCTCTGTCCACGTACTTAAGCCTAATTTGCCAGTTTCATCTGATGTATCCGCTGGCTGTCCAGCCTATATGTTATATTTTGATCGTGTCACTGGTCCATCCTACATTGATACCAGACCGTCCTTTAATCGCGTATCAACGTAGTTCCAATTTACGTGATTGTCTGGTACACAGTCTATATACAGTTGCAAGAAAAAGTATGTGAACCCTTTGGAATGATATGTATTTCTGCACAAATTGGTCGTAAAATGTGATCTGATCTTCATCTAAGTCACAACAATAGACAATAACAGTCTGCTTAAACTAATAACACACACACAGAATTAAATGTTACCAGGTTTTTATTGAACACACCATGTAAACATTCACAGTGCAGGTGGAAAAAGTATGTGAACCCCTAGACAAATGACATCTCCAAGAGCTAATTGGAGTGAGGTGTCAGCCAACTGGAGTCCAATCAATAAGATGAGATTGGAGGTGTTGGTTACAGCTGCCCTGCCCTATAAAAAACACACACCGGTTCTAGGTTTGCTTTTCACAAGAAGCATTGCCTAATGTGAATGATGCCTCGCATAAAAGAGCTCTCAGAAGACCTATGATTAAGAATTGTTGGCTTGTATAAAGCTGGAAAGGGTTCTAAAAGTATCTCCAAAAGCCTTGCTGTTCATCAGTCCACGGTAAGACAAATTTTCTATAAATGGAGAAAGTTGAGCACTGCTGCTACTCTCTCTAGGAGTAGCCGTCCTGTAAAGATGACTGCAAGAGCACAGCACAGACTGCTCAATGAGGTGAAGAAGAATCCTAGAGTGTCAGCTAAAGACTTACAAAAGTCTCTGGCATATGCTAACATCCCTGTTAGCGAATCTACGTTATGTAAAACACCAAACAAGAATGAATTTCATGGGAGGATACCACAGAGGAAGCCACTCCTGTCCAAAAAAAAAAAAAACATTGCTGCACGTTTACAGTTTGCTCAAGAGCACCTGGATGTTCCAAAGCAGTACTGGCAAAATATTCTGTGGACAGATGAAACCAAAGTTGAGTTGTTTGGAAGAAACACACAACACTATGTGTGGAGAAAAAGAGGCACAGCACACCAACATTAAAACCTCATCCCAACTATGAAGTATGGTGGTGGGGGCATCATGCTGTGGGGCTGCTTTGCTGCGTCAGGGCCTGGACGGATTGCTATCATCGAAGGAAAAATGAATTCACAAGTTTATTAAAACATTTTGCAGGAGAATCTGCCATCTGTCCACCAGCTGAAGCTCAACAGAAGATGGGTGTTGTAACAGGAAAACGACCTGAACTGAAACAGTTCTGTAAAGAGAAATGGTCAAGAATTACTCCTGACCGTTGTGCACGTCTGATCTGCAACTACAGGAAACGTTTGGTTGAAGTTATTGCTGCCAAAAAAGGTTCAACCAGTTATTAAATCCAAGGGTTCACATACTTTGTCGACCTGCACTGTGAATGTTTACATGGTTTGTTCAATAAAAACATGGTAACATTTAATTCTTTGTGTGTTATTAGTTTAAACAGACTGTGATTGTCTATTGTTGTGACTTAGGGTACTTTCACACTAGTGTTTTTCTTTTCCGGCATAGAGTTCCGTCACAGGGGCTCTATACCGGAAAATAACTGATCAGTTTTATCCCCATGCATTCTGAATGGAGAGTAATCCGTTCAGTTTGCATCAGGATGTCTTCAGTTCAGTCGTTTTGACTGATCAGGCAAAAGAGAAAACCGTAGCATGCTACGGTTTTCTCTCCGGCGAAAAAAACTGAAGACTTGCCTGAATGCCGGATCCGGCATTTTTTCCCATAGGAATGTATTAGCGCCGGATCCGGCATTCAGAATACCGGAATGCCGGATCCGTCGTTCCGGCATGCGCAGATCGGTAAAAATGAGAAAAATGTACAAGACGGATCCGTCGGTCCGCATGACAAGCGGAGAGACGGATCCGTCCTTGCAATGCATTTGTAAAACGGATCCGCATCCGCATCCGTCTCACAAATGTTTTCAGTCAGCAGCAGATCGGCGGATCCGGCGGCCAGTTCCGACGACGGAACTGCCCGCCGGATCACACTGCCGCAAGTGTGAAAGTAGCCTTAGATGAAGATCAGATTACATTTTATGACCAATTTGTGCAGAAATCCATATAATTCCAAAAGGTTCACATACTTTTTCTTGCAACTGTACATGCCCTAAATCTGAAACCTGGTTAACCACCTCCGGACCGCCTAACGCAGATTCGCGTTCCGGCGGTGGCAGCGCTGCGCAGTCTCACACATATAAGCGTCATCTCGCGAGCGTCATCATGCGCATCGCGGGCCGGCAAAAGTTAGAGGGGGGGGTCACGTCAGCAACCTGCTAGCCAATGATCGTCGCTGGCAGGTTGCTGATTTTTAAAAAATCCAATGAGAAGCCAGATAAAACATCATATTAGTAAATATGATGTGTTATATGGCTTCCCTGCTCCTCTGCTGGTCCTTTTTGGGCGGTTGGATCCAGCAGAGGAGCAGGCTTCACAGTGAGTAGCACCAAACACTACACTTAGCCCCAGATCACCCCCCCTGCACCCCAATTAACCCCTTGATCACCCCTTCTTGCCCCTGTCAATCACTAGTGAAAGTTAAAAAAGTGATCAGTGCAAACTCACTTTTTTTTTCACTGGTATTGACTGTTAGGTTTTAGGGATAGTTTAGGCCCCTTGGTTAGGTAGTTTAGGGATCAGTTAGCGCCCAGCCCACCGCACCGCAGTCACTTATTCGCTGATTAGCGTATCGCTAATCAGCTTTTGTACTTTTATAGTGTCTGGAAGTGATCAGAACTGATCAGTCAGCTCTATAATAGTATTAGTGTCATCTTAGTTCTCCCTCCACCCAAAACGCAGTGTTTGCCCGATCACGCCTGATCGGTCGCCCACACGTGCGTTCGCCCACGCCCGCCCCGCCGCAGTGACAATTTTTTATTTTTTTTTTATCACTGCACAATCACTTTACACGCGCTGCGGCGATAAAAAAAAATCTGTTTTGATATTTTTTATCAACCGCAGCGGCCTCCGGTACTTCGCTAGCCTCCCATTTGTAAGACAGGCTTGCTTTTTTTCTTGGGTAGTCTAAGGGAATACCCCTAAATTTAGTTGCCCAAATGTCAAACAGGGGGTATTCTTCTGAAGAGGCCTACAGGCTTCTGACCCAGTCGGATGAGGAATGGGAACCCTCATCTGATGAATCTAGCGGGTCAGAATATGAACCTGTAGAAAGCAGTGGCACTCTGACCCAAAGTTCGGACGAGGAGGTTGAGGTCCCTGATGGCACCAGGCATACCCGGCCCCGTGTCGCTAGACCACAGGTTGTGCAGGATCCGCTTCAAGGGCAGCAGAGTGGGGCTGGCGCTGTTGGATTACGTGGTGAGGCATACACCAGCAGCGCAGCCCTCCCTGGACCTAGTACCAGCACTGCCGTAGAACATGGTGAAGTGGAGAGCACCAGAAGGGCAGTTGAAGCTGGTACGGTGGCACGTGCATTAGTTACCCCGTCGCAGCCACCGCACAGACGGGCCCGTAGAGCCCCTTGAATCCCAGAGGTGCTGGCAAACCCTGATTGGCAGTCCCCAACTTCAGCCGCACCTGTAGTTCCCCCTTTCACCGCCCAGTCTGGAGTTCGGGTTGAGACAGCTCAGATCGGTTCGGCCCTGGGATTTTTTTGAGCTGTTCTTGACTGCGGAGCTCTTGGACTTAGTCGTGGCAGAAACAAACCGGTATGCCACTCAATTTATATCCGCCAACCCGGGAAGCTATTATGCCCAGCCTTTCCGGTGGAAACCTGTCCAAGTTTCCGAAATAAATTTTTTTATGGGCCTTCTCCTCAACATGGGTCTAACCAAAAAGCATGAATCGCGGTCATATTGGTCCACGAACCCAATTAATCACATGCCCATGTTCTCTGCTTCTATGTCCAGGGCACGATTTGAGGCCATCCTGCGTTTCCTGCACTGTAGTGACAATAGCACCTCTTGTCCCAGAGGCCACCCAGCTTTTGACCGGCTCCACAAAATTCGGCCCCTCATAGACCACTTCAACCAGAAATTTGCAGATTTGTATACCCCTGAGCAAAACATCTGCGTAGACGAGTCCCTTATACATTTTACCGGGCGCCTTGGCTTCAAACAATACATCCCAAGCAAGTGCGCCCGGTATGGGGTCAAATTGTATAAGCTCTGTGAAAGGGCCACAGGCTATACCCACAAATTTCGTGTCTATGAGGGAAAAGATCAGACCCTGGAGCCGGTCGGTTGCCCTGACTACCTGGGGAGCAGTGGGAAGACAGTCTGGGACTTGGTGTCACCCTTATTCGGCAAGGGGTACCATCTTTATGTGGACAATTTCTACACAAGTGTGGCCCTCTTCAGGCATTTGTTTCTAGAACAGATTGGCGCCTGTGGCACCGTGCGAACTAGTCGCGCGGACTTCCCCCAACGGCTCGTTACCACCCGTCTTGCAAGGGGGGAGAGGGCTGCCTTGTGTAACGAAGAACTGCTTGCGGTGAAATGGAGAGACAAACGTGACGTTTACATGCTCTCCTCCATTCACGCAGACACGACAATACAAATTGAGCGAGCAACCCGTGTCATTGAAAAGCCCCTCTGTGTCCACGACTATAATGCGCTCATGGGAGGGGTGGACTTCAATGACGGAGAGGGGGGACTTCAATGACCAGATGTTGTCTCCGTATTTAGTTTCCCGACACACCAGACGCTGGTATAAGAAGGTGTCTTTATATTTGATTCAATTGGCTCTGTATAATAGTTTTGTTCTCTACAGTAAGGCTGGGAGAACAGGATCCTTTCTCAAATTTCAGGAAGAGATCATCGAGAACCTCCTGTATCCAGGAGGTTCAGTGGCCCCATCCACCAGTGTAGTTAGCCGTCTACACGAGCGACATTTCCCCAATGTCGTTCCTGGTACCTCAACCCAACCGTCACCCCGAAAAAGATGTTGTGTCTGTAGCAGGAGTGGAATAAGGCGTGACGCCCGCTATTTCTGTCCTGACTGCCCTGACCACCCTGCCCTATGCTTTGGAGAGTGTTTCCGGAAGTACCACACACAGGTACACCTAGCATAGGGATCACATCTCACCAGGACAGGCACACAGGGCTATTAGGGCCCATTCATATACAGCTGCTGCAAACCTCTCCTTTCACCTGGGATAAAGTGCATAATGTACTTCGCCACATCTTTGGGCAATTTGCGCTTTGCACATTGTCCCATATGGAAGGAGAGGTTTGTCCTATAAAGGTGAAGAAAAAAAAAAATTAAAAAAAAATCACCAGTAAGCAAAAAGGTTAATGTTCAGTTCAAAAAGTTAAAGTTTATATGTTCTGTTCAAAAGTTAATAAAATTGTTGCCTTGTGGCCTGGTTTTTTCTTTTTTTTTTTTTAACCTTCCAGGTGGACCAACCGATCGACTAGCTGCAGCACTGATGTGCATTCTGACAGAAGCATTGCGCTGCTGTCAGATTACACACAAGTCGGTGTATGCGGCGCTGCAAGACGAGATTTCTCCTCTGCAGTAAAAGATACGTTTGCCGAGGCATATGAGCTGAGGAGGTGGCGGTGTTCCTATGCTTTGGCAAACACTTTGTATATGAAAAAAAAAAAATCCCGGCAATGATTTATTCATCCACATCGATTGATGGAATGGAGAAATATGGTTTGCCAGGGCATACGAGCTAAGTGGGTATGGATGTTGGGCGGAGCTTCTATGTCCTGGCAGACGCCTTTCACCTCCTTTTTTTTTTTTTTTGGGCAGAGTTTTTTTCATCCACATTGATCGATGCGAATAAAGAAATCTGTGCTGTTCATTTTTTTTTCTTTCAGCCCAGAGGCTGAACGGAAAAAAAAAATCTCATTACCTGTATGCTCACTATAAGGAGAATAGCAGAAACTCCTAATGCTGGCCATACATGTAATGATTGCGGAGACCCTCAAATGCCAGGGCAGTACAAACACCCCACAAATGACCCCATTTTGGAAAGAAGACACCCCAAGGTATTCGCTGAGGGGCATATTGAGTCCATGAAAGATTGAAATTGTTGTCCCAAGTTAGCGGAAAGTGAGACTTTGTGAGAAAAAAATAAATAAAAATCTCTTTGATTTTTATACAAAAATATATTATGTATCTTCCAAACCCATGGAAGATCAAGACGGAAAGCAACAGCATTGACGACTGACAAGATTTTATAAGGCCCAATAAACTTGGGACCCAATTTCCAGGAGGGAACCTTCAGTTTAATATTTCTTGTAGACAACCACACCAGATCACCCACATTCAGGTCCGGACCAGGCATACGTCTCTTATCAGCCACACGCTTATATTTCTCAATCATCTTTCTAAGATTACTCTGAATCTTTTGCCAAATGGTAGACAAAGACGAGGAAAATCTCTCCTCCTCAAGCCAACCAGAGGGACCCCCTCCCGAGAATGTCCCAAACTGCGGATGGAACCCATATGCACCAAAGAATGGTGACTTATCAGAAGATTCCTGACGACGGTTGTTCAGAGCAAACTCAGCAAGAGGGAGAAACGAACACCAATCCTCCTGGTTCTCTGCCACAAAACAGCGCAAATATGTCTCCAGATTCTGGTTGACGCATTCAGTCTGACCATTCGACTGCGGGTGAAAAGCAGAAGAGAAGGACAGCCGAACCCCCAGGCGAGAACAGAAAGCCTTCCAGAATCTGGATACAAACTGCGTGCCTCTATCGGAAACAATATCCGAGGGAATGCCATGCAATTTAACAATATGGTCGACAAAAGCTTGCGCTAACGTTTTAGCACTGGGTAAACCAGGGAAGGGTACGAAATGAGCCATCTTGCTAAAACGGTCCACCACCACCAGAATCACCGACTTCCCTGAGGAACGAGGAAGATCCGTGATAAAGTCCATGGAGAGGTGTGCCCAAGGACGGGAAGGTATGGGTAACGGGAGAAGGGGACCTGAAGGCCGTGAACGAGGGACCTTAGCGCGAGCGCACATCTCACAAGCAGCCACAAAACCCTCCACCGACTTACGAAGAGCCGGCCACCAAAATCTCCGAGCAATGAGATCTACCGTGGCTCTACTCCCGGGGTGACCAGCAAGAACAGTATTATGATGCTCCTTGAAGAGTTTGTGACGTAACTCAGGAGGCACAAACAACTTCCCAGGAGGACAACGGGCAGGTACCTCAGTCTGGGCAGCCTGGACCTCGGCCTCCAAATCAGAATACAAAGCAGAAACAACCACCCCCTCCGCCAAAATGGGACCCGGGTCCTCAGAGTTTTCTCCTCCCGGAAAACAGCGAGAGAGAGCATCAGCCTTCACATTTTTGATCCCAGGGCGGAATGTAACGACAAAATTGAATCTGGAGAAGAACAGAGACCATCTGGCCTGTCTCGGATTCGTACGCCTGGCCGACTCAAAGTACGCCAGATTCTTATGGTCGGTAAAAACGGTGATAGGGTGCCTGGCCCCCTCCAACCAATGGCGCCATTCCTCGAAAGCCAACTTGATGGCCAACAACTCCCTATCTCCCACATCATAGTTTCTCTCTGCCGGGGAGAGTTTTTTAGAGAAAAAGGCACAGGGTCGCCTCTTGGCAGGAGAAGGGCCCTGCGACAAAACCGCACCCACACCCACCTCGGAAGCATCCACCTCAACAATAAAAGGTAAGGAAACATCGGGATGCACAAAGACGGGAGCAGACGCAAAACTCTCTTTAATCTTAGAAAAAGCTGCAAGCGCCTCCTCCGACCAAGAGGAAAAATCGGCCCCCTTTTTTGTCATGTCAGTGAGGGGTTTGACAACAGAGGAATAATTCAAAATGAACTTTCTGTAATAGTTCGCAAAACCCAGAAAGCGCATCAATGCTTTCTGATTCTCAGGAAGCTCCCACTCCAGCACAGCACGGACCTTCTCCGGATCCATGCGAAAACCAGAAGCAGAGAGGAGAAAACCCAGAAATTGAATCTCCGATACCATAAAAACACATTTCTCCAGCTTGGTGTACAATTTATTCTCCCGCAGAACCTGAAAAAGATGATCCTGATGGGTCTGAACATCAGGGGAAAAAATCTAAATATCATCAAGATACACCAATACAAATTTCCCCATTAAATGGTAGAAAATACTGTTAACAAAATGCTGAAAGACGGCTGGAGCATTCATCAGGCCGAAAGGCATAACGAGATTCTCAAAATGCCCGTTAGGGGTAATAAAGGCCGTTTTCCATTCATCCCCCTCTCTGACCCTGACCAGGTTGTACGCGCCTCTCAAATCCAATTTGGAAAAAACCTTGGCCCCAACAATTTGGTTGAAGAGGTCCGGGATCAAAGGAAAGGGATAGGGATCGCGAATCGTGATACGGTTCAGCTCCCTAAAATCTAGGCAAGGTCTCAGAGAGCCATCTTTCTTTTTAGCAAAAAAAAAAAAAACAGCGGCAACAGGTGATTTTGAGGGACGAATATGCCCCTTATCGAGACTCTCAGAGATATAAGTTCACATTGCGATTCTTTCCGGTTGTGAGAGATTGTAGAGGCGTGCTTTTGGCAGCTTGGCGCCGGGAATGAGGTTAATGGGACAGTCAAACTCCCGGTGAGGAGGTAGCTCCTGAACACCGCTCTCGGAAAACACGTCCGGGAAATCGGAGAGAAATGATGGCACCGTTTTAGTAGACACCTCTGCAAAAATCACTGTGAGACAATTCTCTCTACAAAACTCACTCCACTCATTTATTTGCCTTCCTTGCCAATCAATAGTGGGGTTATGTCTAGTGAGCCAGGGTAACCCCAAAACTAGAGGAGAAGGCAATCCGTTAAGGACAAAACAAGATATATCCTCCACATGAGTGTCACCTACCGCTAACCGGATATTGTGAACAATGCCCTTCAGGGATCTCTGTGAGAGTGGAGCAGAGTCAATAGCAAAAACAGGTATATCCTTTACTAATGTGCAAACCTGAAAACCATGCATGGCTACAAATTGAGTATCAATAAGATTGACGGCCGCTCCACTATCGACAAAAATTTCACAAGAAATGACTTTGCTCCCTAGCGCTACCCTGGCAGAAAGGAGAAAACGGGAACTGCAGGTCAGAGGAAAAGCATCAATTCCTACATCAACTTTGCTCAAAGTAGCAGATGAAGCAGAGTTTGATGATTTACCTTTTGAGGTTTTTCTCTTATTATAACTCTTAGTACAGTTCAAGAATTTCCTAGACCGACAAACATTTGCCAAATGACCTATGCCCCCCCCAACAAAAACACACCATTCTCTGAGGACTAAATCCTCTTTTATCAGGGGGAAGTCGACCTAGCTGCATGGGCTCCTCCACAGAGGGAACCGAGAGAGGATGAGGCCCCTGCACACTGAATGAGTCCGCACCACTGCCCCTAGACTGACAATGGCTGGACAGAGAGGTCTCGTTTCTTTCTCTTAGACGGCTGTCAAGGCGTACCGCCAATGACATGGCAGACTCTAAGGACGTTGGTCTCTCATGGAAAGCAAACGCATCTTTCAATCTCTCTGAGAGACCATGAGAGAACTGACTCCGGAGTGCAGCATCATTCCAACCTGAATAAGCTGCCCACCTCCGAAATTCAGAACAATAAAGCTCCGCCGACAGTTTGTTCTGGCATAAAAAACGTAAGTTAGATTCGGCCAGAGTAACATGATCCGGGTCATCATATATCTGCCCCAGGGCCACAAAAAATCTTTCCACGGATCGAAGGGAGGGATCCCCCGATGGCAACGAAAAAGCCCAAGTCTGAGCATTACCCCTGAGCAGGGAGATGACAATCCTCACCCTCTGTTCCTCATTACCAGAGGAATGGGGACACAAGCAAAAATGGAGTTTGCATGCCTCTCTGAAACTAACAAAATTCTCACTGTCCCCGGAGAACGTTTCCGGAAGTGAGACCTTTGGCTCGCAACAGACTCCATGGGCCGGAGCAGAGCCCAATGCTTGAAGCTGAGTCATAGATTGACGGAGATCCGCTACCTCCAAAGAAAGACCCTGCATGCGGTCAACCAGGTCAGAAAGCGGATCCATGTCAAAAAAGGACGGTATGGTGGATTATAATGTCATGACTGTAAGTGAGCAACAAGAGCCTACACAGTGAATAGCAACTGACCGGACCCAAACTAGGGAGGATAAAGGGTGACCCCTGTCAGACCCTAAAAGCTCTCCCTAAGCTGCTAAGCACATATCCAGATGGTGGATTGAGACATGCCCGCGTACCTAAGGCTGATGACCACTGAAACCTTTACAATAGTGGAAGGGGCACGGCCACCGGTGCCCTGCTCAGTATATGGACGGAACCGGGGTCGCCTCGGATCCAGTCAGCAAACAAACAGAAACACACAATGTCTGAACACTTAACTGAAGGAGCTGCAGCTGCAGTGAAAACAGATCCAAAGTCAGCAGACAATATCCGAAGTACTTGCTTCAGCAGAACACAGATCCAGTGAAAAGATATCACACAGGTGAAGATACTCAAGCGAGAGATACAGCTCAAATGAAAAGTATAATCCGCACCTCTACAAAGGAGGGGTGATTTAAAGGCAGCGAAATCAAACACAGGAGGGACAGCTGGGAGGAAGGAAACAGAAAGTAAAGACCTCATCACAGGGGCGGAGAAACAGGGCAGAGGGAATTCCTCTAAGCTCTAGTAGTGACATCATCACAGGGGTGGAGAAACAGAGCTGTGAGAACGTCTCAAAGCTCTGGTAGTGACAAAAAATAGGAAAAGTTGTCTTTTGCCAAGATATTTCTCTCACCCAGCATGGGTATATGTAAAATGACACCACAAAACACATTCCCCAACTTCTCCTGAGTACGGCGATACCAGATGTGTGACACTTTTTTGCAGCCTAGGTGGGCAAAGGGGCACACATTCCAAAAAACACCTTTCGGATTTCACCGGTCATTTTTTACAGATTTTGATTGCAAACTACTTCTCACACATCTGGGCCCCTAGAATGCCAGGGCAGTATAACTACCCCACAAGTGACCCCATTTTGGAAAGAAGACACCCCAAGGTATTTTGTGATGGGCATAGTGAGTTCATGAAAGTTATTTTTTGTCACAAGTTAGTGGAATATGACTTTGTACGAAAAAAAAAAAAAAAATCATCATTTTCCGCTAACTTGTGACAAAAAATAAAAAATTCTAGGAACTCGCCATGCCCCTCACTGGAATACCTTGGGGTGTCTTCTTTCCAAAATGGGGTCATTTGTGGTGTAGTTATACTGCCCTGGCATTCTAGGGGCCCTAATGTGTGGTAAGTAGTTTGCAATCAAAATGTGTAAAAAATGGCCTGTGAAATCCGAAAGGTGCTCTCTGGAATGTGTGCCCCTTTGCCCACCTTGGCTGCAAAAAAAGTGTCACACATCTGGTATCGCCGTACTCAGGAGAAGTTGGGGAATGTGTTTTGGGGTGTCATTTTACATATACCCATGCTGGGTGAGAGAAATATCTTGGCAAAAGACAACTTTTCCAATTTTTTGATACAAAGTTGGCATTTGACCAATATATTTATCTCACCCAGCATGGGTATATGTAAAATGACACCCCAAAACACATTCCCCAACTTCTCCTGAGTACGGCGATACCAGATGTGTGACACTTTTTTGCAGCCTAGGTGGGCAAAGGGGCACACATTCCAAAGTGCACCTTTCGGATTTAACCGGTCATTTTTTACAGATTTTGATTGCAAACTTCTTCTCACACATCTGAGCCCCTAGAATGCCAGGGCAGTATAACTACCCCACAAGTGACCCCATTTTGGAAAGAAGACACCACAAGGTATTTTGTGATGGGCATAGTGAGTTCATGGAAGTTTTTATTTTTTGTCACAAGCTAGTGGAATATGAGACTTTGTAAGAAAAAAATAAAAATAAAAAATCATAATTTTCCGCTAAGTTGTGACAAAAAATAAAAAGTTCAATGAACTCACTATGCCCATCAGTGAATACCTTAGGGTGTCTACTTTCCGAAATGGGGTCATTTGTGGGGTGTTTGTACTGTCTGGGCATTGTAGAACCTCAGGAAACATGACAGGTGCTCAGAAAGTCAGAGCTGCTTCAAAAAGCGGAAATTCACATTTTTGTACCATAGTTTGTAAATGCTATAACTTTTACTCAAACATTTTTTTTTTAATCAAAGACATGTAGAACAATAAATTTAGCGAAAAATGTATATATGGATGTCGTTTTTTGGCAAAATTTTACAACTGAAAGTGAAGAATGTCATTTTTTTGCAAATTAATAACAAAAAAAGGAAAAATGTCAGCAGCAATGAAATACCACCAAATGAAAGCTCTATTAGTGAGAAGAAAAGGAGGTAAAATTCATTTGGGTGGTAAGTTGCATGACCGAGCAATAAACAGTGAAAGTAGTGTAGTGCAGAAGTGTAAAAAGTGGCCTGGTCATTAAGAGGGTTTCATCTAGCGGGGTTGAAGTGGTTAAAGAACACATTAAAGGGCACTTTTCCCTGTGGCTCCTGTATAGTATGTGGCAAAATTATGAAAGGTGCATTTTTTTGTAAGCCACACTACAGGGAACAGATACAACATACACTCGTTTATCAGGTGTACATCTATGGGCATTGTGTACCTTATTAGTTGCCGATGTGGTTTACAGTACGTTGGCAAAACTAAACGTGAGCTAAGGAGGAGGTTTGGCGAAAATCTCTCAGACTTTCGTAATCAGAGGGACACATCTGTGGCACGGCATGTATGTGACATGCATGACGGCAACCCTAATGTGTTGAGAGTGCAGGGGATTGAACAGGTTAAGATGTCGATTCGTGGTGGTGATATTGACATACCCCTGCTTCGCAAGGAAGCGATGTGGACCTTTTAAGTTGCAAATAGTTCATCAGACCTGGTGGGTCCTTTATCAATATACAGTCGTGGCCAAAAGTTTTGAGAATTACATAAATATTGGAAAAGTTGCTGCTTAAGTTTTTATAATAGCAATTTGCATATACTCCAGAATGTTATGAAGAGTGATCAGATGAATTGCATAGTCCTTCTTTGCCATGAAAATTAACTTAATCCCCAAAAAAACTTTCCACTGCATTTCATTGCGGTCATTAAAGGACCTGCTGAGATCATTTCAGTAATCGGCTTGTTAACTCAGGTGAGAATGTTGACGAGCACAAGGCTGGAGATCATTATGTCAGGCTGATGGGTTGAAATGGCAGACTTGACCTGTTAAAAGGAGGGTGATGCTTGAAATCATTGTTCTTCCATTGTTAACCATGGTGACCGGCAAAGAAACGCGTGCAGCCATCATTGCGTTGCATAAAAATGGCTTCACAGGCAAGGATATTGTGGCTACTAAGATTGCACCTCAATAAACAATTTATAGGATCATCAAGAACTTCAAATAAAGAGGTTCAATTCTTGTTAAGAAGGCTTAAGGGCGTCCAAGAAAGTCCAGCAAGCGCCAGGATCGTTTCCTAAAGAGGATTCAGCTGCTGGATTGGAGTGCCACCAGTGCAGAGCTTGCTCAGGAATGGCAGCAGGCAGGTGTGAGCGCATCTGCACGCACAGTGAGGCGAAGACTTTTGGAAGATGGCCTGGTGTCAAGAAGGGCAGCAAAGAAGCCACTTCTCTAAAAAATAAATAAATAAAAAACACATCAGGGACAGATTGATCTTCTGCAGAAAGTATGGTGAATGGACTGCTGAGGACTGGGGCAAAGTCATATTCTCCGATGAAGCCTCTTCCCGATTGTTTGGGGCATCAGGAAAAAGGCTTGTCCGGAGAAGAAAAGGTGAGAGCTACCATCAGTCCTGTGTCATGCCAACAGTAAAGCATCCTGAGACCATTCATGTGTGGGGTTGCTTCTCATCCAAGGGAGTGGGCTCACTCACAATATTGCCCAAAAACACAGCCATGAATAAATAATGGTACCAAAACACCCTCCAACAGCAACTTCTTTCAACAATCCAACAACAGTTTAGTGAAGAACAATGCATTTTCCAGCACCATGGAGCACCGTGCCATAAGGCAAAAGTGCTAACTAAGTGGCTCGGGGACCAAAACGTTGACATTTTGGGTCCATGGCCTGGAAACTCCCAAGATCTTAATCCCATTGAGAACTTGTGGTCAGTCCTCAAGAGGCGGGTGGACAAACAAAAACCCACTAATTCTGACAAACTCCAAGAAGTGATTATGAAAGAATGGGTTGCTATCAGTCAGGAATTGGCCCAGAAGTTGATTGAGAGCATGCCCAGGCGAATTGCAGAGGTCCTGAAAAAGAAGGGCCAACACTGCAAATACTGACTCTTTGCATAAATGTCATGTAATTGTCGATAAAAGCCTTTGAAACGTATAAAGTGCGTGTAATTATATTTCACTACATCACAGAAACAACTGAAACAAAGATCTAAAAGCAGTTTAGCAGCAAACTTTGTGAAAACTAATATTTGTGTCATTCTCAAAACTTTTAGCCACGACTGTACTTACTTTAAGCCAGGCTATGGATATGGGCTGCGAACTGGATTCCCCCAGAATTTAAGCGCGCATGTGCCAACTCCCGGGAACGTCATAGCTCATCGGAGTACTCGACGGCCAGAGAGCGTGAGTAGGAACACGCCTTTTAGTTCTGACTGGCGCGTGTACCAAAGGGTGGGGCTTCTGCTATATGTACTTGGCGTTTGTTCGGCCGCGTATGGCCATCATAGCACCGGAGCCCGTGCACACAACAGTGCGGGGCACTTGTCTTTACACAGGCGTCTTTAATCTAGCTCCTTGAGGATACGTGGCGAATACATGTCACGTGGAAACGTGTAGAGTCAATGTCTTTAGGACACGGTTCTTAAGGCAGGGTGTGAATGAGTCACAACAGTTAGGTGATACTGACAATAAGATAGTGGCAATATGAGAGGATAGCCTATTAACACTGACGTGTATGGGGGTTTTGTTTGTATCCACATGAAATGAACACATAAGTACGGTGCATGTATCTTGGATGATTGGTGATAAAAATAGACCTTTCCAAAGATAACCGTGTGGATTGTTTATGTGTGCTCAGCAAACGCAAGGACTACTGAGGCACATTTATAGTGTGGATTACTGGTTGAGCTATAGACCAGACTCCATCAACCTAGTACAGTCAGTGTGGCTAGCAGTATATAGCTCTCTCAGACCATAGTCAATAAGGATCACAGAGGTTCACTTGTATCACACCTTAGTCTACAAGTATACTGGACCGTGTCCGTTTTTCTTTGCTTGCAGTTCATTAGCAGCACCTTGCTAGCAAGCTAAGAATTATTCCAGACTTTAATGGGTGCAGAGGGTTATACACAAGTCCCATCTGCACTCTTCAAGTCTGGTTGCTTGATGGCCACATATTGTGACATATAGGATTTGCCCTATTTTAAATAGATTTCAATAAACTTTAGTTTTTTCTTTTAATGCGTTCATCAGGCTGTGATAATAGACTTACTAACGAATGTTTACCATATTATTTGATCTGCGTGAGATAGTTTTTGCCCTGATGTAAGGCTCATTCTAAGGCCAGACACATAAGCGAGTTCAATGAGAGAAACTCGCAGTGTGTGTCAGTGAGAGGTCCTGTTCTGTCATCTGCTCCTCCGATAGGATCTCACAGCAATATAGTGAGTTATAATGCTGTGTAACCCTGAGGGTCCGGGAATCTATTGTATTGACATAATGCTGTCAGTGTAAAGGCTCATGTACATGGCTGTACGTACACAGATCGGACCCATTCATTTCAATAAGGGCCGCAAAAGATGGGGACAGCACACTGTGTGCTTTCTGCATCCACACATCTGTTCTGCTGCCCCGCAAAAAAGATAGAACATGTCCTATTCTTGTCCAGTTTACAGACAAGGATAGGAGATTTGTATTGAAGTGAAAAAGAAAATGGCAGCATGCACACACCGGTATCCGTGTTTTGTGGATCCGCGATTTGCAAAATATGGCTGTGTGCATGAGCCCTAATTCAGTAGATTCAGGACTCTCAGGCAGAGGTCGCAATAACGCCTGTACAAGCATCATTGACGCCTGTTCAGGCCATTTTACTCCCTGGAAAAAGTCTAAGGCCTATCAATACACCTTAGACTTTTCCCCTACATTCAGCAGCACAGGGAACGGCACGGGCAGCGCAGCGATGCTGCCTGTGCCTGAAATGACCAATAGCAAAGCTCCATACAGTAAGGAGCTTTACTATTGGATGGTTTGGGCAGGAGCGATACAGCGCCAAGCAGCAGGGGAAGCCGGTGGGAGCTGAAAGGAGGAGGTGCCGGCTCCTGGGACACATGGCTGAAGAGCTGAAGAGGACTCCTCATAGGTGACAAAGAGCCCCGGACATTAAGGTGACAGCACATGTATACATCACACACTGCACCACATACATCACACACATGTATACATCACACACTGCACCACATACATCACACACATGTATACATCACACACTGCACCACATACATCACACACATGTATACATCACACACTGCAACACATACATCACACACGTATACATCCCATACTGCACCACATACATCACACACATGTATACAGTCGTGGCCAAAAGTTTTGAGAATGACACAAATATTAGTTTTCACAAAGTTTGCTGCTAAACTGCTTTTAGATCTTTGTTTCAGTTGTTTCTGTGATGTAGTGAAATATAATTACACGCACTTCATACGTTTCAAAGGCTTTTATCGACAATGACATGACATTTATGCAAAGAGTCAGTATTTGCAGTGTTGGCCCTTCTTTTTCAGGACCTCTGCAATTCGACTGGGCATGCTCTCAATCAACTTCTGGGCCAATTCCTGACTGATAGCAACACATTCTTTCATAATCACTTCTTGGAGTTTGTCAGAATTAGTGGGTTTCTGTTTGTCCACCCGCCTCTTGAGGATTGACCACAAGTTCTCAATGGGATTAAGATCTGGGGAGTTTCCAGGCCATGGACCCAAAATGTCAACGTTTTGGTCCCCGAGCCACTTAGTTATCACTTTTGCCTTATGGCATGGTGCTCCATCGTGCTGGAAAATGCATTGTTCTTCACCAAACTGTTGTTGGATTGTTGGAAGAAGTTGCTGTTGGAGGGTGTTTTGGTACCATTCTTTATTCATGGCTGTGTTTTTGGGCAATATTGTGAGTGAGCCCACTCCGTTGGATGAGAAGCAACCCCACACATGAAAGGGTCTCAGGATGCTTTACTGTTGGCATGACACAGGACTGATGGTAGCGCTCACCTTTTCTTCCCCGGACAAGCCTTTTTCCTGATGCCCCAAACAATCGGAAAGAGGCTTCATCGGAGAATATGACTTAGCCCCAGTCCTTAGCAGTCCATTCACCATATTTTCTGCAGAAGATCAATCTGTCCCTGATGTTTTTTTGGAGAGAAGTGGCTTCTTTTCTGCCCTTCTTGACACCAGGCCATCTTCCAAAAGTCTTTGCCTCACTGTGCGTGCAGATGCGCTCACACCTGCCTGCTGCCATTCCTGAGCAAGCTCTGCACTGGTGGCACTCCGATCCCACAGCTGAATCCTCTTTAGGAGACGATCCTGGCGCTTGCTGGACTTTCTTGGACGCCCTGAAGCCTTCTTAACAAGAATTTAACCTCTTTCCTTGAAGTTCTTGATGATCTTATAAATTGTTGATTGAGGTGCAATCTTAGTAGCCACAATATCCTTGCCTGTGAAGCCATTTTTATGCAATGCAATGATGGCTGCACGCGTTTCTTTGCAGGTCACCATGGTTAACAATGGAAGAACAATGATTTCAAGCATCACCCTCCTTTTAACAGGTCAAGTCTGCCATTCTAACCCAATCAGCCTGACATAATGATCTCCAGCCTTGTGAGTTAACAAGACGATTACTGAAATGATCTCAGCAGGTCCTTTAATGACAGCAATGAAATGCAGTGGAAAGGTTTTTTTGGGATTAAGTTAATTTTCATGGCAAAGAAGGACTATGCAATTCATCTGATCACTCTTCATAACATTCTGGAGTATATGCAAATTGCTATTATAAAAACTTAAGCAGCAACTTTTCCAATTTCCAATATTTATGGCCATGATTGTACATCACACACTGCACCACATACATCACACACATGTATACATCACACACTGCACCACACACGTATGCATCACACACTGAACCACACACGCATACATCGCACATGTATACATCACACACTGCACCACACACATGTATAAATCACACACTATACCACATACATCACACACTGCACCACACACGTTATACATCACACACTGAACCACATACATTGCACATGTATACATCACACACTGCACCACATACATCACACATGTATACATCACACACTGCACCACATGCATCACACATGTATACATCACACACTGCACCACATACATCACACACATGTATACATCACACACTGCACCACATACATCACACACATGTATACATCACACACTGCACCGCATGCATCACACATGTATACATCACACACTGCACCACATACATCACACACATGTATACATCACACACTGCACCACATACATCACACACATGTATACATCACACACTGCACCGCATGCATCACACATGTATACATCACACACTGCACCACATACATCACACACTGAACCACATACATCGCACATGTATACATCACACACTGCCCCACATACATCACACACGTATACATCACACACTGCACCACATACATCACACACATGTATACATCACACACTGCACCACACACATTTATACATCACACACTGCACCACATGCATCACACATGTATACATCACACACTGTACCACATACATCACACACTGAACCACATACATCGCACATGTATACATCACACACTGCACCACATACATCACACACATGTATACATGACACACTGCACCACACACAGGTATACATGACACACTGCACCACACACAGGTATATATCACACACTGCACCACACACAGGTATACATCACACACTGCACCACACACAGGTATACATTACACACTGATGCGTGTAGTGTAGTATATTTAGTGCACTGTGTTGTGAATGCCAGCTATTATAGCCAACTAATAAAGTACAGGGTTAATTCAGCTATATTGGACTGGATTTTATCACTAGTGATGAGCGGGAGGTGCCATATTCGATTTCGCGATATTTTGCGAATATTTGAATATTTGTCGAAATCGAATATTCGTCATTCTATTTACTGAGACTAATATGCGATTTTAATTATTCACGATTTTCTTTTAACTTTATAAGGCAACTTTCCTATTGGTTGCTATGGCTAATATGTATATTTTACGAATATTCGCTATATATTGTTATAACTTTGTTTTTTCGAATATACGTCATATTCAAAAAAACTAAGTTATAGCAATATAGCGAATATTCGTAAAATACACATATAGACTGTAATTTAGCTAATATAGTGCTATAATCTTTCTTTTTTTTATAATTCAATTTTTTTGTCTCTTCTGAACTTTAGTTTTGGAAAAAATTTACACTATAAAAAAAATAAAATACTATAGCACTATATTAGCTAAATTGCAGTCTATATGTGTATTTTACGAATATTCTAAAGAACAAAGTTATAGCAATATAGCGAATCTATTCGTTATTTAGAATATTATTTTTATTTTTATTTTTAATGTGTACTGTTATTCCACTTTGGCATACTGCTCCCCGACAAGCGTCCCTGTCACCATGGGAATGCCTGTATTTTCTAACCCACAGGTGTTCCCATGGTGACGGGGACGCTTGTCGGGGAGGAGTATGCGAACAACTGTACAGATAGGAAAAAATAATGCGAATATTCTAAATAATGAATATATTCACTATATTGCTATATATTCGTTTTTTTTAGAATATTCGTAATTTTTTTTTCCATATGAAAACATGATCCCTTCCTGCTTAAGTTGTTTGTGGGCCAATGACTCATTCACCCACAAGAAAGAAGCAGGGAGGAATCGTGTTTTCAGATGTTAAAAAATTGCGAATATATACCACTATATTCACGAATTAGCGAAGTTGCGATATTCGCGATTAATATTCGCTATTCGAATATTCGAGCTCAACACTATTTATCACTTGGTTATAATTGCCTGATGGTATTTAGTAATGGTCCGCTGCATAAATATCTACCTCTTAGGCCATGTAGCAGAGCAACAAAAATAACAGAAGTGCTGGATCGGGCACGTAAGGGTGGGTTCTTGTCATACTTTCAACATACACTAAAAATGTAAACATTAACGCCTTAGATACCATACTAACAAGAAAAAATTATAATTCACATGGTGCGGTTTCTGCATTGCATGCAGAAATCACACTAATGAAGATAAAAAGAAAAGGAATGTACAGAGAATAACATCTATAAGGGGTTTGACCTATGATATTAAAGGGGAAATAACCTGTGACCATATGGGGGTTGTCTATCTACTTAAATGTCCATGCAGACTACACTATATTGGGAGAACTATGCGCAAGCTTAAAGGGCTTCTGTCACCCCACTAAACCGTTATAGTTTTTTTTTTTGCTTACTTATAATCCCTACACTGCGGTTTATGCCTACATAATCTAATTAATCATTTTGGTCCAGTAGATTTTGTTTAAAACGTGCTTTTAAAATATGCAAATTACCTTGCTACCAGCAAGTAGGGCGGCTACTTGCTGGTAGCAGCCGCATCCTCCGATCCTAAAGACGCCCCCTCCTCATGTTGATTGACAGTGCCAGGGAACGGGATCGTCCTCTGCTGGCCCTGTCTGCTATCAAGATCTTGCGCCTGCGCCGTAACGGTATTCAGTCGGCGCAGGCGCACTGAGAGGCGGCCGCTCGCTCGGCCGCTCCATCCTCAATGCGCCTGCGACGTCACATCTACACCCGGCGCAGGCGCATTGAGGATGGAGGGGCCGCCTCTCAGTGTGCCTGCGCCGATTGAAGACCCGTACGGCGCAGGCGCGAGATTTTGAATGCAAACAGGGCCAGCAGAGAACGATCCCGCTCCCTGGCACTGTCAATCAACATGAGGAGGGGGCGTCTTTAGGATCGGAGGATGCGGCTGCTACCAGCAAGTAGCCGCCCTACTTGCTGGTAGCAAGGTAATTCGCATATTTTAAAAGCACGTTTTTAACACAATCTACTGGACCAAAATGATTAATTAGATTATGTAGGCATAAATCGCAGTATAGGGATTATAAGTAAACAAAAACAAAAAAAAAACGGTTTAGTGGGGTGACAGAAGCCCTTTAAGACTAGAATCCAGGAGCATATTAACAACATAAAGAAAGGCTTGGAAAGTCATAGCGTGTCCATGCATAAAAAAAAAAAAATGCATGGAAAAGATCCTAAGGCGTTATGGTTTGCGGGGATTGAAAAGGTTAAACTGAACTGGCCGGGTGGGGACCCGCTGGCGAACATCAACCGCCGGGAAGTGGACTGGATATATAGAATGAGTTCCCTACAACCGGATGGACTAAACATTGATTTTGATCCGAAACAATGGTTGATTGAATAGTTTGTAGTGAAGCTAACGTATAACACTATGCGGAGGAACAGTGAGAATGGGAGGTTCTACGGATTGCTATAAATCACGTGTCAGGTTTGTGAATAGGGAATTACGTAGGGTGATAGTAGATGTGAGTGCAATGGGATTGGCCGAATGATAACGTGGGTAATGCTAAACAGCGTAATGTTAAGAATAGTGATTTTTTTTTTTGTTACGAGCTGCAGGTAGGAAGGATAAATTCTGTATTATGGAGAGAAGATATAATAACTCCGGTTACATTTGTCAAAAACAACGGAGATTTGAAAGTCTGTTCTAAAGGATTAGGGTTGCTATACTGCGGAGATTTAATATGTGCAATACAGGCAATGCGAAATCATTATATGCAGGAGAAAGACTTAATCAGTACTGAGATTGAGTGCTGATTTAATGCAAGTATAACTAACAGAAATATGGTTGTTTCAATTATATCAAAAATTTTAAGATATATGTATTTTATATTAAAGAGGGGTGGGAGGGGTATGCCTTTTTTGTCATCCCCTACTCATATAAATAGAACGCCCAGAAGTGGGTGTAACATTCGCCCCTGATGAAGCTATTTTGTCGAAACCTGGGTCGGGCAATCTTGTGAACACGGACGACCTGCTGATTGTTCAATGCCTGTTGATTTTATACCTTTGAGTATATTAATATATTGTTGATATATGGAAAGTTAATGGACCTTCACTATGTTCTCCAAACTCTAAAATCCACAGAAGGGTCGTTTTTGGCAAAGATCATCTTCTGTTGGAATCCGGTTGTTCGGCTGCACTAGAAGAGACTGTCATATCCTTACAGCCTATCCGTGGCAGCGCAGCCACCTTTTTGAGTAAACCACTATATGACAAAAATGTGATTTGAGCCCAGCCTGACTGACAGGGAAGAAGCTGAACAATTCTACTAAATTATTTAAAAAGCGTTTACGTCCCTCATTGACTCGAAACTAACAAACTTGCCTGAATAAAAAGTTAAAATAAAGTAATAAATCTTTATTGTGTATTGTCTCTTTAAAAACTGGAATCGGGAACTCACTCAGGTAACTAGAGCGACTCAGGCTAGGGTGTAACCTCAACTAATGGAGGGGAGGCACTAAGGTTAATGTGTACTTTCTATCATGAAAGGCTACCTCACTTAACCCTATTCATCTGGGTAAACACTGTATGAGCAGGTGGTAGCTACAGTGTTACTATCTTGTAACTTAGGAACATAAGTCTCAGTGTAGACACGATATGTTACCAATAAACTGCCTAATGGAGCAGGTTTCACAGATAATTGGGATTTGTATCTAAGGATCGTTTGTTATAATAGCTTCAGATACATAGGGTGTCATAGTTGCGACACCATTTTATTCTATGCACTGGCCCTTTTATATTACACTCCTGCTCATCGCGTTTCTATGCGGTGATAGACCCGCATTTCATCAGGAGCAGGTAGGTATTAGATCAGTTGAGCATATAATATTCGGTACTCACAGAGTGGCAGTATCTAGGCGCTATACCGGCTGTATCGGTCACTCATCCGGCAGCTTCAAATAGTTCTGACCCCGTCCCTCAGCAGACACGGCCTCTGGGGACAGCCAATCGCAGCAGGGGGGTGTCCACAGTCTCCTCCTGCTACCCGGCGTCCGCTATTGGTGTAGTGTATCGCTGCTGGGAGGTGCTGAATGATCGCACCTACATCTTTGGAGGAATCAATTGGCGGCTCTCCTTGTCACTCACATTTTACTGCAGTATACATAAATTGGAGTCCATCCACGTGTCCTTATCCGAAAAAGCAATAGGATCACATTATGGGATTCACTAAAAATGACAATGGAATCACACTCTTGGGGGAGCCTAACAAGCTAGCAAACATAACAAAAATCATAGTAGCAGCGTAATATCTCTTCACATAGTAGGTAAATACCACAAAAGGAAACAGGGAATAGTGTATATAACATTCACTCAAGGGAAAACCAATGGTAGCCCTATACCTACTATGTCTTCATGGAGTCATTTCATATAAAATGATGTCATGTTAGTAGGTAAGAGTGTCACTAGGGTATAGTACATACTGTGGGGGGTTAGCTCTTCTCCGGGGGTCATTCACACAAGTATCTTCGCCAGACACCAAGTTTAAGGTCCAAACATCGCTTTTATTTGGCACCTAAAGCATCGTTCACACACGGTTATAACATGCGGCTTTCCCAGCCCAATGTCCATCAGCCTCCTGGTTGTACAGAGTACCGTTCACACACGGTCTCAAGTCCAGTACCTTTATGGGGGAGTGTGGCCCAGTAGTCTTCCCGACTACGGCCTCGTGACCCTTACACTCACTCACATGCCGTGCTATTGGTGTTTCTGCCTCATTCCTAATGTCTGAAAGATGTTCACCAATTCTTTTCCTGAATTCACGCTTTGTCTTGCCAATGTACTGTTTGACCTCCCAAACAAATGAGTACCATCAAATTCCAATATCCAATAAAATTTTATTAAATTCAATTAAAAAATATATTTCATGATAACAGTAGGGATACAAATGAATTGCGTTATATCTCATGATACATAATTAATAAATATCCATAAAATGGTCCATAACTGTTGTAACAACGGCAGATAATCAATAATATTGGTCTCCTACAAGGGGTTAACCACCTGTTGCTGACTCCTAATCAACTTTTTGTGGGCCAGCTAGAAAGACGTAGGGCATATAGTATATGATATTGGGTCACCCGATGTGGCCTCAGAAATTCCCACCCCAAGAGCGCCTATCTAAATGTGCTTATGGACCCTAAGTTATGACATAGAAGCAGCACAATATTGCAACATTAGGACCTATCCATAGGTGACATACCTGTACTTAGAACAATGAGAGTGACTGGTCCTGCAATGCGCTGCGTTTTTTCCGCACAGGAATCCGCACGGAAAAAACAAGTATTCCGCAACATGCGGCTGGTGTGGTGCCTTCACACGTTGTAGAATTTTCCGCTACAAAATCCGCAGATGTGAATTTTTCAAAGTTACAGTTTTGTTGCGGATTTTGTGTGAATTAGGGATTTAGGTCACAAGCTCAGGGCAAGGACCTCAAAAGTGCTGTTTTCTGAAATACTGCCTGTACCACGAGCCACACAAGAAAGGCAGCAGGAGATTACAGAGGTTAACAAGTGGCTCAAATACTGGTGTAGGAAGGAGGGGTTTGGGTTCCTAGAGTACTGGGCCGACTTCTCTGTCAGCTACAGGCTCTATAGTAGGGATGGGCTGCATCTCAATGGGGAAGGGGCAGCTGTGCTGGGGAGAAAGATGGCTAGAAGGTTGGAGGAGTGTTTAAACTAGGGACTGGGGGGGAGAAATTACATCATAGGAGGGAAAGATAGTGCAGATAGAGACCAGGGGCGAGGTAGTGGGTCTGGGGGAGAAATGAAAGGAGGGACTAGAACAGTTCAGAAGGAAAGGTGTAGGGTAAAAAATATACATAAACCTCTTAATTGTATGTATACTAATGCCAAAAGCCTTACTAATAAAACTGGTGAACTGGAATTAGTGATGTGTGAGGAGAACTATGACATAGTGGGAATAACTGAGACATGGCTGGATGATAGCTATGACTGGGCGGTTAATGTATAGGGTTACAGTCTGTTTAGAAAGGATCATCAAAACCCGAGAGGGGGAGGGGTCTGCCTCTATGTAAAGTCTTGTCTAAAGCCCACACTCCGGGAATATATAAGTGAGGGACATGAACATGTGGAGTCACTGTGGGTAGAAATACATGGAGGCAAAAACAATAATAAATTACTAATAGGAGTTTATTATAAGCCACCTAATATACCAGAGTCCACAGAAAATCTACTACTAAAGGAGATAGACCAGTAACTGAGCAGATTTTGAAATACTCAGACTGGCCCGTCTGGCACCAACAACCATGCCACGCTCAAAATTGCTTAAATCACCTTTCTTTCCCATTCTGACATTCAGTTTGGAGTTCAGGAGATTGTCTTGACCAGGACCACAACCCTACATGCATTGAAGCAACTGCCATGTGATTGGTTGACTAGATAATCGCATCAATGAGAAATAGAACAGGTGTTTCTAATAATTCTTTAAGTGAGTGTAGACTGGGAAACTGAAACCTGGATATCTTATAAAGGAAACAGGTTCTTGGCAATAACCAAAGACAATTACCTTTCCCAACTGGTTCAGGACCCGACTAGAGGGATAGCCATACTGGACTTAGTATTAACCAATAGACCTGACAGAACAACAGATGTGCAGGTCGGGAGACACCTGGGAAATAGTGACCATATAATAATAACCTTCCAATTGTCATTCAAAAGAATGTTTCTTCAGGGAGGCATAAAAATACCAAACTTCAAAAAACCTAAATTTACATGCCATTGGTCTAACTAACTGGGACAAAGTCCTCAAAAATAAAAATACAGCTACAAAATTCGATATTTTTAAAGGCATCCTAAACTCTAATTGTGAGAGGTACACACCTTATGGGAATAAAAGGTTAAGGGACAAGAAAAAAACAATGTGGATAGATAGAAATTTAAAGAAAGCAATAAATGACAAAAAAACAAGCCTTTAAAATCACTAAAACAGGAGGGTAACCAGGAAGTACTGAAAAACTAGAAGGAAAAAAATATAATATGTAAAAGACAAATAAAAGCATCCAAACTAGAGTCAAAGAGAGTAAAACTAACCCTAAAATGTTCTTCAATTATTTAAATGGTAAAAAGTATAAATCTGAAGGTGTTGGCCCTTTACAGAGTAATGAGAGGGAGTTGCAGAGAGCGATGCTAAAAAAAAAAGTAAAGAAAAAAAATGTACTTTTTTTTTTCTCCACTGTTTTTACTGAGAAAAATAAACTGTCAGATGAAATTCAGAATGTAAAAGTAAATTCCCCATTAAAAGTGCCCTGTCTGACCCAAGAAGAAGTGGAGCTGCGTCTTAAAAATATGAAAATAGACAAATCGCTGGAACCAGATGGCATACACCCCCATATCCTAAGAGAATTAAGTAATGTCATAGCCAGACCCTTATTTCTGATATTTAAGAACTCTATAATGACAGGGAGTGTTCCACAGGATTGGTGCATAGTAAATGTGGTGCCAATATTCAAAAAAGGTCCAAAATCAGAGCCCGGAAACTATAGGCTGGTAAGTTTAACATCTGTCGTGGGTAAACTGTTTGAAGGTTTTCTAAGAGACGCTATCTTGGAGTACCTCAATGAAAATAAGCAAATAACGCCATGGCTTTATGAGGGATCAGTCATGCCAAATTAATTTAATCAGTTTCTATGGGGAGGTAAGTTCTAGACTTGACTGCAGCAAATCTATGAATGTTGTATAACTGAATGGGTAGATGTCTTTTTTTTCAGCCTTATAAACTATGTTACTATGCAATAATGTTGCAGATTTCTGTGTAGATGACATCTCCTTTGAAATGGAGACATTCAGCTACAGGAAATCCTGATCATTCTGCAGCAGAACAGAACGCGGGTATTGACACTTTTCATCCTCTATAGGCTAAGGCTAGGTCTACACGACAACGTGTCGTTGCGCGACACATAGGGCACAACTACACTGTAACATTTGTTGTGGGACAATTTTTATAATGATAGTCTATGGTGTCGCAAGGCCACATGCTGCGACGCGACAGTCGCGTCGCAGTCGCAGCACAACACTAAGACTATCCTTATAAAAATTGACGCCCGACATTGGTGCGACAAAACGTCGTGCAACAAATGTCATCGTGTAGACCTAGCCTAGCCTAACATGGAAATGTCTTTATGGTGCGTAAAGTGTGAAGGCACCCTAAGGCTGGGTTCATATGTGTCTGATTAGCAGGGGGGGGGGGGGAATGCAGCAAAGGGTGCATGCATACCGTGTGGATTTTGTTGCAGAAAAGCTGCATATTAGACAGTGTCATTCTTTGCATTGGAAAGAGTGAAATTCGCATTATTGACATGCTGCAGATTGAAAATCCACAATACCACAGCTTTTTCTGCTGCGTTTTTTTTTTTTTATGCAGCATGGGCATGGGAATTCTGAAATTCTAATCCAATTTGCTGGTACTGTACAATGCTTCTGATTTGCACTCGAAAATCTGCAACACTAGTTCCGCAGCTACTGTCAGTCACAGGTGAATCCAGCCTAATGCCTCATTCACACAGTCAGTGTTCAGTCAGTGATTTCCATCAGTGATTTTGAGCCAAAACCAGGCTCGGCTCTAAACACAGAACAGGTGCTGATCTTCTCCTTATACCTTATGTCTGTGGAGGCTCCAGTCCTGGTTTTGGCTCACAATCACTGATGGAAATCACTGACCAAAACACGGACGTGTGAATGAGGCTTAAATGTAAAACCACAAGTAGTGTAGTGTAAGCTGTGGGATTGTGAGAGAAATCTGCAGTATATGCAGTAGCAGTGTCCATGGTGAAAGCTGTGTATAACTTGACCTGCTCTGTTGATTTTAAATTTGCAATATTTCCGTACTATTTGGTGTGTCTGGCCTAGGAGCTTGTGCCCACTTACAAAAAAAAAAATCTCGCAAGATCCTAATTTGTGGGGGGTTTTTAACGCCTGTGTGACAATACTTTGTTGCACTGGCGTTTTTACACAGCCCTCGCCATTCATTTCTCCGGAGATAGCTGAGCGCTGTACTCGGCTATCTCCGACACTCCCAGAAAAAATGAATGGAGCAGTGGTGCGCATTTTTGACCTGCTGCTCCGTCCAGTTCAAGGGGGGCTCCACAGGGTACAGTCCCTGGTCTCATGATTGGTGGTGGTGCAGAGGTAGGAACCCCACCTATCCTGTGGATAACTTTTTATAACCGAAATACCCCTTTAACTGGGTTTTCCCATCTCAGACAATGGGGGCATATCGCTAGGATATGCCCCCATTGTCTGATAGGTGCTGGTCCCATGAGAACAGAGCCAGGAAATGAAGAGAGGGCGCACTGCGCATGCGCAGCCGCCCTCAATTAATTTATATGGGGCCACCGAAAATAGCAGAGCGCTGGCTTGGCTATTGCCGTCTGCCCCATAGAAATGAATAGGAGCATGGGCCTTGCATGCGTGATGCGCTCCCATTCACTTCTATGGGAGCAGTGCTTAGTGGTGGACGGACCCCGGGAAATTCGGGGGCCTCCAGCCACAGCACTGCCCACTTCGTTCTCGTTGTAGATGCGGGTCCCGTGTTTTGAATCTGGTCAAACTGCCAGTTCGGTTGATGTACTGCTCCAAATCAATGTTAAATGAATACGTGCATGGAAAGATCAAACTGAGACACACACACCTGGCAGTCAAAGCAAGATCTCTGGTTTATTGCTGAACAGCAGACAGTATATAGGACAGCAAATATAGAACAGGAAGGAGTGGGGGTGTAAGGTGGCGTATATCTTTTCTATTGGCTATAAACTCTGTATTTTCTGTCACATCTACAGTTGCAAGAAAAAGTATGTGAACCCTTTGGAATTATATGGAGTTCTGCACAAATTGGTCATAAAATGTGATCTGATCTTTATCTGTCACAACAATAGACAATCACAGTCTGCTTAAACTAATAACACACAAAGAATTAAATGTTACCATGTTTTTATTGAACACACCATGTAAACATTCACAGTGCAGGTGGAAAAAGTATGTGAACCCCTAGACTAATGACAGCTCCAAGAGCTAATTGGAGTGAGGTGTCAGCCAACTGGAGTCCAATCAATGAGATGAGATTGGAGGTGTTGGTTACAGCTGCTCTGCCCTATAAAAAACACACACACCAGTTCTGGGTTTGCTTTTCACAAGAAGCATTGCCTGATGTGAATGATGCCTCGCACAAAAGAGCTCTCAGAAGACCTTCAATTAAGAATTGTTGACTTGCATAAAGCTAGAAAGGGTTATAAAAGTATCTCCAAAAGCCTTGCTGTTCATCAGTCCACGGTAAGACAAATTGTCTATAAATGGAGAAAGTTCAGCACTGCTGCTACTCTCCCTAGGAGTGGCCGTCCTGTAAAGATGACTGCAAGAGCACAGCGCAGACTGCTCAATGAGGTGAAGAAGAATCCTAGAGTGTCAGCTAAAGACTTACAAAAGTCTCTGGCATATGCTAACATCCCTGTTAGCGATTGTAGATATGTAAAACACTAAACAAGAATGGATTTCATGGGAGGATACCACAGAGGAAGCCACTGCTGTCCAAAAAAAAACATTTCTGCATGTTTACAGTTTGCACAAGAGCACCTGGATGTTCCACAGCAGTACTGGCAAAATATTCTGTGGACAGATGAAACCAAAGTTGAGTTGTTTGGAAGAAACACACACTATGTGTGGAGAAAAAGAGGCACAGCACACCAACATCAAAACCTCATCCCAACTGTAAAGTATGGTGGTGAAGGCATCATGGTTTGGGGCTGTGTCAGGACCTGGACGGATTGCTATCATCGAAGGAAAAATGAATTCCTAAGTTTATTAAGACATTTGCAGGAGAACCTAAGGCCATCTGTCCACCAGCTGAAGCTCAACAGAAGATGGGTGTTGTAACAGGATAACGACCCAAAGCAAATCAACAACAGAATGGCTTAAACATAAGAAAATACGCATTCTGGAGTGGCCCAGTCCGAGTCCTAACCTCGACCCGATTTGAGATGCTGTGGCATGACCTCAAGAAAGCGATTCACACCAGACATCCCAAGAATATTCCTGAACTGAATCAGTTCTGTAAAGAGGAATGGTCAAGAATTACTCCTGACCGTTGTGCACGTCTGATCTGCAACTACAGGAAACGTTTGGTTGAAATTATTGCTGCCAAAGGAGGTTCAACCAGTTATTAAATCCAAGGGTTCACATACTTTTTCCACCTGCACTGTGAATGTTTACATGGTGTGTTCAATAAAAACATGGTAACATTTAATTCTTAGTGTGTTATTAGTTTAAGCAGACTGTGATTGTCTATTGTTCTGACTTAGATGAAGATCAGATCACATTTTATGACCAATTTGTGCAGAAATCCATATCATTCCAAAGGGTTCACATACTTTTTCTTGCAACTGTATGTGCAAGATGAAGTTCTCCCCTCCCCCTTCTAGATTGGGGAAGCTGCTTGCTTGAGATGAACAGAAACTGTCTTGAGGTACATAATGAAGTATGATTTTTAATATATAAGATTCTTGTTCTAGGCGTTGGCTGGGTGCCTGGCTGCCTTTTTAGCTAAAGTATAGTTCTCAACAAGCAAGTATCCATTTTGTCTAAATATTCCATAACAGTCCACCCTTTGGAGACTTTCCCTTGCCTAGCGAATCCCCTGGGCAAACCCTTCGTATCCTCTTCACCCTCAGTGGCGACAACACACCCCTTCTAGCTAGGCTCCCGGTTGCTCGGACTTGTGATAATACCCTGGGATTCATCTTACCCTATCTCTACACGGCATCATAGTGAGGAGGGGGAACTGTGTTGAATGGCGTTTTCTTTTGTTCTTCCTCATTGTAGAGAAGCATGATAGGTTGCTCATCAGCTTTCTTCATTCTTTTTGAAAGGCGGGTCACACAAGTAAGAACATGCTTAATTACTATATTTATCACCAATCGTATTAGGGCTACCTGTAATATTCCTTGGACAATTCCCATGAGCCAACCCGCAATACCTTTAAACCAGTTGGCGGGGTTAAGAAAGGAGAAGGTATCAGACCACCATGTATCTTTATCAGCTTTATGTGCTTCCAGCCATTTATCTCTTAGATCCGCCATTTTCTCTACACCCACCTTAACTTGCAAATTACCCTGAGGGTCTATGTAATGGCAACAAGCGGTTCCCACAACCTGGCACATACCTCGATCTTTGGCTGTAACATAGTCTAGAACTAATGTGTGCTGGTTGGTGACAACGATCAACTGGTTCTGCACGATGTTCAAAAGTCTCATCACTTCCCATATTTGATCATCTAGATAATCAGTTGCTACCACCAAATGATCGCACATCTGCACTATCATGGGATATATGAAAAGGGTACTGAGAACTTTATTGGGAATGCTCATTTCTGCAACATGTGGCTTACCGTTTAGTCTGGGTGTGTTATCTTTGGCCCTACGGTTAAAGGTGTGTTTAGGAATAGCATTTATGTCAATTTTAGAGTGTGGTACTATAAAGGTGGCAGGAGTAAGCCTGGCAATGGTGCACAGTCCTGTGACGTTCTGGGATAACCATTTGTACACTTTGTGTCCACAAACTAAGTATATGTCCTCTGGAACTGCCACTGTTGTGCTATTGAATAATTGGGTAATTAATTTGGCTAATTTTGTCCCTTTTGCCAGCTCATATCCTTTTAACTGACCTTCGGTGTTGTTAGCTAATATACCTGTGATAAGGTCCTGTACAGTACGGCGGATATTTTCCGTTTTCGGCATCTACACCAATACACTGCACATGGCTGTCTGTTTTTGAGTCGTTGCAACCTGAGTGTATGTGCGGACTAAATGGCATGCCTTTAGTTTGTACTTTGAGACAATAACAGTGTGTCCAGCTAGGAAAACATCTAACATTAGCCCAGTATCCCTCTTGCCAGGGGATAGAGCTATAATCTATCGAGGGTCCTGATCTGTTTATCATAAGCCATGGGGCATCTTCCCACCACCCTGCCACAGACAAGGACACTTCCCTGTCCTTATCTTTACTGGATTTAACTTGGTATATGGGTCAAAGTTATGATAAGTAGGTGGATCCTCATGGCTTATTGTCGTCAGGACGGCCTTTACTCTTTTACAATGTGAGGCGTGGATCCAAGTATGCCTTCGAGTTTCACGGAAGTTGGGATAGTCAACAGCACTTGGTAGGTTCCCTTGTATCATGGTTCAAAGGTGCTTCTGACGTGTTTCTTGACTACCACCCACTCTCCAGGTTTCAAAGTGTGGCTTCCTTCTAGGGAATCTGGATCTGGAATGGAAGAGAGAACTTGTGCATATATGTTAGACAATTGTTTGCTCAATGCGATCACATATTTTGCAACAGATTCATAATGCATTTGTAGCTGCTGCGGAAAATACTGTCCCATTCTTGGCCCTGTCCCAAATAGGATCTCGTATGGGGTCGGTAAGGGATGTGAAACGCTAGGTGTGACCCTACCATCTTCCAGACGTCTTGGGTTAGACTAGCAGTGAATGCTGGGCCCTGATCACTCTTAATGACCTCAGGTACCCCGAACCTACAAACAGTTTCCTGCATTAGTTTCTTAGCAGTGGTGGTGGCTGTCTGGTTTCGGACAGGGTAAAGCTTCTGGCCACCCAGAGAACAAGTCTATCATTACTAGCACATATTGAAACCCTTTGCACATTGGCATCTGGATGTGGTCGATTTGTATCCTCTGAAAGGGATATAAGGCCTTTGGGAGACATTTTCGGGGCGTGGGCTCAGTTCTGCCAGGGTTACATTCAGCACAGATGAGGCAAGACTGGGTATGTCTTACCAGGACCGGTGTGATTCCTGGGGCCACCCATATTTTGTCAATTAGTTCTTTCATGATGGTTTGGGATTGGTGGGTGGGCCCATGAGTTACTGAGGCTATTAGGGGATAGAGGGCTCTGGGTAGGCACACTCTCTTTTCTTGTGTCCAGATTCTTCTCCAAGAGCTGACTCTTTCAACCAGGTTTCCTTTTCCATGGGAGTTGCCTGTTTCTGCATTTCTTTCAGTAAGTCCAATGTGACTTCTTTTTGTTCCAGGTCTTCCTGTGCTACCATAATCTGGTCTGATTGGACTATTTCCTCTTCCACTGCTGCTTTTCTGGCTGCTTGTTCATCTAAGGCATATCCTCTGGCCTCAGAGGTGTCAGCTCGAGTATAGGCCTTTACCTTGATAACTGCCACTTGGGTGGGCAGGAGTACTGCTGCCATTAGAGCCGCTACTGCTGAAGCATTCTTGATTGGGGTTCCTGCGGCTGTGATGTAATCCCGGGCTTTTCATACTACTCCAAAGTCATAAACCACTACAATGGCATAGAGTCTGTGTAGATATTGACAGCAGAGTCTTTTGCCATGAGGCAGGCTAGAGTGAAGGCAATGAGTTCAGCCTCCTGTGCTGACTGGTCTGGGCGCAATTGTCTTGCACATAGCACCTCATGCTCACTAGTGACTGCCATGCCTGTATGGAACTTCCCCTTGTCATCGGCGTACCTTGAGTCGTCCACAAAGAGAGTCCAATATGGGTTTATCGTTGTAGTGTCTTGGACTGATGGTGGAGTCCCTACTTCAGCTTCCATCATTGTGATGCAATCATGTTCTTGTTCCTTGTAAAGAGAATCGTTTGAGGTCCATAGTTCTTCTTCCTGAAGATTCTCTTCAGCATGTAGATCAATAAAATCTTCAGAATCTCCAGTATACTCCCCACTTGGAAGAGGAAGGAGTGCAGCAGGATTGAGGATGTGGCACCTCTGAATGGTGACATTATCTGGCAGGAGCAGACTACACTGGAGTCGGATGTGGCGTTGTGCAGTGAGGTGTTTAGGTTGAGTCTGCTGAAGGATGGCAGAAATGTCATGGGGAGCCAGAATAGTGAGGGAATGACCAAGTACAATGTCAGATGTGACGTCCAGAAGAGAGCTGGCAGCATGGATGGCTCTGACACAGGAAGGGCGGCTCTGACTACGGGGTCAAGGCGTTTAGAATAGTAACCCAGGGGTCTATTGGGACCATGAGTTTGAGTAAGGACTCCACTGACGTGGACTTGTGGCGTTCCATGACATACAGTCGGAAGGGAAGGTTGTAGTTGGGGATGCCAAGAGCAGGGGCAGATGCAATGGCGGCCTTCAATAACTGAAAGGCTTCTCCGGCCTCCATTATCATCTGGAAAGGAGTAGTAGCATTGCGGGGTATACAGTCATATAGGGGCTGCATAAGGACAGAAGCATCAGAGATCCAGGGTCTGCAATAGGAGATGAGTCCCAGAAAAGTTTTGCAGCTGATGAGGGGTGTCCGGGAGTTGGATGTCGGAGATGGCCTTTTTTATCTGGCATCAGTGAGGTGTTTGCTACCTTGAGAGAAACAATGACCTAGGGAGACAATCTTTAGGGAGTGTAATAGCATCCTGTTGTGAGACAGAAAGCGGATATTGCTCTTTGTATGGTAGGACTTTGGAGTTCTTCAGGGTCACAGTGACTAGTGGGACATTAAGGCGTCTGACATCCTGGGATCCTTTGGCCCAGACAGTATCGGGGATGAGGTGCAAAATGGTTTGCAGCGAATCCCCTTGCTCATATGAATCAGTGCAGAATTTTATTGTCAGACATCCGGCAGCAGTGGGCGTCACATAATTTAAGCGAAAACCACCAAGACAGAGAAACAAGACAATTTCTTATCAGAAAGAGGATCTTAAACTTAGAACGGGAGAAGCTAGCATTTCTTAAAAGAGAAGAGGGGGGGGGGGTCAACTGATCCCCCGCAGCTGCACGTAGCTGTCCTGCAATGTGGTGGATTGATCTGCTAATTTAGCTTTTGCCTATTTCTGTAGTTGCTCTATAAAGTATTCCCCAGACTTATGATCCTGGGGTTCAAAGTTCTGACCCCTCAGCTCAGGGATGGGAATGTGGTCCATTATCAGTGAGGAGTATTCGCCTGTCTTGTTCTCCACGATGCTTTGCAGGTCTGACCATGTGCATCCATAGGTTTGGTGCACCTGAGACAGTTTCCTGAAAAAGGGTATTGGGTTTGTCTCAGGATCAGGCAGTAAGTTCACTATAGTGAACAACTGTTGTGGAGTAAAAGACACATATTTGGGCGGGCCCTGGGGACGTGTTAGTGCCAGGGCTTCCCTAAGGGTTTTGTAATTGCCCCTCTCTAGATCTTGCATGTTTCTTTGCAATGCGGTAATCTGAAACTGGAGGGCGGTGTTTGGGTTCTGTGCAGCAGGACTACGCTCGTTCCATGGTGCCATTTGGGGAGGGGCGGGAGTCCTTGTGTCACGAGGGTATCGAGAACCACGCCTGACTCCGTTATACCCGGGGTCAGGAAGTCGCAGCGGTTGGCTGCACGCTCTATTTAAGATAGGGCTGTTTTCCTTATGGTAGCTTTCTGAATCAACAGTCAGAGAACGCAGCAACACAGCTCCAGTGGGTCAGGATAGATGTCCAGGCAGGAAGCTCTATCTCTGGCAACCAGAGAAGTATGAGAGAGGAATATAAGGAGGTTTGGGAGTGCTGGACAAGGAACAGCTGAGGAGAAGGAGCTACGGATCCCTGAGTGAGCCAAAAGGGGGGGGGGGGGTCACTCAGGGATCCGTAGCTCCTTCTCCTCAGCTGTTCCTTGTCCAGCACTCCCAAACCTCCTTATATTCCTCTCTCATACTTCTCTGGTTGCCAGAGATAGAGCTTCCTGCCTGGACATCTATCCTGACCCACTGGAGCTGTGTTGCTGCGTTCTCTGACTGTTGATTCAGAACGCTACCCTCCGGATCCCTGTTGGACCTTTGTGGACAGTTGTTGTCGTCCACCTGGGTGTTTGTGTTTGTCTGTGTTTGTCTGTCCTCTCCCTGGTGTTTCCCTCTTAGTGCAGTGGTGAGGACTAGTGATCCCACTGGCCCGTTCACTATCTAGGGCTCATTTCAGGGAAAGCCAGGGTTTTGGCACGTGATCGCCGCACGGGTGAGGAACCCGTCTAGGGACGTCAGGGCAGTCAGGTGCCAGCCGCAAGGTGAGTTAGGGGTCACCACCTTTCCCTCTCCCTTAGGCAGGGCTTTCCCTGTTTTCCTCCCTGTGCGTGACACCGGTCATTACACCTTGTGCCCGACACAGATTCTGCCGCCTCGTCAGACTGCGTTTGGTTGGGCTCTTCTGTCTGACCTCCCACCATTATGGATGTGGGGGTCGTGATCTGACTGGGAGTCATAAAAGTGCCATCCGTGTTTATCATCGGCTACAGCGCATAGACCACCAGGACACTAGGGGTGATGGTGGGATCCGGGCCAACGGAGTTTAAAGGTCCAGGCATGGGCGTTGGCTGTGGAAAAGATGGCGTCGTAGCGGGGACTGATGAGACGTGTTGGGGAACTACAGAGGTGTGATTTTGTGGGCGGGCTTCTGTTGACCGCACACTTTACAAGTCCAGCCTTTTTCCTGTCTGATGGCGCCATTATAGGGTGGTGGCTGCTCGCGCCCAGTTGATATACTGGGTTTACACTTGTATCTCCGTCTGCTTTCATCATAATTTAGTTCTCCCCCGTCTTTTCAAAAATTCCTTACTACAGTTCAACCACACACAGACGGTATCTATTAACTTTTCGTACTCCAACTTCCCTCTTTTCTCATTTAACAACGTCTGCCACGTAGCAGGGCAGTGTGTCACCTTTTGGTATGTTATACATTTAACATGCTTAAACATTTAACATGCCTTTTTGCCTCTGCGGTCCGCCACATACTGGTCGGGTGAACAGTAGCCCTTCGGGACACTTTCCTCATTTCCCATCTTCTGGATCCTTCACCTTGTTCTGGACAACACAGAAACCTGATATACAGGTGAAACTCGAAAAATTTGAATATCGTGCAAAGTTAATTTTTTGCAGTAATGCAACTTAAAAGGTGAAACTAACACATGAGATAGACTCATTACATGCAAAGCGAGATATTTCAAGCCTTTATTTGTTATAATTTGGATGATTATGGCTTATAGCTTAAGAAAACAAAGTCACAATTTTGATGTACCCTTTGCTCAGGGGGTATGGATAGATTAGCTGACCAGAGTGTGACACTTTGAACCTAGAATATTGAACCTTCTCACAAAATTCTAATTTTAAGTAGCATTGATGCAATTCTTTTTAATTTGCATTACTGAAATAAATAGACTTTGGCACAATATTCAAATTTTTCGAGTTTCACCTGTAACACATTGAGCCTATTGAGTCCCACACACTCTGGGTAGACACTGGCCGGTCTCCTCCCTTCTGTCATCTCTCGGTCACAACACCGGGGGGACCGATTGACACAGGCACTTTAGAAGACCTTAGGGTTTCTATCAGTCTGTGTTTCCGTTACAAAGGGTCGCACATTAAAAACTATAAACCACAATACATCAAGGAAGAACCCTTGCGTAATGTCCCATCGTCTCTCGCACCTACTGGAGCCGTCTGAAGACCTCTGTATAGAGTAATCACTGGACATGATGACCTTTGAGTCCCGGTCAAGCACACTCTGGGCTGCTGTGGACCGCTCTCCCCCATCTGTGATCGGCTCCACTTTGGAGATTTGAGTCAGACACTGGGCTGCACTCCGATACAGGCTAATAGGAGAACTCCATGTCTCAGTCAGTGGTCAACAGGGTCTTCACAACTTATAAACACAACACAGTACATCAAGACTTTAAAACACATGGAGTTCTTACTTTCATGCCTTCGAGGATGCCCCAAGCTGATACGGCACCCCTCCCTCAGGCAGGCACAGATGGACTACACCAAAGGACACATGGAGGTAAGATGAGACAGTTTTCTTGCCTCTTATCATGGGCCTGCAGTCCCGGTGTCCATTAGTGAGGTCCTCCTCGTCTGGTCTCTGGGGGTGCTGGATCAGGGGATCCTATCGTCGAGCCCCACGTTGGGCTGCCAACTGTTTTGAATCTGGTCAAACTGCCAGTTCGGTTGATGTACTGCTCCAAATCAATCTTAAATGAATACGTGCACGGAAAGATCAAACTGAGACACACACACACCTGGGAGTCAAAGCAAGATCTATGGTTTATTGCTGAACAGCAGACAGAATATAGGACATCAAATATAGAACAGGAAGGAGTGGGGGTGTAAGGTGGCGTATATCTTTTCTATTGGCTATAAACTCTATTTTCTGTCACATCTGTGTGCAAGACGAAGTTCCCCCCTCCCTCTTCTAGATGGGGGAAGCTGCTTGCTTGAGATGAACAAAAACTGTCTTGAGGTACATAATGAAGTATGAAAGTAAGATTCTTGTTCTAGGTGTTGGCTGGGTGCCTGGCCGCCTTTTTAGCTAAAGTATAGTTCTCAACAAGCAAGTATCTATTTTGTCTCAATATTTCATAACACCCGCACCTATCAGACAATGGGGGCATATCCTAGCGATATGCCCCCATTGTCTGACATGGGAATACCCCTTTTAGGGTGGATTCACACTTTGCATACGTGATGCAGAGTTTTGGTTGCTGAATCCAAACTGAAATTCTGGAACAAAATACAGCAGATTGTTAGTAAATGGGGTAAAAAGTCCTTGTCAGATTGCTGTCATGCTGCACGTTTCCAAATCCTACCGCAGCCTGCCCGATCTGCTGTTGAAAAAACACTATGGATTTCATTCATTGTAAGGCGTAATAAATGTGGCTCAATCCACAATCCATATAGTAACACAAGCGGATTTCATTACAGATTCTCATGCAGGTTTCACAGTATCATTTTTAGGGCTCATGCACGCGACTGTATTTATTTTGCGGTCTTCAAAACACAGATCTACAAAAAATACGGATGATGTCCGTGTGACATCCGTATTGAAGCCGTTTTTTTTTTTTTTGCAGATCCATTGTAAGGGCTCATGCACACGACCATATGTATTTTGCAGTCTGAAAAAATACGGATGACGTCCATGTGCATTCCGTATTTTGCGGAACAGGACAGCTGGCACCTAAGGGTACTTTCACACTAGCATTTTTCTTTTCCGGCACTGAGTTCCGTCCTAGGGGCTCTATACCGGAAAATAACTGATCAGGTATATCCCCATTCATTCTGAATGCATCAGGATGTCTTCAGTTCAGTCACTGAATGGCGTTTTGAATGGAGGAAATACCACAGCATGCACCCGCAGAACCAGATACCACAGTGCAGCACAAAATACCGCCCCCGCAGCATGCTGCGGTATTATCTCCATCCAAAATCCCAGATCAGTTGCCAGAATGCCGGATCCGGCATTAATTTACTCTGAAATGTATTAGTGCCGGATCCAGCATTAAAAATAGTGCAATGCTGGATCCGTCCTTCCGGTTTGCACATGTGAAGACCATAAAAAAAAAAAAAAAAAAAAAAAACATCCGGTTGTCTGTATGACAAATGGACAGATGGATCTGTTCTTGCAATGCATTTGTGAGACGGATCCGGATCCGTCTACAAATTCTGTCCAGTTGCATGCAGATTGGCTGATTCGGCGATGGAACTGCTTGCCGGATCACTCTGCCGCAAGTGTGAAAGCAGCCTAATACGTTTTTTTGTGGTACGGAAATATGGACATATAGAAACGGAATGCACATGGAGTAACTGTTTTTTTTGCTGACTTATTGAAATGAATGATTCCATATAAGAAACGGACACGGAAAGAAAATACGTTCTTGCGCATGAGGCCTAAGGCTGCGTTCACACGGGCGAGATTTCCGCGCGGGTGCAATGCAGTAGGTGAACGCTTTGCACCTGCACTGAATCCTGACCCATTCATTTCAATGGGTCTGTGTACATGAGCGTTTTTTTTCATGCATCACTTCTGCAATGCTTTAAAATCGCAGCATGTTCTATATTCTGCGTTTTTCACGCAGCCCTGGCTCCATAGAAGTGAATGGGGCTGCGTTAATAAGCAAGCAAGTGCAGATGCAATGCGTTTTTCACTGATGGTTGCTAGGAGATGTTGTTTGTAAACCTTCAGTTTTTTATCACGCGCGTGAAAAACGCATCAAAACGCATTGCACCCGCGCGGAAAAAACTGAACAACTAAACGCAATTGCAGACAAAACTGACTGAACTTGCTTGCAAAATGGTGCGAGTTTAACTGAACGCATCCTGAACGCATCCGGACCAAATCTATCACGCTCGTGTGAACTCAGCCTAAGGCTACTTTCACACTAGCGTTCGGGCGGATCCGTTCAGAACGGATCCGCCCATAATAATGCAGACGGAGGCTCCGTTCAGTACGGATCCGTCTGCATTATTTTAGCAAAAAAAAGCTAAGTGTGGAAATAGCCTGGGACGGATCCGTCCAGACTTTCAATGTAAAGTCAATGGGGGACGGATCCGCTTGAAGATTGAGCCACATTGTGGCATCTTCAAACGGATCCGTCCCCATTGACTTACATTGTAAGTCTGGACGGATCCGCACGCCTCCGCACGGCCAGGCGGACACCCGAACGCTGCAAGCAGCGTTCAGCTGTCCGCCTGTCCGTGCGGAGGCGAGCGGAGCGGAGGCTGAACGCCACCAGACTGATGCAGTCTGAGCGGATCCGCCTCCATTCAGACTGCATCAGGGGTGGACGGCTGCGTTCGGGTCCGCTCGTGAGCTCCTTCAAACGGAGCTCACGAACGGAATACCGAACGCTAGTGTGAAAGCAGCCTAAGGCCCCATGCACACAGCCGTTGTTCACAGCCGTGTGCGGGCCGTGGAACCGCGGCCTGGATCCCTTCCTGTGAGCTGGAGCGCACGGCGTCACTGGTTGCTATGACGCCGTGCGCTCCCTGCTGCCGCCGCTATACAGTAATACACTGGTATGATCTATACCAGTGTATTACTGTACTGTGCCGGCAGCAGGGGGCGCACGGCGTCATAGCAACCAGTGACGCCGTGCGCTCCAGCTCACAGGAAGGGATCCAGGCCGCGGTTCCACGGCCCGCACACGGCTGTGAACAACGGCCGTGTGCATGGGGCCTAACAATGCCTGCCCTTGTCTGCAAAATGGACATGAATAGGACATGTTCTATCCTTTTTGCGGACGTATGAATGCATACTGAGTCATTTCCATTTTTTTCAAGCCTCATTGAAGTGAATGGTTCCACATACAGACCTGTAAAAAAATGGAAATGGAAAAAGAATACGTTTGTGTACATGAGCCTTTATACTGTGTCCATATGCCTCCTGCATACGACGATATCCAGACAAGAATACCACAGGTTCTAGAATTTGTGGAACAGGTGCAGAAATGATGAGATCCGTGTGCTGTGCAGATTTTTTGAATAAAGAGGTGTCACTTGCACTGTTTGTGGTTCACATATAGTAGGTGGTGGGGATTTTGCCACTTTTTAGGATCTCCTTGATAGTCTCAAAAGTTGGCAGGTACACACTAAACTGTTCACCAGCAAATCACATGTACTTGAAATTCCAGCTCTGACCACACGGGGGCGCGCGCCTCAGAATCGGAGCTGGGACTATAAGCCGTGAGTACAGGCGGAGGCCACGTGCTCCGCCCACTTCCCAGGTCGCTGGGCGCTGTGCACATCTGCGCTTTAAATGAAGAGGCGGTTGCAGTGGTCGTGGCTGCGTATCGCTTGCTGCACAGGAACGGTGCTCGTCAGTTACCACCTGGTGCTCATCACTTACTACCTTCTGTGCTGCGACGTGCCCCCGGGTCTAGCTATGGACAAGAGCCGTGGTAAGGAGCTGTGCGGGATGATACCGCAGTTGTCAGAACATGTGTCTGTGTGTGATGCGGGGTCGGGAGGGTCTCCCAGTGTGTGGCCGCAATGTCGCTCTGCTAGAGGGCTGCAACTGGTCACATATAATGATTGTCAATCGTGTTTGGGAGGGGGGGTCACAAAAAATCCAAAGAACATTTTTCATTTTGTCGCAAGTCGGACATAGACCACAATGCCATTCCCTTGAGACTTGTGTGTTGCATCCACTCTGTAGTAAAATCTTCCATTTATTTCCACATATTTCAATCCAAATACAGTCAGGGGCGGACTGGGGAACTTAAAGGGGCCCTGGAAAAATATCTAAAAGTGGCCCCGTGCTGTAGGTGGGTGCGAGTTGAGAGAAGTTGTGGCAACAGAAGTAGGTGGGACCTTCAATACCACAGTGCAGCACAAGATACCGCCCCCGCCGAAACCAGATACCACAGTGCAGCACAAGATACCGCCCCCGCCGAAACCAGATACCACAGTGCAGCACAAGATACCGCCCCCGCCGAAACCAGATACCACAGTGCAGCACAAGATACCGCCCCCGCCGAAACCAGATACCACAGTGCAGCACAAGATACCGCCCCCGCCGAAACCAGATACCACAGTGCAGCACAAGATACCGCCCCCGCCGAAACCAGATACCACAGTGCAGCACAAGATACCGCCCCCCCCGCAGAACCAGATACCACAGTGCAGCACAAGATACCGCCCCCGCCGAAACCAGATACCACAGTGCAGCACAAGATACCGCCCCCCCCCGCAGAACCAGATACCACAGTGCAGCACAAGATACCGCCCCCGCCGAAACCAGATACCACAGTGCAGCACAAGATACCGCCCCCCCCGCAGAACCAGATACCACAGTGCAGCACAAGATACTGCCCCCGCCGAAACCAGATACCACAGTGCAGCACAAAATACCCCCCCCGCCGAAACCAGATACCACAGTGCAGCACAAGATACCGCCCCCGCCGAAACCAGATACCACAGTGCAGCACAAGATACCCCCCCCGCCGAAACCAGATACCACAGTGCAGCACAAGATACCGCCCCCCGCCGAAACCAGATACCACAGTGCAGCACAAAATACCCCCCCCCCCGCAGAACCAGATACCACAGTGCAGCACAAGATACCGCCCCCGCCGAAACCAGATGCCAGAGTGCAGCACAAAATACCCCCCCCCCGCAGAACCAGATACCACAGTGCAGCACAAAATACCGCCCCCGCCGAAACCAGATACCACAGTGCAGCACAAGATACCGCCCCCCCCGCAGAACCAGATACCACAGTGCAGCACAAGATACCGCCCCCGCCGAAACCAGATACCACAGTGCAGCACAAGATACCGCCCCCCCCCCCCGCAGAACCAGATACCACAGTGCAGCACAAGATACCGCCCCCCCCGCAGAACCAGATACCACAGTGCAGCACAAGATACCGCCCCCGCCGAAACCAGATACCACAGTGCAGCACAAGATACCGCCCCCCCCCGCAGAACCAGATACCACAGTGCAGCACAAGATACTGCCCCCGCCGAAACCAGATACCACAGTGCAGCACAAAATACCCCCCCCCCGCCGAAACCAGATACCACAGTGCAGCACAAGATACCGCCCCCGCCGAAACCAGATACCACAGTGCAGCACAAGATACCGCCCCCGCCGAAACCATATACCACAGTGCAGCACAAGATACTGCCCCCGCCGAAACCAGATACCACAGTGCAGCACAAAATACCCCCCCCGCCGAAACCAGATACCACAGTGCAGCACAAGATACCGCCCCCCGCCGAAACCAGATACCACAGTGCAGCACAAAATACCCCCCCCCCCGCAGAACCAGATACCACAGTGCAGCACAAGATACCGCCCCCGCCGAAACCAGATGCCAGAGTGCAGCACAAAATACCCCCCCCCCCGCAGAACCAGATACCACAGTGCAGCACAAGATACCGCCCCCGCAGAACCAGATACCACAGTACAGCACAAGATACCACAGTGCAGCACAAGATACCGCCCCGCAGAACCAGATACCACAGTGCAGCACAAGATACCGCCCCCGCAGAACCAGATACCACAGTGCAACACAAGATACCACCCCCGCAGAACCAGATACCTCAGTGCAGCACAAAATACAGCCCCTGCAGAACCAGATACCTCAGTGCAGCACAAAATACAGCCCCCGCAGAACCAGATACCTCAGTGCAGCACAAAATACAGCCCCTGCCAGTATTCAACTCTATCATTTCCCTTAGGGCTGCGATACAGTTGAATTCAGGCCACCATGTGCATAGGAGAGAATCAGACTGGTATGTACCTGGCTGGCGGCCATGAGAAGGGCTCAGTTGGCTCTCTCGCATCGTCCCTGTAGGGTCTATAGCCAGTCCGCCCCTGAATACAAGGGCACTTGGATTTGGACTTGAATATGTGGAAATAAATGGAAGATTTTATTATATGTTGGAGTCAATATTTTGTCTTCAGTTTAGGGACACTTCAACATGCGACAGGAACCGGTGCATGAAGTTCAAAGGGGTGAGCTGGCTATTACTTTATATTGTTTCCAGGGGCAGACTGGCCCTGGACCCTACAGGGAGATTCCTTGGTTGGCCGATGCCCAGGGGGAAGCCCGAGCCCTCCTCACGGCCACTGGCCAGGTACATAACGATCTGATGCTCTCAGCAATAATTGATGCTATAAGTACCAGGTACTTATGCACTTGGCTGGTGTCCACCAGTGCACTCCTGAATCCAACTGTATCACTGTCCTCAGGGCGGTGATAGGGCAGTAGTTTATGCTGCACTGTGGTATTTGGTTCTTCTGGGGCAGTATTTTCTGCTGCACTATGATATTGTTGGCCCCGCCTACCTCTGTTGGCCTTGTCTACTTGTGTTGCCCCGGCTTCTGTCAGTTTGGACCCGCCTACGACATGGGAACCCTTTTATTTCTTTTCCAGGACCACTTTTAAAGGCTACCGTATGTAAACTTTTTAAGGCATTTTTTGTTTATAATTGCACTTTACAAATTTTTGGCTAAAAATCATATTTTCAATTGGCCTTTATTAAAACTATTATTCCATTCTGTCACAAAGGGTTAACTGTTTTTCTAGCTGTGTGACTAGTACTTTCACCTTCACTTTGTCCTGGTCATCTAATAAACCTCATCTCTAAACTACTAAGGGGTCCTAAACACTTATTAAAGAGGACCTTTCACTAGTTTAAAAACTAAAAACTAACTATATCAGTGGGCAGAGCGGCGCCCAGGGGTCCCCCTGCACTTACTAGTATGCCTGGGCGCCACTCCGTTCGCCCGGTATAGGCTCCGGTGTCTGCAGCTCCCTCTGTTGTACTGGACGGATTTTTTTGTATTAGGCGTGTCCCTTGCTGCAGCGCTGGCCAATCGCAGCGCACAGCTCATAGCCTGGGACTCCCAGGCAAAAAAAAAAACGGATCCCTATTTCGACCATCTGAATGAGCTCCAGTTCTACATGTCTAACTTTTTGTTGCTTCAGTTCTCTCCCCATTGTAGGGCAGATGATCAGGGATGATACCCCCGTTCATTGGGTGGAACATTCTTTCATGCAGGCAACTAAATTATTGTTTCTGGGCAGCAGATAGTGCAGTCTAAGCAGTGCTCTGCTGCCCAGAAACGATGAGTCTGGGAACGAGCGATCGCAATAGCTTATTCTCATATTGTGGAGCATGCAGCGCTTCACCACCATTGAACGACCAGCCACTTGTCGGCAAGGAACGATTTCTCCCTGATTAATCGGCTGCTCCTCTGAGCGCGTAATGCCGCCGTTAGTTTTTTCTCTAGGTGAAAACTGCCATCCTTCCGCAGATCGGTGGGGAGAGCAGTAGCTCGTGAATAATCATGACTCTTGACAGGCAGCTGTGACTCTCTACCAGACCCGGACTGCGAAGATTATACTGCTAGTTCTTTGCATTCCCTTAATATTGGCTCATGAGTGACACCCCACTGAAATCAGCATGTCTGTTACTACTCAATGCTGCCTTCAGTGAGGGAAGCTTAAAGTGGATGACAGGTTCCCTTTAAGTTCCTTTGTAACACCAATACGAAGGATATAGGCTAATGTATAAATGAATTAGTAATCGGTCACAGAGAGAGCTGAGCCGTGGCTCCTAGAGCCTCATTTGCATGTATTAAAACTTTCTTTTTCTCAGCAATGCGGGCACATATGAACATGGGACCAAGACGGATGTCTTCATCTGCCAAGCGCACATGTAACAGGTCAGCCAGGTTCATAGGTACAAATCTGCTGACCGGCGCCCTTTAAAACAATCTCCTTTATGTTCAGAGGGCAGAGTATCTAACATAATGAAATGTAACATGATTCATCAGTACACAACTACTGACTACTTTCACACTTGCGGTAGCCTTTTCCGGCAGGGGAACAGCCTGCCGGATCCGTGCTACCGCAAGTCCACCATGCTGGCGGAAATCCGCTCTGACCCATTCACTAGAATGGGGGCGGGCCAGGGGTCCGGCCGCAGCATAGCAAACATGCCGAGAGGTGGCCGGACAAAGACCGCAGCGTGCTGTAGTTTTATTCCGGCATGTTTGCCGTGCTGCTGCCGGACCTCTGCCCACCCCCATTATAGTAAATGGGGTCAGGGCGGATTTCCGCCAGCACGGTGGACTTGCGGTAGCACAGATCCGGCAGGCTGTTCCCCCTCCTGAAGGCTACAGCAAGTGTGAAAGTAGCCTTACAAGAAAGGTAACACTACATTATGGTATGCAATCAAAATAATTAAACATGATTGGAAAATGCTACAAAAAGTAGAATATCCAAGTGGTCACGATCGGATCTTCAGAAATGCCATTGATGTAAAATAACACACCTGAAAGGTCAGAAAACACCACTGCAATAAAAAGCCTGTTTGTCCTGTGTTTAACATTTCCCATAGACTTCAATGCATTCTTTTTGCCTAAAAAATTGCAAAACCCCTCAAAAGTACCAAAAAAAGCACAGCCTAACAGCAGGCAATGTGACAGTTAAAAAACAAAACACTGTTAAAGTGTTCCTTCTTTTCAAATACCAGGTGCTTTAGAACAATTTAAAAAATGGCTATGATAGTGGACATAGTTCATCCGGTTATCATATATTTTACGCTTTGCCAGCAGCACATTGATCTGTGTAAACGGGGTGTACTGCACACAAACAATGAGCCTGTATGAAGAAGAATGATCGTAGTGGCGATCATTCATCCTCTTGCAGAGGAGATGATTGCTGTTTGTAAATGGCCCTGTAAAAGGACACCAAGTAGGATGCCTGCGGGCAGCTTTTATAGAGCAGGAGGAGCTGAGCAGATTAGTATCTAGTATTATGGGAAAAGATTCAGTATAACTTGTCATTTAATAAGTTATATATCTGTTCATTCTGGTCTTTGAAGTCCAGGGGGCGGTCCTATCAGTGGTTGACAGCCATAAGGTACTTTCACACAAGCATTTAAGTTTTCTGGTATTGAGATCCGTCATAGGGGCTCAATACCGGAAAAAAATCAATTGGGACAAAACGTAACTGAACAGAATGGAATGCTCCAAAGTGCATTCCGTTCCGTTCTCATATCTGAGAGCAAGCCGCAGCATGTTGTATTTTGCTCTCTGTCCTGGGAAACTAATCAAGACGGATCCGTCATGACCCCCTATTGCAAGTCAATGGGGACGGATCCGTTTTCTCTGCCACAATAGAAAACTGATCCGTTCCCCAATGACTTTCAGTGGAGTTAATGATGGATCCTTCTTGGCTATGTTAAAGATATGTTAAAGATAATACAACCGGATCCGTTCATAACGGATGCAGATGGTTGTATTATCAGTAACGGAAGCGGTTTTGCTGGACCCTGCCTGGTCCAGCAAAAACGCTAGTGAGAAAGTAGCCATAGAGAGCAGGCTGGCAATCACTGACAGCTCCTCCTGCTCTATAACATGCTGCCTGCAGCTCCGAATCAAGTTCAACCTGACAGTTTCCCTTTGAACACGTAGATCAATTATCTTTAATAAAACTAGTTCTATGGGTGCTACCAGTGAGACATGCTGATAATTACCGGATTACGAAATGAAAATAGTGGGAATATTCGCTTAACCGTTTCATGACCACTTGCATCTACTTTCTTACTGTCTTTTCTTGTATGAATATATATTGTGCCATGTATCGATTATATTTGGAATACTATAAGATTATTCATAATTACATAATACCCATTAGTATCCTACATAGCCCAATTGAGGGGGACAAGTGTTTGTTTTGTCCATACATTACCTGTCTCTTCTATCCCTGACCTACACGAGGGGGTCCGACAGAGGGATCCACATGTGGATCCCCACAAATTGCCAGGCTGCATCGGTACATGCTACTTGTTTCACCTAGCATGTACAGGCAATTAGTGGTGATCTGCTGCCAGACCCCCTCGTGTACGGACAGCTTTAAGCCTCATGCAGACATCTGTGAGATACCGGACTAGCATTGCAGGAGCTCCTGCAATGCCAGTCTAGGATCTCGCGGACCGTGTTCGACGGACTTCTGCATGAGGCTTTAGGCATGGTTTACACATTGCTTTTTAAAAATGCATGCCTTATTACCATGATGGCGGAGTTTCCTTACAGGGGCCAACAGTGTGGAAAAGGCTACCACAAGTGTGAAAGTAGTCAGTAGTTGTGTACTGATGAATCATGTTACATTTAATTATGTTAGATGCTCTCTGCCCTCTGACCATAAATGAGATTGTTTTAAAGGACATCTGTAAGCAGTTTTGTACCTATGAAGCTGGCTGACCTGTTACATGTGCACTTGGCAGCTGAAGGCATCTGTGTTGGTCCCATGTTTATATGTGTACCAGGTGGTGTAAACCTGATCACACCCAGCCCTGAGTATAGCTGAACCGTGCCCTTTGGCACAATACAGAAGAGGACTGCCGGCGAGCCCCAATCCTCTACTGCACCTGTGCCGGATACTGAAGGACAGGTTGCAGCGCGAGACTTTAGGAGAAGTCAGGGCACTGGGAAAAGTGCACATAGGTCATTTAAAACAATAGCAATAAACCTGAACAAGACAAGTTACAAACTGGTAGAGCAAGGAGAGAGGGCTTACAATCTACAAGAAATAGGAGAAGGAGACAGTAGGTGAGGATAAGGGCTCATGCACACAAACATATTTTTTTGTCTGTGTCTGTTCCGGTTTTTTTCGCAGCCTGCATTTGCACATAGAAATGAATCCGTGTGCATTCTGTGTCCGTATGGCCGTTCCTCCAAAAAGAATTAGAACATGTCCTATTATTGTCCGCATTACAGACAAGGATAGGACTGTTCTATTAGGGGCCAGCCCTTTCCGTTCTGCAAAATGCGGAATGCACTCGGCCGGTATCCGTGGTTTGCGGATCCACAATTTGTTGTGTGCATGAGCCCTAAAGCTTGTCATAGGTGGTATAGTGGTAAAGGTGGTCTTACGGTGGGTTTTTCAGTTTTCTTTTGAAGGTTTCTACAGTAATTGAGCATCTAATATGTTGGGGTAGAGAGTTCCAGAGAATAGAGTAGAGAAGGAGGCCTTGTAATGATTGGAGATTACCAGTGGGGATGTACCGGGAGATCAGGTCGCAGATGTATGGAGGAGACATGTTGTAGACAGCCTTGTAGGTCATAGTTAGTTTTTTGTACTAGATTCTCCGGGCAACGGGGAGCCAGTGAAGAGATTGGCAGAGAGATGAGACAGAGGAGTAACGGGGTGAGAGGTGGATTAGTCGGGCAGAAGAGTTGAGGATAGATTGAAGGAGCGAGAGACTGCTAGGTGGGAAGCCACAGAGCAGGATGTTTCAGTAGTCTAGACGGGAGATAATGCGGGCATGTACAAGCATTTTTGCAAACTCCTGGTTGAGGAATGTGCGGATCTGAGAGAGATTTTTGAGTAGGTCTGTTGGCGGGGCTGCATGAGATGGGGCAAAGATGATAAATTATTTTTTTATCCATTATTATTATAATTTATTATTAAAGCGCCATTCACATAACAGACAATTGCACTAATCATAAACAAGACACGTTACAAACTGGTACAGAAGGAGAGAGGGCCCTGCCCACGAGGGCTTACAATCTACATGGTATGGGAGAAGGACACAGTAGGTGCGGGTAAAGTTGGTCATGGCGGTATAGAGGCAGCAGGGTCACTGGTTGTAGGCTTGTCTGAAGAGGTGGGTTTTCAGGTTTCTTTTGAAGGATTCCACTGTAGGTGATAGTCTGATATGCTGGTGTAGCGAGTTCCAGAGTATGGGGGATGCTTGGGAGAAATCTTGGAGTCGATTGTGGGAAGAGGTGATAAGAGAAGAGAAGGAGGTCTTGTGAGGATCGGAGAGTGCGTGTGGGGATGTATCGGGAAAGTAGCTTAGATATGTAGGGAGGGGACAGGTTATGGACAGCCTTTTATGTATTTTAGTACTTTGAAGTGGATTCGCTGGGCAATGGGGAGCCAGTGAAGGGTGAGTGCTGGCTGATTCGATTAGTGAAGGGATTGGCAGAGGGGAGAGGCAGAGGAGTAAAAGGGTCATCGGTGGATTAGTCGGGCAGCAGAGTTGAGGATAGATTGGAGGGGTGCGAGAGTGCTAGATGGAAGGCCACAGAGGAGAGTGTTGCAGTAGTCTAGGCGGGAGATGATGAGGGCATGTACAAGCATTTTTGCGGATTCAAAGTTAAGGAAAGCGCGGATGCGGGAGATGTTTTCGAGTAGGAGGCGGCAGGTGGTGGAAAGGGCTTGGATGTGTGGTCGGAAGGAAAGGGCAGAATCCAAGGTCACTCCAAGGCATTGGACTTGGTTGAATGGCGAGAGTGTGCAGCCATTGATCGTGATAGGTCTGTAGAGGGGGGTTGAGCAAGATGGGGGAAAGATGATGAATTCTGTTTTAGAAAGCGACAGGCAAAGAAGGATGATATAGAAGATAGACATTGTGGGATTCTTCATAGTAAGGTGGTGATGTCTGGACCAGAGAGGTAGATTTGTGTGTCGTCAGCATAGGAGTGATACTGAAAGCCATGGGACTATGAGCTGTCCCAGGCCAAAAGTGTAGATAGAGAAGAGCAGGGGTCCCAGGACAGAGCCTTGTGGGACACCAACAGAGAGGGAATAAAACAAGGAGGTGGTGTGGGAGTGGGATACGCTAAACGTCCGGTCTGTGAGGTATGATGTGATCCAGGAGAGGGCCAGGTCAGTGATGCCAAGAGATGAGAGAGTTTGCAACAGAAGGGAGTGGTCAATAGTGTTGAAGGCAAAGGACAGGTCAAGGAGAAAGAGGACAGAGTATTGTTTCTTGGTTTTGGCTGTTAGTAGGTCATTGGTGACTTTGGTAAGGGCAGTCTCAGTCGAGTGGTGGGGTCAGAAGCCAGATTGTAGGCGGTCAAAGAGGGAGCAGGAGGAGAGGTGAGAGGACAGTTCAGAATGGACATGTTGTTCAAGTAGCTTTAAGGCATACGGAAGAAGTGATATGGGGCGATAACTGGAAAAGAAGATGGGTCAAGTGAAGGCTTTTTGGGATGGGTGTAATGGTAGCATGTTTAAAATCAGAGGGGAAGACACCAGAGGTTAGTAATAGGTTGAAGAGATGAGTTAGGGCTGGGATAAACACTGTCGTGAGGTTAGGGATGAGGTGGGATGGGATTGGGTCAAGTGCACAGGTGGTCAGATGAGATCTGGAGAATAGAGTGGAAAGTTTTTCTCCTGTAATGGTGGAGAAGCAGGTTTTGGGAGAAGAGGACCGAACAGTTGTGTAGCGGGTCTGTGGGGACTGTGTAGCGAAGCTTTCTCTGATGTTGACTATCTTTTGTTTTTGTTTGAAATATTTGGCAAAGTCCTCAGCTGAGAAGAGAGGAGAGGGTGGGGGCGCTGGGGGACGGAGAAGGGAGTTAAAAGTGTTAAAAAGTTGTTTTGGGCTGTGGGCCAAGGAAGATATGAGAGATGAGAAGTAGGCCTGTTTTGCATCAGCGAGTGAGGATTTGAATGTGAGGAGGGATTGCTTGTATGCAGTGAAATGATCTTTAGAATGGGATTTCTTCCATCGCCGCTCAGCAGCCTTGGAAGCCTGTCTGAGTTTTTTGGTCAGGTCGGTGTGCCAGGGTTGTCTGTTGATTTTTCGGGTTTTGTTGTGTGTGAGGGGGGCAACAGTGTCCAGAGCTGTACTTATTGTGGTGTTATATAGGGTGGTGGCAGCATCTGGGTCTTGGAGGGAACAGATGGTAGAGAGTGGGAGAAGAGAGTCAGAAAGCAAGCGAAAGTCGAGATGTTTAAGGTTCCTGCAGAGGTGTGCCAGTGTGTGGACCGGGGGAGCAGCAGAAGAGACCAATGAAGAGAAGGTGAGTAGGTTGTGGCCATATAGGGGGAGAGGCAAATTAGAAAGGTTAGATAGGGAGCAGAGGCGGGTAAAGATAAGATCCAGAGTGTGACCATCTCTGTGGGTGGGAGCTGAAGACCACTGTGATAGGCCGAAGGAGGAAGAGAGTGATAGGAGTTTAGAGGCGGCCGAGTGGCAGGTGTCAATAGGGATGTTGAAGTCACCCATGATGATAGTGGGGATGTCGGCAGAAAGAAAGTGTAGTAGCCAGGTGTTAAAGTGGTCAAGAAAGATGGTGGCGGGCCTGGGGGCGGTAAATGACGGCTACTTGAAGGTTGGAGGGAGAGTAGATGCGAACATAGTGTACTTCAAAAATGAGGTGAGCGTAATTGAGGGTGGCAGTGGAGTTGGGCTGTAGGAGCAGGTATTTGATAGGAGAAGACCAACTCCTCCACCATGTTTGCAGCCAGGGCGAGGGGTGTGAGTTAATTGAAATCCACTATAAGAGAGTGCAGAGGAGGAGGTGTCAGAGGGTGTCAGACATGTTTCCGTGAGACCCAGAAAGATAAGGTTTTGAGAGCTAAAAAGTTCATGAATGTAGGACAGTTTGTTACAGACAGAGCATGCATTCCATAATGCTCCTGCAAGAGGAACCAAAGGAGCAGGGGTCAGAGGAATGGTTATTAGGTTTAAGGGGTTGCAGAAATTTGTAGAATGAGATTTGTAGTGGGACATGGAGGTAATAGTGGGGATTTGCTGAGGGGGGCCTGGATTTGGAGAGATATCAGCAATGAAGAGAAGCAGAGAAAGTGTTAATAGGTGAGAATAGGAGAGGGAATGAGGTATCTGTGTGTGTTTGGGAAGGAAGTGTTTTATGTTGTCAAACAGGTTTGTGCAAGCGGTCAGATGAGAAGGTAAGATGGAGGAAGAGATAAATAGTGCCTTGCTGGGTGAATGGATGTGGTGGTATTTCAGGAGGTTGTGGAAAAGTGGGAAGAGCAAGATGAAAAATTGAAACATTGTTTGCAGTAAATATCTCTGTAATTACTTGTGGTCCCCTTCTGGTTACATTCTAGTATATTTCAGTATGTGCACTTAAGAGTTGCACTTGAGAGATGTTGCATTTGAAAGCCCAAGGTCTGGAAGACCTAGGAACTTAGATTTATACCACTCAGTGTTCAATCAGGTGTGAACAGGAGGGGCCTACATTTGGCCTAATCAGGGAGAACAAGATACAGGGGTGAAATAGTCAATGTAAACAAATACTCAATAAATCCAGCAGGGAAAGATACATTAATAGTTCAGTCAAGACATACCAGGATTTAGAAGGAAAGATGAGTCCATGTTAAGTTTTATGGCCCTTGCAGACGAGCGTGTCCGGATGCGTTGCGTCTGCGATCAGGGAAAATCGTGTGAGTAGGTACGCAATTGCAGTTAGTTTTGACTGCGATTGTGTTTCAATGTTCAGTTTTTATCACGCGGGCGCAATGCGTTTTGCCCATGCGTGATAAAAAACTGACTGTGTTACCCAGACCCGAACCCGGACTTCTTCACTGAAGTTCAGGTTTGGGTTAGGTGTTCTGTATATTTTATTATTTTCCTTTAAACCTTGGTTATAAGGGAAAATAATAGCATTCTAAATCCAGAATGCTTACTAAAATGTGGCTTTAGGGGTTAAATAAAATAAAATGAATTAACTCACCTCATCCTGTTGTTCGCGTAGCCGGCATCGTCTTCTTTCTTCTTCTTTCAGGATCATTCATTCTATAGGGCCTGCATTGCGTTAAAAACGCAGAATATAGAACATGCTGCGATTTTCACGCAACGCACAAGTGATGCGTGAAAATCACCGCTCATCTGAACAGCCTCAGTGAAGTGAATGGGTCCGGATTCATTGCAGGTGCAATGCGTTCACCTCACGTATTGCACCCGCACGGAATTCTCGCCCGTGTGAAAGGGGCCTTAGAAAGTGAGAGGAGGAGGATATAGCAGACAGGCATTGCGGGATTCTGGATAGTAAGGTGGTGATGTCTGGACAGCATAGAAGTGATACTGAAAGTAATGGGACTCTATGAGCTTTCCCAGGCTGAAGGTGTGGATCGAGACTAGGAAGTGATGTTCAGGGGCCAAACCAGTTTACAGGTAAAACATGTTGATGTAACAGATCTCACTTATAAAAACAAATGCAGTTGCAGTGAAAACACATGCATTTTTAATTATCTTTTTTTTTTTTTTTTTACTAAGTTAATCTGGGCTCAGGACTGTGCCTCCAGGACTTGTGTCCTATTACTGTGCCTCATAGATGTTCATTTTTTGGTCTTGTTAGATCCATGGAGTGAAAGTATATTGGACTATTTCTTGAAGAAAGATCTGATAAAAGCCAGAGATGGAGTAGAAATAATCTGGGAGCATGCAGCAAACAGCAAGGAGAAGTTACGCCAGGCGCTGCGGAGTGAGTAACGTATTGGTACCCCATGTATATCACAGGACCTTATATGTATAAGAGTCTGATCAGCGATGTAAATGTAAGGCCCCTTTCACACAAGTGAGTTTTACGTGAACGCATTGCACCCGCACTGAATCCTGACCCATTAATTTCAATGGGTCAGTGTACATGAGCGTTTTTTTTTCACTCATCAGTTCTGCGTTGCGTGTAAAACTCAGCATGTTCTATATACTGCGTTTTTCACGCAGCCATGGCCCCACAGAAGTGGATGGGGCTTAAGTGAAAAACGCATTGCATCCGCAAGCAAGTGCGGATGCAATGCGTTTTTCACTGATGGTTGCTAGGAGATGTTGTTTGTAAACCTTCAGGTTTTTATCACACGCGTTAAAAAACGCATTGTACCCGCGTGGAAAAACTGAACAACTTAACTACAAAACTGACTGAACTTGCTTGCAAAATGGTGCGAGTTTCACTGAACGCATCCGGACCTAATCCGTATCGTTCGTGTGAAAGAGGCCTTACAGACAGGACCAGCTATTATGATGGGCTGCGGTGCAATTTAACACTTTCCTGCCACTCACATACCGTACATTGTAGATAGGGCCACCCTCCCACTTTCCAATTTTTATGTACTTGATTGCAATCCCATGTGAGAGTAAGATTGCAACCTTCCTCCACTAATGGCTGGTGACTGATAATTTTTTTAATTAACTCCTTCAGCACTGCGATCAAGGTTGATCATAGGCCCAGCAGTGTGTGTGTGTGTGTGTGTGTGTGTGGGGGGGGGGGGGGGCTGTCTCTTTTGTTACTTAGCTGTTCTGCATCAATCCCTGCTGGGCGTTTCTGGTTACACAAAAATAAATAATAACACTAGCATTGAACCTTTGCATATTATATGTCAGATGATGAGGTTCTAAGTGCATTTGACTCCTCCAGTGTAATTGTGATCTGTGACCCGCACCCTGTGTTTGCATCCTCGCACAAGACGTTCAGGATGTATCTGTAGCATCAGGTCTCTATCTCTCCTTTCCCTCCCAGATTGAACGTCACAGACCCAAGCCTGCCTAAGGCCCTGCTGGAAAAATCACAGCCTAAGCCAAGGCATCATTGCTGACATCATGTCTATAGGGCAAGGCCCTGGAGTTTGAGAAGAACACTGCTCTCAGAGGCACGGTCATTGATGATGTGTCGACAGGAAAGAGCCTTACAAGCCTTGCCATATGTCAGATGTCAACCTGATGCCTTCAGTATAGGGAACCAACAAAGCGGACAATGTCTCATGACCCTGATAGAGTACAGGAAAATAGATACTAGTTAGACTAGTTTCACACTAGCATTAAAATCAGAGGAACAGCCAGAGTTCATTGTATTCGGCATAGCCAGAAAGGGATAGAAGCCCTATTGACTATACATCCGGCCTATTTCCGGGATTAGTGCTGGGATTTGGCATGACCAGAACCAGTGCTGGCCAAATCCCAGCACTAATGCCACAATTACCAACTGGCCCTATTATAGTTAATGGCTATGCCATATAGGCTGTGCTGGATGCGATGAACTCTGGCAGGCTTTTCCTCTGCTGAAACAGCCCGCTGAAAGTGATAACTTGTGGTTTCCCATCAATTGATACAATTGATTCAAAACTAGAATACCCCATTACATTATAGGAAAAAAAAATATTAAAGTGAAAGTCCCCCGAGGAGACTTATAAAAATGTAAAAAATAATTAAAGGAGTTTTCCAAGACCTCCCAAATTTAGATAACTAGTTTAGATTATTATAAAATAACAGAGAAAGGATTGCTCATCTGTCCTTTCCAGTGTTGCCGGTCCTCCCGTACGCCTTTGTTTCTGTCGCTGCAGCAATGATTTTCCCCTATACCTCACAGACCGCTGCAGGAATTCACTACCCTTATCGGTCATGTGGGTTAGCCATGAACATCATCACTACTGAGTAGGCTTGAGAAAATGGACCTTCGTACAGCATTAAAATGTATTGAAACAGTGGAGCCAAAGTTCCTTTCACCCGAAGTCGCGCAAGAGTTTGGTGAATTCATATCTGCTTATTTAAAAACATTTTAAAATAGCAATCCAAACTAAGCTTTGGTACTGGCTGGTATCAAAGCCCAGGAGCAAGTTGTGCTCTTTTGTCTGATAAAAGGATACACACTAATGTGGAAATAGGGTTGGGCAATATCAAAAATATTCCTACGCAATCGATATTAAGAAATGTATCCTAATAACGATATATATCGCGATAAATACCCATTTACAAGAAAAAACACTTGGGGCCACAAGGAAACATTATACTGTATGGGGCGGTGGGCTGCAATGAGACATTATACTGTATGGGGACCACAAGGAGACATTATACTGTATGGGGCGACATGCTACAAGGAGACATTATACTTTATGGGGGCCACAAGGAGACATTATACTGTAAGGAGACTAAAAGGAGGCATTATAGTGTATGGGGCGGTGGGCCACAAGGAGACATTATACTGTATGGAGTGGTGGGCCACAAGGAGACCATTATACTGCATGGGGGCAACAAGGTGACATTATGCTGTATGGGGCGGAAGGCTATAAGGTGACATTATACTGTATGGGGGCCACAAGGAGACATTATACTGTATGGGACGGCAGGCTATAAGGTGACATTATACTGTATGGGGGCCACAAGGAGACATTATACTGTATGGGACGGCAGGCTATAAGGTGACATTATACTGTATGGGGTCCACAAGGAGACATTATACTGTATGGGTCGGCAGGCTATAAGGCGACATTATACTGTATGGGGTCCACAAGGAGACATTATACTGTATGGGTCGGCAGGCTATAAGGTGACATTATACTTTATGGGGGCAACAAGGAGACATTATACTGTAAGGAGACTAAAAGGAGACATTATAGTGTATGGGGCGGTGGGCCACAAGGAGACATTATACTGCATGGGGGCCACAAGGTGACATTATGCTGTATGGGGTGGCAGGCTATAAGGTGACATTATACAGTATGGGGGCCACAAGGAGAAATTATACTGTATGGGTCGGCAGGCTATAAGGTGACATTACACTGTATAGGGGCCACAAAGAGACATTATACTGCATGGGGCGGGCAACAAGGTGACATTATACTGCATGTGGCAACAATTTTACCCCAGCCCCACCCCGCCCCTAACAGTATAATGTCTCCTTGTTGCCCCATACAGTATAGAGTAGAGGCTCCTTGTTGCTCCTGCATGGGGGCAACAGGGAGACATTATACTGTATGGGGCTTCTACTGATGGGACTCCCTTGTGCAGGGGCTGCTGATAAGCCTGAGCAGATCTAGACATTAACACCTTTCTCCATTAGTACCTAAATATTATCTGGTCTCCCTTTCCACTTTCGCACTTCACCCGCCTTGGTGAGTGGCAGGCTAGGACCAGAACTCCCTAAGAGAGACTGGCTTAAGCACCCTCACTGCCTGCTGATGTTGGCCACGTGGCTCAAGTTCGCGGCCATTTCCAGACGTTGGTGGGCGGGGTCATAAGGAGGAAGGAGAACGGAGGTTGCAGCAGCTGCGCTGGTGTTCATCATATACCACATACAGCACTAACGTTATTTTCAAAGTTGCTTCTTTTTTCCTGATGTACACTGGGAGAATAGGAGAAGTTGGTTGTGAAGGTGGACATAACCGTGAAAGGATGAAGGTCCCATCCAGCTATAGCTTTAGAGGTTCATGTATGAAACCTAGCAGTGGTGGGAAATGTTAGGATTCAGTTTTAAGATTAATGGAGCCTGTACATTTGGTTCACGTACACAGGTGATGTGCATATGATCGAGGCCGATGTTCTCCTCCGAGGGGCTGGGCGTAGAGAACCTATAATGGCTCATCCTCCTTACACTGACAGTGACATAAATCTACAGGACTGGCTGTCTGAGGTCTCTGCGTCTAGTAAAGGCATTAAGCTTGATTTCAAAAGGTAAGTTATCTTGACAAGATGGGTAAGTTGCATTGTTGAGACCTTTTCTTTTTGGCAACACACAGGCAGAGGATTCTGTTAGGCCACAAGACGGCCTTGTAACTGAATAATTAGTGAAACCCAGAAAAGTGAGCTGAAGATTGTTGTTGGCCAAACGTTTTTGACAAAATGCTACCAGTCTACAGGACTTTGTTTTCTGTCCTGCATAACGGAAACCAGACGGATCCGTTTTGCTTGCCCATAGACTTCTATTATGACGGATTAAAATGGGAAGTCTCTTAAAGGCTTATGAATGCAAAAACGGAATGCATAACGGTGATGTGAACCCAGCCTAAAAAATTTGCACCTGTGACTTTAAAAAAAATGTTTTCGCATCTATTGTTTTTATGATGTCCTCGCCAGTTTCTCAAAAAAAGGGGCATGGCAAGAGCGGGGAGGGGGTGTGGCCAGTGACCCCGACAAACCTGTCTTCGTTTATGCCAGTTTTCTGGCCAAATGAAGCCATAAATCTACAGTAGCTCCGAGCTGTCGTAGATTTCTGTTTAGGCACACAAATTGCCAGATGATGCGCCTCATCATAAATTAGGCGTAGCCTCTGGCAGCGCAGTGGATATCAAGAGCAGCGCACAAGGCACCAGCCTTGATAAATCTCCCCCACAGTGTTTGTTACCACTTGCGTTTTGTTCGTGGTGTTTTTCCCCATAGATAAGGGGACAGATATATCATTAGCTCAGGTCAAAATAATGGAGTGAAAAAGTCGCAAATTTTTGCGCAATTGCTAAAACTGTGCAAAAATGTGCGACTTTTATTGGCTCTGCACTATGCTCGTCAGTTTTCTGAAAGTAGGCGTGTTTCCTTATGTAAATGAATCTCTAGACAGAATTACAATTGCGACAATTTAAAAAGTCGCAAAAAATTGCGCAATTTCACTCCATTGAGGACCATGCTTATCTTATGCGCCTTTTTAATAAAACATGCGACTTTTTCATAAGATGTGGGACTTTTGTAAAGCTGCTTACTGAAGGATAAACTGCTACCGTCAAACCACATTTATCACAGTATTAAAGGACCATTAATCAATCTGACTTAGGCCTCATGCACACGACCATAGTTCATGTCCAGATCCGAGCAGCATTTTTTGCTGCAAAAGATGCGGCAGCACTCCGTGTGCTGTCCGCATCCGTTGCTCCGTTCCGTGGCCCCCGCAAAAAAAATATAACCTGTACTATTCTTGTCCGTTTTGCGGACAAGAATAGGAATGTCTACAATGGGCCGCCCGTTCCGCAAATTGTGGAAGGCACACGGGCGGCTTCCGTTTTTTGCGGATTCTCTGTTTGCGGACCGCAAAAAACTGAACGGTCGGGTGCATGAGGCCTTAGCCAAAAGTGACTATGGACATATGTAAAAGTAGAGTAAGATGTAAGTGTAATGATAAATCTGGCCAAAGCTGTTGTTAAAACAACTGAAAAATAGCAAAAGCAACAGTATACTCTGTTTTTTAAAAATCTACTTAATTAGCAAAAGTGGCAGTAGCAAAAAAATAATCCTTGTGTGTCCTGTGTTTCATGCTTCCCATAGACGTTCAGCTAACATCTGTACCAGGCGTTTTTATGTTTACTCTGTTTTTATTGGTTTAAGGCTACTTTCACACTAGCGTTCGATCGGATCCGTTCTGAACGGATCCGATCATATTAATGCAGACGAAGGCTCCGTTCAGAACGGATCTGTCTGCATTAAAATGGCAAAAAAAAGCTAAGTGTGAAAATAGCCTCGGACGGATCCGTCCAGACTTTCAATGTAAAGTCAATGGGGGACGGATCCGCTTGAAGATTGAGCCATATTGTGGCATCTTCAAACGGATCCGTCCCCATTGACTTACATTGTAAGTCTGGACGGATCCGCACGCCTCCGCACGGCCAGGCGGACACCCGAACGCTGCAAGCAGCGTTCAGCTGTCCGCCTGTCCGTGCGGAGGCGAGCGGAGCGGAGGCTGAACGCCGCCAGACTGATGCAGTCTGAGCGGATCCGCTCCATTCAGACTGCATCAGGGCTGGACGGAGGCGTTCGGGTCCGCTCGTGAGCCCCTTCAAACGGAGCTCACGAGCGGACAGCCGAACGCTAGTGTGAAAGCAGCCTAAGTATGAAATCCAAAAATCCAAACAGTAAGTCAAGTACTGTGAAGCAAAATAAAGGTTGTTAAAAGACCACAACGTAGATTAATATAGTGCAACAGCAAGTAGTCAGCATATAAGTATCTGGCCTATATATGTCCATAAGAATATTAGACATAAGCTATTAAGCCATTAAAGGCTCATATCCATATGGTAAAACATTTCAAGTGGTACCTTGGAACCGAACCAGAGTTCGGTAAAAGGTTTTTAACAGTAGAAATGAATCTCTGAAGTTATTACCCGAAGTCTCGCGAGACTTTGCAAAGTAATAACTTTGGCTCAATGGAGTCAATACATTCTAATACAGTACGCAGCACTCGCTCCATACAGTATTCTAATGAAGTTTTATGCGAAGTGACTTTGGATGTTTCATCTGAAGTCGAATCTCTCATCCCTAGTAAGGACCTGTTCCGGAATCATAACATAGCTAGAAACACATAGGAATTCATAAACGTGATCATACGATGCCACCGGTTCATGGACCAGGTGTTTTTACAGCACAAAAGCAAGCAGTGCAGAAAAACGCCACTAAAAAGTTGTGTGTAAAACCAGACTTATAATTATAGTAACAAGTGAGATCAGCAAATCATTAGGCAGACTGTTAATCTCATGGCACAGACAGTGTGCAGTCGTAGGTCTTAAGCTGCCTGTACACCTTAACAGTAGCAGTGGTCAAACCTTCATTCAACCGACAGCTATCTCTCCCAACTCCCCCATACACGTATGCTTAGTTTGGCTGAGTGTATGTGATTTCAGTAAGGAGATAGTAGAAAACCGCCAGCAGACATCTATGGTGGCTTATTTTCCAGGAGAACTAAAGTATCAGGTGTTACAGTTAAAGTGCTCCACCCTTCTCTTCCCTGACCTCATCAGTTTGGATAGTTGAAGCTCCCTATATACATTGGATTGTCATTGGGTTTAGCTAACAATAACCTAATATGTAAGGGGGTTGTTTTGAGAGGATTTTTTGCAACGCCCCGGGCAGAACTGCAAAGGGGAGTATACTTACCTGCTTCGCGATACTGGCTTCCAGCTTCTTCTCTTCCCAACCTTGGCTTCTCCACTCAGCTGCCTGGATGTAAACTTCCGTTTTGACGCCGCTGCAGCCAATCGCTGGCTGCAGCAGTGACATGCTCCCCTTGCATCACATAACCAATTGACATGATGCAAGAGGGCAGTTTCTGGGCAATATGTTCAGCAGGATTAACATAAAAAAAGCACCCCCACCGCCCGCATATAAAAATTGAGTGCAGGAATTTCTGAATTTCACCCTCTATATTAGAATAATGTTGAGACCACACACTAGCTATTAGCTCCCCCTTCAAGAACACGGGAAGCCAAGTGACAACCTATACTGTCCCCCAAGGGTTAGAAAAGCTTTCAGACATCTATAATGCCCCTCAAGAGCAAGTGACAACCTATAACTTCCCCCAAGGCTATTTTCACCTGCTGTCATAGGCTCTGCTCGAGCCTCGGTCAACAGTTCCTTCAGATTTAACAGAGATTAGCTCAGCATGCAGCACTAATCTTCTTTTCAAAAAGACAGATGCCCAAGATGGATGACTATTAACATTTAAATTACATTCAGCACTTCCAAACATACAGGGTAATACAGCACCACATACCTAATACATCCAGTGATGTCTCCTTTGATGTAGACATTCTTTCCTAATCTCCATTCAGACCAGATCACCATGATGACTTCTTTCAGACAGGTCTTGTCTGCAGAGTTTCACACACAGACATCTTAGTTTCCTACTTTTTCATCATTCTCCCCATCTTCTGAACACCCACCCTGCCATCCCTAATAGTGTGCCCACTGTTCTCCCCAGTACTATACTGCAGAAACAGTCTCCATGAAAATACTTGTACCACACAGATAGTGCCCCCTTCAATAATTAACGCACAGTGTCCTTAAAAAAATGCAGTAATTATGCCCAACAAATCTGACTATAATAAACCTAGTGTCCCCCAAAATAATTGTCCTAAGCTGATACTGTGCCAGGATCCCACCCACAGTATTAGTGCTCCCAGAAGTCCCACCAATAGTAGTAATTCTCTCCCAGAGTGCACTTAGTGGTAACAATGCCCCCAGTAGTAGTAATGTTCCCAATTGTGCCCCAGAAGTAATAATGCCCCCCCAGGATAAATAATTCCCCTTATGTTTGCCACTACAAAAATACCCACTTATGTGTGCCAGTACAAAAAATTCCCACTTATTTCTGCAGTACAAAAATGCTCCCAGTAGTGCCACAATGGAAGCACTCATTAGTTAATGGCAGTTCCCCGTGGCATTGCACCCCTCTCCCACCCTTGGAGACTGTCATGCCTGCGGCCAGCGAATAGCTGCAGTAATGTCAAAACGGAAATTTACGTCCAGGAAGCTGAGTGGAGAAGGAGCCAGGTGCCAGTGTTGGTAAGCAGGTAAGTATGCTTCCCTTCTCAGGTTTGCAGGTTTGGGTGGGGTTGCCAATTCCCCCCCCAAAAGGTGCACAAGCTGTTTAAAAGCTATGTACATCTTCAGCTTGCTAAGAGAGAATGTCAAGGCTGTACAGAGGAAGGGGCTTAACATTTTTAATAAAGACCAATTAATAAATATGATTTTTGGCTCAAAATGAATAAAATGCATTCATCAAAAAAAAAAAAATTGCCCAATTGCCTTGACGACCTTTGATGTACTAGTGCATCAAGATAATTGAGTGGGGGGGGGGGGGATTGGGGGGACAGTGTTCTGTCTGTGGTTAAATATGAAAATCTTTAATAAAAAGTATCTGATTTAAAAAAAAGATAATTGAGTGGGCATCGGAGCGGTGCCCACCCGATAAATGCAGTGGCCCAGCTGTGACCCCATAGGTCCCCGAGCTGCGGTGATGGGGACCTGATGGCTGGAAAGGCAGCCCGATGCCTTCTATAGACATCAGGGCTTGCCTTCCACGGGAACCTATGAGATCCAGCCTTATTAGGCTGGGTCTCCTATGCAACTGTCAGAGTAAGGCAACATGCACACGAATGTTGTTTGTTTCCGTGTCCATTCCGTTTTTTTTTTTGCGGATAGAATGCATTCATTTTAATGGGTCCGCAAAAAATGTGGACAGCACACCGTGTGCTATCTGCATCCGTATGTTCATTCCGTAGCCCCGCAAAAAAAATATAACATGTCCTATTCTTGTCCATTTTAGGCATTGTTACAATGGATCGGCAAAAAAAACTAAAACAAATGGCATACAGATGTCATCCATTTTTTTAACTTTTTTTGCAGATCCGCAATTTGCGGACCGCAAAACACATACGGTCGTGTGCAAGTAGCCTAAGGCCTCTTTCACACTACAGTATGTCCATTTCAGTTTTTCACGGATCCGTTGTTCCATTTTTTTGCTTCTGTTGTGGTTCCGTTTCCGTTCCGTTGTTCCGTTCCGTTTTTCCGTATGACATATAGAGTATACAGTAATTACATAGAAAAAATTGGGCTGGGCATAACATTTTCAATAGATGGTTCATAAAAAACAGAACGGAAACGGAAGACATATGGATGCATTTCCGTATGTGTTCCGTTTTTTTTGCGGACCCATTGACTTGAATGGAGCCACGGACCGTGATTTGCAGGCAATAATAGGACATGTTCTATCTTTCAACGAAACGGAAAAACGGAAATACGGAAACGGAATGCATACGGAACACATTCCGTTTTTTTTTACGGAACGCAAAAAAACGGACCGCAAAACGGGGGGAAAAAAAAACTGTAGTGTGAAAGAGGCCTAATGCTGACAGAATACACAATGTATGGTAATGCTGTAGAGGGGATCAGACCCCAAAAAGTTGAAGTCCCACAGTGAGATAAAAAGTAAAAAGAAAGTAAAAAAAAAAATGGTTTTCATAATAAAAAAAATAATGTTTTTGTAAAAAAAAGCCCCTTTCCCATAATAAACAGTTGTAAAAATAGAAAAAGAAAAACAGACAGATGAGGTATCGTTGTGTCCGTAACAACCGACTCATATATCATATATCATATCATATAATCCACCCCGTCAGGTGAACACCATTAACAATTTTTTTAATAAACTGTGCCAAAAAAAGCCATTTTTTGTCACCTTATATCACAAAAAGTGTAATACTAAGTGATCAAAAAGCCATATGTACTCCAAATTAGTACCAAAGGGTCATCTTATCCCACAAAAAAGAGCCCCTACATAAGACAATGCCCCCCCCCCCCCCCCAAAAAAAATGTGGCTTTCAGAAAATGGAGACACAAAAACATGATAAAAAATATATAGTACAGACCAAAAGTTTGGACACACCATCTCATTCAAAGAGTTTTCTTTATTTTCATGACTATGAAAATTGTAGATTCACACTGAAGAGACAATGTTGAATAAGCCACGGCACTCCAGAGGGATTCCAATCAATTTCTTTATTACACCTTGTGTAGCAACGTTTCAACCTGATGGTCTTTGTCAAGACCATCTTTTGATGCCTTCACACTGAAGGCATCAAAACTATGAATTAACACATGTGGAATTATATACATAACAGAAAATATGTCATATTCTAGGTTCTTCAAAGTAGCTACCTTTTGCTTTGATTACTGCTTTGCACACTCTTGGCATTCTCTTGATGAGCTTCAAGAGGTAGTCACCTGAAATGGTCTTCCAACAGTCTTGAAGGAGTTCCCAGAGATGCTTAGCACTTGTTGGCCCTTTTGCCTTCACTCTGCGGTCCAGCTCACCCCAAACCATCTCGATTGGGTTCAGGTCCGGTGACTGTGGAGGCCAGGTCATCTGGCGCAGCACCCCATCACTCTCCTTCATGGTCAAATAGCCCTTACACAGCCTGGAGGTGTGTTTGGGGTCATTGTCCTGTTGAAAAATAAATGATGGTCCAACTAAACACAAACCGGATGGAATAGCATGCCGCTGAAAGATGCTGTGGTAGCCATGCTGGTTCAGTATGCCTTCAATTTTTAATAAATCCCCAACAGTGTCACCAGCAAAGCACCCCCACACCATCACACCTCCTCCTCCATGCATCACGGTGGGAACCAAGCATGTAGAGTCCATCCGCTCACCTTTTCTGCGTCGCACAAAGACACGGTGGTTGGAACCAAAGATCTTAAATTTGGACTCATCAGACCAAAGCACAGATTTCCACTGGTCTAATGTCCATTCCTTGTGTTCTTTAGCCCAAACAAGTCTCTTCTGCTTGTTGCCTGTCCTTAGCAGTGGTTTCCTAGCAGATATTCTACCATGAAAGCCTGATTCACACAGTCTCCTCTTAACAGTTGTTCTAGAGATGTGTCTGCTGCTAGAACTCTGTGTGGCATTGACCTGGTCTCTAATCTGAGCTGCTGTTAACCTGCGATTTCTGAGGCTGGTGACTCGGATGAACTTATCCTCCGCAGCAGAGGTGACTCTTGGTCTTCCTTTCCTGGGGCGGTCCGCATGTGAGCCAGTTTCTTTGTAGCGCTTGATGGTTTTTGTGACTGCACTTGGGGACACTTTCAAAGTTTTCCCAATTTTTCAGACTGACTGACCTTCATTTCTTAAAGTAATGATGGCCACTCGTTTTTCTTTACTTAGCTGCTTTTTTCTTGCCATAATACAAATTCTAACAGTCTATTCAGTAGGACTATCAGCTGTGTATCCATCGGACTTCTCCACAACGCAACTGATGGTTCCAACCCCATTTATAAGGCAAGAAATCCCACTTATTAAACCTGACAGGGCACACCTGTGAAGTGAAAACTATTTCAGGTGACTACCTCTTGAAGCTCATCAAGAGAATGCCAAGAGTGCGCAAAGCAGTAATCAAAGCAAAAGGTGGCTACTTTGAAGAACCTAGAATATGACATATTTTCAGATGTTTCACACTTTTTTGTTATGTATATAATTCCACATGTGTTAATTCATAGTTTTGATGCCTTCAGTGTGAATCTACAATTTTCATAGTCATGAAAATAAAGAAAACTCTTTGAATGAGAAGGTGTGTCCAAACTTTTGCTCTGTACTGTGTGTGTATATATATATATATATATATATATATATATATATATATATATATATATGCTTTTATTGTGCAAAGCTACATGTACACGACCGTATGTGTTTTGCGGTCCGCAAAAAAAATGCCATCCGTTTTTTATGCGGATCCATTGTAACAATGCCTAAAACGGATAAGAATAGGACATGTTCTATTTTTTTTGCGGGGCTATGCAACGGACATAGTGCGGTGTGCTGTCCTGATTTTTTGCGGACCCATTGAAATGAATTGGTCTGCATCCTATCCGCAAAAAAAACTGAACGGACACGGAAGCAAACAACATTCATGTGCATGTAGCCTAAAACTGATTTTTTAAGGTATTGCCATGCCGTAATGACCTGCTGTATAAAAATATCACATGATTTACCCCCCAAAAAATAAAAAAAATATTTTGGTCACCTTGCCCCATAAAGTGTAATACTTAATGATAAAAAAATCATATGTACACAAAAATGGTACCAATAAAAACATCAACTCTACCTACAAAAAACGAGCCCCTGAACAAGACGATCGGCAAAAAAATTATGGCTTTCAGAAAATAGAGACACAAAAACATGTCTATTATGTAAAACATATAGTGTTGAGCGAAGCGAGTTTCCAAACTTCGGAATAATACTGTACAGAGAGCTGTCTCTGTACAGTATTAAATATGGGCTCCGATGAGCTAAAGTTAGTGATTCACGAAGTTGCTCGTGACTTTGTTAAAAAACTTTGGTAGTGGATTTGTAAAGTGGAAAACCACTTTAAAACTTGAAACCAAACTCTGCTTTGGTTCGAGGTACTAGTCTGTAAGAACTTGCTCTGTAAAAATAGCACATGATCTAACCTGTCAGGTGAACATTTTAAAAATAAAAACTGTGCCAGAACAGCCATTTTTTGGTTACCGTGCCTCACAAAAAGTGTAATATGGAGAGATCAAAAATCATATGTACAAACAAAACTGTAACCTTATCCCAAAGTTTCCACTTTTTGGGAGTTTCTGCTGTAGGGTGCATCAGGGGGTCTTCAAATGTGACATTGTTCCTAAAAACCAGTTCAGCAAAATCTGCCCTCCAAAATATGTTGCTACTTTCTTTTTGAGCACTGTGGTGTGCACATACATCAGTTTACCACCACATGTGGGGTTTTACTGGAAACGGCAGAATCAGGGTAATAGGTATTGAGTTTTGTTTGGCTGTTAACCCTTGATGTGTTACAGGAAATAATGGATGAAAATTGAAAATCTGTTAAAAAAGTGAAATTTTGGTATTTCATATCCAATTTCCTTTAATTTATATAGAACACATAAGGGTTAACAAAGTTTGTAAAATCAGTTTTGAATAACTTAGGTGCTAAAATGGGGCCATTTATGGGTGGTTTCTACTATGTAAGCCTCACAAAGTGACTTCAAAACTGAACTGGTTCTTAAAAAATGGGTTCTGTTTTCTTAAAATGCTAAGAATTGCTTCTAAAATGTCACTGACATTTACAAAATGATGCAAACATATTAAGTAGATGTGGGAAATGTAAAGTGATAACTATTTTATGAGGTATCACTATCTGCCTTAAAAGCAGAGAAATTGAAGTGTTCCCAATTTTTGGTAAAAATAAAAAAAATGTATACATAAAGGTGAAATATACTATATCTACTAAAATTTACCGTGAAGTACAAAGTGTCACGAGAAAACAATCTCAGCATGGCTTGGATAAGTAAAAGCGTTCCAAAATTACTACATAAAGTGACACATGTCATGTCAGGTTAAAGGGGTTATCCAATATCATAAACTGCCCCCCCCCCCCACCCCCCCGATATGCCGGGCCCTCACATTGAATCTACTTACCTGGCTCATCGCTCCCTGCACCGCTCCTGATGGAGGACAGTTTATGATGTTGGATAACCCCTTTCAGGCTATTGACCTATCGACTTAAACTGAAGAGCAGAAACCTAGTGGAATGTCTTTTTGCTGCTATTTTTTTCTTTGCATTTGTTGATACAGACTGATTAGGCCTCATGCACACAGCCTTATTAAGGATTCATGCTGTACTAATCTGTAATGTCACCAGTGGCCTCCTCTTACTATACCAGTGAGGACAAAAATTGTGGCACAATGCATACAGTACCTAGTTTTTTTTAAGAAAGCTTAGGTGTCACGCCATCCCCTGTGGGTGTTCTGAGGAGATCTGTTAGAGTTGCTCTGCACGTGACTCTGACAGTTTGTTTTGTTGTGGGTTTGAACTGAATCCCACCTCCTCCCATGTGTTGTTTCTTTTGGTAATTAGTGACACTATTTATTCCTCCCTCTCCCTATAGCCTTTGCGGGTTATAGTTCTGCCTTGTGTGAGCTCTGAAGTTTGGTGGATCGTCTGCTGCAACACATCTCTAGAGAAGTCATTTTCTCTTTTTCCTTCCGTGTCTGTTTTTACTAGGCCTCTAGGGAGACGCTAGCTCCTTCGGTTGTTCAAGGAGCTGGATATCTCTTTCCCTCTTCCCTACAGCTGAGGGTTTGGTTCAGTGTGTGTTAGTCTTAGGTACGTGGGCATGTGCATATCTACCATCGAGATATGCCAACCCCTTTGTTCCCTAGCATTTGGGACCTAGTCAGTTGTTTTGTTTGTTTTGCCGTGTTCTGTTTCCTTTCCTTATCTTACCTACCGTGACATTAGGAAAGCCTCTGGCTTCAAATTGGAAAAATCAACAACTATTCGATAATTTCTCTAAATCTAGATGTGCCAAATTGCACCACCCTTGTTAAAATCTAGTAGAAGTAAATGTGGGCCACTGTTGTTTCTATCCACGAGGTGGGTCTTACCTTTCCAAATAGAAGAATTTCCCATGAGTTGAGCATTCGTGTAACATCCAGAAATTTTTATTGCAGGGTTTGTATCCCCTTCAGGACCTTGTGATTTTCAGTTTTTTGTATTTAAATTTTTTACTCCCTGCTTACCCGAAGCCATAACTTTTTATACACAAAAACGTAAAACGGGCAACTATAGTCAGTCACTGTATTATACATATCACTCTTATCAGACACTCAGGGAATTGACTTGAGTCTGTGTGGGCGTACTTTATGCCACATTTATCAGATGTCGCATGCTTGAGAAGCTTGTCTTAACACTTGTCTAGAAAAGCTAATCCACTTTTCCTACTTCACCCTTTTACTGGCGTGGGATTGCGACTCTGTATCAATGACACGGTGCCTTTAAAAAGTATTCATACCCCTTGAACTTTTACAAAGTTTTTCACGTTACACTCACAAACTTAAATGTATTTTATTGGGATTTTATGTGATGGACTAACACAAAGTAGCATGTATGTGTGAAGTGAAAAGAAAATTATACATGATTTCAGATTTTTATTTATTACAAATTTTGAAAAAGTGTGGGGTGCATATTTATTCAGTCCCCTGTTTCTGATGCCCCTAAATAAAATCCAGTTTGACCAATTGCCTTCAGAAGTCATCTAATTGGTAAAATAGAGTCCACCTGTGTGTAATTTGTTCTCAGTATAAGGGCCCATTCAAACGACCGTATATTTGAGTCTGCATCCGTTCCGCAATTTTGCCCATTAATTTCAACGGGGCCGGAAGTGATGTGCTGTCTGCATCCGTACTTCCCTTTTGTGGCCCCGCAAAAAAGATAGGACATGTCCTTTCCTTGTACGCAATTGTGGACAAGAATAGGCATTTCTATCATAGCAAAATGCAGAACGCACTCAGACGGTATAAATGTTTTGTGGACTGAATGAGCCCTAACTGCAGCTGTTCTGTGAAGGCCTCAGACGTTAGAGAACATTAGTGATCAAACAGCATCATAAAAACAGAGAAACACAACAGACAGGTCAGGGATAAAGTTATCTAGGGGTTATTTAGGGTTATCAGAGTACAGGGGGCTGAATACAAATGTACACCATACTTTTCACTTTTATTTATAAAAATTTTTGAAAACCATGTATCATTTTCTTTTCACTTCACACATACTTAGTGCTTGATTTTGGTCTATTACATAAAATCCCAATAAAATCCATTTAAGTTTGTGGATATAACGTGAAAAAGTTCAAAGGGTATGAACGCACTGTAAATCTGGAGTGAAATGCATTATCGTAGCTAACCATGCCCACTTACTCACCTATATGTCAAAACTTGAGTGGTGTAAGAATGCAAAAAAGTAAAAAAAAAAATTTGCAAGTGAGTGAAAAAAAAAAAAAGTCGCAAAAGCTCTATTTTGTGACTTTATGAAGCCAGAATTATAGAGTGAAGGCATGATAAATCAGGGCCTCTGTGTCCATCACCCTGGACACTCGCTTAAAGGGAACCTGTCATCTGGATTTTGTGCATAGAGCTGATGACATGGGTTGCTAGATGGCCGCTAGCACATCCGCAATACCCAGTCCCCATAGCTATGTGTGCTTTCTGGCCGATCTGGCTCCCTCCGGGTGCGTCACACCCGGCTGGCATCTCAGTTTGGTAGGGGCTTGTAGCGGCAGCACCGCTATATCGCCCGGGGGGGGGGCTCTTTATGGGGGATGGATGGATCAGGGCAGCTTCCCCTCATTACCGCCGGGGACTGGCTCCATTGTGGAGGTGGGGCATGATGTTCTCCCTGCTTCCCCCTCCTTATTCTGTCTTCTGCCGCAAATTTTTTGCGCTTTTTTTTTGCACTCTGCCTACTTCCTGCTTCAGGAGGACCTCTGCAGGACTCTGGCACAAGGCACCTTTGGACAAGCTACATTAAGGGACACAGGCCGTGTAAGCTCTTCCCTCGCTACAGGGTCTAACCTACCAGCCTCATTCTCCTACCTGTCACTACAGGGTTGTCACTATGTCCGAGCCCAGACCTTCAGGCCCCAAAGCAGGTGGCCACTTCTGTGTGCCATTTTGCCTGCGCTTTTTGTCGCTCAAAATTCTCCGGTAAGCTACGTGTAGATCCCCTCTGCTCCACCGCCAAGTAGCTCTGACCATGACCCAGTCGCCCCTACTGCCCAGCCCATGGTAGAACCAGAGTGGGCGCGCTCCCTGTCAAAGATGGTACAGGACATCTCCCATACTAACAAAGCCATTGTGGAAATACTGGTACGTTTGTTTGCAAGGCTGTCCTCTGACCAGTCCGACTCTGGGGATCGTGGGGCTCATTCCCATTGCGGCCGTCCTACAAAACGGACCAGACCACCCTCCTCCAGAGCGTTCCCAGTTTCTTTTGCCTCTCCACTACCTCCTAGGGAGTCACGCTCTGACGTGTCCTCCTTGGAAGAGGCATGTTCAGAGGAACAGTTTTCAGATCCGGACTTTGTCTCTCCTGAGGACATAGTGACAACCCTGTCTTCAAAACTGTCCTCTATGGTGGACAATCTCATTACAGCGATTATAGAAACCTTACAGGTTGAAGACCCTGTGCCCTCATCGTCCGGCACGAGTTTTTCCTTTAGGAGGTCCAAAAAAGAGGGTACGTTCCTTCCCATTCTGGACCTCAAAGCCCTCAACCGCTTCCTTCGACTCCACCACTTCCGAATGGAGTCCCTCAGATCGGTCATTGCTTCCCTAACCACTAGGATTTTGATTCCTCTCTTTCCAAGGAGTGGAATTTTCCTGACAGACGTTTTGCTTTGCCAAATGCTTAGACATACTTTATCCCTTCCTGGAGGATTTGACAAAAAAGTGGTCGTCCTCACCTATCGTTGACCCTCCAGTATCCCACTAAACATACCACTGACCACTGACCACTGAGGAAGGGGCAAGTTCAGACCCCGAAACGCATATGGTATCAGCAGCCACTATCAATCAGTCGCAACTTATTGATTGCACCAATGTACCTTTGGATGTGAGCAATACATTTGAAACATTCACTCACATTGCTCCAGCTTGCAAGCAAATATAGGCATGTGTGAAGAGGCAGTCCGTCCTCTTCACACACTCCTCCGATCACGTGGACCTACTCCGATCACGAGACCCGGCACGATCACGTGGAGCAACGCGGAAGGTCCCAAACATACAGAGGCCGCAGCATCGCACGCCGACTGAATCCTCCAGCGAACTATTACCGGACAGAAAGTCTGCAGGAGGGGTAAAGTACATGTGCCATACATGCCAGTAAAAATGTCTCTATTGTAGCTGCGGTTTAGTGTATAACTTCAAGAAGGGCTGCCGTACAAGTGTTGCTGTCAAAGTTATGACACAAAGCAATGACATCCGTTAATATCGCTGCTAATACAGCCTCTGATAATAGATTGAATACCTTATCCTATCTAAGAGACATATGATTATAACCTGATGACCCGAATTTTTATGAATCAACGATACAACAAGTCTCTTGACCCATTGACTTTTATTTATTATCCAAAGGTCTTTATGGCACCGAAAATTTTGGTCACATATCTGACACAACTTTAACCAATCATAGGACTGCACAATTGTGTGACTATTTGCAACACGCCAGACCTGCAGGGTATGACGAAGTGAGGTCACGGTTATGGGCAATCGAGGGTACTCACTATACTTGAAGAACCCTGGGCAGGCGCGTGGCAGTGAAGGAGAGGTAGACACAGTTCCTCTGGGGCACACTCTGTAGATAGGGACCAGGCCTGATGGTGGATGAGGTGCCCTGGATGTTACAGGTATTTTGTGTGCCTGGGGCAAGGTCCCTGTGGTATTCGTGACGCCAGTGCCTTTGGACGGTGGCACGCCGGTTGGTGGTTGGAATGATAGAGGTGCACAAGTATATGATGAACCAAACGTAACTTTACTGGACAATCCAACTTTGTACAGCAGGTAGTAGTACAGTCTTTGTATTACAGTTCCACAAGGGGGCTTATTCACACAATGGCAGGTAATAGTCATGCAAGATACGCAGAGGGTAAACTTTACAAGCACTCAGCAGCAGGTTGTACCTTTCCTCAGAATCAATGTACACTGTCCTTTCTAGAACTCCTGCTCTGGCTTTATCTCCCAAGGCCCGGATGCCTAAAAGGGTGGCTTAAATCCTTGGTTACTTTCTTCCTCAGGTATTAGGTTCTTGCTGCACTTTCTAGTGTAATCTGCCCATCAGGGTTACTTAGCTTACCCTGGATCGCCTTCCCCTATAAGGTGGATAACTGCGGGTTTTCTCCCAGGAGGTTGGGTCCTGCAACTGGGGTGTCTCTACTGAGCTAGTCCTAGCCTCAGGAGCTTCAGGTGGACGAAGTGACTCCTCTAGTCCCCTGGAATGAACTAACTCTTCCCTGTCTGGGCCTTCCTATATAAAACTAGGGCTCTCTAGCTCCCTCTCACGTCTGGGAGGCTAAACTACACCCTGACAGGCCTGACACCCAGATAACACAGGGAAAACAAACGCATGACATTTAATGCAATGGAACACATTAACCTGTGCAGTGCCCACCTTTACCTAGTGGGACACTACATATTTCGGTGATCTCATGGTGACAAACTGTGTGATATATAGGATCGCACAAGCGACTTTTTTTTGGTGATCCCACTGGTGACCAACTGTGTGATTTACATTTTTGATGATCTCACTGGTGACAAATTGTGTGATATATATTTTGTGATCCTACTGTTGTCAAACTGTGTGATATGTTTTATCACATTATTTTTTTTGTCTGCTTTTAATAGTGACCCGCGATTATACATTTGTATAAAGTGGGCCACACCACCACAATATTTTATCCAGTAATAAATCCTATTTTATCTACCATTTGATACCACCTTGTCCATTTGGCATCGGATAGTTGAGTGCCCCCTACTGCTCACTTACCGTACTCATTTATCACTTTATTCATTTCGACCAGGGGTAGGTCGTCAAGGGTTGTGCACCGTACCATTAGCTGACACAGTAGGTTCGGAGCTGCTGATAGACATTTAATCCCCTTTTTGTTTCAAACATACCACTTTGCCTATGGCGGATGGGGCTTCCTTTTCTTGTAAAATTATTTTTGTTGAGTTTTTTCATGGACAATGAGCTTTGTCACAAGTAGGTATATAACATAACATAACTTCTGTATAGTTGTACATTGAGATGTTACTGTATTCCGTAATAGTTTCTGACAAGAGTCTTTACATTACTACATAGTTTTACAAAATTGCCATATAGTAATTGGGATTTCCTTTTCTGACCAAAGGGATAAAAAATTGGAATCTTTCACAAAATCATCCTTTGAAGCGATGGGCACAGCACTGTGCCTGGTATTTGCCTCTACATGGGTGAGCAAAGCTATGGGTGAGTGGCCAAACAAACTATGTCAGGGTCTCTCCTCGGGGCACTCCTTGGAGGAGCTTTCTGATATTGCTCTGCAACTCTCCCATGCCAGTTCGTACATTTGTGAAGCCTCTCTGGATGCGGCCATACTACTGGCTCGCTCTTCAGCCCTTTTGGTGGCTATTCACCAAACCCTATGGCTCTCCTGCTGGGCGGCAGATAATGCCTCAAAGCGGTCCTTGACGGCTCTCCCCTTTTACCAGCAGCAGACTTTTTGGCAAACGCCTGGATGAGATCATTTCTGATGCTACAGGTGGTAAGCGCACTCATTTACCACAGAACAGGGCGTGTTTCAACAAGTCAAAAAAACGTAGGCCTCTTTTTCGCCCCTTTCGGAGTTTTTCCAGCCCCAAGCGGCCAACTGAGAAGTCTACCCCGGATCAGAAGCGCAAGTCTTCCTTCAAACCTTGGCCTTCCCGGCGTCTCCGCCGACAGGGCTCCAAGCCCTATATCCCCAAGACCTCCTCTGCATGACGTGCGGCTTTCAGCGCCCTCTGATCGGGTGGGTGGCCGTCTTCATCTGTTTTGTCATGTCTGGCTGGCTCACGTCTCGGATGCCTGGGTGACAGAGGTTATCTCAGAGGGTTACAAACTGGAATTCAGGTCCCCCTCTCCGCCCCGTTTATTTCCCTCTTCTCCCTCCACCACAAATGCCTTTTTTCAGGCGATCCTCGCTCTTCTGCGGCAGGGAGTGATCGTCCCGGTTCCTGCGCAGGACTGTTTTCACGGGTTCTACTCCAATCTCTTTGTGGTCCCCAAAAAAGAGGGTACGTTCCTTCCCATTCTGGACCTCAAAGCCCTCAACCGCTTCCTTCGACTCTGCCGCTTCCAGATTGAGTCCCTGAGATCGGTCATTGCCTCCATAGAAGTCTCCCCAGGACCAGAAATGCAAGTCTTCCTTCAAACCTTGCTCTTCCCGGAGTCTCCGCGAACAGGGCTCCAAGCCCTATACCCCCAAGACCTCCTCTGCATGACGTGCGGCTTTCAGCACCCTCTGATCGGCCATTCCAGAGGGGCCAAGACGAGGGTTGGCTGCGTCCAAAGCTTCAATTTCCCGATGGATTAGTTTGGCCATTGTGGAAGCGTACTGCGCCAGTGACCGGCCTCCAGCCTTCCGGGCTACTGCTCATTCTGCTTCTAGGGGCCTCTTGGGCGGTGCATCATGGGGCTTTGGCCCTTCAAGTATGCAAGGCGGCTACTTAGTCGTCTTTGCCCACTGTTTCTAAATATTTCAGAGTACACACCTTTGCGTCTTCCCTGGGGTGTAGAGTTTTGCAGAAGGCAGTTCTCTGATTGGCCGGAGGAGTTTTTTGTTTATGACTCGCCCTTGGGACTGCTCTGTAACATCCCATGGTCAAGCCTGTGTCCCCCAATTATACAGATGAGAAAACTAGATTTTTGTACTTACCGTAAAATCTGTTTCTCTTATGTTCTTGGGGGACACAGCTCCCACCCGTTTTTTCTTTTGCTGGCCTCTTAGGCCCTATGTGGTTCTGGGTTTGTACATAGTTTGGCTTTCCTTTTTTTTTTTTTTTTTTTCTTGCTTCTCCTACTGCTTTTGCACTAACTGATTTAGGTTAGTCCCTGTAGGAAGGGTATAGCTGGAGGGAGGAGCTCACACTTTTGTGCTAATTGTCTGCCTCCTAGTGGCAGCAGCTATACCCATGGTCAAGCCAGTGTCCCTCAATGAATGGAAGAGAAACAGATTTTACGTTAAGTACAAAAATCTATTTTTTTATCAATTTTTTTTTTTCGAGAGGTGAAGCGACAAAAAATAGTGACTCAGCTATTTAGATTTTTTTTTTTCTGTTGTGTTGGGATAAATGTGTTTATATTTTAATAGAATTTTTTTTTTTTTTTTACTATATCTAACTTTTATATTTTAATAGTATGGGTGTTTTGGAGCATGACAATACATATGATTTTCTTATTGCTTATTTATAATATAGGGAAAGGGGGTGATTTGAATATTTATATACTTAAAAAACAACAACTTTTTTGTACACTTTATTTTAAGTCACCATAGGGTACTTGAATATGCAATCTTAAGATCGCTTCTCCCATAGACTGCAGTAAATGGCTTGAGACAACGATGTGAAACAAATGGCTCCCCACAAAAGCATCTGAGGGGTTAAATGTCTAAACAGTGTTATCTCCGATCACAAATATTAGGCTACTTTCACACTAGCGTTTTTGCGGATCCGTCATGAATCTGAAAAAAAAAACGCTTCCGTTACAATAATACAACCACATGCATCCGTCAAGAACAGATCCGGTTGTATTATGTCTTCTATAGCCATGACGAATTCGTCTTGAACACCATTGAAAGTGAATTGGGGACAGATCCGTTTTCTATTGTGCCAGATTTTGTCAGAGAAAACGGATCCGTTTGGCTCCGCTTTGTCAGGCAGCGTTTTCATGTCCGCCTCCAGAGCGGAATGGTGACTGAGCGGAGGCAAACTGATGCATTCTGAGCGGATCCTTTTCCATTCCGAATGCATTAGGGCAAAACTGATCCGTTTTGGACCACTTTTGAGAGCCCTGAATGGATCTCACAAACGGAAAGCCAAAACGCTAGTGTGAAAGTAGCCTTAGCTCCGAGTGTCTGTTTAAACAGGTAACTAAACCTTTGTATCACATTTTTATGTAATGTCCCTAATGCCCTAATAAAACGTTTTCTATTATACTTTATTAATGAATTTTTTCCCTACCTAGAGTGGTGTACGGAGTACGGACTGTGAAGTTTATGAATGTGGCCGCAGCAGAGCAATATGCACTCCTGCCCGTGCTCCCCGGAGGATTACTAACTCCTGGCATAGCACATGGGTACTCTGTACCCATGTACTATGCCAGGATTAGTTGAGCGGGCTCCTGCCTGTGCCTGCTCCGCTAAGCTAAGAGCTGACATGCAGTTTTCTTAGCTTAGTGGAGCAGGCACAGACAAGAGCTCGCTCCTCTCAGCTAATCCTGGCATAGTACATCGGTTCAGAGTACCCATGTGCTATGCCAGGATTTAGTAATGCTCCGGGGGGCAAGGGCAGGAGCAGCAATATGCACTCCTGCCCGTACTCTCTGTGCTGCTGCTGCCCATTCATAAATTACACACTCCGTACACCGCTGAGCTGTCAGCTGTGTACAGAGAACTGAGTTTTAAGCGCACAGGGAATGGTGCACTTTCGGTAAGGAAAAGACTAGGAAAAAAAACAAATTATTAATAAAGTATATTAGAAAAAGTTTTATTAGGGACATCATATAAAAATTTGATACAAAGGTTTAGTTACTGTTTAAAACAACAGGAACCCATCAGCTATGGCCCCCGCTCTGCTTCTGAGCGGCCACCATGTTTAAATGCCAGACTTTGTAAGGGGTTAATTATAGTCCTTATTTTTAATTTTTATATATGTGTGTGTGTATATATATATATATATATATATATATATATACATATATATATAACTTTATGTACATGTAGGAGTTGGATTTGTGTCAGAGCCATTTAGGGCTGCAGCTATTGACTATTTTGTAATCAAAATAAATTATAGGAGATCCCCCTGCGCTACCGTTGTCGAAAATCGTCGACCTACCTATAAAGGGAATCAAGAAAAAACAGAAGTCGAGGCTCACCTGGTCCCGGTCTGAGATGGAAGCACGGAAAATCGCCAGGAACTCAGCGATAATGGAATGTAAGTAAAAAGAGGAAATCCAGCTTCCAAACGACCATATAAATGCTTTAATGAAAAAACTTGCTAAAATCCAGACATATACATCAGGTCTACGCGTTTCAGATCAACAAATTCAGATCCTTACTCATGAGTAAGGATCTGAATTTGTTGATCTGAAACGCATAGACCTGGTGTATATGTCTGGATTTTAGCAAGTTTTTTCATTAAAGCATTTATATGGTCGTTTGGAAGCTGGATTTCCTCTTTCTACTTACATACCTATAAAGGGAGGTCCGCTGCTCAGTGATCTGTTAAGGTGCTGTTGTCCCCCTTAATTAGAAAATTATATGTATCACTTGTATGTCACCCGTGGGTGATATAAGAGACCGGCGCTGGTTGACGAACTAGAGAGTTGCTCCCAATAGAGCTTGAATGCTATATTGAATCTACCTCTTATATTGTGGTAGAGTCTATGAAAAAAACGCGATGTGCTAAGATCAGCCTGTTAGTATTCTGTTATGTAAAGAAATGCGTATAACTGGTGGGTAAAATATTATTATAAGTACTGCAATATATATAAAAAATCAAAGCATACGCTGGTATTATTTAGTCCGGTCTGTTACCTTCTGTGAGTTTCCCTCAGATTCGCTGTGCTCTTCTCCTGCTCGTACGTAATCCTTTCTATGTATGTAGGTGCTTGTTGTAAGAAAGCACCCTCCTTGTTCACCTCCTGACACCAGCGCTGCTCCGGCCAGAAGCACGCGCAGTGCAGGGGAACCTGTGATACCGTTACCCGGGAAACCACTGCTGGTGACGTCACCGTTGAAAGTACTGATGCCTCCGTGGGTCAAAAAGCACCAACGCGTTTCAGAGCCTGCCGGTCTCCTTCGTCAGGGATAGTCTGCTGAGCCGTATGGGCAATACCAGGGGCCAGTGGGCGAATTACAGGAGTGTGAAGTCTGACTGACAGACAACTTACCAGTTACCTACAGAATCTACCATGCCAGCAATGGAAGGTGGGAGGAGTATTCTATTGATTAATCGAGTACTCTAAAAAAAAAAACAAATTAAAAGAACGTTTTTCTTTATAAAAACTCATCAGCCCCCCCGTTCCATCAGGCTGCCCCCTCAGTGCCACCAGCTGCTCGCCCAGTGCCATCAGCTTCCACCCAGTGTCATCAGTCTCCCTCCCTAGTGCCACCAGCTTGCCCCCCTCAGTGCCACCAGCTTTCCTGCCAGTGCCACCAGCTCCGCCCCTACTGCCATCAGCTGTCCCCCAGTAACATCAGGTTCCACCCAGTGCCACCATCTCCCCCTCCTTGCCATGTCCCCAGGGCCAGTGAAATAAAATACTTACATCTCCTGTAGGGGCGCTGCTCCACAGTTCGTCCATCTTCTCTGCGCGTCACACAGCGTCGGGTCATAGTGCACGCTCTCGCTCTGTGGTTACATGACACAAAGGAATCCTTAATGCAAAAAAATTTGCATTGAGGATTTTTGGGTGTCAAATTACTCGATTCAATCGAGTAATCATTTCAGCCCTAGAGCCATTACTGGATGTGACCTTCTACTCCCACAACTTATTACAAGGGGCAGGATGCAGAACAGCCCACGATGCGAAGCCGCCGTCTCACAGGAGAGGTGACACAGATACTGTTTGTAATAACAGATGATGCTTCCTAGTGAAGCTGTGAGGCTGGCAGCCAGCATGGCACACAGCACATCAAGTCTACGGGAGGAACGCTGAGACTCTTCTCTTCAAAATTGTTAATCAAATACAAAATGCTTCAGGGAAAATAACCCAGTTTGAATACATAAAGAAATACTGAGGTGAAATCATCTGCTGTAAATATTTCCACATGATTAGTCATAACCATGACCACCAATAAGTCTCATTACAATGAAGACCACCTGAGACTTCTGCCATGTAATCCCATAGCTGTCACTTCCTTCATCCTGTCCTTTCCAGTAGCGAAGTGGGGACTGAATTGCTATATAGCTGTGATCACATGAAGCTTTTTTAGAGAACCTGAACCTCCTCACAGAACTCAGACCGGCCGCCTGGTTTTACAGTCACCTCTTCATTAGTTTCAGCTCTGTTTTTCTTTTTCTGGTACTTTCATTGTCCCTTTGCTCATGCCTGTGCCCTGCCCCCAGGATTTTTCAAGGCGTGAGGATCCATATCCTTAGGATTGCTTGTTGGCCCACCCTCCATTTCCTGTATTGTTTAGGCTACTCTCACACTGCCGGCAGAGAACAGCCTGCCAGAGTTCTCTGGATCCAGAGTTCCCAGACGGTAATGGAATACACTCTGGTGCTATTGACTTTAATGGGGTCCATCAGAGATTTGGCTGCATCCCAGCATATTTGTCGGGTAGCAGGTGGATCTCCACCGACCGTATCCTATTATAGTTAATGGAGCTGACAGACATTCCGGTACCATCTGGCATTGCCAGACCCAGAGAACAACCGGTACCATCCAGTTGTTCTCTGCCAGCAGTGTGGAAGTAGCCTTAGTCAAGCACAACAGCTGTTCTTGGTACTACTGCTTAGTCTGCTTAGGCACAGGCCTATTATTAAATTTGGCACCTTCCCAGGTCCTCCTTGTGACAGACTTTCAAATCTACACAAGCTATGTGCTGGCATAGATTTGAACGATCATTTAAGCTTAGTTCCCAGCCATGCTGTGTTTTACCTGGCTGCAGCAGCCAATCGCTGGCCTCACTGATGTACCGATCACTGTCCTATTCCAGTAAGCCATTGTTTGGCTGCAGTGGTCATGTATTGTTGACATGATGTCACTGCTGCAGCTGGGTAAACAGAGCCTAGCCAGGAGAACAGTGGTGTGGGACCTGTTAGGTAAGTAACCATCAGTTGTCTGGTTTCATCGTGAAACCGGCAACACCTTTAAGGGTACATGCACACGTTCAGGATTCATGTGCGGAGAATCCGCACTGAAATCCGCAGGTGTTCGCAGGCAAATCTGTGCGGTCAATCCGCATTAATTGGTGCGGATTTGCGTGCGGATTTCACTAAGTGAATGAAGAAAATCCGGTCAGGCAAAATAAAATAAATTGACATGCTGCGGATTTAAAAATCCGCACTGCAGGTCAAAATCCGCGCAGAAAAAATCTGCATCATGTGCATTGAGAATTTCAAATTCTCATAGAATACAATGTACATGACCTACGGTGCGGATTTTCCGCACGCAATCCTGATCGTGTGCATGTAGCGTAAATATCGAGTTGCTATACAAATAGTTTATTACCTTTTTAAAGGGAGTCTGTCACCTAATCTGAGCCTTTTAGACCCCTCAGATCAGGCATGAGATCTGGGAGGGAGAGGAGGAGGTAATAATAGGAAAGGAGGGCAGGCCAGAGGGGTGAAAGAGGTGTGGTTTTCTGGGCAATTCGCCGAGGGGCCTGGGCACTTGCTGCAGTAATGCCGCCCCTGGGCACTTGCCGAACCTCATTAGCATAAGTTTAAAAAGTCATATTTCGAAGATCTCGGTGAGGGACAGCATAAATAAAGGTAACATTGTAATGTGGGCAAAGGAGTCAATAACCTGATCTGAGCGCTCTAAAAGGCTTAGATTAGGTGACAGACTCCCTTTAACTGTATGGACATTATTATTGGTCAAATTATACTATATTATAAATGGAAATAAGATGAAAGGGGTTTCTTCAGGATTAGAAAAACCATGGCTGCTTTCTTTCAAAAGCAGCAACCTACCTGTCCACAGGTGGTGTGTGGTTTTGCAGCTGTGCCCCATTGACTCCAATGGCACTAAGCTGCAATGTCAGACATGATCCATGGACAGGGGTGGGGGGCTCTATTTGGAAGAAAGCAGTCCTCTATTTGGAAGAAAGCAGTCGTGTTTTTCTAATCCCAGACAGCCCCTTTAATAATTGTTTATGATAATATTGCACCTTTACACCAAATGATAGTCCTCTAGAATTTTTTTTTAAATCAACAAAGTTTGTTGAAATGCATCAGTCATATATTGAGGTATAGTGTGATATGCAACATACATATAGAGCATATCAAATAGTAATGCCTGACATATATAATAATAATAGTAAAGAAATACTCAGCAATCATTAATAAAAGAAAGGCGAAATAAACTAGGACAAATAAATAGAATTTAAAAAAGTTAATTTTCAGTCGTTTCTCCACCGGGGTGCAGTATCCTTCCGTCCATTTATAGGTCGTGTTTAACCACAGTACAAGGATAATCGACTACAGTATATAAGGGTAATTGTGTAGAGCATTTTGATGCTAAGCTTCTCAGTGCATTGACTCGTTCCGCACGTTAAGAAGATGTGGGCTGAACAAAATTTTTCAGAAAGCCGCAGGAACTGTAGGTGTTTTGTAAAGGCTTTGAGTCAGAGAGAAAATGTCACTTGGGAAATAAATCTGCTAGAAATTGTCCTGCTGTCTTCATAGACATGTCAAAACTAGAAGGAAATTTTATTGTGATCAAAACTTCAACCCACCAGGAACTTGATACTTAAAGGGATATTTCCATCTCAGAAAGTGATTGCATGTTCAATCACCCTGCAATGGGTGGTGGCCTATCTGCCACGTCCTCCACCGGTCCTGAGATTGTAGAGCACCGACAATGGCGTAAATTAAATGTGCTCACAGTCAGCGTGCCAAATTTCTGAAGAGGCATGCACCTTCTAATCAATTTGAAAGCAACTCAGTCCAGCTTATTGTAGGACGTGCTGTGGTGACTAGATTAAATGTGATGTGAACCCAGCCTAGGATACGTCAGACATTACTGTAAAACCAAAGTGGTTCAAGCTGCTCAGAACATATGCCCAGTAGAAGTCATGGCCGTGGCTAGTTACTTAGAGTACTTGGCAGATGTGCCCAGTATTAGCATGAACAAGTAATGTAGGATAACTCTCCGCAGTCAAATGACCTTACTCTATCTCTGTGATGACTAACCTCTGGCACTCCAGCTGTGGTTAAACTATAACTCCCTTAGCTGTTCTCAAAACTCCACAGAAATGAAAGGAGCATGCTGGGAGTTGTAGTTTCACCACAGCTGGAGTGCCAGAGGTTAGTCATCACAGAGATAGAGTAAGGTCATTTGACTGCGGTGAGTTATCCTACATCACTGATCTATATACTCTCATATACTGTGTTTTTATGTACCTGGATAGTAGTCCGCTATAGACAGTGTTCCTTAGATGTCACAGTCTTCTCTGTCACAGGCAGATAATTCCTCTGGGTAATTTGGTTTACGCTCCTGGCACCCGGCTTGTTCTGTGTAGACGTATCCCTCTCCAATTAATAGCTGTCATGTTTTATCTTGGCGATGTAAGAGTATGACACTTTGTGCATTTTCAGCTTTCAGAGAATGGTGTGACCCTAAGGGATAATGGCTATATAAAGATAATTGTTATTGTATGGAAGACAGGGCGGTCGAGAATCTCATTACATAAATTACAGCTAGGGAAAGAAGATGGGCTAAATTTCCCAGACATTAGAAGATATAACTTAGCAAACAACTTGCGACACTGTTTATACTGGGTGTCGCAGTCCAGTCACTACTCAGTAGAGGCCAGCTTAGTACAGCCTTGGTCACTATCGGCTTTATTGCATACTAGATACCTCCTAATGTCAAAAAGAGTCTTTTAATTAAGGATACTATAGCCACGTGGAAGGCCACAAGGAAGATGTATAATCTACCCTTTTTGCTTTCCAAACATTTAAACCTTTGGGGTCACCCAGAATTCCAGGAGGGCCTGCATAATAAGCAGTTCCAGAAGTGGAAGGAAAGAGCCATACACAAAGTACAGGATTTGTGGCATGGCTCAGAGAAAAGGTACCTCACCTTCTTGGAGGTATGTGTCAAATTTTTGTTGGCTCCATCACAATTTCTGGCATACCTCCAAATAATGGGATTTCTAAAGGAATTTTTCCATACGCAATATGACTTACTTATTCAGGGAAACACTTCAACCCCTCATTCTCTGTCAGATTTGACACTCAGATTGAGAAAAGCATGCCCAAGCTACTCTACGGTTTCTCTGTTCAAACCCTGGAGCAAACAACTGCAGATCCCGCAACTGCAGGACAAAATTCTACAGGGTTGGGGAAGGGTTAGGAAGGCAATACCTAATGAAATATCGAGAGAAACCCAATTTAAAATAATACACAGGGCAATCTATGGATTTTATGACTCTAAAGAATTACTATCTGTCTCAAACGTCATCACCCAGACTCTGATTTATTACATGGTCTATGGTTATGCCCAAAATCGAAAACATACTGGGAAAGGAGTAAAAGCCTTAGTCGCCAATCTGATGAATATAGACCTACCATTGTCCCAGGAATTGGTTTTATTCCATTGGCAAACTGAAGGGCAGTCTACCTCCCAAATAATACGTGTGAGTCTTCTTGCAGCTAAAAGGTGTCTGTTGCAATGGTGGCTAAAACCCACAACCCCAGACCCTTCTATAAATGAAACACTGCCTCAGGATGGAATTGTTGGGAGCAGAACACTCCAAGGAGATTTTAATAGGAAACATAATGAAAAAATGGAGGAGATTCATATGCGCAGTATTGAATGATGAGGAATTGAAGCTCTTGGTCAAGCCCTTTTGCAACACCAAATGGTTCTTAACAGAACAACTAAAGGGTACCCTGGGACATCTAGAAATAGCAGATAAATTAAGTATTCTCATAGTAATAAGAAATGGCTAGAAGATCTGTGTACCAAATAGGATGATCATGGCCTCTTAGGGAGGATGGGTGGTCTCATTGTGGAGAGGGGGGGGGGGGGGGGGGGAGGTAAATGTTTGTGTAAGGGAGTTACTGTATCATTCTTTTTTTAGATTTGAAATATTTTTTTAAAAAAGGAGGTAGCTAAATTTGAAACATGTGACTGTCAAAAAAGGAAATATACACTGCCCTTTAAAAAAAAAAAGTCGCCACCAAAAATATTTCATTGGACCGCCTTTAACTTTGATTACGGCACACATTCGATGTGGCATTGTTTCAATAAGCTTCTGCAATGTCACAAGATTTATTTCCATCCAGTGTTGCATTCATTTTTCACCAAGATCTTGCATTGATGATGGTAGAGTCTGACTGCTGCACAAAGCCTTCTCCAGCACATCCCAAAGATTCTCAATGGGGTTAAGGTCTGGACTCTGTGGTGGCCAATCCATGTGTGAAAATGATGTCCCATGCTCCCTGAACCACTCTTTCACAATTGGAGCCCGATGAATCCTGGCATTGTCATCTTGGAATATGCCCGTGCCATCAGGGAAGAACAAATCCATTGATGGAATAACCTGGTCATTCAGTATGTTCAGGTAGTCAGCTGACCTCATTGTTGGAGCACATACTGTTGCTGAACCTAGACCTGGACAACTGCAGCAACCCCAGATCATAGCACTGCCCCCACAGCCTTGTACAGTAGGCACTAGGCATGATGGGTGCATCGCTTCATCTGCCTCTCTTCTTACCCTGATGCGTCCATCACTCTGGAACAGGGTAAATCTGGACTCATCAGACCACATGACCTTCTATTGCTCCAGAGTCCAATCTTTATGCTCCCTAGCAAATTGAAGCCTTTTTTTCTGGTTTGCCTCACTGATTAGTGGTTTTCTTACGGCTACACAGCTGTTCAGTCCCAATCCCTTGAGTTGATTTCACCAAACGTTTAAGTGATCGCCGATCACGATCATTCAGTATTTTTTTCCCGCCACATTTTTTTTCCTCTAAAACGATGGGTCCCCACAATCCTTCCGGTTTTTAATAATGCGTTGGACAGTTCTTAACCCAATTTTGGTAGTTTCTGAAATCTCCTTAGATGTTTTCTCTGCTTGATGCATGCCAATGATTTGACCCTTCTCAAAACAGACTAACATCTTTTCCACGACCATGAGATGTCTTTCGACATGGTTGTTTAAGAAATGAGAAGCAACTCATTGCACCAGTCGGGGTTAAATAACTTGTTGCCAGCTGAAAGATAATCACCCATGCAGTAATTATCCAATAGGAGGCTCATAACTTCACTCACCGACTCCCTGCATCTCCTGCATACTGATGAGCACTTCCATAATGGAAGGCTCATTAGTATTCGCTTTATAAGATGCACTTAAATTTTTTCCCACCCCACTTTTGTGTGTGTGTGTGTATATGTATGTATGTGTGTGTGTGTGTATATATATATATATATATATATATATATATATATATATATATATATATTTAAATGAGTTTCTGGATCTGTCTGGATGTTCCTTTTGCGTGACCAAACGACTGGACCGATCTTCACCAAATTTGGCACACAGGTGTCCGGGAAGGTTTTAGACCGGGTCTCCGCTCTCTAGGACATACCGTTCCTGAGATATTCCCAAAAAATTAGCCCCCCCAAATACAAGCCTGCAAGTCTTTCTCTTCAAATCCCAACTGCTATAAACACAGTTTTACTCCAGGTTTCCATAACAACCCAGCCATTTTTCATAACTGCTTAAAGGGGTGGGCACAGTGGAGGTCACTGTTGTTAAATGGGCAGGCACTGTGGAGGTCACTGTTATTAAATGGGCGGGCACTGTGGAGGTCACTGTTATTAAATGGGCGGGCACTGTGGAGGTCACTGTTATTAAAGGGGGGGCACTATGAAGGTCCCTGTTAAAGGGGAGGTCACTGTGAAAGTCACTGTTAAAGGGGCGGTCACTGTGAAAGTCACTGTTAAAGGGGGGGTCACTGTGAAAGTCAGTGTTAAAGGGGCGGTCACTGTTAAAGGGGAGGTCACTGTGAATGTCACTGTTAAAGGGGCGGTCACTGTGAAATTCCCTGTTAATGGGCGGTCACCGTTAAAGGGGCGGTCACTGTGAAAGTCACCGTTAATGGGGTAGTCACTGTCAAAGTCACTGTTAAAGGGGCGGGCAGTGTGGAGGTCAATGTTTAAGGGGCAGGCACTGTGGAGGTTATTGTTAAAGGGGCGGGTACTCTAGAGGTCACTGTTATGGGGGAAACTGTCTATCTTTTTACGACACACGGAAACATAAAATGAAATAGATAAAATATACCCCTGCGAAGCTGGGTCCTTCTGCTAGTCTCTTATATACAAGGAGTTTCTGTCTGTCTGTTCTTTATGTGCGACCAAACAACTAGACCGATCTTAATTAAATTTGGCACACAGGTACATCAGGTGTCTGGGAAGGTTTTAGACCGGGTCTCAGCTTTCTAGGACGTACCGTTCCTGAGATATTCCCCAAAAATTACCCTACATTAGCCAATACAAGCCTGGAAGTCTTTCTCTTCAAATGCCAACTACCATAAACACAGTTTTACTCCAGGTTTCAATATTAACCCAACAGTGAAAGTCACTGTTAAAGGGGCGGTACTTCGAAAGTCACTGTTAAAGGGGCGGTCACTGTGAAAGTCACTATTATGGTGGGAAACTTTTGATATCTTTTTACGACACACGGAAACATAAAATGAAATGGATTAAATATACCCGTGCGAAGCCGGGTCCTTCTGCAAATATATTTAGTGAATGCACTCTTACTGGCAGTGGGATATATCTGTTTTGGAATGGAGAGCACAATTTGCTAAATTTAAATTCCAGCATCCAACATAATAAGATGTGGCCTCAGTCAGGAAAATTACCTTTAAAGAGGTTGTCCAGAATCTTATTTATTTTTTGTACTTTTTTTTATTTTATTCTCTCCCAGTACCTGTGATGAGATCTATACTTACCTGCTCCCCGCCACTCCATTCTTCTCTGCACTTTTAGTCCTGTCAACTTTCACATGAATAGAGGCACATGTGCCACTGCAGGCAGTGACTGGCCTCAGCAGTGATGTGCCAAGCAGCAATTGACCAATAAATGACATGCCACTTTGGGCCACTTCACCACTGAGGCCAGTTATTGGCTGCAGTAGTTATTGTGACTGGAATGGAGCTGTGGGGGAAGCAGGTAAGTGTGGATCTCTTCACAGGTACCACTGGGAGAGAATTTCCCAAATGAAAAAAAAAAAATCCTGAACAACCCTTAACGTTTGTGTCTCATAAAATGCTCCCACTATACATAACGAGTTTGAGGGGTTGCATATTGTACTTAGCAACTAGTAGGCACTTGAAAGGAGCAATGTAAGCTGTCCTCAGCAAACCAGCATCCTGTGTGGTTACTATGTTCTTCATTTATGTATTTTAGTTTGGAAGCTGTGCTGCCTTCTATGAAGATCTTGGATGCAATGAAGGATAATCTTCATCAACCTGTTTGGATAAATGCGGACATACTTCCTGGGCCTGGTGGAAGTGTCACAGTGGATGCAAGAGAATTTCTTCAAATCGTCACCTCTTTCTTTCCAAATGTTACTCTATCATTGGGCTGGACAACTGCATGGCATCCTGATAGAAGCAATGAAGGTACAACCTGTGTGTGTTACTGGATTCACCACTGATGTGCTTGTTTCTTCCAAGGCCACTTTATTACATAAAGGCAAGCCAAGTGAATTCATTTGTGGACCTAAAATTTCCAAAATTGATGTGGTATCATGGTGAGAGTATTGTACTTTGAGTTGGTCATAAACATCTTAGAATAGCAGAGGTGAGAGATGGTCTACAGGCTAGCTCTCTCGTAGATTTAGCACAGAACAGCTTCTTGTAGACACTATGTACTGTGTTAAAAACTTTTTTAGCCCAAAATTACAACTATATAGATTAACAAAACTGCCTAAAAGGTGTCCATAGCCTGTATGAAGATGTATTTTTTTATTTCTTAGCCCAGTGTAAACTTTTTGGTCCTATTACCTCTGAGATTGAGTGATGCATAAATGGCCCTGACCCTGAACATGTTCTATCGCTCAATGATGTGATCTCTTTTGCATTCAGAGAATTCCATTATTCCGTTGATAAAACAACATATTCAGTCGTCAGTATACTTATCATGGTGATGTATATGCCTGTTTTTTCCTGCTACTGAACAATAAATGGCCTTGACGTACAGAGCAGAACCAATTCAAATTGACATTCATGATGTTGTGGGAAAGTAACGCTTGTATCATCCAAAGGACAACCAATTTTTTTTCTTTGAATTAATGGTTATATAAAAACTGAAATTTTTTGCAACATATTAGGCATCGTTGTGATTGTTATATTTCTGGTCATAAACCTGATGATTCCTTACTTTTCAAAGGCAGTCAAAAAAGTGATGTTGAAATATGTATATATAAAATAACCCATCTGGTCTGTTTAGTATGTGCTCCCCCATACATATATTCTGAAGCTTTCTAAAGACTTCTGAATCAGTAATTAGCAAATTTATGTGATTTATAACAGTATAATACCTTAAAGGGTTAATGCAAGAATTGGGGAAGTTTTGGCAAACACCCCCAAGGGAAGCTTACTTACCTGCTTCCTGGCTCTGGCTCCCCGCTCCTTTTCCTCCTGGCCTGTGATGCTCCACTGCGATCCCTCGCTGAAAACCTCCAGTTTGTCACCGCCTGCAGCGATTGACTGGCTGCAGCAGAGAACGGCTCCCCTTACGTCATGACAATGGTCGCATGATGCAAGGGGATCTGGTCACTGCTGCAGCCAGTAATTGGCTGCAGACTGCATGAAACCAGATGTTTTTAGCGAAAGGCAAGTGCAACAGAGCATCACAGGTCAGGAGGAGAAGGAGCGGGGAGCCAGCACAGGAAGCAGGTAAAGTAAGTCGCTCTTTAAAGGTCTTTCTTTTTTTTCTTTTTTTTTATGATTTTAATTGGGTTTTGAACTTTTGATACAAACATCAATACAGATTTGAACAGGGTTGTACAATTTTTGATAGAAATCATGGTACAACAATACATTGTACTCATAAACAACACTGATAGTGAGCAAAATTAACATTATCACACGAGATTATTGTTTAATAAAGCAGTTTTAGCAATAATATCGTTATGCTATCAGCAAGAATCATAGTCTTTGTACACCTATATAAAAGGTAAGAACCCATTGAAGCAGATATGAACTCTAACGAAGGTGTGAACATGAACATAGGAGAGACAAGTTTCCCAGATCATACTTATAAGTTTAAAGAAGCATAGAGATGGTGTTATTCCAATAACCAATGATGACCTAGTTATGCTGTGTATCTAAGCTGTAATACCTACACTCGGGTATAGGACATATAAATTGAAATATGTTAAGGGGGTCAAGGTTCTTGAAGGTCTGGGTGTAACCTTATCCATTGTGACCACTTAGAATGGAAAGTATTGAGGGACCCCAGAACCCTTTCACATATGTAGCTATTGTATACAATAGATTGTACCTCTGCTATAGAGGGTATTGATGAAAGGGATTTCCAATGTCTAGCAATAGCGAGTTTTGAAGAATGATGAGAAGTATGTTGTATCATTCGACCCCCCTCATGTAGGCTTTATAGATAACCCACAATAGGAGAAGATCAGCAGTGGTAGGTGTATTAACCCCTTCAGGACCCTGCCATATTTCACCCTAAGGACCAGGCCATTTTTTGCAAATCTGACATGTGGCACTTTATGTGGTGATAACTTTAAAACTCTTTTACTTATCCAGGCCATTCTGAGATTGTTTTCTCGTCACATATTGTACTTCATGACAGTGGTAAAATTGAGTAAAAATTTCTAATTTTCCAATTTTCAATTTCTCTACTTTTCTAATAGATAGTAATACCTCCAAAATAGTTATTACTGTACATTTCCCCATATGTCTACTTCATGTTTGGATCATTTTGTGATTTTTTATTTATTTTTTTTGGGGGGGGGGGGTCATTTGTCTCTCTTTCGCTTGATTTAATAGCAGGACACTTGGGTTTTGGAAATTTTCTAAAAAATGTAAAGATTTGCTTCTAAACTTCTAAGTTTAGAAGCAAATCTTTAAATTTTTCAGAAAATTTCCAAAACCCAAGTGTCCTGCTATTAAATCAAGCGAAAGAGAGACAAATGACCTCACAGTGTTTTTGCAGCTGTAGACCAATCTCTGGCGACTTTCTTAGGATCGTTTGCCTTGGCGATGAGGGAACTGCAATGCCCCATTGTTTCAGAAGCAGGATGCCTTGTTCCAGGGTAGATCATGTAATGAGTTCCATTCATAGAAATCTGAATTTTTGTTGGAAATCTCCACTTATAAGGAGTCCCTTGATTGGAGAGAGCTTATGTGACTGGAAGCAGCTTTCTTTTGTCTTGCAGAGTTGCCTGAGAAAGATCCATAAATAAAGTGATGGTTTGAAAGGGATCCAGTAGTTTCTGTCGTTTTCTTGCTGCTTGCACAGCATCAGGGAGATTTTTAGGCTTCTGTAGCCTGTGGGCCCGATCTATAACCAATTCAGCTTCAGGTACATGTAGGAGAACCTTTTTGATTATTTTTGTTATGTATGATGATAATTCTGATAGAGGAACTGATTTAGGAAGGCCCGAAACTTCATGTTGTTGCGGCGGTCTCTGTTATCTATGTCCGCCATCTTAACTTTGACCGCCTCCAGCAACTCTGCGATAGTATTATGTGCATCTCCTTGCTTGTTATGGGCAGATGAGAACTCTCCCATTTTATGTTTCACATGACCTATTCTACTGCTCAACTCCTCTACAGTGGATGTTATGGAAGTTATAGCTTGTGTAATGTATTTTTGTATTGAGCGTCTCAAGGCCAACATGGCCTCCTTCATGAACAATTCAGAAGCCGCTTTGCCACTTGGTTGTATGGCAGCTAATGCGTCAGCTGGCGCTGTGTATAGATCGGATTCTGCTGAAGCGGTAGAGCCTTCAAATGAAAGTGAAGTGTCCCACCAGTTTTTTTGCTTGGCCGGGCCAGCTGTACTGGAGTCCCCTGACTGTGGGATGGCCTCTGTGCGGTATGTTGGCTGGTTAGACCCTTCCTTGGCCTCTTGATTTCTCTTTAGTAGTGATGATCAAGCATGCTCGGCCGAACACCTGTTCGGCTCAAGCATCTCAATGCTTGGCACATGGCGGTACTCAGCCGAATACCGCATGTGCTCGAACGCCATGCTCGAGTCTCCTCCCCGCACGTTTCTTGGCTGCTACGTAGCCAATAAACGTCCAGGTAAGTGCTGCCCTCACTGTAATGCCAGTAGCCATGTAACTGGCATTACAGTGATTGGCTGGCCAAAATGTGTCATGCGTATATAGCACCCGATGGCGCATGTTTGGCTTGTTCGTAGTCAGGGAGAGCTGAGCATAGGAAGGGACAGAGAGTGTAGGGAGTGTAATTGAATATTATTTTTTTGACTGTTGTGCATTTGCGGTCTGGAAATTGCGGATCCACAAAACACGGATGGCGTCCGTGTCGGAACGGCACGGACAGCCATTAATATAACTGCCTATTCTTGTCCGCAAAAAACGGACAAGAATAAGACAGTTTATATTTTTTTGGCGGACTACGGAACGGAGCAACGGATGCAGACAGCAGTGCTGTCCGCATCTTTTGCAGTGCAATTGAAATGAATGGGTCCACATCCAAACCGCAAAAACTGCGTCTCGGATGCTGATCAAAACAACGTTCGTGTGCATGAGGCCTTAGGGAGAGCTGTGCATAGGAAAGGACAGACAGTGTAGGCAGTGTAATAGGAAGATTTTTATACAAAAAACTTTTCAGAGACCCAAAAGTCCTTTTAAGGACTATTGTGTGTGACAGTAGCAATATATATTTTTAGCGCATCTTGCGCTAAATACCGTGTGATAGGCCGCTGCGACAGTTAAATTATTTGCGCCACATCTCCTGTGTAAAGTGTGCACATCCCTAAAATATCAGTGACATCCAGTGTACCTTTTTCCGTAGACACTGTGAGCAGTGACATTACCTGTGGTACCTGTCCTGTATAGTGTTTCCTAATCACAAATACCTTTGTAAATTTTTTGGCGCATAGACTTTCAAATTCTACGCTACTGTACGTGTGCCATACTTTCAAGCATATATCACATTTAAAATGAAGAAGGCGAGCAGTAAGGGACGGGGTAGTGGCCGTGATGCTGATGGTGCACGCAGATAATGCTTCCAGTCGGCTAAGCACCACCCTGTCTTCCACCAAGTCTAGTCTCAGCAGCCAGGAGTCTGGTGAAAACACAATCCTCACCCTGATCCTCCTTCCTCCCACTATATACAGTCTGGCCAAACAAGTGATCCCACACTCAGATATTCCATGGACCTCTTTTCATGGCCATTACTTGATTTGGCCCTCTCGCCAAGCACGCTTGAAGAGGGACATGAGATTTTGTGCCCTGATTCCCAACCTCTTGAGCATCCACATTCACAAGAACATGACGGTGGGGAACGGCAGTTAGTGTTTAATGAGGTGGATGATAATGAGACACAGTTGCCAATGACTCAACCGCAATTACTGTCTCAAGAGGTGGATGAAGAGGATGAGACACAGTTGTCAATCACTGAGGTTGTGGTTAGGTCAACAAATCAGGAGGATGAGCAGAGTGAGGAAGTGGAAGAGGAGGTGGTGGACGATGAGGTCACTGACCCAACCTGGGAAGGTGGAAAGCCGAGCGAAGACAGCAGTATAGAGGGAGAGGGCTCTGCAGCACTGCAACAGGCTGTCCTTGTGGAAATCTACCTTGCCAAGGGGTAGATGTTCTGCAGTATGGCACTTTTTTGAGGAATGTGCGGACGACAAAAGAATAGTAGTTTGCAACTTGTGCCATACGAAAATGAGCCGGTGTGTGAACACTAGCAACCTCACCACCACCAGCATGATCCCCCACATGGCATCCAAGCACCGTAATAAGTGGGACGAATGCCTGGGTCCACAATCTGTGTCTGCAGGTCACACCACTGCCTCCTCTTTCTCTATGTTACGTGCTGGTCAATCCCCTGTAGAAGGCGCAGGCCCAGATGCCTCTCCCGCCCTGCACCTGGACCTTCGCAAGTACCATCAGCAACCACATCCACTTCCGTGTCCCAGCACAGCGTTCAAATGTCCTTACCCCAGGCCTTTGAACGCAAGTGAAAATACCCAGCCCACCCACCGGCCATAGCACTAAATGCACAACTTTCCAATTTACTTGCCCTGGAAATGTTGCCATTTAGGCTTGTGGACACTGAGGCCTTCCGCAGCCTGATTTCGGTGGCCATCCCGCATTACGCAGTCCCCAGTCGCCAACATGTGTCCTGTAACATCACACGTGCCCTGACCATCGCAGTTACTGGGAAGGTCCACTTAACCACGGACACATGGACAAGTGCATTCACCAAGGGATGCTACATTTCCCTGACAGCACACTGGGTGAATGTTGTGGAGGCCGGGAGCAAGTTGTACCCCAGGATGGTACAGGTGCGACCAACGGATTGCGGGCCCTACGTCGATCAGGGTTTCCGCCAGCACCTACGTTAGTAGCTCCAACCCCCACTTCTCCTCCTCCATTTCCACCTCCGATTTATCCGCGTGCAGCACCAGTCAGTCATCAGTCGGTAGCTGGAAGCAGTGTAGCACTGCAGTCGGGAAGTGGCAACAGGCCGTGCAGAAGCTGATATGCTTAGGGGACAAACAGCACACCGCCGCAGAGCTGTGGCAGGGGATAAGAGACCAGACTGAGCTGTGGCTCTCTGCACTCAACCTACAACTAGGCATGGTTGTGTCTGATAATGGCCGTAACTCGGTGGCGGCTTTGGAGCTCGGCAAGCTCAGACACATCCCATGCCTACCCCACGTGTTCAACCTTGTGGTTCAGCAGTTTCTCAAAAACGTCCCCAATTTGCCTGAGCTACTGGTGAAGGTGCGCTGCATGTGTGCACATTTCTGCAAGTCATCGGCAGCTACAGCCATTCTGTCCACGCTGCAGCAGCGCTTGAAATTGCCAGCTCACCGGATGTTGTGCGATGTGAGCACCTGCTGGAACTCCACGTTCCACATGTTGGCCAGGCTTTGTGAGCAGCAGAGGGCAGTAGTGGAATACCAGCTGCAACATGGTCGCCCGCTTTCTAGTCAGCTTCCACTATTCACAAGCCAGGAGTGGGTATGGATGTCTGACCTCTGTGAGGTTTTAAATAACTTTGAGGAATCAACACAGATGGTGAGCGGGGATAACGCTATTATCAGCGTAACCATCCAACTTCTGTGTCTACTCAAACACTCGCTGCTCACAATTAAGGACGATGCTTTGCATGTGGAAGAGGTGCAAATGGGGGAAGACATTACACAGGGTGATAGCTAGAGCACAATCAGTTTGTCTTCTCAGCGCGAATTTGACGATGAAGAGGAGGAGGAGGAGCAGCAGACGGTTGCGTCTGCTACAGAGGGTAGTACTCATGGAAGTTTAATTTAATCTGTTCAGTGTGGGTGGACAGAAGAAGAGGATGAGGAGATTCAGAGTAATCCTCCTGATGATGACTGCAAAGTCTTGCCTGTTGGTTCTCTGGCACACATTGCTGACTTTATATTAGGCTGCCTTTCCCGCGACCTGTGCGTTATATGCATTTTAGACAACACGGATTACTGGTTGTTCACCCTTCTCGACCCCCGCTACAAAGAGAACTTCTCATCTCTCATTCCTCTGGTGCAGAGGACAAGCAAAATGGTGCAATACCAGAAGATCCTTGTTGAAAAATTGCTCCAAAAATTTCCATCAGACAATGCAGGTAGCAGAGTCTGTAGTTCCTTGGCTAACCGAGGAGGAGACAAGGGGAACACACAGCCGTTCCAACAGAGGCAGGGAAACACTCTCCAAAGCCTGGAACAGTTTAATGACACCCCGCCAGCACCCTCACCCTGATGCACGGCCTAGTGTCACAAGAAGGGAACAATTTTGGAAGATGGTGAAGGAGTACATAGCAGACCGTGTCAGCATCCTCAATGATCCCTCAGTGACTTACAACTACTGGGTGTCCAAGCTGGACACGTGGCACGAACTGGCGCTCTGAACCCTGGAGATGCTAGCCTGCCCTGCCCTGCCACCATCGTTTTGTCTGAGTGGGTTTTTAGTGCTGCTGGTGGCATTATAAAAGATAAGCGTATCCGCCTGTCAACTGAAAATGCTGACAGGTTGACTCTCTTATAAAAATGAACAAGGCCTGGATTGACCATGACTTTTCAATGCCACCAGAGGAACGCTGATGAACATAAAAGCACTTTAAATGTGTTGTTTATAATGTACTGAATACACTGTATTCCCATGCACCCCTTCCACCACAAACAAGGGTATATTCTTGAATCTTCCTTTTCTCATCCTCCTTCTCCTCTTCCACCATGCTTATTCAGCGCATATAATGCCCTCTCATATATGCCCTTCGCATATAATGTTTTACAGGGTCAGCTCACCAGCAGGCCCTCGTATATAATGTTTTACAGGGTCAGCTCACCAGCAGGCTTTCACCTACAATCTTTTACAGGGTCAGCTCACCAGCAGGCTTTCACCTACAATCTTTTACAGGGTCAGCTCACCTGCAGGCCCTCACCCAATTATAGCTAATAGGTAATTTGCGCGCATGCTACCTTGCTTGGATGTGATAGCCGTAGCTGTTTCTCAGGCTCCCTCTCCGAAATCGAACCCTGATTCCCTGTTACATGTAGTCACCATGGTTTGCGCTGACAATAACATCAAAAGTTGATAGGCCAGACATCCGAATGGATCGTCGCCGTCACGGGGATGTGCGTTCGGCCCCAGGTTATCTAGAGTCACCAAAGCGGCAGCAGGCCCTCCCCCGTAATGTCTTAGATGGTCAGATCAGCAGGCCCTTGCTCCAAATGTTTTTGAGGGTTACCAGCAGGCCATCAATCATAATTTTTCAGGCTGTGTATGATGCCCTCCTTTATGTGTAACAAAGGGTGTATTGTAGTGCCGGTTCCTTGTAATTTTTGGCAGCCCTTTCACTTGCAAAGGCTTTGAGTGTAGGAGTCCCACTACCTGAACAATTGTACCACAATGTAAATGAGGCCCTCCTTTATGTGATATACAGGTTGTTTTGGAGTGCCTCTTTCTTGTAATTTTTGGCAGCACTTGCACTTTGTTTACAAGTAAATATACAGGAAAGAATGTTTCCTAACAATTTTTCCTCTAAAATTGATTTTATCTTTGGTTTTGTGCGTATTATTGTCAGTCTGTAAAAGTGGCGCACTGCTCGGGCAACATCGTTCCCAGCAGCGACCTGGGAGTCCAAGATGCATCTAGACATTCTCCCCATGCTGTTCCCGAACCATTTCGGTGGCGTTTCCTTAAATTTTTTACCTTTTCCTATGAACCAGACTCCCTCCCTTCTTCAGAGCAGGGGGTGCCTGGTTTAATGCTCGGGTTCTCCCATTGACTTCCATTATACTCGGGTGCTTGGTAGAGCACCCGAGCATCCTGACGTGTTCGGCCTGAGCCCCCGAGCACTATGGTGCTCGATCAACACTACTCTTTAGCTTATGTCCTACCTCTGAGCTCAGTAAGGAGGACGAGTATTGGGCCGGGTCTGGCGGGCTGGTGCCATGCCGGTCAGATGGAGATTCTGGCGAGCTAGTTGGAGAACCCGACAGTTCTTTTGAGGTGTCTTCTTCAGCGCCCTGTCTGTCCTGCTTAGTCTGCGTCATACGGGTAGCGCTGGATTCAGGGCGGCCGCCATTGCTACCTGCCGTGTGTGGCGGAAAGAACTCTGTAAGGAACTTTGGTGCTTCTTTTTTATTCCTTTTCGACATTCTTTGATTTGGGGTGGCTTTAGAGCTCTGTTTCAGGGTGCTCATGGCCATATTGTCTAGCTAAAAACGCTGCTAAGCTTTCAAGCAGCCATCATGCTCCCCTGCCAATACTGAAAATTGTTGTTTGAGGGGGGGGGGGGGGGGGGGGCGGGTGAGTGACAGAAGCCCTTTAAAGGTCTTTCTAAGGGTGAATACACACAACCATAATTCTGGGTCTGCAGTTGTGGACCCATTAATTTCAATGGGGCCGCAAAAGATGCAGACAGCACATTGTGTGCTGTCCCCATCCATTCTTCCTTTTCACAGCCCCGCATATAGAGCAAGAATAGGCATTTTCTATATAGCGCCGGCCATGTACGATCCGCAAAATACGGAACGTACACGGCCAGTATCCATGTTTTGCAAACACTTACCGCAAAACACTTACGGTCGTGTGAATGCACCCTAACTGTGAGGGGGAGGATGCCAAAACACTCCCCATTCGTGCATAAGTCTTTTAACTATGTTATCCACTGGTCTAACTACCAGAATCTGAAGACTATAAAGGGGTTGTCCCCAGGTACCCCTTAACGGCTAAACAAGCCATCCCACCTTACTAAAGTGTTATATGAAATATATAGCCTTATCTTTGAAATTGTAACTGTAACTACACACACTTATCCATGACTTTAATTATCAACATTGCCAACTTGCTGGTTAATGAAACTTTCACAGAATTCTTCCTCTAATCACATGCAGACTAATAATGTGATCTGAGAATGTAGATCCCCGATTTCACCTGTGTATGACATCAGTCTGGCGTCTCGTGTTGTAGCTGGAGAGTACGACAAAATAGGCACATCCATTGAAATGAATGAGATGCCGCGAAAGGGACCTTTCACATGGTGGATTTTGTCCCTGGAATTTTGGCACGCACACTGCACCAAAATTCCGGCAGTCGCCTGCTATTTGCCTTACATTGTTTTCAATGGGAGGTAGTTCTGACATTTGAGGGCCAATAGTTAAAAGCTCGGACTGCGCCAGCATGGTGTGTGGACACCATGGCAAAAACTGCCGTGTGAATGGGCCCCCAAAAATTGAAGACCACATGTAATCTGTATAGACTTTTAGGCCTCTTTCACATAAACGATACGGATTGTGTGGGTCTGTTTAGGAAAAAACTGATGGTTCAGTCCGTTATGTCTGTAATTCCGTTCAGTGTTTCAGTTTTTTTCTGCGCGAGTGCAATTTTATGCGTTTTTAAAGCGTGTGGGAAAAGAAACGGAAGAATTACAAACTATGTCTCCTAGCAACCATCATTAAAAAACGCATTGCATCTGTGTTTACTTCACGCACCTGGATGGAAAACTCACTCTTGTGAAAGAGGCCTTATATGGGGTGGGGGAAGGGGGTTAAATTAGTTGTGGTTTTATTTTTTTAAATAAAATAAACCTGGTGAATGAACCGATCCATCCTCTGGCTGTCTACTTCCACAATGTACAAAAAAACAAAATGGCTGCACACCATTGTATATGCAAACAATAAAGCTAAAGAATGGGGGTCATTCTAGTTAAAAGTGGTACAATACCGACTATAAATGAGTAATGGAAGGCAGTATCTTTAGTGATAGGGACCCATCTGCGGAAGCCACCTTGACGCTTGGTAGGTGGGCCCGACACGTATGTGCGCTAAGAGCTTCCATTACTTATTTATAGTCGGTATTGTACCACTTTTAACTAGAATGACCCCCATTCTTTAGCTCTATTGTTTGCATATACAATTGTGTGCAGCCATTTTGTTTTTTTGTAATTATGTTTGCTTCATGAATATGCACCTGTGATTCTGAAGGTTTTAGTCTAAATTTTCTTGCAATACTTCCACAATGTAACCACTGAAAAGCTGAAAGCACATCCTCTCTAAAGAGGACCGGTCACCACTCCTGACATGCCTGTTATAATGGCTTCATGCATCCCCCATGTAATAACGATTCTAGAACATCTATTCTTATGACTCTATGTTGTGTCATTCCTTTATTATTTCTACTAGAAGTTATAAATGAATTCCTAGCAGTCTGCAGTTAGGGTATAGGGGGGTTGTAACCAGTTGGGGGGGGTGTACCTGCACAGACTCATTCTATCTAATCAGTGCTGCCATTGTCAGAATGTGCAAGGACACCCCTCACCTGGTCACCTCCCCTCTGTACCCTTACTGCAGACTGCTAGCAATTCATTCATAACTTCTAGTAGAAATAAATAAAGGAATGGTACAACATAGAGTCATAAGAATAGATGCCCCAAAATTGTTATTACATGGGAAATACATGAAGCTATTAAAACAGGCATGTCAGGAGTGGAAACAATTTGGTGTGTGTGTGTGTGTGTGTGTGTGTGTGTGTGTATATGTATGTGTGTATATATATATATATATATATATATATATATATATATATATATATATATACACACATACACACACACACACACACACACACACATATATATATATATATATATATATATATATATATATATAAAAAGCAAGGGCCCAAATATATAAAGAAGAAAAAAGGCAGCACTCCAGATTAGTGATGAAAAAAGTGGATGGTTTATTCACCACCTAGCTAGATGGGTGAATAAACCATCCACTTTTTCATCACTAATCTGGAGTGCTGCATATATATATTACATACAGTGGTACTTGAGTTTGTGAACTCTTCAGAATTTTCTATATTTCTTCATGAATCTGATTCTCACATGTCTTAAAAGTAGATAAAGATAACCAAATTGATTGAACATCAAACGTCGACTTGCGAGAATTTTACCCATTCCTCCATGCAAAACAGATCAGCTCTGTGATGTTGGTGGGTTTCCTCCCGTGAACTGCTCGCTTCAGGTCCTTCCACAAATTTTCTATTATATTATAGGTGCTGGTCCAGGGTAGGATAGATCATTGCTAGCTGATTGGCGTGGGTGCAGCACTTCGCACACCTGCCGATCCTGTGGTCTGTGTAACTCCATTGACAGACATCAGCACCAGAGCTACACAGCACTGTTGACATTGTAACGGCGGGAGCTTACTTACTACGGCGCTGTTCCCATGGACAATGGAGCTGTACAGACCAGCTGATCAACTGTGTCAGACTGCCACCTGTCAGCTAGAGATGGCCTATCCCAAGGATAGGCCATCACTTAAAGGGAACCTGTCACCGTGGAAATGCAATAAACCCTGCCAGCAACATGTTACAGAGCAGAAGGAACTGAGCAGATTGATATTTCGTTTTGTGGGAAAATATTCATTAAAACTTGTGTTTCATTCATTTGAATGTCTTCTTGTTTTGGGCTTTGAAGTCAAGGAGGAGGTCCTATCAGTGTTTTACAGTTTTCCCTCTATACAGAGACAGCTGTCAATCACTGATAGAACCACCTCCTCGACTTCAAAGTCCAGAGCAAGAAGACATTCAAGTTTTACTGAATCTTTTCCCTCAAATCTATAAATCTGCTCAGCTCCTCCTTCTCTGTAATATGCCATCTGCAGCTCAGATACCTTGTTGGCCGAAACAGGTTCCCTTGGACAACCCTTTTAAGGCCAGGACTTTGACCTTCCAAAACTTAACTTTATTCTTCATTAACCATTCTTTCTTTGATAGAACCACTTGTGTTCACAAAGTATTTACAAACTTTCAGGCACCACCATATGTATTTATATAAGGGTGCTTTCACACTAGGGTTTTTCATTTCCGGCATAGAGTTCCATCCTAGGGGCTCTATACCGGAAAAGAACTGATCAGTTTTATCCCCATGCGTTCTGAATGGAGAGCAATCCGTTCAGGATGCATCAGGATGTCTTCAGTTCAGTCTATTTGACTGATCAGGACAGAGAGAAAACCGCAGCATGCTACGATTTTACCCCCGGCCCAAAAAAAACTGAACACTTGGAATGTATTCAAAATAGTGGAATGCCGGATCCGTCATGCGCAGACTGAAAAAAAAGGTGAAAAAAAATAAATGCCGGATCAGTTTCTCCGGATGACACCGGAAAGACGGATCCGGCATTTCAATGCAATTCTAAGACGGATCAGGGACCTGATCAGTCTTACAAATGCCATCAGTTGGCATACGTTTTGACGGATCCGGCAGGCAGTTCCGGCGACGAAACTGCTTGCCAGATCACTTTACCGCAAGTGTTTAAAGTAGCCTAAGGCTGTGGAGTTGTAGTAAAAATATGACATTATAGTGATGAAAACCTTGAGAAGTACTGTGATTTACTATAGTAAATATATTACTGATTATTAGACTCCACATCCCTGCTGATACGTTAATGTTAGACACGTGGAGGGAACATGAGTGGTACAAGACGCATTTGATCTGCACAATTTCCTTAGTTCCTTTATGGTAATCTATCGAAGAAAGTTATGTATATTGTGGACAGATCCCGGCTTTACAGCCTTCACACTTCATTATGTGGCTGAAGCTATGGACAGTATTTGTAATTTCTTGTATTAAACTTGGTTTTAAGGCTACAGCTGGGAGATGGTGAGAGAAATGGAGAAGATATGTAAGGATCTGAGCCAGCTTGTGACCTTCCCAGTCAGAGCAGCTTTAGTGCGACAGTCGTGGCCTCAGCTGCAGTGGCTGCTGCAGACGTCAGACAGGTAAAATAATGTTGATGCATATTTTTGGATGATCATATCTCGCCACATGTTTGCCTGCACTGTTTGCATCTGTCTGTATTCAGGGGTGGGGCTAGGGGCCTACGTCCCAGGTACATGGTGTTATGGTGGGGGTTAACAAACGACTGTGCCATACTCACTATAGAAAATGTGCTATTGCTACATGATAAATGTGAGATTCTTGGCAAATACATTTTGTACAAAATCATTTGTGCCTGTCCGCCAACGAGAAGGCGATCTCTTTAGGACAGGAACCTACACTAAATTCTACCTCTGGTGCCATACTGGCCTCCATTAAATTCAGGGAATTCAGGTTCCACATGTAACTGCATTCCCTGAATTTAATAAAGGCCATTGTGGCACCAAAAGAGGTATAATACAGTGTGGGCTCAGTATGCATGTGGAACCTGAATTTAATGGAGGCCAGTATGGCACCAGCGGAGGTAGTATTTAGTGTAGGTTCCTGTCCTAAAGAGATCGCCTTCTCGTTGGCAGACAGGCACAAATGATTTTGTACAAAATGTGTTTGCCAAGAATCTCTCATTTAAGCCTCATTCACACGTCATTGTTTTGATCAGTGATTTCCATCAGTGATTGTGAACCTAAACCAGGATTGGAGCCTCCACAGACATAAGGGAAAGATCTGCACCTGTTCTGTGTTTGGACCCGCACAAGGTTTTGGCTCACAAATCACTGACCGAACACTGAATTGTAAATGAGGCATTATAACGTAGCATTAGCATTATTACATTTTTTATAGTGAGTATGGCACTATTATATTTATATTATTGTGCTGTTGCATTGTTTGTTATTGTGCTTTCAGCCATGGGGACGTGCACCTGGGCCATTGGGATGTGCTGACTAACCCCTATTCTTTTTCTTTGCAAACCATTGTGCCAGCTAGGGTATAGAGACAGGAGACTAGGGCAGCAAATTGTATCTTTGTCCACAGTGAAGAAATTCATCCATATTAATAGAAAGCAAATTTTGTGCTAATTTTTGTCAGGTTTTTTTTTCCGCTTCAGAAGTGCCATTAAAAAACCTATGCAAATTATCGCCCTTCTGTAATACAAATGAGACTTTGTGTAAAAGTTGGCCATCGATGATCCACAGTTTACAGTAGTGGAGCAGTGAGATCTGGTGGCACAGGAGGTTGATTTCAGAATACCTAAGTATACCAGTACACAGCGCAGCTAACCTGGGGTCACTGATCCAAAAATGATTATGAAAGGAACTCAAAAAAAGTGTAGATTTTTTTTGTGACAATACTAATGTAATAACATTTTTGTATATGAAGACAAACCTGGTATTTAGGTTGGTGGTATGTTTTTAGTTGTGTTCTTTATGCAGTGGAACCTTTAGGGTATATATCTACAGATGAAGTATTTTGTATTGGAAAAATCCATCATGAATAAGTTGCATGCCAATTTTTGGCACTGATTTGCCACAGATTTCACTGGAAATGGAGAAATCGACGTAAAAAATTCATGGCATAAATTGACATGTTACAGATTTAAAACTACACTGCATGTCAAGTTATGTGCAGATTTGTTGAGAACATTTACTGCTCACGGATAAGATTTTTTTAGTATCGTCCTTGCTACTGTAAAATGCAAATTTTCCCACCAGAAGTCCGGTACGAAAAACCTGCAGCATATCTGCCACGTGGGGCTGTACCTTTTTATATGTTCCTTGTCCAAGAAGCTGGAGAACAATAGTCGTAGGTCTCTGAATGGTGCACACTTTGTGGAATCATTCAGTTTATATTAAGGCCTGCCATCTCTAAACAGATTTACATTATTTTTACTCTCTGCATTCCCGAAGCCGTAGCATTTTTATTTTTCCGTTTCTTATAGCTGTATGAGGGCTTGTTTTTTGCAGGAAAGGTTGTACTTTTTAATGACATTGTTTTATATTGCATACTATCTAGTTGGAAGCTGTAATAAAAATCTAAATGGAGTGGGATTGAAAAAACATGCAATTCTGCCACAGTTTTATGGATTTTGTTTTTTTGGCATTCCCCATACAGTAAAACAGACCTTTTACAACAATTGGTTAGGAGAAAAGAGTCACAATGGACCTTTAGGTTGCCGGAGAGGATTGATGACCACATCTCATTTTCTTGCATCACTGATTACTGGGTCTCTTAGTGGCTTGTACAGGTCCTTCTAAAAAAATTAGCATATTGTGATAAAGTTCATTATTTTCTGTAATGTACTGATAAACATTAGACTTTCATATATTTTAGATTCATTACACACCAACTGAAGTAGTTCAAGCCTTTTATTGTTTTAATATTGATGATTTTGGCATGTAGCTCATGAAAACCCCAAATTCCTATCTAAAAAATTTTGCATATCATGAAAAGGTTCTCTAAACGAGCTATTAACCTAATTATCTGAATCAACTAATTAACTCTAAACACCTGCAAAAGATTCCTGAGGCTTTTAAAAACTCCCAGCCTGGTTCATTACTCAAAACCGCAATCATGGGTAAGACTGCCGACCTGACTGCTGTCCAGAAGGCCATCATTGACACCCTCAAGCAAGAGGGTAAGACACAGAAAGAAATTTCTGAACGAATAGGCTGTTCCCAGAGTGCTGTATCAAGGCACCTCAGTGGGAAGTCTGTGGGAAGGAAAAGTGTGGCAGAAAACGCTGCACAACGAGAAGAGGTGACCGGACCCTGAGGAAGATTGTGGAGAAGGACCGATTCCAGACCTTGGGGGACCTGCGGAAGCAGTGGACTGAGTCTGGAGTAGAAACATCCAGAGCCACTGTGTACAGGCGTGTGCAGGAAATGGGCTACAGGTGCCGCATTCCCCAGGTCAAGCCACTTTTGAACCAGAAACAGCGGCAGAAGCGCCTGACCTAGGCTACAGAGAAGCAGCACTGGACTGTTGCTCAGTGGTCCAAAGTACTTTTTTCGGATGAAAGCAAATTTTGCATGTCATTTGGAAATCAAGGTGCCAGAGTCTGGAGGAAGACTGGGGAGAGGGAAATGCCAAAATGCCTGAAGTCCAGTGTCAAGTACCCACAGTCAGTGATGGTCTGGGGTGCCATGTCAGCTGCTGGTGTTGGTCCACTGTGTTTTATCAAGGGCAGGGTCAATGCAGCTAGCTATCAGGAGATTTTGGAGCACTTCATGCTTCCATCTGCTAAAAAGCTTTATGGAGATGAAGATTTCATTTTTCAGCACGACCTGGCACCTGCTCACAGTGCCAAAACCACTGGTAAATGGTTTACTGACCATGGTATCACTGTGCTCTATTGGCCTGCCAACTCTCCTGACCTGAACCCCATAGAGAATCTGTGGGACATTGGGAAGAGAAAGTTGAGAGATGCAAGACCCAACACTCTGGATGAGCTTAAGGCCGCTATCGAAGCATCCTGGGCCTCCATACCATCTCAGCAGTGCCACAGGCTGATTGCCTCCATGCCACGCCGCATTGAAGCAGTCATTTCTGCAAAAGGATTCCCGACCAAGTATTGAGTGCATAACTGAACATAATTATTTGAAGGTTGACTTTTTTTGTATTAAAAACACTTTTCTTTTATTGGTCGGATGAAATATGCTAATTTTTTTAGATAGGAAATTTGGGTTTTCATGAGCTGTATGCCAAATCATCAATATTAAAACAATAAAAGGCTTGAACTACTTCAGTTGTGTGTAATGAATCTAAAATATATGAAAGTCTAATGTTTATCAGTACATTACAGAAAATAATTAACTTGATCACAATATGCAAATTTTTTTAGAAGGACCTGTATACCTCAGGTGAACTGCCCATTGCTTGACTGCCTGCTATATGTGCCATCAGTTCTATTTGCCATCTATTGTAGTCTCCCATTTTTCTTTCTTCATCTCTCTTGCCTAACCTTTGGATCTATATTTGGATTTAATAGATCTAATGAGCTGGGTTTATGTCTCTCTTCTAAGATTTTTTTTATAATTATAAGTTGTAGGATTCAGCCGAAGTTCTGCTGTCCCTTTATGAGAATACCCAATATCCTGTTTCCTGGATGGGTTATAGCCATCCTGGTGACCCCCTACATGGGTTCCCAATCTACTTTTGTTAACCATCTCCTGAACCCTTACCATGTTTGGTCTGGTTTGTTTTCTTAGTAGACTTAGGCCTCATGCACACAAACGTGTTTTTTTTTCATTTACGCTCCGTTTTTTGCGTTCCATATACGGAACCATTAATTTCAATGGGTCCACACAAAAACTGAATTTACTCCGTATGCATATGAATTTATTGTCTTCATAACCGACAAGGATAGTACTGTTCTATTAGAGGCCAGATGTTCCGTTCTGCAAAAAACGGAATGCACACGGATGTCATCCATATTTTTGGCAGATCCATTTTTTGCGGACCGTAAAACACTGAAAAAGCCATACGGTCGTGTGCAATAGTCCTTAACCGCATGGCATCCTTCTGTGTGAAGTGGCATGCAGGCTGTGTACTTGACAGCCTGCGATCCTGCATGGGTCGTACACATGTGTTCCTAAGGGGACTTAAACATGTGATCATCTAGTTGCTTCTCCCATACACTGCAATGATTTAACATTGCAGCCTGTGGGTGATTCACTGTATTACTACGGAGCCGTGCCACAGGCTGTGCTTGAACTTTGCTATGAAAAACCTCAAAGCCTTCAGAAGGCTCAGTTCACCAAATAGACAATTTGTGTAGCCATTGGAGATTTATTAAAACTGATCATAAAAGTCATGTTAATTAATGGTGAATTTTAGTGCAGAGACTGATGACGAATAACATTGACTCATTGCAGGTACAGCCTGACCGTCTGGTCAGGGAAGGATGACATCTACCCTGTGGAGGACCTGCTGTACATTCGACAGCATTCTGTGGCTGATCAGATATTTTATGATGTGTTTGAACCTCAAAACGGTGAACTGAAGCAGGCCGTGAAACGAAAACAACAAGCAAAAAAAAAGTAACACTAAAGCCGCAATGAGAGCTGGTGATGGTCCAGGAGCTGATCACATCCCTATATATGAACGAAATAATGGTAGTAGCTGACTGAGGGAGGTTCATTCCATCTTTTGGTGTATGCCACAGAAAGCAACACTGCAGGGAACATAAAGCAATACATAGGCCTCATTAAAATCAATGATCTTTCCACAAAATACTATACATCGACACTGTCGATTTCTAAAAAAAGAACTATTTATTTCAAACATTCAGTGGGGTCCCATGGGGTCTTATAGGCCCTAACATTTTTGTTTCGTTTTACTTTGGCATAATTTTACATTTTTTCTATTGCATAGTGTGTCTTTAGGTCTGTTTTGGGATAGTTGGGTCAGATTTTCAGTTGCAGCTAATAATGATTTGTCCTAGGGGGCCACATATGGTCCCATTTATCATGTCCTTATTGTATTTCATTTCTTAGGTTCTTCACACAATCCCCCACCTTCCCGGGGCTCACACTACAGCTAGAAAGACCTTTAGCGCGCAGTAATGTTTTTATTGGCAATTTTAAAGGGGCTGTCTGAGATAATTAAAGTCTTAGAGAAGCCACTGAATGGTCTGAATTAAAAGAAAAAATGGTCTTCTACTTATTATTTGCAGCGATGTTCTCTGTTTCACCAGTCCAGTGCAGCGCTGTCGTTCCCGTATACGGTACATGACCACTACAGCCAATCCCTGTCCACAGCGGTCTACCATTGAGGAAAGTAATTGGCTACAGCGGTTACATGTCACTGTGACATGCGGGTGTACAGCACGCCACCACTGCAGTTGGTAAACAGGAGTGATTGTAGGACTGGAGGCACAGAGAATGGCGTTGTAGAAAATTATAGCGTTGTTTTTATTATATTTGTGTTTTTTGTTTTTTTTGACAATTTGGGGTCTTGTCTGAGATTTTTAATTATCTTGGACGATCCATTACACAAAATCATAGTAGGCAGAAGACAGCATGACTCTTGCATACTGAGACTGCCCCGATCCATGCTTCAGAGACGTTTGTCGAAGGGAGAGAGTACTCTGAGCAGCACTTCTGCCTCTTCATTTTTTTTCAACAAAGGTTTAGTTGACCTTTAAAGGGTTAAGCCATGTTTGATGTAAATAAGACATCATATAATGCATGGCAGCCTCTTTCTAACAAGCCTAGAACCAGCCCTGTACCTCACATGGATCCAGAGATCTCCTCATTCATTACTCTGCTAGATTTATATCAGACTGGCTGCTTGGGGGGGAGTGTACTTTCTCAGGGAGCATGTCCTTTCTGCTGTAGCTCTTTCCCTGTAACTGCCACAGCTTCTCAAACAAGATATGACTGGTGTCAGTCGAAGATTTAAACTGAATGCATGCCACCACCTCAAACAAAAAAGAAACAGCAGGTGGTATTCAGATCCAGGTGCTGGTTTGAAAAACGCTGACTATTTGTAAACAAATGTAAATGCTGCACTTACATTATTGTAGTGATGATACCTGAATTTGAACTTGGATTTCATCAAGTATAGTAGCACCATAATACATACCAAATAAATATTTTTCCAACAAAAAAATGTTTGCTGAACTTCTTATGCTGGTACATTTTTTTTTGAATCAGATCTTTTTTATTGAGCATTTACAATGTAAATACACTGTTGTACAGATCACAAGCAAAGATGACACAGAGACATATTTCTCATAAGGCTGACAGCAGTCTGGTTACCAAACCGTAGGTAGCACTCAAATTTTAACCTATACCCCCTACCCTTCCCCTCCCACCCCACTTTAGCATGGAAATTACAAAGGCATACTGCTAAACATTTCTATTCAGACATCGAAACGACAGCCACAGTTCCCATAGTTTCTCAAATTTTGCTGGGCAGCCACGCTTCTGGTACACCAGCCGCTCATAACTTAACATCGTGTCAACTGTACTTAAGAATTCGCCTAAGGTGGGCGGCGCTGTCTGTATCCAATGCAAGGCGATTAACTTTCTAGCAACATATAGCACTCTACCTATTGCTATTTTATGTACCTGACTAGTGGCCAGTTCAGAGACATACCCCAACACACACACTCTAGGGTCAGGCGGTATCCGTACCTTGTAAACGTCCTGTATACTCTGAGTTGCAATCTCCCAGTATCTCCCTAGCCTCTCGCACGTCCACATCATATGCAACAAATCTGCAGAATCCACAGAGCACCTCGGACATTCAGCCGTCGGTCTAAAACCAATGCGGAACAAAAAAAAACGGTGTCTTGTAGACCCTGTGGACAATGAACAGCTGCGAGAGTTTACACCCTTCACTCAAGGAAGAGAGAGGTATCGCCTCCAGTATGTCAGACCATTGGTCATCTGTTAGCTCGCCAACATCTTTTTCCCATTTACCCCTAGCCGCCAGCGGATGTAACAGTAAAAACTTGTTGAGCAACAGCTTGTATATACAGGAGATCATACCTCTCTTCGCCCCCTGGACAGAATCTGGTGCAATGCGGCATCTCTCCCTGCCACCACAGTCGGACCCCTAAATGTGGAGTTGTATGCGTGTCTCACCTAAAGGTACTTATAGAAGTGGGTTCTAGGCAATTCATATACCTCCTGCAGTCTGGCGAAGGACATGAAGTTTTCATCTTCCAGAAGGTGGCCCAACCTCAGAATACCCTTCCTTTTCCATGCCCCAAAATCAGATAAAGAGAGGAACTCCGGTAGCACGGGATTGTCCCACAGTGGAGTGTATTCCGTATTGCTGACAACACCTCTCATATGCTGGTACATTTAATGTGCAAGGTGGTACATAATGGGCAACATAGGGTTAAAGGGGTTGTCCGGGTTCAGTGCTGAACCCAGACATACCCCCATTTTCACCCAGGCAGCCCCCCTGACTTGAGCATCAGAGCAGTTCATGCTCCGATTCTCTCCTTTGCCTTGCGCTGAATCAGGCAGGACAAAGGCATTTTCTGGAGTTCCGTTGACGTACCGGGCTCTCCATGGGGCGGAGGCTTTCGCCCAGCAGTGAGCCCGGTGATGTCACCAGCACTAATGGGCGGGCTTTAGCGTTATATCCTAGTCTGTAAAACCGCTAGAACAGCGCTAAAGCCTGCCCGTCAGAGCCGGTGATGTCACCAAACACACTGCTGGGCGGAAGCCTCTGCTTGGCAGTGTGTTATTGTAAATAAAAGATCGCTGGCCCTGTGCGATCCAGCACAAGGCAAGGGAGTGCATCGGAGCATGAAATTCTCTGATGATAACATCAGGGGGGCTGCCTTGGTGAAATTATGGGTATGTCCGGAGTTACTTGGTCTTGAGGTGAGGCACATAATTTTATCCATTTTGACTACCATGTTCCGTATATTAATTGTAAAGAATCTTACATTAATGGCAAGTTTCCCATTATGTGAGGATGTGCATGATGGGGTTACTTACTATTAATGTGAGGCACAGGGAGGTATTAATTAAATAATAACTGCATGTGTCTCACGTTAATAAGTGACCCCCATCATTCATCTCACATAATGGTAGCATTGGGGTTAATGAGAGTTGCATTAACCACAATGTTCCTCTATGCTGCTGGTTGGCCACGGTGCACATCATCAGACACAAGCAGAACCTTCCGCTTGTGTGTTGCACCATTCTCCTCCTTACCTTTCTGAGTCCGCTTCACATTTTAATTAGTGGCAGTGGCCGGCAGTGTCTCCTTCCTTCTCCATGTACGGCCACTAATGAGGACAGGGCGTGCACCACGTTGTGTGCGTCCTACGTTCTCTAATTGGAACTGCTACTATGCTGTGCAATAGACTTGTTATTTTATGGTGAATGCAAATATTTCTTAGAGCAGACAGGACCTCTTTCAATTTGTACTTCCAACACATCAACCATTTTCTACAATAAATATCACAACCTTTCAATTAGTGCAGAACTGATAATTAGGGTGCCCGTACATCGTGACGCATGCCGATTACTGCTAATTGACACTAGCCTAGACCTCTATATATAAGGATTTAAGACGAATGTGTTCACCCTGTGTGGGAGTGGGATTTCCCATATTGAACCCGCACAGCATTATAATGATTTTTAATGCTGTGTGTCCCTGTCCCCCCCGAACTGTAGCGATTTCTACTGACCGCATTATGTGAGTACAAAATCATTACAGCTGAGGTCGAGCAGGGACACACAGCATTATAAATCATTATAGTGCCGTGTGGTCCTGTCACTGGAAAAGTGTCCAGTCTGGGAAGATTGTTAATTGGTTTTTCCTCTAGCCTCCACAGCGGCACGGATTCACAGGAGGGTTACCCTGCCTCCCCCAAGGACAGGAAATGTGGAGATCTTTAAATAGCCCCCTCCCGTTACCTGCTCCAGTAAATAACCGAGAAACTCTAAAATGGATGCAACAGAATGTTATTTATCTATTTTTCAAATAACAAAAATACCAGCATATGGCATCAGATTATCACATAAATGTGGGGGGAAAATTTCCTGTGCCACTGTGGAGGGAGGCTAGAGGAAAAAACAATTATCGGTAAGTAATTGTAATCTTTCCATACGCCTCCACAGCGACACGGATTCACAGGAGGAATAACAGAGAAATGAATTAACTAGGGTGGGACCACTGCAGATAACACTCTGCGTGAAAATGATAAGTCCTTATTTTTTAACACCTCTAACTAATAATGTCGAAAAAAAGTAGAAGGTGAAGACCAGCTGGTTGCCTGGCATATTTGTTCAAGCAAGACATCTGCTGATTCTGCCCATGAAGCCGCAACTGATCGGGTTGAATTCGTTTTTAGTCCTTTTGGAGAAATGACATTCTAACATTTAGGGAGGTCTACATGAAAAAGCCTGTATTTCGCCCACTCTTCTTGCTGTAGTAATAGCAACAAGGAAGAATGACAGTAATCTTAAAGGGATTTCAGATAATGGCTCAAATGGGGAATCGATTAAGGCTACTTTCACACTTGCGTTCAGGGTTCCGCTTGTGAGTTCCGTTTGAAGGCTCTCACAAGCGGCCCAGAACGCATCCGTACTGCCCTAATGCATTCTGAGTGGATGCGGATCCGCTCAGAATGCCTCAGTCTGGCAACGTTTGGCCTCCGCTGCGCTCAGCAGGCGGACACCCGAACGCTGCTTGCAGCGTTCGGGTGTCCGCCTGGCCGTGCGGAGCCAAACGGATCCGTCCAGACTTACAATGTAAGTCAATGGGGACGGATCCGTTTGAAGTTGACACAATATGGCTCAATTTCAAACGGATCCATCCCCCATTGACTTTTGGTGTAAAGTCTGGACGGATCTGTCTGTGCAGACACCAGACGGATCCGCTCCGAACGCAAGTGTGAAAGTAGCCTAAAACAGACAAAACTAAATTTAGGTCCCATGGAGGGACTGTAGACCTAACTATAGGTTCCTTCCTCCTTCCCCCTTTTATAAATCTTTTAACAAGATCTAATTCTGTCAACTTTTTATCTAGAAAAGCACTTTAGGGCAAAGATCTGGACTTTTATGGTACTGACTCTTAAACATTTATTTAGGCCTGCTTGTAGGAAATCTAGAATGATAGATACATCTAAGCCAACAGTAGATGTTATACTATCTTTTGAAAATTTTAAAAATGCTTCCCAGACTCTATGGTAAATCTTTGATGTAATAGGTTTACGACTACATAAAATAGTATAAATTACCGCCTCTGAGAGCCTTTTTTTCCTTAACAATTCCCGTTCAGGTTCCAAACTGCCAGACGTAGTTGTGCCGACCTGGGGTGGAAGACTGGACCCTGCTGGAGAAGGTCTGGGAGAGGCGGCAGGATCCAATAATCCCCTGCTGACATGTTTAATAGTCGGGGGAACCAAGATCTTCTTGGCCAGTATGGAGCCACTAGAATTAGTTTGGACTTTTCTTGTAACACTTTTGATAGAATCCTGGGTATTAGGGCAAACAGGGAAAATGCGTACAGGATCTCATTCGGCCAGGGATGGGAGAGTGAATCCACGAACAAAGGGTGGTCTTTGTAGGATAGGGAAAAAATATTCTCCGTCTGTCTGTTCTGCCGAGTCGCAAACAGGTCTAGATGTGGAATCGACCACTTCTTTGTTATCTGAAGGAATATTTGTCGATTTAAGCACCATTCTCCTTCTTTCAAAGTGTCCCTGCTTAGAAAATCTGCGATCCTGTTGGTTTTCCCCCTTTCCCCAATTTTTTAACATGAACATCTGTAGGACCCCAGAGTGTGCTTGTGCCCATCTTACTGCCAGAATTGAAGATGACATAAGGCCCAGCACCTTCATCACTACCCGAATGGTCACTTTTTTTCTTGCTCTGAAAGAGAGAGATTTTGTGATTGATTTTTGCTATTTTTTCTACAGGGAGGACAGTCTTCATAAGATGTGAGTTCAACAACATTCCAAGAAAAACCTTCCTTTTTTCAGGATGAAGATCAGATTTTTCTAGATTTATAATCCAGCCTAGGTCTTTCAGATCCTGCTGTACTATGTTCATGTGATACTCTAAATTTTCTATAGAGGAGGGGAGGAAAATTCTATTTTTAGACCTGACGATATTACGTCTAATACCCAGGGGGATCTGCAGATTTTTTTTCCCAGGAGGGAAATTTTTATTTTTTTGCCTTCCTCCTACTGCACTTTTCGCGTCATTGACTGCTAGGTTTTTTGGAGGAAATTGCTGGGCTAAAGAGAAAACCTCTACCCCTACCTCTTCCTGAAAAACCTCTTTTTTTTCTGGTCCTGTATGCCCTTGTGGATGAGCCGAAATTCCGTCTGACGAAAAAAAATTGGTTCTGTCGGAAAACCTTTTTTCCCATTTGTGGCTTTTTCAAGTATATCAGAGTACAGACCCAAATACTCTGTCTTCCTCACAGGGGATACCGAATAACTTTTTTTTTTTTTAAGCAGAATCCCCTGACCATGACCTCAGCCACAGCTCTCTTCTAGTGGCATTAGAGAGGGCTGCAGATCTGGCTGCCAGTTTTACGGTATCTACGGAGGCATCCGCCAGAAAATTTGCGGCCTGCTTAAACATAGGTAAGGAGGCAATAATATGCTCCCTTGGAGTACCTGCCACCAAATGCTCCTCCATCTGGTTAATCCAAATGGCCATGGACCTGGCAGTATAAGTGGCCGCTACACTTGGTCTTAAAATGGCCATAGAAGCTTCCCAGGATCTTTTTAAAAGAGCTTCACTTTTTTTTTGTCCATGGGGTATTTTAGAAGACCTACACCCTCAAAAGGGAGAGCAGATATTTTAGTTATTTTTGCTACTGGAGCATCTACTTTAGGGCATTTATCCCAAAGGGTGGTATCCTCCTCTGAAAACGGATACTTTCTCTTAAAAAAATTTGAGATTCTGGGCTGCTTTTCTGGGTCCAACCATTCTTTATTAATAAGTTAGAAAATATTAGAATGGAGGGGAAAAACTCTTTTCCTTTTTTCCCCCAAACCTCTAAACAAACTCCTTTACGGATTTAGGTTGTTTAGAGTCTTCCAGATTTAAAGTTGCCCTTATGGTTTTCAAAAGACAATATGTCTCTTCAATGGAACAAATATGCGAAGAAGATTCCCTGAGCTAGGGAAATATATGAAAGAAAATGTGCAGAAGGAAGCGGCCTTAGATCATAAAAGGAAATGGGTATCCCCTCACCATGGTGAAAAAACTGAATTTCTTAGTCACCTGAAGTGAAACATATCTCTTACAATAGTCACTTGAAACCCCCCCCCCCCCCCCCTCCAGGGGAGGAGAGCTTACCGGGCTGAGGGCTTTGGTCGGGTCTGCAGACCTACAGACGCTGTCTGAATCCCCTGGAGTAGACATGATCCACTGTTTCTGCTGTTCAGCAAGACGCTGGAAAAAAAAGCACTTCTTCCTTCTCTTTTAAAGTGCTCGTTGCCTAGGAGAAGTATGCTGCCACCAGCGTTCCTGAGATCTCGTGCCCAACGAGATCTCGTCTGCAATCATGTGACCCGCCCGTCCTCTCGGGATAATTTGCACGGACGTTGCCTGGGGCTGCCTCCACCAAAGGACTTATGCCAGAGAACCAGGAAGGGCCACACCGCGGCCCTGTTCTCCGCCCAGCACAAGAGGAACTACAATCTTAAGCCGGGCGCTAAGAAACAAACTCCTGCCGGCGTGCAGCCTTTGCAGGAGGATCTCCACACATCCCAGAGGGACAGGAAAGAACTGAAGCAGGTAAGGGGAGGGGGCTATTTAAAGATCTCCACATTGTTTCCTGTCCCTGGGGGAGGCGGGGTAAGCCTCCTGTGAATCTGTGCCGCTGTGGAGGCGTTTGGAAAATTGCGCTCCCGCACGCTTCTCTGAAACTAAGGCCCTTTAAACGTTACCTTAGGAGAAAAACATCTGTAGAATGCTATAACTACGTCTTTGATATTCTTGGTATAGATACATTACTAAACATATACTTGTATAGCAAGGTATTTAGTGGTCCTTCTACTCTAATTCCTTGTAATATAGTTGGTTAGTAATTCCTGATACCTGGAGTTCTTGAAGTACAAAGTAATGTCACGGTAGGTGAGAGAAGGGAAGCAAAGCTAGGGAACAGGGAAAGGTCACCACCTGACAATCCCTGAGCCTTTCCCTCACTGCTGACAACATGAGCAAATCCTGGATGGAAGTGCTAAAGCGCTGGAACCTAAGCCTAGCTGAAACTGAAACAAACCCTCAGCTAGGGAACTAGAGATAAGACGATCGGTTCCTAGTGCAATGTGCAGGAACCAGCGTCTTCCTGAGCCCTAGCCAGAACACAACAAAAGGAAGCAGTAGGACTTAGCTTAAGATGGACGGGGAGCAGGAGATCTACCAGGCACCAGCTGAAAACTCAGGAAGCAAATATTAACCGCAGGGACATTCATTTGTCTCGCTTGCCAATCAATGGTGGGGTTATGTTTAGTGAGCCAGGGTAGCCCCAACACTAGAGGAGTAGGTAACCCGCTTAGGACGAAACATGACACATCCACAACATGAACATCACCCACAGTCAAACGGATATTGTGAACTATGCCCTTTAACGATTTTTGAGAAAGTGGAGCGGAATCAATAGCAAAAACAGGTATATCCTTTCCCAAAGTGCACACCTGGAAACCATGTGTTATAGCAAATTGATTATCAATGAGATTGACAGCTGCTCCACTATCTACAAAAATCTCACAATGTTCTTGCGCCACCCTGGCAGGTAGGTCAAAACGGGAACTACAAGCAAACGGAAAACCTTCAATTTCCACATCAACCTTGCCAATTGTAACAGATGGAATGTTTTTAGAGGCCTTTTTTTATTTTTGTTTCTTTATTACTCTCAAAAAAACTCCCTGAATCTCCTAGAGCAGGCATGCTCAACCTGCGGCCCACCAGCTGTTGGAAAACGACAACTCCCACAATGCCCTGCTGTAGGCTGATAGCTGTAGGCTGTTCTGGCATGCTGGGAGTTGTAGTTTTGCAACAGCTGGAGGGCCGCAGGTTGAGCGTGCCTGTCCTAGAGGGACAAACATTTGCCAAATGATTTATACCTCCACAACAGAAACAAACACTCTTCTGAGAGCTGAATCCTCTGTTGTTAGAGGCAAGCAAACCCAGCTGCATGGGTTCCTGCTCAGGGGGGATTGAGAGAGAGTGAGACCCTTGCGCACTGAATGAGACCGTCCCACTGTCCTTGGACTGAGTATGACAAGAAGGAGTGATCTCTCCTCTCTCTCTAAGACACCTGTCAATACGAACGGCCCGAGACATTGCAAAATCCAAGGAGGTAGGTCTCTCATGAAAGGCAAATGCATCTTTTAATCCCTCTGAAAGACCATGGCAAAATTTACTTCGGAGTGCAGCATCATTCCAACCAGTATCAGCTTTCTATCTCCGAAATTCTGAACAGTATATCTCTGCAGACTGTTTACCCTGGCATAAAAGACGCAGTTTAGATTCAGCCAGACCAATACGATCCGGATCATCATATATCTGACCCAGAGCTACAAAAAATTAATCCACTGATCGGAGGGGCCGTGCCCCCACCGGCAGCGAAAAGGCCCAAGACTGAGCGTTATCCCTGACCAGTGATATGATGATCCCCACCCTCTGCTCCTCATCACCAGAGGAATGGTGAAGTAGGCGAAAATTGAGTTTGCAAGCCTCTCTAAAACGAACAGAATTCTCACTATCCCCAGAGAAGGTATCCAGAAGCGAGATCTTAGGCTCAGAACAAACTCCATGAACGCAAGCAGAACCGGTCACCTGAAACTGAGACACAGTTTTACGGAGCTCTGCGACCTCTATTGAAAGAGCCTGTATGCGGTCCGTCAAGGCTGAAAGAGGATCCATGCTTAAGACGGTTTTGGCGGTTTATAATGTCATGGATGGTGTTGCAGAAAACAAGAAGTAACAAATAAAGATCCGACTGACTTGATCCCCAACTAAGGAACAAAAGGTTGAGCCCTATTAAAGCCCTATAGCTCTCCATGACTGCTTAGCCCATGCAAAGATCTCTGTGATAGAAAGTTGCATGTCCACGTACCTAGACTGAGTGACACCTGAAAACCCTATAATAGTGAGGGGACACGACCACCAGCTCCCTGCACTAAATACGGAGGGAGTCAGGGTCACCTAGAATCAAGCCAACAGGAAAACACAAATAAAGGGATAGACTTATTTGAGAAACCAGCAGTAGCAAACTTCTAGCAGCGAGCACAATCCAGGAAGTAGTATAAACCGCAAAGTGAGGCAGTATGGGAGGGGATATAAAGGGAGGCAATCACTGCTAATAGATGACAGCTGGGAGAGGGAGAAGAGATGTCAAAGCGAAACCAAAACAAAAGAACATCATGCAGGAGGTACTGAAGAACGTCTATCAGAACTTCTCAGAGATCTGGCGGTGACAAAGATGTCTTGCTACCATCACCTCTCTTTGTATCATATAGGTGCCATGTTGGGTACTGGTCGATGGGAGCTTGCTCATTCATGGCTTTGTGACTGTTACTTTACTCTGTATGTTATCTTTTGTATATATATCTTTTATCTTAGTCTACTTAACTTTTATCCACCTGTTGTGTTAAGTCTATTTTTTCCCCGAATCTCAGAATTAACAATGATACAATACTAATATATACTGTAGCACTTTGTAGTCTGTATACAATAGATAAAACTATGGACTGCTGTAAATTTCAGTCTACATTTTACTAGATTTGATTTTACCACAGCTGCCCTTCACTGGCTGCAGTTGCTTTGCTAGTGAGTATATAATAAGCCTGAACTGGCTGATCTTTTCCAGCACTTTTTCCTCATTTTTGTACATCCTTTAATTTATTCCTGCCCCCTTTCAGATACCCCAGTTCAATAATATTAATAGCAGCTACAGTTAGTAACTTTTTGCACTGGTGTCAAAGCATTGCTTTCTTTCTACATGACCGTGCTGCATCAAGCCTCTACCCTGCTCTGTACTATAGTGTGTATAGTGCTGGTGTGGATTGTGAGACTCACACCACCTGATAGCCATTGTATAATTTTCCAATAAGCTCTACGATATACGTAGGACAGATAAATTACATTGTAACTTATGAGGATTTCACACTCCATTTTCAGTTCCAATTAACTACCATTTAGATATTATCCCCAATTAGGCTAGTTCTACACCTACTGTAAAGCTATCCAGCAGAGGAACAGCCTGACTGAGTTCACCATCCGGCTTAGCCGAACCACTGTTTGTCAGAGAGGATCTTTACAAAGTCACTTAACTTTTAAAAATGCCAATGAATGATCTCCACATTGTGATGGAATGCTGTTCTTAAGCTGCTGACAATGAGACATTCCGGTACTTAGATGTTAATGACCTATCCTCAGGATCCTCATCAATATATAATTGGTAGGCATCCAACATCCGTCACCCCCACCAATGTCTCCAGTGCGCTTTTACCCTGCCTATTCCACAGGCTACTTTTGGTTAGGTGATTATATAGCTGTGTTTGCTCTTCCTCTCATTGGATGCTTAAAATGCACATAGAGGTAAAAAGTAGCAGCACATTATACACTCACCTAAAGAATTATTAGGAACACCATACTAATACGGTGTTGGACCCCCTTTTGCCTTCAGAACTGCCTTAATTCTACGTGGCATTGATACAACAAGGTGCTGATAGCATTCTTTAGAAATATTGGCTAATATTGATAGGATAGCATCTTGCAGTTGATGGAGATTTGAGGGATGCACATCCAGGGCACGAAGCTCCCGTTCCACCACATCCCAAAGATGCTCTATTGGGTTGAGATCTGGTGACTGTGGGGCCATTTTAGTACAGTGAACTCATTGTCATGTTCAAGAAACCAATTTGAAATGATACGAGCTTTGTGACATGGTGCATTATCCTGCTGGAAGTAGCCATCAGAGGATGGGTACATGGTGGTCATGAAGGGATGGACATGGTCAGAAACAATGCTCAGGTAGCCCGTGGCATATAAACAATGGCCAATTGGCACTAAGGGGCCTAAAGTGTGCCCAGAAAACATCCCCCACACCATTACACCACCACCAGCCTGCACGGTGGTAACAAGGCATGATGGATACAGGTTCTCATTCTGTTTACGCCAAATTCGGACTCTACCATTTGAATGTCTCAACAGAAATCGAGACTCATCAGACCAGGCAACATTTTTCCAGTCTTCAACAGTCCAATTTTGGTGAGCTTGTGCAAATTGTAGCATCTTTTTCCTATTTGTAGTGGAGATGAGTGGTACCCGGTGGGGTCTTCTGCTGTTGTAGCCCATCCACCTCAAGGTTGTGCGTGTTGTGGCTTCACAAATGCTTTGCTGCATACCTCGGTTGTAACGAGTGGTTATTTCAGTCAACGTTGCTCTTCTATCAGCTTGAATCAGTCAGACCATTCTCCCATGACCTCTAGCATCAACAAGGCATTTTTGTCCACAGGACTGCCGCATACTGGATGTTTTTCCCTTTTCACACCATTCTTTGTAAACCCTAGAAATGGTTGTGCGTGAAAATCCCAGTAACTGAGCAGATTGTGAAATACTCAGACCGGCCCGTCTGGCACCAACAACCATGCCACTCTCAAAATTGCTTAAATTACCTTTCTTTCCCATTCTGACATTCAGTTTGGAGTTCAGGAGATTGTCTTGACCAGGACCACAACCCTACATGCATTGAAGCAACTGCCATGTGATTGGTTGACTAGATAATCACATTAATGAGAAATAGAACAGGTGTTCCTAATAATTCTTTAGGTGAGTGTATGTGCAGGGTCTGCTATCCTGAATGTAGATGTCCATTGGCATAGAGACAGGTATCAAATAGAGTAGCTTCCTGCGTGGCTGAGATCACCTTGCCATGGTAGGTGGGCACAGATGTGTTTTGATCAAAATATATTGGCGAAGAATCTCAGATTTTATTACATCAAAATGAGATATATATGTTTTCGTATCTATTGTTATGTAAGTACAGTTATTTTTAGTGATTTCTGTTCTTTACATGTAGCCATGAGCATCAATATATTTATCATATTATGCAGGATGTGATTTATTTTTATTTTTATACATGCATACAAACTATATGATGGATGAATCCAGAAGCAGAAGGCTCGGTGTACTGTGTAGTGGCACTGCAAGGGTACTGCAACTCCACTCCCATTCAAGTGAATGAAAGCTGAGCTGCAGGACGCCGGCACTGGAAATTACACAGTGGACAGAGCCATCAATTCACCGTATAGATTCTGGCAGCTGCCTAAAACAGCTGATTGGTGAGGATCCCAAGTGTTGGCCCCCACCAGTTTGATATTGATAACCTATTCTGAAGTCCTGGAAATCCACTTTAATTTAATAAACCTGTAACATATTTATATATAATTGAAGATAGACTTTAACAATTTTTGAAGGTTCCTTTTTCCTTTCACAATTTCCACATTGGGCTGTATACTGTACATACTTTTTTGGGGAAAAAGTGTTATAATTACCCATACTGTAGCTGCTAATAAGATTTCAACCTTATTTCTATGTTAGGTTTATTATTTGTTCTCCTGCTATTAGCAGCACTTAAAGGGGTTATCCTAAGATATGAACCTATTAGCTAGCCACAAAATTAAAGGGGTTGTCCGAGTTATCAAAAAAAAATAATATAGCACTGAAAATCTGATATAAAACAGAGCTAAGCAAGTTTTATGCAAAATTATATAATATATATATATATATATATATAATTTCCCTGGTTCTTTTCTGGCCCTTTGTTTACATGCAATCTCTGCCCCTCCCCCTGCTCTGCTAAGGGAGTGGCTACAAGAGCTGCCCTGAGTGACATGTCTGCCTGCTGGGAGACTCTGCAGCATGTTGTATGTGTAGGACTACAAGTCCAAGCTGTATAATGACACTGCTAAGGGAGTAGATACAAGAGCTGCCCTGAGCGACATGTCTGCCTGCTGAGAGAATAAACAGCAACTTGTAAGTGTAGAACTACATGTCCCACCTGTATAATGACACTGCTAATACACATATGATCTTCCCCCTACCTTCTTGTGCAATGCTCTCTCTAGTATGTCAGCTCCAGTGCCCAGCATTGTCTCCTCACTGCCTGCAGAGCTGTGCAGCTGAAGGGGTTAAGAATCCTAGCAGAGAGTAGACGTCAGTGAAGGGGGGGGGAGAGAAGCTGACATTACAGGTCCTGTGACCCTCAGTGAAATCTGAGAAACCAAGCACTGCAGATAAAGTGAGTTAATTGGAAAGCTGTTACATTTGCTTAGTTAGGAACATAGAAAGAACAAAAAATAACTCGGATAACCCCTTTAAAGGGAACCTGTCATGTGGATATTTGATTGTAATCTAACTAATTATATACAATCATTAACTACTAAAAAGTACCTTAGTAGGGATGAGCGAACTCGAACTGTATAGTTCGGGTTCGTACCGAATTTTGGGGTGTCCGTGACACGGACCCGAACCCGGACATTTTCGTAAAAGTCCGGGTTCGGGTTCGGTGTTCGTCGCTTTCTTGGCGCTTTTGTGACGCTTTCTTGGCGCTTTTTGAAAGGCTGCAAAGCAGCCAATCAACAAGCGTCATACTACTTGCCCCAAGAGGCCATCACAGCCATGCCTACTATTGGCATGGCTGTGATTGGCCAGAGCACCATGTGACCCAGCCTCTATTTAAGCTGGAGTCACATAGCGCCGCCCGTCACTCTGCTCTGATTAGCGTAGGGAGAGGTTGCGGCTGCGACAGTAGGGCGAGATTAGGCAGATTAACTCCTCCAAAGGACTTGATTAACTGATCGATCTGCAGCTGTGGATCATTGAGCTGCTGATCCTCAATTGCTCACTGTTTTTAGGCTGCACAGACCGTTTGTCAGTCTCATTTTTCTGGGGTGATCGGCGGCCATTTTGTGTCTTGTGGTGCGCCAGCACAAGCTGCGACCAAGTGCATTTAACCCTCAATGGTGTGGTTGTTTTTTGGCTAAAGCCTACATCAGGGTGAAGCTGTCACACCAAGTGCATTTAACCAGCAATAGTCTGTTCATTTTTTGGCCATATACAAAATCAGGGGCAAGCTGCGCCTGTCACCAAGTGCATTTAACCCTCAATGGTGTGGTTGTTTTTTGGCTAAAGCCTACATCAGGGTGAAGCTGTCACACCAAGTGCATTTAACCAGCAATAGTCTGTTCATTTTTTGGCCATATACAAAATCAGGGGCAAGCTGCGCCTGTCACCAAGTGCATTTAACCCTCAATGGTGTGGTTGTTTTTTGGCTAAAGCCTACATCAGGGTGAAGCTGTCACACCAAGTGCATTTAACCAGCAATAGTCTGTTCATTTTTTGGCCATATACAAAATCAGGGGCAAGCTGCGCCTGTCACCAAGTGCATTTAACCCTCAATGGTGTGGTTGTTTTTTGGCTAAAGCCTACATCAGGGTGAAGCTGTCACACCAAGTGCATTTAACCAGCAATAGTCTGTTCATTTTTTGGCCATATCCCAGTCTAATTCTGTCACTAAATCCATACCGGTCACCCAGCGCCTAAATACTAGGCCTCAAATTTATATCCAGCTAAATCTGTCCCTAGTGCTGTAGCTGGGCGAGTTATTTAGTGTCCGTTCAAGCACATTTCTTGTTCTGGGTTGAAATACAATTCCCAATTTAGCAATTTCATAATTTAGTGGTTCCTGCTATATCAGAGCTCTTTGAAATCTATCCCAAAAAGGGTATATAATATTGAAGGTGCACATAGGGTCATTCAGAGTAACTTCACACACACCCGCTACTGTGTATTTCCAAGTCTAATTCTGTCACTAAATCCATACCGGTGACCCAGCGCCTAAATACTAGGCCTCAAATTTAATTCCCTCTAAATCTCTCGTTACCCACCGCTGTACTGTTGTTGCTGGGCAAGATATTTAGTGTCCGTCAAAGCACATTTTTTGTTCTGGGTTGAAGTACAATTCCCAATTTAGCAATTTCATAATTTAGTGGTTTCTGCTATATCAGAGCTATTTGAAATCTATCCCTAAAAGGGTATATAATATTGAAGGTGCACATAGGGTCATTCAGAATAACTTCACACACACCCGCTACTGTGTATTTCCAAGTCTAATTCTGTCACTAAACCCATACCTGTCACCCAGCGCCTAAATACTAGGGCCTCAAATTTAAATCCCTCTAAATCTCTCGTTACCCACCGCTGTACTGTTGTTGCTGGGCAAGATATTTAGTGTCCGTCAAAGCACATTTTTTGTTCTGGGTTGAAGTACAATTCCCAATTTAGCAATTTCATAATTTAGTGGTTCCTGCTATATCAGAGCTATTTGAAATCTATCCCAAAAAGGGTATATAATATTGAAGGTGCACATAGGGTCATTCAGAATAACTTCACACACACCCGCTACTGTGTATTTCCAAGTCTAATTCTGTCACTAAACCCATACCTGTCACCCAGCGCCTAAATACTTGGCCTCAAATTTAAATCCCTCTAAATCTCTCGTTACCCACCGCTGTACTGTTGTTGCTGGGCAAGATATTTAGTGTCCGTCAAAGCACATTTTTTGTTCTGGGTTGAAGTACAATTCCCAATTTAGCAATTTCATAATTTAGTGGTTTCTGCTATATCAGAGCTATTTGAAATCTATCCCTAAAAGGGTATATAATATTGAAGGTGCACATAGGGTCATTCAGAATAACTTCACACACACCCGCTACTGTGTATTTCCAAGTCTAATTCTGTCACTAAATCCATACCGGTGACCCAGCGCCTAAATACTAGGCCTCAAATTTAAATCCCTCTAAATCTCTCGTTACCCACCGCTGTACTGTTGTTGCTGGGCAAGATATTTAGTGTCCGTCAAAGCACATTTTTTGTTCTGGGTTGAAGTACAATTCGCAATTTAGCAATTTCATAATTTAGTGGTTTCTGCTATATCAGAGCTATTTGAAATCTATCCCTAAAAGGGTATATAATATTGAAGGTGCACATAGGGTCATTCAGAATAACTTCACACACACGCTTCTGTGCATTTCCAAGTCTAATTCTGTCACTAAATCCATACCGGTGACCCAGCGCCTAAATACTAGGCCTCAAATTTAATTCCCTCTAAATCTCTCGTTACCCACCGGTGTACTGTTGTTGCTGGGCAAGATATTTAGTGTCCGTCAAAGCACATTTTTTGTTCTGGGTTGAAGTACAATTCCCAATTTAGCAATTTCATAATTTAGTGGTTTCTGCTATATCAGAGCTATTTGAAATCTATCCCTAAAAGGGTATATAATATTGAAGGTGCACATAGGGTCATTCAGAATAACTTCACACACACGCTTCTGTGCATTTCCAAGTCTAATTCTGTCACTAAATCCATACCGGTGACCCAGCGCCTAAATACTAGGCCTCAAATTTAAATCCCTCTAAATCTCTCGTTACCCACCACTGTACTGTTGTTGCTGGGCAAGATATTTAGTGTCCGTCAAAGCACATTTTTTGTTCTGGGTTGAAGTACAATTCCCAATTTAGCAATTTCATAATTTAGTGGTTTCTGCTATATCAGAGCTATTTGAAATCTATCCCTAAAAGGGTATATAATATTGAAGGTGCACATAGGGTCATTCAGAATAACTTCACACACACGCTTCTGTGCATTTCCAAGTCTAATTCTGTCACTAAATCCATACCGGTGACCCAGCGCCTAAATACTAGGCCTCAAATTTAAATACCTCTAAATCTCTCGTTACCCACCGCTGTACTGTTGTTGCTGGGCAAGATATTTAGTGTCCGTCAAAGCACATTTTTTGTTCCGGGTTGAAGTACAATTCCCAATTTAGCAATTTCATAATTTAGTGGTTTCTGCTATATCAGAGCTATTTGAAATCTATCCCTAAAAGGGTATATAATATTGAAGGTGCACATAGGGTCATTCAGAATAACTTCACACACACGCTTCTGTGCATTTCCAAGTCTAATTCTGTCACTAAATCCATACCGGTGACCCAGCGCCTAAATACTAGGCCTCAAATTTAATTCCCTCTAAATCTCTCGTTACCCACCGGTGTACTGTTGTTGCTGGGCAAGATATTTAGTGTCCGTCAAAGCACATTTTTTGTTCTGGGTTGAAGTACAATTCCCAATTTAGCAATTTCATAATTTAGTGGTTTCTGCTATATCAGAGCTATTTGAAATCTATCCCTAAAAGGGTATATAATATTGAAGGTGCACATAGGGTCATTCAGAATAACTTCACACACACGCTTCTGTGCATTTCCAAGTCTAATTCTGTCACTAAATCCATACCGGTGACCCAGCGCCTAAATACTAGGCCTCAAATTTAATTCCCTCTAAATCTCTCGTTACCCACCGGTGTACTGTTGTTGCTGGGCAAGATATTTAGTGTCCGTCAAAGCACATTTTTTGTTCTGGGTTGAAGTACAATTCCCAATTTAGCAATTTCATAATTTAGTGGTTTCTGCTATATCAGAGCTATTTGAAATCTATCCCTAAAAGGGTATATAATATTGAAGGTGCACATAGGGTCATTCAGAATAACTTCACACACACCGCTTACTGTGCATTTCCAAGTCTAATTCTGTCACTAAATCCATACCGGTGACCCAGCGCCTAAATACTAGGCCTCAAATTTAAATCCCTCTAAATCTCTCGTTACCCACCGCTGTACTGTTGTTGCTGGGCAAGATATTTAGTGTCCGTCAAAGCACATTTTTTGTTCTGGGTTGAAGTACAATTCCCAATTTAGCAATTTCATAATTTAGTGGTTTCTGCTATATCAGAGCTATTTGAAATCTATCCCTAAAAGGGTATATAATATTGAAGGTGCACATAGGGTCATTCAGAATAACTTCACACACACGCTTCTGTGCATTTCCAAGTCTAATTCTGTCACTAAATCCATACCGGTCACCCAGCGCCTAAATACTAGGCCTCAAATTTATATCCCGCTGAATTTGAATACAATACATTGGGCCAAATAATATATTTGTTGTTGTGGTGAACCATAACAATGAGAAAAACATCTAGTAAGGGACGCGGACGTGGACATGGTCGTGGTGGTGTTAGTGGACCCTCTGGTGCTGGGAGAGGACGTGGCCGTTCTGCCACATCCACACGTCCTAGTGTACCAACTACCTCAGGTCCCAGTAGCCGCCAGAATTTACAGCGATATATGGTGGGGCCCAATGCCGTTCTAAGGATGGTAAGGCCTGAGCAGGTACAGGCATTAGTCAATTGGGTGGCCGACAGTGGATCCAGCACGTTCACATTATCTCCCACCCAGTCTTCTGCAGAAAGCGCACAGATGGCGCCTGAAAACCAACCCCATCAGTCTGTCACATCACCCCCATGCATACCAGGGAAACTGTCTCAGCCTCAAGTTATGCAGCAGTCTCTTATGCTGTTTGAAGACTCCGCTGGCAGGGTTTCCCAAGGGCATCCACCTAGCCCTTCCCCAGCGGTGAAAGACATAGAATGCACTGACGCACAACCACTTATGTTTCCTGATGATGAGGACATGGGAATACCACCTCAGCATGTCTCTGATGATGACGAAACACAGGTGCCAACTGCTGCGTCTTTCTGCAGTGTGCAGACTGAACAGGAGGTCAGGGATCAAGACTGGGTGGAAGACGATGCAGGGGACGATGAGGTCCTAGACCCCACATGGAATGAAGGTCGTGCCACTGACTTTCACAGTTCGGAGGAAGAGGCAGTGGTGAGACCGAGCCAACAGCGTAGCAAAAGAGGGAGCAGTGGGCAAAAGCAGAACACCCGCCGCCAAGAGACTCCGCCTGCTACTGACCGCCGCCATCTGGGACCGAGCACCCCAAAGGCAGCTTCAAGGAGTTCCCTGGCATGGCACTTCTTCAAACAATGTGCTGACGACAAGACCCGAGTGGTTTGCACGCTGTGCCATCAGAGCCTGAAGCGAGGCATTAACGTTCTGAACCTGAGCACAACCTGCATGACCAGGCACCTGCATGCAAAGCATGAACTGCAGTGGAGTAAACACCTTAAAACCAAGGAAGTCACTCAGGCTCCCCCTGCTACCTCTTCTGCTGCTGCCGCCTCGGCCTATTCTGCTGCTGCCGCCTCGGCCTCTTCCTCCGCCTCTGGAGGAACGTTGGCACCTGCCGCCCAGCAAACAGGGGATGTACCACCAACACCACCACCACCACCTCCGTCACCAAGCGTCTCAACCATGTCACACGCCAGCGTTCAGCTCTCCATCTCACAAACATTTGATAGAAAGCGTAAATTCCCACCTAGCCACCCTCGATCCCTGGCCCTGAATGCCAGCATTTCTAAACTACTGGCCTATGAAATGCTGTCATTTAGGCTGGTGGACACAGACAGCTTCAAACAGCTCATGTCGCTTGCTGTCCCACAGTATGTTGTTCCCAGCCGCCACTACTTCTCCAAGAGAGCCGTGCCTTCCCTGCACAACCAAGTATCCGATAAAATCAAGTGTGCACTGCGCAACGCCATCTGTAGCAAGGTCCACCTAACCACAGATACGTGGACCAGTAAGCACGGCCAGGGACGCTATATCTCCCTAACTGCACACTGGGTAAATGTAGTGGCAGCTGGGCCCCAGGCGGAGAGCTGTTTGGCGCACGTCCTGCCGCCGCCAAGGATCGCAGGGCAACATTCTTTGCCTCCTGTTGCCACCTCCTCCTTCTCGGCTTCCTCCTCCTCTTCTTCCACCTGCTCATCCAGTCAGCCACACACCTTCACCACCAACTTCAGCACAGCCCGGGGTAAACGTCAGCAGGCCATTCTGAAACTCATATGTTTGGGGGACAGGCCCCACACCGCACAGGAGTTGTGGCGGGGTATTGAACAACAGACCGACGAGTGGTTGCTGCCGGTGAGCCTCAAGCCCGGCCTGGTGGTGTGTGATAATGGGCGAAATCTCGTTGCAGCTCTGGGACTAGCCAATTTGACGCACATCCCTTGCTTGGCGCATGTGCTGAATTTGGTGGTGCAGAAGTTCATTCACAACTACCCCGACATGTCAGAGCTGCTGCATAAAGTGCGGGCCGTCTGTTCGCGCTTCCGGCGTTCACATCCTGCCGCTGCTCGCCTGTCTGCGCTACAGCGTAACTTCGGCCTTCCCGCTCACCGCCTCATATGCGACGTGCCCACCAGGTGGAACTCCACCTTGCACATGCTGGACAGACTGTGCGAGCAGCAGCAGGCCATAGTGGAGTTTCAGCTGCAGCACGCACGGGTCAGTCGCACTACAGAACAGCACCACTTCACCACCAATGACTGGGCCTCCATGCGAGACCTGTGTGCCCTGTTGCGCTGTTTCGAGTACTCCACCAACATGGCCAGTGGCGATGACACCGTTATCAGCGTTACAATACCACTTCTATGTCTCCTTGAGAAAACACTTAGGGCGATGATGGAACAGGAGGTGGCCCAGGAGGAGGAGGAGGAGGATGAGGAAGAGGGGTCATTTTTAGCACTTTCAGGCCAGTCTCTTCGAAGTGACTCAGAGGGAGGTTTTTTGCAACAGCAGAGGCCAGGTACAAATGTGGCCAGCCAGGGCCCACTACTGGAGGACGAGGAGGACGAGGATGAGGAGGAGGTGGAGGAGGATGAGGATGAAGCATGGTCACAGCGGGGTGGCACCCAACGCAGCTCGGGTCCATCACTGGTGCGTGGCTGGGGGGAAAGGCAGGACGATGACGATACGCCTCCCACAGAGGACAGCTTGTCCTTACCCCTGGGCAGCCTGGCACACATGAGCGACTACATGCTGCAGTGCCTGCGCAACGACAGCAGAGTTGCCCACATTTTAACCTGTGCGGACTACTGGGTTGCCACCCTGCTGGATCCACGCTACAAAGACAATGTGCCCACCTTACTTCCTGCACTGGAGCGTGATAGGAAGATGCGCGAGTACAAGCGCACGTTGGTAGACGCGCTACTGAGAGCATTCCCAAATGTCACAGGGGAACAAGTGGAAGCCCAAGGCCAAGGCAGAGGAGGAGCAAGAGGTCGCCAAGGCAGCTGTGTCACGGCCAGCTCCTCTGAGGGCAGGGTTAGCATGGCAGAGATGTGGAAAACTTTTGTCAACACGCCACAGCTAACTGCACCACCACCTGATACGCAACGTGTTAGCAGGAGGCAACATTTCACTAACATGGTGGAACAGTACGTGTGCACACCCCTCCACGTACTGACTGATGGTTCGGCCCCATTCAACTTCTGGGTCTCTAAATTGTCCACGTGGCCAGAGCTAGCCTTTTATGCCTTGGAGGTGCTGGCCTGCCCGGCAGCCAGCGTTTTGTCTGAACGTGTATTCAGCACGGCAGGGGGCGTCATTACAGACAAACGCAGCCGCCTGTCTACAGCCAATGTGGACAAGCTGACGTTCATAAAAATGAACCAGGCATGGATCCCACAGGACCTGTCCGTCCCTTGTCCAGATTAGACATTAACTACCTCCCCATAACCATATATTATTGGACTCCAGGGCACTTCCTCATTCAATCCTATTTTTATTTTCATTTTACCATTATATTGCGAGGCTACCCAAAGTTGAATGAACCTCTCCTCTGCCTGTGTGCTAGGCCTAAATATATGCCAATGGACTGTTGCAGTGGTGGGTGACGTGAAGCCTCATTCTCTGCTATGACATGCAGACTGATTCTCTGCTGACATGAAGCCAGATCCTCTGTTACGGGAGCTCTCTCCTCTGCCTGGGTGCTGGGCCTAAATTTATGACAATTGACTGTTGCAGTGGTGGGTGACGTGAAGCCTGATTCTCTGCTATGACATGCAGACTGATTCTCTGCTGACATGAAGCCAGATCCTCTGTTACGGGACCTCTCTCCTCTGCCTGGGTGCTGGGCCTAAATTTATGAAAATTGACTGTTGCAGTGGTGGGTGACGTGAAGCCTGATTCTCTGCTATGATATGAAGACTGATTCTCTGCTGACATGAAGCCAGATTGTCTGTTACGGGACCTTTCTCCTCTGCCTGGGTTCTGGGCCTAAATTTATGAAAATTGACTGTTGCAGTGGTGGGTGACGTGAAGCCTGATTCTCTGCTATGATATGAAGACTGATTCTCTGCTGACATGAAGCCAGATTGTCTGTTACGGGACCTTTCTCCTCTGCCTGGGTTCTGGGCCTAAATTTATGAAAATTGACTGTTGCAGTGGTGGGTGACGTGAAGCCTGATTCTCTGCTATGATATGAAGACTGATTCTCTGCTGACATGAAGCCAGATTGTCTGTTACGGGACCTTTCTCCTCTGCCTGGGTTCTGGGCCTAAATTTATGAAAATTGACTCTTACAGTGGTGGGTGACGTGAAGCCTGATTCTCTGCTATGATATGAAGACTGATTCTCTGCTGACATGAAGCCAGATTCTCTGTTACGGGACCTCTCTCCTCTGCCTGGGTGCTGGGCCTAAATTTATGACAATGGACTGTTGCAGTGGTGGCTGACGTGAAGCCTGATTCTCTGCTATGACATGCAGACTGATTCTCTGCTGTCATGAAGCCAGATTGTCTGTTACGGGACCTCTCTGCTCTGCCTGTGTGCTAGGCCTAAATATATGCCAATGGACTGTTGCAGTGGTGGGTGACGTGAAGCCTCATTCTCTGCTATGACATGCAGACTGATTCTCTGCTGACATGAAGCCAGATTGTCTGTTACGGGACCTCTCTGCTCTGCCTGTGTGCTAGGCCTAAATATATGCCAATGGACTGTTGCAGTGGTGGGTGACGTGAAGCCTCATTCTCTGCTATGACATGCAGACTGATTCTCTGCTGACATGAAGCCAGATTGTCTGTTACGGGACCTCTCTGCTCTGCCTGTGTGCTAGGCCTAAATATATGCCAATGGACTGTTGCAGTGGTGGGTGACGTGAAGCCTCATTCTCTGCTATGACATGCAGACTAATTCTCTGCTGACATGAAGCCAGATTGTCTGTTACGGGACCTCTCTGCTCTGCCTGTGTGCTAGGCCTAAATATATGCCAATGGACTGTTGCAGTGGTGGCTGACGTGAAGCCTCATTCTCTGCTATGACATGCAGACTAATTCTCTGCTGACATGAAGCCAGATTGTCTGTTACGGGACCTCTCTCCTCTGCCTGGGTGCTGGGCCTAAATTTATGACAATGGACTGTTGCAGTGGTGGCTGACGTGAAGCCTGATTCTCTGCTATGACATGCAGACTAATTCTCTGCTGACATGAAGCCAGATTGTCTGTTACGGGACCTCTCTCCTCTGCCTGGGTGCTGGGCCTAAATATATGCCAATGGACTGTTGCAGTGGTGGCTGACGTGAAGCCTCATTCTCTGCTATGACATGCAGACTAATTCTCTGCTGTCATGAAGCCAGATTGTCTGTTACGGGACCTCTCTGCTCTGCCTGTGTGCTAGGCCTAAATATATGCCAATGGACTGTTGCAGTGGTGGGTGACGTGAAGCCTCATTCTCTGCTATGACATGCAGACTGATTCTCTGCTGACATGAAGCCAGATTGTCTGTTACGGGACCTCTCTGCTCTGCCTGTGTGCTAGGCCTAAATATATGCCAATGGACTGTTGCAGTGGTGGGTGACGTGAAGCCTCATTCTCTGCTATGACATGCAGACTGATTCTCTGCTGACATGAAGCCAGATTGTCTGTTACGGGACCTCTCTGCTCTGCCTGTGTGCTAGGCCTAAATATATGCCAATGGACTGTTGCAGTGGTGGGTGACGTGAAGCCTCATTCTCTGCTATGACATGCAGACTAATTCTCTGCTGACATGAAGCCAGATTGTCTGTTACGGGACCTCTCTGCTCTGCCTGTGTGCTAGGCCTAAATATATGCCAATGGACTGTTGCAGTGGTGGGTGACGTGAAGCCTCATTCTCTGCTATGACATGCAGACTGATTCTCTGCTGACATGAAGCCAGATCCTCTGTTACGGGAGCTCTCTCCTCTGCCTGGGTGCTGGGCCTAAATTTATGACAATTGACTGTTGCAGTGGTGGGTGACGTGAAGCCTCATTCTCTGCTATGACATGCAGACTGATTCTCTGCTGACATGAAGCCAGATCCTCTGTTACGGGAGCTCTCTCCTCTGCCTGGGTGCTGGGCCTAAATTTATGACAATTGACTGTTGCAGTGGTGGGTGACGTGAAGCCTGATTCTCTGCTATGATATGAAGACTGATTCTCTGCTGACATGAAGCCAGATTGTCTGTTACGGGACCTTTCTCCTCTGCCTGGGTTCTGGGCCTAAATTTATGAAAATTGACTCTTACAGTGGTGGGTGACGTGAAGCCTGATTCTCTGCTATGATATGAAGACTGATTCTCTGCTGACATGAAGCCAGATTCTCTGTTACGGGACCTCTCTCCTCTGCCTGGGTGCTGGGTAGTGTTGAGCGCGAATATTCGAAAAGCAAATTTTTTTCGCGAATATCGCAACTTCGCGATTTCGCGAATATTTCGAATATAGTGCTATATATTCGTAAAAACGAATATTCGTTTTTTGTTTCCCCCCCCCCCCCCCACAAAATTACAGTACACATATAATTGATTGTTTCCCAAAGGTCCAACAGCTCAGATCTTACTCACATTGCCTAGAAAGTGATTGAGGCGCGAATCTTCGTAAGGCGATTTTATTAGCGCACATGCGAATATCGGCACGTCCCAGAACAGAGGCAAAGGGCTTTGCATTCATACATTAGTGAATTGAGTTGCGAATCTTCGTAAGGCGATTTTATTAGCGCACATGCGAATATCTACACTTGTCCCAGAACAGAGGCAAAGGGCATTGCATTCATACATTAGTGATTGAATTGAGTTGCGAATCTTCGTAAGGCGATTTCATTAGCGCACATGTGAATTTTGCATAGCATATGTATTATGCGATAATTCGAATTATCGCATATGCGAAATAATAACGAATTTGAATAATCGCGAATATTTTACGAATATTCTTTCGAATATTCACAAAATTTCGCGAATTCGAATATGGGACATGCCGCTCAACACTAGTGCTGGGCCTAAATTTATGACAATGGACTGTTGCAGTGGTGGGTGACGTGAAGCCTGATTCTCTGCTATGACATGCAGACTGATTCTCTGCTGACATGAAGCCAGATTGTCTGTTACGGGACCTCTCTCCTCTGCCTGGGTGCCGGGGCCTAAATATCTGAGAATGGACTGTTCCAGTGGTGGGTGACGGGAAGCCAGATTCTCTGCTATGGAACCTCTCTCCAATTGATTTTGGTTAATTTTTATTTATTTAATTTTTATTTTAATTCATTTCCCTATCCACATTTGTTTGCAGGGGATTTACCTACATGTTGCTGCCTTTTGCAGCCCTCTAGCTCTTTCCTGGGCTGTTTTACAGCCTTTTTAGTGCCGAAAAGTTCGGGTCCCCATTGACTTCAATGGGGTTCGGGTTCGGGACGAAGTTCGGATCGGGTTCGGATCCCGAACCCGAACATTTCCGGGATGTTCGGCCGAACTTCTCGAACCCGAACATCCAGGTGTTCGCTCAACTCTATACCTTAGATGTATTCACTTTTACTGGTGTGACAGATGGTTACCTCATAATATACACACAAAGATACCGCATGCCACATGCTGATTTGAGTCCAGTGTGATGTCATTGAGTCCAGCGTATATTTAATTCAGAGCTTTAGCCACTCCCCTGCCCACCTGCTGCGGATTCATATGGAAAAAAACTGTCATTCAGCAGCAGGTGGACGGGGAGAGTCAGGAGCTCATAAATATTCATGACTCATCATTATCAGCTGGAGCTTTTCAATACAAGATGTTGGCAGATTGACTGGGTCAATTAAAGAAAGTGACCCAGCATTTTGCTAAGAGAATCAGTCACTTATTTATGTTGCCCTTAGTTAGGGCACCATAAAACTGGTGACAGGTTCCCTTTAAGAAACTTATTTTATTAGTAAAAATTTCCTACAATTTTGCTTCTGCAGAGTGTAAGTTCTTCACCTACAGTGGCATGCAAAAATGTTGGCACCCCTGGTCGAATTTACTATTACTGTGAACAGTTAAGCAAGTTGAAGATGAAATGATTTCCAAAAGGCATAAAGTTAAACATAAATCTGACCTTGTTTTGTTTTGTAGAATTTTTGAGTGAAAAAAGGGAGTGCCTTGCAAAAGTATGGGAACCCGAGGAGATTTGAGTTCTCAAATAAATTTGACCGAGGTATCAGACCTTAACCCCTTAAGGACTCGGCCCTATTTCACCTTACAGACTTGGCCATTTTTTTGCAAATCTGACCAGTGTCACTTTAAGTGCTGATAACTTTAAAACACTTTGACTTATCCAGGCCATTCTAAGATTGTTTTTTCGTCACATATTGTACTTCATGACACTGGTAAAATTAAATTAAAAAAAAATCATTTTTATTTATAAAAAAATACAAAATTTACCAAAACTTTGCAAAAAATTGCAAATCTCCAAGTTTCAATTTCTCTACTTCTATAATACATAGTAATACCTCCAAAACAAGTTCTTACTTTACATTCCCCATATGTATACTTCATGTTTGAATAATTTTGAGAATGATATTTTATTTTTTGGGGATGTTACAAGGCTTAGAAGTTTAGAAGCAAATCTTGAAATTTTTCAGAAATTTTCAAAAACCCAATTTTTAGGGACCAGTTCAGGTCTGAAGTCACTTTGTGAGGCTTACATAATAGAAACCACCCAAAAATACCCCCTTCTATAAACCACCCCCCTCAAGGTATTAAAAACAGATTTTACAAACTTTGTTAACCCTTTACGTGTTCCACAAGAATTAATGGAAAATAGAGATACAATTTCAAAATTTCACTTTTTGGGCAGATTTTCCATTTTAATAATTTTTTCCAGTTACAAAGCAAGGGTTAACAGCCAAACCAAACTCAATATTTATGGCCCTGATTCTGTAGTTTACAGAAACACCCCATATGTGGTCGTAAACAGCTTTACGGGCACACGGCAGGGTGCAGAAGGAAAGGAATGCCATATGGTTTTTGGAAGGCAGATTTTGCTGGACTGTTTTTTTGACACCAAGTCCGATTTGAAGCCCCCCTGATGCACTCCTAGAGTAGAAACTCCAAAAAAGTGGCCCCATTTTAGAAACCACAGGATAGGGTGGCAGTATTGTTGGTACTAGTTTAGGGTACATATGATTTTGTTTGCTCTATATTACACTTTTTGTGAGGCAAGATAACAAGAAATAGCTGTTTTGCCACCGTTTTTATTTTTTACTATTTACAACATTCATCTGACAGGTTAGATCATGTGATATTTTTATAGACCAGGTTGTCACGGATGCGGTGATACCTAATATGTATACTTTTTATTTATGTAGGTTTTACACAATGATTTCATTTTTGAAGCAAAAAATAATAATCATGTTTTAGTGTTTCCATAGTCTGAGAGCCATGATTTTTTCAGCTTTTGAGTGATTACCTTGGGTAGGGTATGATTTTTGCGGGATGAGATGGCACTATTTTGGGGCACTACTTTTTGATCGCTTGCTATTACGTTTTTTGTGATGTAAGGTGACAAAAAATGGTTTATTTAGCACATTTAATTTTTTACTGTGTTCATCTGAGGGGTTAGGTCATGTGATATTTTTATAGAGCCGGTCGATACGGACGCGGCAATACCAAATATGTATACTTTTTTTTATTTATGTAAGTTTTACACAATAACAGCTTTTTTAAAACCAAAAAAATGATGTTTTAGTGTCTTCATATTCTGAGCTATAGTTTTTTTTTGGGGGAGCGATTGTCTCAGGTAGGGGCTAATTTTTTGCGGGATGAGGTGACGGTTAGATTGGTACTATTTTGTTGGGCAAACGTCTTTTTGATCGCTTGCCGTTTAACTTTTTGTGATGTAAGGTGACAAAAAAATTGTTTATTTAGCACAGTTTTTATTTTATACGGTGTTCATCTGAGGGGTTAGGTCATGTGATATGTTTATAGAGCCGGTCGATACGGACGCGGCGATACCTAATATGTATAATTTTTTTAACTTTATTTGGGGGAAAATGGCATTTTTGTTTATTTTTACTTAAAACTTAATTTTTGGGGGGGAAACCTTTATTTTTTTTGTCCCACTTTGGAACTTGAACTTTTAATTTACAATGCATTCCAATACTTCTGTATTGGAATGCATTGGCTGTATGAGTAATACTGTGTGTATTACTCATATAGCTTCCGGCCTGTGAGATCCAGGGGGCTGGATCTCACAGGCTCGTCACCGGTAGGCAGCGCGCTGCCTTCCTTAGACATCGTGCTGCCTTCCATGCCATCGGGTCCCCCCCCCCCACAGCCGCATGGGGACCCGATGGCACCGCTGACCACCGCCACCGCACCAGGTAAAAGCCGCAAACCGCAGATCTAAATTGACTGCGGTTTGCGGCGATCACCAATACGGGGGGGGGGTCACATGACCCCCCTGGCGTGTGACAGGATGCCCACTGAATGATTTCAGCAGGCATCCTGTCACAATAAACCCCCTCCGCAATCTACTTTTAAACTTGGGACGTACCTTAAGGACTCGGCAAACGTGGCGTACCAGTACGTCCTAAGTCCCTAAGGGGTTAAATAACCTGTTAGGGTTAAGGCTTGTTCACTATCATCGTTAAGAAAGGCCAGGCTTTGTAAATACCCAGACTCCTCTTACCTTGTCCCAAAAAACAACAGCCATAGATTTTTCTAAGCAGCTGCCTAATGCTCTGAAAATGAAAATGGCTGAGGTCCACAAAGCAGGAGAAAGCTATAAGAAGATAGCAAAGTGTTTTCAGGTTACCATTTCCTCATTTCGAAATGTAATTAAGAAATGATAGTTAACAGGAACAGTGTCAAGTCAAGAAAAAAATATTCAGAGACAGCTGCTTGTAATATTGCTAGAAAGGCAAATCAGAACCCCTGCTTAACTGAAAAAGACAGTCAGGAACAGGAGTTGTGGTACATTGTTCTACTGTTCCTGCACAAATATGGCTTTCATAGAAAATCTCTCCTTTGTCCTCAACACAAAATTCAACATCAGCAGTTGGCAAAAGAACATTTAAACAAGCCTTTTGGAAACAAGGCCTGTGGACTGATGAGATTAAAATATAACTTATTGTCCACAATAAGCAAATGTATGTTTGGAGAAAAGAGGACACAGAAATTCATGAAAAGAACATTTCTCCAACTATTAAGCATGGAGGTGGATCAATTATGCTTTTGGGTTGTGTTGCAGCCAATGGCATGGAGAACATTTTATGGGTAGAAAGAAGAATGAATTCAATTCCAGCAAATTTTGGAAGCTGAGCTGCACGATGCCGACACTGGAAACAACACCAACTGTAAAAAAAAGCTAAACACACCGCAAAAATCTACAATACACTACCTCAAAATGCGCAAGCCGAAGGTTTTACCATGGCTCTCACAGTCCCATGATCTAAACATCATTGAAAATATCTGGATAGACCTCAAAAGAGCAGTGCATGCAATAGGACCCAGGAATCTCACAGAACTGGAAGACTTGCAAGGAAGAATGGATGAAAATCCCTCAAACAAGAATTAAAAGACTCTTGGCTGGCTACAAAAAGCAGTTACAAGCTATGATACATGTCAAAGAGGATGCTACTAGGTACTAAACGTGCAGGGTTCCCAAAGTTTTGCTTCAGGACCCTTTACTTTTTTGTTATTTAAAAAATGTAAAAGATGAAAATGAAAATATTGTCTTTGCTAAAAAAAAATACAAGTGTCACTTTTAACTTTATGCCTTTTGGAGATCATTTTATCTTCAACTTGCTTAACTGTTCACAGTAACAGAAATTTTGACCAGGGATGCCCAAACTTTTGCACTTCTGCCTGCTCTTAACCTCCCTTTTCTCTGGGTTAGAAATAGTGGCAGGGAGGGTGTGGATGTAGTACTCAGTAGTTGTGTATGGAAAAGTGGAGAGGATCCAAGTAGGGCAGTTTGTAGAGGGAAGACAGCAGCAGTGTCTATTACTTGGGAAATCAGGGGTCTGAAGCAAAATGAAGATTGCAGACTATAATTGAATACAGCTTTTTTTTTCTAACGGTAACCATGAACATATGTAGTTGAACATATCAATTTGGGAGCCAGAGTGCAGCAACTTATTCCATTCTACCCATTGAACAAAGCTCAGCCATATCACACTCAGCAGGATCTATATACATTATGAAGGAATAGCGGTGTCTTTTCTATTCTGCAATTATCATTAAAGTGTAACTGCCATCTCATTTTTTATACCGTAATGGTATAGTACATCCTACAGTATATGTGCATTTGTGCTTTAAAATGTAATCATTTTTCGTTTCATCCATAATAATTCCAACTAATGCATGCCACTTTGCCATTTTGCAGCATCTTCCCACAGCGTTGTCATGTGCAGGCCGTTTCCTCTGTGATACAAACATGAGAGGGGAGACCACTGGAAGGAGGAGCACAACCCTGAGTGCCTTGATGCTGAGCTCCGTCAGAAAGTGGAGGGCTGCTTTCTCCTAAATGGTAGCAGCTAGAAACATGCAACTGGTCTTGTTTGAAAGCTGACATTCCATGACAGCTAAAGTCCAAGCAACATAGGAGAAATCACTGTTAGAAATCGAGTCAGGAATAATCGTGGGTAAAACCTGCTTTTACTTTCACTTTCAGCTGTATCCACTGCATCCCGATTTCTATCAGGGTTTTCTTCCCCTGTACTGAACCATTCTGGTATTGTCTGAAAGCTTGGAATGTCAGCTTTCAAACAATACAACGTCCATATCTAGCTGGTACCAAACCAGAGATATGAGCAGCTAAAGCAGCCCTCCCCCTTCCCTGTCAGTCTGAGGGAATAGCTGCAGAGCTGACAGGGTCGACGGGGGGAGGAGGAGAGAGGGGCGCCTCAGCGATATTTACAGTTTCAGACGCGAGGATGATGAAGGACATACTCTGCACTGTCTCGAGGATGGAGAATGCAATGGGGAGTATAGCAACCCAGATTGGGGCAGTGCAGACGGATGTCAGTATAATAGGGGATGAGATGGAGAAAATTAGACAACGCCTACATGAGATGGAAAAAAGGGTCCCTGGTCTAGAGCATTCGGTACAGAACTTAGAGAAGGAGGTACTGTCTTTAAAAGAAATGAATACCAAGATGGAGCAAAAACTAATAAGTCAAGAAGATAGATCAAGAAGATCCAATATAAGATGTGTAGGGATCCCAGAGCGGGTAGAGGGAGATAATTGCACTGAATATATGGAGAGATAGATAAGGGAAAATTGCAGGGTGGACACTCTCTCCCCCTTTTCGTTGTTGAAAGAGCACATAGGGTCCCCATGAAAAAGAGGATCCCTGGGGAATACCCCAGACAGATACTGGTTAAATGTCTATTGGCTAAGGACCGGGACGCAATACTATCTGACGCCAGGAACTCTGAAAAATATCAAATAGATGGTAAAAAGATAAGATTGTTCCCAGATTATTCTGCTTATACTAATGCTCATAGGAAAGACTATAATGCCGGTAAAAAAAGACTGAGGGAAGCTAGATTAAAATATAGCTTACTTTTCCCGGCAAAATTAAGGGTAGAATATAAAGGTAGGACTGTTTTCTTTCAGGCGCCGGAAGAGGTTAGCGAGTGGGCGGACGGGGAGGGCCTTTGAGGTCGGGGGAGGGGAAAGGAGTCCATATGCTGAGATATGGAGTCGCCCCGACTGCTGTTTAGCCGAAGGGGGGGCTATTTAGGGAGGGGAGGTATTTTTGGGAGAGGGGAGAGGGGGACGTGTGTTTTTTTTTTTTTTTTTTCCTTTTTCTGCTCCGCCTCTGCTAGATGGTTAGGATTCTTTCATTGAATGTGAGGGGTTTACGGGAGAGAGTGAAGAGATATGCTATCCTTGAGTGGTTGAAGAGGTTCTTGCCAGCCATCATCTGCCTCCAAGAGACACATTTGGATAAGGAATCCTTAAGATGGTTGCAGAAGAGATGGATAATGGAGGGGTACCAGTGTACACTACTTACTCTAGAGGGGTCTCAATTTTGATACATAATAAGATTAGATTTGAGTTTCTGGCAGTTGAGGTGTATGACTTTGGCAGGTACCTCTTTCTATATTGCAATATAGAAGGCGTTAAAATAGTAATTGCGAATATATATATCCCACCGCCATATAAACCAGATGTTTTGTATCAATTGTATAGATTTATGCTGAATAGACAGGAATCCAAGATGATTGCGATAGGAGACTATAATGCGGTGATGGACCCATTCAGGGATAGAACGTCTGGCAGAAGTGGAGGAGCATTAAAAGTGGATTTTTTTTTAATTAGTCCAAGAATTTAACTGGGTGGATGTCTGGCGTCTTCAAAACACGGACGGAACCATGTATTCCTGTTATTCTAAAACACATCAAACTTGGTCAAGGATAGACATGGTCCTGGGAAATAAAAATGTAATATCCCAAAATAGGATTAAGATAAAGTATGATAAAAAAATCTGATTAAAAAAAAATATTTTGCCACCATTTAAGTTTAACTCCCACTGGTTAACAATGATTACAGATAAAGAGACTATAATGGAAGAACTAAAACATTTTTGGGGGGAGAACAATGACACTGCTAGTAGGCTAATTGTCTGGGATACTGCTAAGGCATATCTGAGAGGATTGCTCTTTAAAAAGGTGAATTATTGGAAAAAGAGTACTTTTAGTACTAGGTAATGCACTGGAAAAAAAAGTAGAAGTAGCAAGAATGACCGGTATAGTACACCTTACGGACCACAATAGGAAAATATGGGAGGAACAACAAGAAAAGTTAAAGGTATACCAGATGGAGAGAAGTAGGAAAGAACTACTTTTCCAAGGGATCCGCCTAGCTTCAGAGGGAGAAAAGGTTGGTAAAATTCTGGCAATTATAGTAAGAAATCAAAGAGGGAAATCCTGGATAGGGACAATTAAAGATAAAAAGAAGTGTTTCTGGAATATTTCCAGGAACTCTATAAATCTAGGGCACATTACCCAAAACAAGATCTGGACCTATACCTAGATAGGATATCTCTTAAAGAGATATCTCAGCCCCAAAAAGAATACTTAGAGAAAGAAATATTGATGGCGGAAATAAAAGAGGTTCTGAGTAAGGTAAAATCAGATAAAGCACCGGGAGGTGATGGGTTCCCTTTTCGAAATATATAAAACGTTCTCCCAGGTGTTATTACCAGAGTTAAAAACAACATTGAATGAGGCAAAAAAAATTGGGGATCTACCAGAATCCATGAAAGAGGCAATTATTACTCTAATTCCAAAAAAGGATAAAGAGCAACTTGACCCGGGATCATATAGGCAAATATCTCTCCTAAACACGGACGTCAATATTTTGGCAAAGGTTTTGGCTGAGAGGTTGTCGAAGGTGATTGGGAGAGTTATAAATGAGGACCAGACAGGCTTCATACCCGAGAGAACGATATATTCAAATATAAGAAGGTTGTTCTTAAATATCTAAGCTAATAGATTACAATCTGGGGAGAAAGCGGTACTTTCACTGGATGCTCAAAAGGCATAGAATGGGAGTACTTATGGGCTGTATTAAAAAGGGTCGGTATAGGGGAGGAATTTATAAGATGGATTCAGCTAATATATCATAATCCAGGGCTAGGGTGATGGTGGATGGGAGCTTGTCCCTGCCTCTTGCCCTTTATCGGGGCACTAGGCAGGGATGCCCTCTCTCACCATTACTATTCGCCATTGCAATTGAGCCGTTGGCATGCATAATAAGAAATGAAAAACTTCTGATGTATGCGGATGATATTTTATTATTTATGTACAACACGGGGATCAGTTCAATAGAGTTATTGATATAATAGATACGTTTTTTTTTTTATGGATTAAATATTAACTGGGGAAGTCACACATGTTGATGTTAGGCGATGCACAATTACAGAGTGATTTAAGGGTGCATGTGTTAGAGAAATATGACAATTTTAAATATTTAGGTATACAAATTTCTGGAAATATAGCAGAATACGAAAAATTCAATATACTCCCCTTATTAAAAGAACTTAGGACTAAAGTACATATCTGGCAGAGTTCACCAATGTCAATACAGGGTCGGGTAAATTTGATAAAAATGATCTTTCTCCCTAAAATACTCTATGTTCTCCAAAATGCCCCATTGAGGTTACCGCAGAGTATTTTTAAGCTACTTGATAGCTTAATGGGGGATTTTCTCTGTAAAGGTGCTATTCCCAGGATAAAGAAAGAAGTGCTGCAGCTCCCAGTAAGAGTTGGTGGACTAGCTGTTCCAAATAGTTTTTTTTACTATTTAATATCACAATATGGTCATATAAAAGGCACTTTAAATGGTTTGGTGGGTAGACAAGTTATAAATAGACTGGGATGGAAAGAAGAATGGAACCACTTGGAGGTGTTGGAATCGGGTACATTGGGTAAAAAGAGCACAGGTAATATAATATTGAATTTATTAGAGTATATATGGGTGGAGATTAAAAAACTATTACAGATTAAAGGGTTTCTGTATTACACACCTATTTGGAAAAATATAAATCTTAAGGAATTGCAAACGATTAAGATTTACATAGACTGGGAAAAAAAAGGGATGAAATACCTTAGCCAGATATTTGAACATGGCAAATTGAAAGACTTTAATACAATGGTTAGTGAGTTTGGGATTCCCCAAAAAGATATGTATAAATATTTTCAGCTTAGGAATGCCCAGCTTAGGAACTCTGATAGTTCATGTGAGGAGAGCAAGGGCTTATGGGAAGTGAGGAAAATACAGGATGGCCTCAAGGACAGGGCAAAGATCACCACAGGAAGTGCAGCAGAGGCCATCTTAGGAAGATGCTGAAATAGAGGCGGCACAGAGACAAGGGTTGCTAAGGGCTGAATACAGACATCAGAAAGGTAAAATGAATTGAAAAATAAAGCTTCATGAATATCTTCCCTTCAGCATCACATATGTTAGGAATTTCATTTTTGGTAGTGAAATGGCAGTTACACTACAATCACTGTCTCTCTACAGTAGTGTCTTGTTAAACTGCTCCTTTTATCAGGCACAAGAGTGTTCATATTCCTGCTACAGGGCCTTTTACTGTATTCTTGGTACAAAGCCAAATGTATATGTACAGTATAGTAGGGCAAACATCTGCCTTTATCCATTACATTTGAGCAAGTGGCATTTATTATGTAAAGAAAGTTGATACAAGGCACTAATGTATTGTTAATGTTCATATTGCTTCCTTCACCGGCTGGATTCATTTTCATCACGTTATATGCTGCTTATTTCCATGGTTACAACCACCCTGCAATCCATCAGTGGCGGTCGCGCTTGCACAATATAGGAAAAAGCTTCAGCCTCGCAGGTGGCCAGGACCGTGGGAGCTCAGATAGGCTGGTCTTTTTTTATAGTGGGGAAGCACGGCCACCATTGATAGATTGCAGGGTAGTCATAACCATGGAAATGAGCAGTGTATAATGTGAAGAAAAATTGAATCCAGCCAGCAAAGGAGACAATATGGACAATCACAATACATTAGTAAGTGCCTTGTATTAACCTTATCTACATAATAAGTTCTATTTAATGAAGTGACACAACCCCTTTAATCCATCTAGGTCCATGTAATCCAATGAGTTATGTCTGAGTATAAGTCCATAAATTGTTGTAAGAGACTAGAAAAAAAAAGTCTTACATTGTAGAAAATATATGTAATACATGATGCCAGTAGAAAAAAAATATACAGTTCATGTAATTGTTAAATAAATTCATAAAAGTTGATACCGAGTATCATCTGATAAGATTTCCTGCAAACTTTTGATAATTAGTAATCATACTTACTAAGATCGATGTTTATGAAGACCTCAGAACGCAGATAGTGGGTGCTGACCAGTAAAGGTACGTGCACATGGTGCATATTATGTGTGGATTTTTATGTAGAAACTCTGCAGCATAAAATGGTCCCAGCAAGGTAAATGAGAATTCCAAAATGCTGAAATTGCCCTGCGGTCTGGAGCATAAGGCCCCTTTCACACGAGCGAGTTTAACGCACGGGTGCAATTTGTGACATGAACGCATAGCACCCGCACTGAATCCTGGCCCATTCATTTCAATGGGTCTGTGTACATGAGTGTTGTTTTTCACGCATCAGTTCTGCGTTGCGTGAAAATCGCAGCATGTTCTATATTCTGCGGTTTTCACGCAGCCCTGGCCCCATAGAAGTGAATGGAGCTGCGTGAAAAACGCATTGCATCCGCAAGCAAATGCAGGTGTGATGCATTTTTCACTGATGGTTGCTAAGAGATGTTGTTTGTAAACCTTCAGTTTTTTATCACGCGCGTGAAAAACGCATCAAAACGCATTGTACCCGCGCGGAAAAAACTGAACAACTGAACGCAATCGCAGACGAAACTGACTGAACTTGCTTGCAAAATAGTGAGAGTTTTACTGAACGCATCTGGAGCCAATCCATCACGTTCGCGTGAAAGGGGCCTAATAGTTTGTTCAGATTTTCAGTGCAGATTTGCAATGCAAATGGTGAGATATGGGGAAAAACCACAAGTTGCACATTGATACTGGTGTGGAAATGCAGCAAAAGCTGCACAAAAATCTGCATAAACTACACTGCCATGTGCATAAAACCTAAACTTACTATCTTATTATACAAAATATTGGGACTGTGCTGCTCTTTCTTTTTCAATATACAAACAGAATCAGGTAGAACTTGTAGATTACCTTTTCCATTTTTTCTTTTCGTGTAGTGAATGGTGTAACATAACGTGAATTTAGAGGTTTTTAGAATGAATAAGCCTATGCAGGCTAAGTGAATAAATATATTTGCTAAGTGTGATTAAATAAGAGATAACACACAAATCACATACAGAATAATAAAAAGTAAATAAACATCACTAGCCTAAGTATGTAGTAGTTATTCGGTTGATCATGCTATAGCACATGGCTGTCTACCACGTTATAACACTTGACCCCCCCCCCCCCGCCAAGAAATCCAGTATTTACATATTAAAAATCCCAGAATCCCTGTCATATACTTCTTGCCAAAGATTCATAAGAATGATTTAGATCCACCCCCCAGACCCATTGTCTCAGGCATAGGATCACTGAGTTCTCAATTAGGAAAATATGTGGATCACTTCCTCCAACAATATGTGCAAAAAAAATCCATCCTTTGTAAAAGATTCCACAGATGTAGTTTTGGAAAGTAGCAAAAATTGAAAATGCCTCTGTTTTTTTTACAGAGTAGGCCGATGTTACTTCCTTGTACACCGTAATACCGCATGAAAAGGGAATGGAGGCAATAAAACTCTTTCTAGACAGGGATAAAAAGCTAAAAAAGACCCACAAAAAAATTAGAGAGGAATCTATTGGTTATATGTTGACCCATAATTATTTCTGGTGGGAAGAAAATTTCTTCCTACAGATTAAAGGCGTGGCGATGGGGGCAAAATTCTCACCCAGCTACGCAAATTTCTATATGGCTATGTGGGAAGTGGATTTTATCTGAATTATACAGGTGATGGCGTTACATTGATGACTGTTTTATTTTATAGAGAGGAGATAGGGATAGTCTGAACGATCAATCAGAATTAATGGGGAATAACACTAACGTGGCAGATTAGTGATATCTCAATTGATTATCTAGACATAACGGTTTATAAAAATCAGGATAGATTGTGTGCAAAAAAAAAGTTTTATTGACAGAGAAAGCTGCCATTTTGGTACTTGGTTATCTTATGTACCATTAAACCAGTGTGTGAGGATTAGAAGAAATTGCACCCAGCAAGAAGACTATGTAGAACAGGTTAATGTCATCAAAAAAAGATTAAAAAAAAAAAAAAGTATGATGAAGAAAAATTTGAAAAGGTTAAACATGGAAACAGAACACAATTATTGGAAGAAAAATGAAGGGTTAAGCAAAGAGGACCCTCCTTTTCAGCACCAAATACTCTAGAGAGATCACTGGTGGATACAAAAAACACTAAAAAAAGAATTGACACATTTTAAAATCAGATGAAATTTTAGCCCAGGTTTTACCTGAATATCTGCAAGGGAAATTCAGATGTGCTAGGACCATAAAGGATAATATAGTACACAGTGCCTTAGAAGAGAGAGAGAATAAAAAACAAGTATGGGAATAAAAGTTTTTTTCCTCGTAAAAAATATGCAGTATGTAAAACCCTTAATACAATGAAACAATTCAGTGTGAAGTCAAAAGAGGAAAAAGAATGGAAAATAGAACAAATGATAACCTGTGTGTCCTTGAATGTTGTATATTGAAGTGTCTGTGTGGGGAGAACAGGCAGAAAAGTTAGACTAGGAGAACATATAAGGAATATTAAAGAGGAGTTAAAGCTCATAGTTTATCTGCACATTTTTTTCTCACAAGCATGACAAAAGGGTTAAAAGTGGTAGGAATATTTCAATGTGAAAAGCATTCTAGAGGGGAATATTATTAGAAATTTATCCCAGAAAGAGACAGAGGGGGACTTTTATCAATAATGGCGTAATTTGCGGCAAAAAAAAATACAAAAGTTACAAATCAAAATTGGCAATTTGTTTCACCCCATATATCAAAAGGCGCACACCACTTGTAAAATGTGACTTGATTATCCACCTATTTCTCTTGATTTACGACATTTTTAACACCAACAGCATTAAAATGCATCTTTTTTAAGCCAAAATGCGCCATTTCAGCCACCCCCTGCTGTACTACACTTGAGACTTTTGAAATATAAGTGCTACTTTTGAAGCATACTTGGGATATTTCCACTGGTACATTGCGACTTTTGTTTCACACGTTTTTGTTATTGTTTTATTTTTGTTGGATGTCAGTTTACTGACAAAACCCTGTTATTTAGCTCATATTAGAAAAAATAAATGAATCCTGTTTTAATACTTACCTATCACTTGTTTCCACCACGAGCTGGTTTCACTTTTCATAAATGCAACTTTTTGACAAAAAGTCGCATATTTATTCCATAAATGCGACTTTTTACACAAAACACCACCACCACATAACCTGGCTTAATTGTCCGCAACAATTTGAGCCATTTCTGCCCATGAGAGGATAATAAATGAGGCGTAATATGCACCGGTTTGATAGCCCGGCCCACTTTGACATCTATAACTCATTTCTGGCGTGATGCATTCTCTATGGTGAAAATTCTGGAGGAAACTGTTGATATAGTCAATGCAAATCAAAACGCCATTCTTTTTAGTGCAATTTACGTCATAATTCTAGTGCAACATGCTTAGCAAATCTCCCCCAGAGTTTATTTTTCCTATAAAACACATGTGGAGCTGGATGCCAATTATTTTATCTGAGGTGGAGTCAGAGCTATTCTTAAAGGGGGGTGGACGTGTGTTTTAAAAGTAGGAATTGTGATCGTGAACCCACAACCCTTGAAGAAGCCGTGAGGCAAAACCGGTTGGGCGGGCGTATGGCTACATGATTTTATGTTTTAGGCCTTTTTAATCCTAGATTTTGTAAGTAGTGACATAAAAGAAGCGTGTCTTTTTAACCAACAGTTCTACCTATGGTGTCCATACCTTTGTTTCTCCTGAGTTTCCAACCAGAAAAGAGGAAAAATCGCTGGAAAGGCCCCTCTATTAGGAAGGGAAACTACTAACATCAGCTGCTCATCCGGTTGCCAAGGAAGAATTTGTTCCTCAGACAGAGACATGGAAAGGAAGGAAAGCTTGGTGTGGTTCAGTCCTGACTTCACTTGGAGACAAGGCTCATCAGGAGAAGTAATACTGACACTGGGAGCGGTGAAAAAAAGAGACGCATACTAGACGTATAAAAGGCGCAAAGACTGTTTAGGCCATTCCAAGTTATATATATGTTTTTTATTTTTTTAATATTGTATTTTTACTATGTTATTATGTCTATGAAAGATTTATGGGCTGTGCAGCGCTACACCGGAACATGCACCCACAATAATAGGGGCAGTCCGTGTCTGTGCAGTAAATGTTCTATTAAGATTTTGCTGGACTAAAGCTCTTTACAAACTGAATTAAAGTTTTTGTTTCACATATAATATATGAAGTAACTGGTAATAGTTTTCCTATTTTCTATCTGTGACTTTATGCAATGTACTGGGTGAAGCCTAGTCATATACATTGGTGTTGTGTACAGTTATGTTGCTCTCTCTGCGAAGATACATTTTAATTGTTCATGAATGTTCGAGGCCGGTTGCCATAGTTACACTTTTTATTAAGTGTTTGTAATATTTGAGAATCGATAGTAACTCTGCATTAACACTTACACATCCCTCACTGCAATGTTACTCGTGTTAGAGCAATGTTTTATCACAACCGTATCAGAGTTACATTTCCATCCAGAGATGATTTTGTCATCAGTTGTGTTTTAATAGTAATTTATGTTTAAACACTTTGTATTAAACAATTTAACATTTTATCTAAATACAATAGAATTTCTTACAGGTGGCACAAGGTATTTAAATATGCAAATACATCCTCGCAAGGCGCAAATCATGAAATATCAATGTTACAACATCAGTGTTGAAGATCAGTCAAGTTATCACAGAGAAGAGTATAGCAGGAAGGAAAAAGAAGAAAGATAAAGAGAGAGAAAAGGAAAGAGACGTTAGAAACAAAAAATAGATAAATGTAACAGAGATATTGAATAGGGCGGGATGAGCCAAAGCAGCTTAGAATCACCCCACTGGGATGGCATGTAGTGATTAAGGCCTGAAAGAAGATTCTTGAAATCTAAACCATTCATGCCAGATCCAAAACAAGAAGAGACGTCCAGCTAACCATAAAAAAGTGATAGCCTTTATTCTTTAAAGCGATAAAATATCCGATGACACAGTACAGCATTTTGGATCTTAAAAATGTAACCCTTACGCATGATATGGTATGCTATCTGGAAGAATTGTCATGGGCTTCCGAGAAAATTTCTTCCATCCGAGAGATTTGTAGCATCTCTTGATGGGGGGGGGGGGGGGAGTCTTTATAGGAATCTGCAAGTAAATTCTGGTAAAAGAGCGAGAAAGCATACATTGGAGTGTATGTCAGAAAGGGAAGCACTGAAAGAGCACTGCTCCCCTCCGGAAGAGAAGTAAGACCTAATTTGATCGTACTCCAGCCAAGATGTATTGAAATGAGGGCAATGAGGAGCCTGAGAGGAGTTGATGAAAGTGGGGGTCATCTGCAGCCTTCAGACCAAGTAGAGTGCCCCTTCTAGCACTAGCTGGAAAATAAGAATTCTGAAAGATGGGCGTGAGTGGGCGATTCCTTCTGAAGCAAATGCCTCTCCGTGTTAGTCCCACAGTTTAAGTGTATGTCGTAATAAGATATTTTGTTTATCTAAAAGTGGCCTGATATCTGGGGCAATCCATGTGGTGTGTTTAAGGGGAAGGGAATAAAAAAAAACAGAATTAGTCTTACCGATAATTCTGTTTCCATGAGATCATCACGACGGCATACAAGGAGATTGACCCCTGACCTCTTTAGGGGCAGGAACAGAGAAAGGTTAAATACCCTCCTCCCACCACCAACAGTGTTTCCAAAATCACACAGAGCAACCCGGTGGTGGCAAACAGTGAAAAAAGGTATTACTTCATACCTTCTAGAGACCCTCTAGGTCAAACGTTTTAAATCATAGGGAGGGAATAACGTGCCGTCGTGATGATCTCATGGAAACAGAATTACCGGTAAGACATGCATCATCACAACGGCATACAAGGAGATATAAAAAATATATCAGTTAAGGGGGGGCTACAGCCTGGAGGACTTTCTGCCCGAAGGACAGATCAGATGATCTGGAAAGATCCAGGCGATAGTGCTTTATAAAGGTATGAATGCTGGACCAAGTGGCAGCACGACAGATTTCCTCCAGAGAAGCCCCAGCTCTCTCTGCCTGAGAGGAAGACATGGCCCGAGTGGAATGGGCCCTAATGTTGACTGGACATGTAAGATTTTGTATTTGGTAACAAAGACTAATGGCTTCTTTGAGCCATCTAGCTATAGAGGACCGGGAGGCTTTTTGGCCCTTAAATCTTCCTCCAAAAAGAACTAGTAAGTTATCGGATTTTCTAAACTTTTCCGTCACAGCGATATAGTTTAGGACTGCCCGTCTAACATCCAGAGAGTGAAATGTGGATTCTTTGTCATTAGAGGGGTGTTGGTAAAAAGAAGGTAGGGTAACTTCCTGGCTCCGATGAAAATTGGATACTTTGGGGAGAAATCCAGGATCCAGACGGAGAATAATTCTATCATCTAGAACAGTGGTCCCCAACCTTTTTTGCACCAAGGACCAGTTTCACGGACGACAATTTTCCCAGGGACCGGGTGGGGTGGGGGGTTATGGGGTGGGGCTTAGTGGGTGGGCGGGGCTTAGGGTGCTGGTCAGCCCATTATTTCTTGAGGTGCTTGGGGCTACTTACTTTAAATGTGAGGTGCATGGCGGGTACTAATGTAATAGCACCATGTACCTCAGATTAATATTAGGTGACTTTATGGCAGGGCTTGACAAATTTCCTTGGAATCTAGGAGCCAGCTAAAAAAGTTAGGAGCCATTTTTTTTTTACTTTATAAAGCCTTATTTTCAGCTACAAAAATAACACGTGACACTGTGACGTCACTGTATGTATAATCCCTGCGCTGTGACGTCACTGTATGTATAATCCCTGCGCTGTGTCGTCACTGTTTGTATAATCCCTGCGCTGTGTCGTCACTGTATGTATAATCCCTGCGCTGTGACGTCACTGAGGAGAATATATCTCAGTACGGGAACATATAGAGAAGTCCTCAGATGATTTGGCCATTCAGTAGTCTTAGTTCTTATAGGAGCTGCAACCCGGCTTTTCAAGACTCCTGAATGGGTAAATCATATGATAACGTATCTAAATGTTCCTATACTGAAATATATTCTCCTCAGGAGACCAGGAAAGCTAGGTGACAGACAGCCTGTATACCACACAGCTCTCCTAGGAGCTGCCACCCGGCTTTCTGTCCGGTATAGAGGCTGTCACCCAGCTTTCCTAGAAAGGGACAGAACTAAGAAGTGGCCGAATGGTAACTGCAGGGATGGAGCACGGTGCAGGAATGGCCACCAGTTGAGGCTAGCAGGAGCTCCGGCCTAATGATGGCAGCAGGTATGCAGCTCCCCCCTGGGTTCATGGCCGTGCTCGAGGCCAACTTGGCTGCAGCAGGCAGACATTACAAACTTTGCAGAGCGCATGATTTACCGCCGCAGAGCCGGCCGTGCAGGGACCTGGCAGCACTTGGTGCCCTGGGATGTTACTCTGCCCGCAGCCCCATCATGTCCCCAGCTGTGTACAGCAGGAGGATGATGGGCTGATTGTCCTCCCTCCACTTGTCAGCGAGTGCAGCACCGCTACCTGTGCTCTCAATCTCCCTCACCTGCATTAACTCCTCTCCCCCCGCCGAGGCTCTCTCACCGGCACACGTGCTCTGATGTCTGCCGGACAGTTAGCTCATAAGTACCAGCCGGGCTCTAAAAGACCTCCACATGTGTCGACTCGACACTATCACCATGCCGGCTGCTCGCACATATCCCCATCCCCCATCCCCCATCCAGTCCACCAGGACTACAGTCTCTAGGGCCGCCCCTGGCAACAGTGTGTCATAGAGCATTAACCTATCACGGACGTCTCCACTCCTCTGTACTGCCGCGGCCCGAAAAACAATCTTCCAGGGCCCGGTCCTGGGCCGCGGCCCGGCGGTTGGGGACCGCTGATCTAGAATACGGAGGTAGGGTTCCCTGATTGATTGGGCTTGTAACTTTCCTACTCTGCGGGCCGAAGTTATTGCGATTAAGAAGGCCGTCTTCAAGGACAATACTTTTATTGGACAGTCAGACATGGGTTCAAAGAGTGGTAAAGTAAGGCCTGTAAGAACGATGTTCAAATGCCAGGAAGGGACACAGGCGGTGATCGTTGGGCGGAGCCTCGTCGCTGCCCTAATGAATCTTTTGATCCAACGATGGCTGGCTATATTTTGGTCAAAGAAACAACCTAGGGCTGAGATCTGGACCTTCAAGGTAGAGGGTCTAAGTCCCAGGTCCAGACCCTGCTGTAGGAAATCCAGTATTCTTTGGATGTTGGGTTTATGCAAATGTGGCGATTCGTCCCCACTCCAGGAACAAAAACGTTTCCAGATCTTAAGGTAGATTGCTGACGTTACATTCTTTCTGGAGGCTTTCAAAGTAGTAATAACTTCGTCTGACAGGCCCTGAAGTTTCAGGGTTTGGGACTCAGGATCCAAGCTGCCAATTTCAAAAACTGCGGGTTTGGGTGCAGAACTGGACCCTGCTGGAGTAGATTCCCCCGCACAGGAAGGGGCCATGGATCCTGGAGGGAAAATTTCTGGAGAGATGAGAACCAACTTCTCTTTGGCCATAGGGGAGCGATCACAATCACCGTGGCCTTGTCCTGGAGAATTTTTTGTACCACCTTCGGAATTAGAGGAAGTGGAGGGAAGGCATAGCACAGATTCCAATGCCAACGGATGGCGAAGGCGTCTAAGGCATGAGGTCTGTCCCTGGGGTTTAGGGAACAGAATGTTTCCACCTTTGAGTTTGCCCTGGTGGCAAACAGATCCACGTCGGGCATCCCCCATTTCCTTACCACTAGCCTGAATATTTCTGGACTTAAAGACCATTCTGTATGATCGATCCTGTGGTGGCTGAGAAAATCTGCTTCCTGATTTAGTATTCCCTTCAGATGAACTGCCGATATAGAGGCCACCTTCTGTTCTGCCCATGCAAAGATTCTTGTTGTCAGTGCTTGGAGGGTTACTGACCGTGTTCCTCCTTGATGGGAAAGGTAGGCAATGGCCGTAGTGTTGTCTGATAGCACTTTTATGTGATGATGACACAACATTTTCTCTGCTACCTTCAACGCTTCCCAGACTGCTCTCAGTTCCCTGAAATTTGATGACTGGGATCTGATTGAATTTGGCCAAGTGCCCTGGAACATACGATCCCCCACCTTTGCGCCCCAGCCGGACAGACTTGCGTCTGTTACTACCTGAATCTGGGGAGTCTTCTGCCAGGAATTTCCCCGGGATAAGTTCCCGTGGTTTTTCCACCAATTTAAGGACTGCAGAATCCGAGTTGGTGGACTTACTTGATAATCTAGAGAGGATTGGCACCTGTTCCAGACACTCAGGATCCAGGACTGAAGGGGTCTGAAGTGTATTTGACACCAGGGAACTGCCAGAATACAAGATGTTAGCAGACCTAGCATACTCATCGCCTCTCTGATAGAGCAAGATCTTCTTTTCTGAAAGGATCTGATCTTTTGTTGGAGAACCGATATTTTGTCTCGAGGTAGGAATACCGCTTGCTTTCGGGAGTCTAGAATCATACCTAAGAATCAAACTTCCCTTGAGGGGGTAAGGACGGACTTTTCTTTGTTCACAATCCACCCCAGATCGTCTAGGATGGAGAGAAAGAACCTCAGATTTGAATTGATTTGGCTGAGACTTTCGCTGATCAGAAGGAAATCGTCCAAATAAGGGATTATCATAAGTCCCTTTCTCTGGGCGAAGGCGACCATCTCTACCACTACCTTGGTAAATATTCCTGGGGCTGATGAAATCCCGAAGGGAAGGGCTCTGAACTGGTAGTGATGGACGTTCCCTGATATATCCTGGATTGCAAACCGGAGAAAACTCTGTGAGTTGGTGTGAATGGGAATGTGGTAATAAGCGTCTCGCAGGTCTATTGTGCACATGAAGACGTCTTTGCTTAGCAGAGGGATTGTAGATGCTAGAGTCTCCATCCTGAATTTCTGATGACGAATAAACCTGTTTAGTGGTTTCAGGTTTATGATAGTCCGAAAAGTGCCTTCTTTTTTCCTGATTAGAAATAGAGTTGAGTAGTAACCCCTGCCTCTTTCTGGAGGCGGGACTGGTGAGATTACATTCATCTGATGAAGTTTCTGGACTCCTTTGCAAAGGTTTGTTTGGAACCGTGTCAGTGAAAATTTGTTTGGGGGTCTTGAAGACCACTCTATTTGATAGCCTGCGCTGACTACCTTGGAAATCCAGGGGTTCTGGGAGATAGATTCCCATGACCCCAGGAATTTTGAGAGTCTTCCCCCCACTCCGGCGTCATTGCTTATCGGAGGATTTTTGGTGGGAGGAGGATTGGCCTCTATCTCTTCCCCCTTTTGGATAGCTCCAACGCCCTGATTTCCCTTTCCCCCTGTAGTTTTTTTCTTGACTCGAGGAGGAGCAAAAAGGATACCGGTGTCTGGAGGGGCGATCTTCCGGAAACCCCTTCTTTAGAATTTTAGAAACCGCCTTCTCTAGAATTTTATCTAGAACCGGGCCAAACAAATATTCTCCAGAAAAGGGTATAGAACAGAGTTTTAATTTAGACGTCTTGTCCCCCGACCAGCACTTCATCCAGAGGGCTCTTCTGGCTGCGTTGGAAAGCGCCGCATCTCTGGCGGAGAATCGGACTGACTCGGCAGAGGCATCCGCCAGGAAGGCCGTGGCGGATTTTAAAAGAGGGAGAGAATTTTAGAATTTTCTCCCTAGATGCTTTATCTTTAATATGAGTTTCTAATTCTCCCAACCAAAGATACATGGATCTGGTGACTGAGGTAGCCGCAATATTGGTTTTAATATTAAACATGGACGCCTCCCAGGATTTCCTGAGAAGACTGTCCGCTTTACGATCCATCGAATCTTTAAGTTGGGAGGCATCCTCAAATGGAAGGGATGTTTTCTTGTTCACTTTAGCGACCTGTACATCGATTTTGGGAATTTCATTGAAAATTTTAGACTCCTCCGGATCAAATAGCAATCTATTTTTGAACGCAGCCGAGACTCCCAGTCGTCTTTCTGGGTCTGCCCACTCATCAAGGACCATATCCCTAATACTCTCATTAATGGGAAACACACAAGTTTTCTCTCAGGCCCCCAAACATTTCTTCTTGTACCGAATGGTACGTTGCACCTCTTCCACACCCATGGTTGACCTCACTGCTTTCAATCAGTGGCGTCGCCAGGGGGGGGCCAGAGGGGGCCACGGCCCCCCCAACATCATGCTGGGCCCCCCCAACTAAAATGCGCCCCCCCCCCCCCCCAGCGTCCCTGCTGCCAGCAGCATTCACTTGACTGATCCGAGTTCAGCTCAGCTCAGTCACAGTCTCTCTCTCACCTCAGGGACGCAGGGAGCCGAAGCCTGAGGGAGGGACGGGGAGGAGCGTAATATGATCTCAGAGTGGAAGCTGGCTTCTGCCAGCCCCACCCCTCCCCGCCCACCAACCAATCACCGACCAGAGCTGAGGGGGCAAGGCAAGCACAGCACACCAGCAGCTCTCTGAATCGAGTCGTCTGAGTCACACAAGTAAGTGCAGGGAGTCTAAGAATAGAAAGGAATCGAATGAGTCACAAGTTAAAAGAATCTAAAGATCCGACTTAGTTTGTGACTCATTCGATTCATTGAGTTAAAAGAGCCATGAGTCAGAGGGTAGAACAGGTAAGGCTACTTTCACACTTGCGCTTGATCGGATCCGTTCTGAACGGATCCGATCATATTAATGCAGACGGAGGCTCCGTTCAGTACGGATCCGTCTGCATTAATAACTTAGAAAAAATTCTAAGTGTGAAAGCAGCCTGAGCGGATCCGTTCAGACTTTCAATGTAAAGTCAATGGGGGACGGATCCGCTTGAAGATTGAGCCATATGGTGACCTCTTCAAGCGGATCCGTTCCCATTGACTTACACTGTAAGTCTGAACGGATCCGCTCGCCTCCGCACGGCCAGGCGGACAGCTGAGCGCTGCAAGCAGCGTTCAGCTGTCCGCCTGTCCGTGCGGAGGCGAGCGGAGGCTGAACGCCGCCAGACTGATGCAGTCTGAGCGGATCCGCTCCATTCAGACTGCATCAGGGCTGGACGGAGGCGTTTGGGTCCGCTCGTGAGCCCCTTCAAACGGAGCTCACGAACGGACCTATGAACGCTAGTGTGAAAGTAGCCTTACACTGAGGCTGAGGCTGCTTTTGTTGCAGCAGTGATAAGATTAAGGGACAGGAGAAGTGACAGATGACACAAGAGTTTAGATTACAGGTTGAATTAAATTAACCCTTTAGAATCAAATTGGCTTCTCAGGAGATATATATGTTAAAGGCATCTCATTCAGTAGCTATATAACTAAGGGCCCTTTCACACTTGCGTTGTCCGGATCTGGCGTGTACTCCACTTGCCGGAGGTACACGCCGGATCCGGAAAAAACGCAAGTGTACTGAAAGCATTTGAAGACGGATCCGTCTTCAAAATGCGTTCAGTGTTACTATGGCAGACAGGACGCTATTAAAGTCCCGGTTGCCATAGTAGTAGTGAGGAGCGGGGGAGCGGTATACTTACAGTCCGTGCGGCTCCCGGGGCGCTCCAGAATGACATCAGAGCGCCCCATGCGCATGGATGATGTGTACATGCGATCACGTCATCCATGCGCCTGGGGCGCCCTGACGTCACTCTGGAGCACCCCGGGAGCCGCACGGACGGTAAGTATGCCGCTCCTCCGCTCCCCACTGCACTTTACCATGGCTGCCAGGACTTTAGCGTCCCGGCATCCATCGTAACCATTGAGAAAAAGCTAAACGTCGTATCCGGCAATGCGCCGAAACGACGTTTAGCTTAAGGCCGGATCCGGATCAATGCCTTTCAATGGGCATTAATTCCGGATCCGGCCTTGCGGCAAGTCTTCAGGATTTTTGGCCGGAGCAAAAAGTACTGCATGCTGCGGTATTTTCTCCAGCCAAAAAACGTTCCGTTCCGGAACTGAAGACATCCTGATGCATCCTGAACGGATTTCTCTCCATTCAGAATGCATGGGTATAATCCTGATCAGGATTCTTCCGGCATAGAGCCCCGACGACGGAACTCTATGCCGGATCCGGACAACGCAAGTGTGAAAGGGGCCTAAGGGTGGGTTCACATCACCTTTATGGATTGTACTGTCAGTGTCAGACTGTTGTCACTGTGGGTAACAATGCACAACAGACAACAATTCACATTGCACACCACAGTGACAGCTTCTGACTCCTGTCTGACTCCTGAGTCCTCCTGTCCGGCGTCAGCCTCAGCTTCCCTTTACTATAATAAATCACTCAATACTAGTAATCAGAGTTCAGAGAGAGCTGAAGAAGACGAGCCGACTGCACTGAGTCAGCAGCGCAGCAAGTAGTGAGTGAATTGAATGTATCAAGCATCTGCGCATGCGCACCGGCACCTAGAGTCTTCGGTTCACTTGCGAGTCAGCTCAGCAGTCTGACTCGCCAAGTGAACCGAATATCCGATTCATGAATTGGTTCATTTGAATGAGCTGATTCAAATGAACCGATTCACCTAAAAGATCCGAACTTCCCATCACTAAGCGGCGGTGCAGGGGAGGGAGAGGCGTGTCCCTTCCCCTTGCTCTGATAGGCTGCAGGCACTAGACCGGCAGCCTATCAGAGGCCGGCGCAGGCGCGCGATGACGTCATCGCGCCGCCTGAGCCATACAGCGTGGGACACAGGCCAGAAGAGGCCTGCATCGCATCGCTGACACTGAGGTAAGTATAAGTGTTTTTTATTTATTTTTTACAATAGTGATACTTGGGGGGGGGGGGGACTTACCTAATAATGGCACATGATGGGGGGGCTTACTTAATAATGGAACATTGGGGGGGGACTTACTTAATGATGGCACATTGGGGGGGACTTACTTAATAATGGCACATGAAGGGGGGGGTACTTACTTAATAATGGCACATGATGGGGGGGCCTTAATACTGGCACATGATGGGGGGGACCTAATACTGGCACATGATGGGGGACCTAATACTGGCACATGATGGGGGGCTTATTACTGGCACATGATGGGGGGCTTATTACTGGCACGTAATGTGGGTCTTATTACTGGCACGTAATGGGGGGTTATTACTGGCACGTGGAGTCATCTACGGGGGCACTAAGAAGGGGTAATTTATACTTGCAAAATTATGGGGGACATTGAGGGCATCTACTGGGGCATTTTATACTGGTACATTATGGGGGCACTAGGAGGAAGGGGGAGAGGAGCACTATGGGGCATTTACTGGGGGCACTATATAGGGGTATTTTATACTGGCACATTATGGGGGACATTAGCTCAACTGGGGGCATAAGGGGGTATTTTTTGCATTGTCACATTATAAGGAGAATTATTACTACCGGGGGGCATTATGGTGGGCTTTATTACTCCCACATGGTATGACCCCTAGTAGCAGCACCAGCCTCTCCCTGCTCTGCTATTCCTCTGCCTCTTCTCCAAATCCTTATTATGAAATCTTTCTCATTAGGATAAAACACATCAGCTCCGCTGAGCCCCCGGCCAAAGTGTGGAAGTGGCGTCCGAGACCCCCAAGGGCCAAGCCAAGTAACTGTAAGTCTTCATGTCAAATATGTTTGTTATACACATATAGCCTACACTGTGCCCCACAATATACAGTATACCGCCACGCTGTGCCCCACAATATATAGTATACCGGTACACTGTGCAGTCTGTTCCATAAGCACCCTTGTTCTGTGGCGGTGGACAGAAAATAATCTGGAAGTGCCCCTCCCGAGACCAGGCTCTGATCCGCCACTGGACCGCTCACAGGAGTGTACATTTCTTCTAAACTGTAATCCGTATCCTCTGACCTGCAGAAATCAGCACTCGCTCGATAAGAACTAACAGGCAGTACCTGTAGGCTGTAGCCTGGCCCTGTTACCGAAGCTAGCCGAGTGGTGTAAGGTTAAGGTACTAGTAGAGATGAGCGGCCGCTGAATCCTGATTTAAAGTTAAAGTTACTGCAGGATATGGATTACGGTTTAGAAATGTCAAATGTACACTCCTGTGAGTGGCGGGGAGGGGGATCTGTGGATGACACTGTTATAGGGAGGGGGATCTGTGGATGACACTGTTATGGAGGGGGAAATGGGGATGACACTGTCATGGGGTGGATCTGTGGATGACACATATAGCATAAGATGCTATACATTGCACGGTATGTGGCATCCACAGATCCCCCCCATAGCAGTGTCATCCACAGACAGCTGGACTTTTCTTCCCTGTTGCGGTTTTAGGTATTGGGTAAAGTATCGCAGCATTTCTAAGTGTACTTGTGTAAATGTATCGTTGTTATAGCTGCCCCCCCTACTTTTGCCCTGGCCCCCAGTGTGCCCCCCCAAAATTTGAAAGCTAGAGACGCCACTGCTTTCAATAGGTTGGACATTTCTTCAGTAGAAAAGTAATATCTACGACCGTCATCCACTGAGTCTGAGACTCTTTCCCCCTCCTCCCATGACCTGACGGAGTGGGCACTTTCATCCGCAATAACTTCTAGGTCAGAAGGGGATGGAGATCTAGCCCGCTTTCTCTTAGGTTGCGGCAAACCGGGGGGATTAGTGGACAGGTGGGCCAGGGATGAATGAATCTCTTCCTGAATCATAGTTTTTAATTCCTCTTTTAGAGAGGGTGCTTCATCCCGTACAATATTTGATATACAAAGCTTGCACAATTTTTTGGGGTAGTTGTCAGGAAGTCTGCTATTACAGGAGATACATTTGAGTGATTTCCTAATCTTTTTCGGGGATTCTTTAGATACCTAAACAAAGGAGAAGGCAGCTATAAGGGTATGGCCACTAGAGGGAGAGAGAGAGCAAGAGAGATGGGGGGGGGGGGGGCTGGCAGAAGCAAGCTCCCCTCAGCAGACAGCTCACAGCATGGGAAATAAGTGTCCTCACTCTCCTCACTCTCTCCCCCCGTTTCCACCTTACTACAGCAGGAGAGGGGGATCAAGCAGACTCCCTGACCCGCTCATATAATACCCCTGAAGGGGACTCACGGTTGGAAGCAGCGCCGGTGGTTCAGCTGTAGGGGACCGCTCTGATACCGACATAGTCGTCCTCTTCTGCAGGCAAGGGTTCCGCAAACAGTGGGGACCGATCCTGGGAGCGTTTTGCTAGAGTTCAGGCCTCTGCTTTAAGCCGGGCCCCATGCTGACCGCCGCCACGTCACTCACTTCCGGGTCGCCGGCCGTGAGGTCATAAACATGCGCCCCATGCGCCGGCGCGCAACCCAGCTGCCGCCTCAGTAGGCCAGGAGGGAGTCTGCGCCAGGGAACAGGCCCCGGAATTACCGGGACGAGATAGAGCCCTGCACCCCCTGCCCAGCGTTAGTACCAGACCGTGGGAGGGCAGGGGGACGCCCGCATGGTGCCGGCGATTTTAAAGGTAAAATAAGAAGCACGACCAAGTTCCTCAGCTTCATCTCCCTGCATACAGGGAGACCTTTCTCTGCCCTGTCCTCTGTAGGGACAGAAAACACTGGTGTTGGTGGTGGGAGGAGGGTATTCAACCTTTCTCTGTTCCTGCCCCTACAGAGGTCAGGGGTCAATCTCCTTGTATGCCGTCGTGATGATGCTATGGAAAGTCTGTTCTATCCGAAAACACATTGGGGTCATTTATCATATAACTGGTGTAAAGGAGAACGGACTTAGTTGCCCATAGCAGCCAATCAGATTCCACCTTTCCTTTTCCAAAGGAGCTGTGAAAAATGAAAGGTGGAATCTGATTAATCGCTATGGACAACTAAGCCAGTTCTGCCTTGCACCAGTTTGATAAATCTCCCCCATTGTTTAGAAGCCCCATGATAATGTCAGTCTAAGCGCCTGTTGAGGGAAGTCACCATGTGGTATAATTTGAAGTCTGGGAGTCCCACACCCCCATGAGATTTATGTCTAATCAGAGTGGAAAAACTAATTTGTGGTCTAAAGTGGCCCCACACAAAGCAAATAGTTTCTGTTTTTAGTTTTTGGAAGAAGGAGGAGGGCAGAGTAAGCGGGACAGCTTGAAACATGTATAGAAATTTAGGCAAGATATCCATTTTTAATACATTCACATTTCGAAGCCAGGACAGTCCCTGTTTATTAAATGAATTAAGGTCTCACAATGTACACTTCAGCCGGGTAAGATGGGTCAAGGCAGAAAGCCGATCCTGATCCACCAGAATATTGATCCCTAAATACTTAGAGGGAACCTGTCACCGGGATTTTGGGTATAGAGCTGAGGACATGGGTTGCTAGATGGCCGCTAGCACATCCGCAATACCCAGTCCCCATAGCTCTGTGTGCTTTTATTGTGTATAAAAACTGATTTGATTCATATGCAAATTAACCTGAGATGAGTCAGAGCTTGAAAATATGACTCTTCTGTGGTCACACAAGTAAGATATGACTCTTTTATGTTAATTTGCATATGTATCAAATAGTTTTTTTTTTACACAATAAAAGCACACAGAGCTATGGGGACTGGGTATTGCCGACGTGCTAGTGGCTATCTAGCAACCCATGTCCTCAGCTCTATACCCAAAATCCAGGTGACAGGTTCCCTTTAAGAGTGCTATTGGAAATGAGGCAAGGGAACTGGTAAATTCATTGGAAGGAATAGACATATTAAGGATTTCAGTTTTTGTGTACTTAACTTTACTCAAGTGGCCAAATCATGTCAATTTGCAGAGGGGAGCTATACAGGGTTGCGTGCCATATAACAGGAGGTTGCCAGCATATAGCGAAGTTTTATATTGGGAGCCCCCTTACACTAATGCCATGTATAGCATGATTATGTCGAAGCGTGTTTGCCAGGTGCTCCATCACTAAGAATAAAACAGGAGACAGGAGGCACCCCTGCCATGTGCCATTCTAAATCGAGATAGGGGGAAATAAAAGCCAGTTGACCCTCACTTTGGCAGTAGGAATATAAGGCTTGAATGCTATCCAAGAGTCGAGGGCCTAGTCCGATCTGTCTCAGAACTGAGTCCAGAAAGTTTCAGTGGACCCGATCAAATGCTTTCTTGTCGTCCATTGAAAGCAAACAAAGCGGTATTGCTTTGGAGCGCACTGTGTTTGTAAGCAACAGGGTTTGAATCGTATTAACACGTGTCTCTTTCCCACACCCGAATCCTACTTGATCTGAGTGAATAATGGTTGGTAGCAAGGAGCCAGTTTCTCGGAGAGGGTTTTAGAATAATTTTAATGTCCACATTGATTAGAGAGATAGGGTGATACAGTAGTTCGAAGACAGTGGGGTCCTTGCCGGGTATAGTTAATGAACTAATATGGGCATCTAAGGATTTAGTTTCAAAAGGAGATTCTGGGCCAATGCTGTTGAATACTCTGGTCAAAAAGGGGGGATAGTAAGTCATAAAAGCGTTTGTATTAGGGCAGTGTGAAGCCATCAGGAGTGAGACTTTTTTTGGAAGGTGAAGCTTTAATGGTAGTCCTTTTCTCTACCTCAGAGAAGTCAGTTTCCAAATCATCCCTATCGTGTGTGGAAAGAATGGGTAAAGCTGTCTGAGATGTATTCTACAATATTAGCAGTTACAGAGGAGGGCGGCATTTCTGCAAATTAGCCCTTGATGCTATAAAACTGGGAGTAGTATTAGTGAACACCTCTAATAAATAAAAAAAAAGGCATTGTGAGTGTCAGTGCCATCAGGTTTTTGGACGCGTGAAATATAAAAGGTAGAATGTATAGGATGTAAAAGGTGGGAAAGAAATTTGACACATTTAATATTAGAGCATTCATAAAAAAGCGCCTCCCTTGATCCCTTCTTGTATTGCTGGTCTAGCAGTGATTTAAGGGAGTTTTTAATTTTAATTAATTCAGCATAAATAGTGGGGAAAAGTGTCTGTCTATGTTTTATTTCCAAATTGTGAACCTGTGAAAGGAGACCATTAAGTCAATAAGCCCTTTCTTTTTTTTTTTTTAAATGGGCTCCATGCTTAATGAATTTCCCTCGAAGAACGTATTTAACGGCTTCCTATTTTGTAGGTAGGGTATGAGGCCTGAGGCATGTATCTGTAGAAAATTCCTACTGTGTCCTGAACATCAGCTGCACAGACAACATCTTTAAGAAGGTTGTCGTTCAGTCTCCAGTTCCAAGGCCTTGGAGCTGCATCAGGCAATTCCACAGATAGAAAGATCGGTAATGGTCGGATAACAAGATATCTTCAATATAGGCCATAGGTGTCCATCCTAAGGCATGATGGTTGAGCAGAAAGATCGATACAACTATAAGAGAAAAAATGTATAGTCCTTAGTTTAGGGATGTAAAATGTGTCAGACATTGACAATCTGTAGAGGATGAAATTGAGTGAGCAAGGATCCTAACCATCAGTGAGGAACAGTGCTCTGACCAGTAGAGGTGTCCATAAAGGATGAAGTGTGAAATTGAAGTCTCTGCCAATCAGTACTATCCCATCTGCAAAATCAGAAAGTAGCTGCAAGTTGAAAGCTGTCGCTGGTTAAATACCAGTTAAAAACAATAAATAATGTAGAATAAACCCTTAATTTAAGAAAAATGTAGTGCCCCTCTCCATACAGTTTGACATCTACAACAGAACCATGCAGAGATTTATATTTTAATAGTAATGTAATTTGCATTGTAAGACTTAGTTCAGTGACTCTTCCTTTGTGAACGCTATTTCTTTATCAGGTAAATTTTTCTTTATCAGGTACATTCTGTGGATGGAGCCAGCAGCAGTTTTTTATCAATAGGATATGACCCCAATGTCAAATAGGTGTGGGTCCAACCTCTGGCACCCGCACCTATCTGACTTTGGTGGCATATCCTAGCGATATGCCACCAATGTTTGAGATGGTCCAAACTCTTTAACGCCTGTGTAGGTATGTATGTCTCTGTCTGCACAGGGCAGCGGTTCAACAACCTTTGGCTCTTCAACTGAAACTGCAGTGCCCAGCATGCACACATGCTCACCTGTTCTTGAAACTCCCATAGAAGTGAACAGAGCATGCAGGGAGTTGTAGTTTACAACAGCTGGAGTGCTGGAGGTTGCTGACCCCTGGCATAGGAAACAGAGTGGAGCTTCTGAATCTACACTATAATCCAATTTCAGGACACGAGTATCTGACAAGAGGCCAGTAGCATGGTCTGAGTGCACAACCTTTATTGTAACATTCTTACAATCAGTTCATTGTTTCTTACACGTATGTGGCCACATAACACAATGTACATAATGTGTTAAGTATAAAAGTCAATCATCTATAGCTCAACCCAACATTTCACTCAAGGCAGGTTGTGAGAAATACAGACGTGGACAAAATTGTTGGTACCCTTTGGTCAATGAAAGAAAAAGTCACAATGGTCACAGAAATAACTTTAATCTGACAAAAGTAATAATAAATTAAAATTCTATAAATGTTAACCAATGAAAGTCAGACATTGTTTTTCAACCATGCTTCAACAGAATTATGTAAAAAAATAAACTCATGAAACAGGCATGGACAAAAATGATGGTACCCCTAACTTAATATTTTGTTGCGCAACCTTTTGAGGCAATCACTGCAATCAAACGCTTCCTGTAACTGTCAATGAGACATCTGCACCTCTCAGCAGGTATTTTGGCCCACTCCTCATGAGCAAACTGCTCCAGTTGTGTCCGGTTTGAAGGGTGCCTTTTCCAGACTGCATGTTTCAGCTCCTTCCAAAGATGCTCAATAGGATTGAGGTCAGGGCTCATAGAAGGCCACTTTAGAATAGTCCAATTTTTTCCTCTTAGCCATTCTTGGGTGTTTTTAGCGGTGTGTTTTGGGTCATTGTCCTGTTGCAAGACCCATGACCTGCGACTGAGACCAAGCTTTCTGACACTGGCTAGTACATTTCTCTCTAGAATTCCTTGATAGTCTTGAGATTTCATTGTACCCTGCACAGATTCAAGACACCCTGTGCCAGACGCAGCAAAGCAGCCCCAGAACATAACAGAGCCTCCTCCATGTTTCACAGTAGGGACAGTGTTCTTTTCTTGATATGCTTCATTTTTTCGTCTGTGAACATACAGCTGATGTGCCTTGGCAAAAACTTCGATTTTTGTCTCATCTGTCCACAGGACATTCTCCCAGAAGCTTTGTGGCTTGTCAACATGTAGTTTGGCATATTCCAGTCTTGCTTTTTTATGATTCGTTTTCAACAATGGTGTCCTCCTTGGTCGTCTCCCATGTAGTCCACTTTGGCTCAAACAACGACGGATGGTGCGATCTGACACTGATGTTCCTTGAGCATGAAGTTCACCTTGAATCTCTTTAGAAGTCTTTCTAGGCTCTTTTGTTACCATTCGGATTATCCGTCTCTTAGATTTGTCATCAATTTTCCTCCTGCGGCCACGTCCAGGGAGGTTGGCTACAGTCCCATGGATCTTAAACTTATGAATAATATGTGCAACTGTACTCACAGGAACATCTAGTTGCTTGGAGATGGTCTTATAGCCTTTACCTTTAACATGCTTGTCTATAATTTTCTTTCTGATCTCTTGAGACAGCTCTTTCCTTTGCTTCCTCTGGTCCATGTCGAGTGTGGTACACACCATATCACCAAACAACACAGTGATTACCTGGAGCCATATATATAGGCCCAATGGCTGATTACAAGGTTGTAGACACCTGTGATGCTAATTAGTGGACACACCTTGAATTAACATGTCCCTTTGGTCACATTATGTTCTGTGTTTTCTAGGGGTACCATCATTTTTGTCCATGCCTGTTTCATGAGTTTATTTTTTTACATAATTCTGTTGAAGCATGGTTGAAAAACAATGTCTGACTTTCATTGGTTAACATTTATAGAATTTTAATTTATTATTACTTTTGTCAGATTAAAGTTATTTCTGTGACCATTGTGACTTTTTCTTTCATTGACCAAAGGGTACCAACAATTTTGTCCACGTCTGTAGTCACTACCATTCACACTGTGCAGATAAATGAAACAAGCAGTCTTACCACTTAGCTCCTTCTTCGTCCCTGCAGCTCAGTAATCATCCAGCTGTGGAATAATCATCCATCCACTGGAGAAATATAATAGCTGGATGATTATTGAGCTGTGGGGGGCAAAGAAGGAGCTCAGTGGTAAGACTGCTTGTTTCATTTATCCACACAATGGGAATGGTAGTCACTTTTTTCTCGTGACATATTGGGTTGAGCTACAGATTATTGACTTTATATTCTTCTTGGAGGACCATGGACTGTTTTCAATCTGTTTAGCTTCAGTTTTACTTTGAGTTTTGTAGCTGCTGCTTATAGTGTAATTTTATAAATGTTAGAAATTTGACTTTTCACCCTCAGAATTGCCCCCTTTACAAATGATTCTTTATGGTTTAAAGGGATTTTCTGATTTGTTGAGCTTTGACTCCCAGCACCCCTGCCGATCCAGCTGTATGAGGAGCGTCTCTTCCTAGGCCAGTGCATTTAACTTGCATTATGCGCAGCTCTGTCCCATTCAGTCAGTGGGCCTGGGTTACAATACCAAGCATGGTTGTTTTACCAGGCGTCAGCAACTTCCGGCACTACAGCTTTTGTGAAACTACAATGCCCTGCATGCACTATAAACTTGTATGGGGGTTCAGAGAACATTTGCACATATGTGCATGTTGGTAGTTTTATTTTTCCAACAGCTAGAGTGCTGGAGGTGGCTGACCCATGTGCTATACACTGTGTGGCATTGTGCGTTTTATGCTGTGAGGAGGCCATAACACTCACTGGAGCACCATGGCCTCTTCAAATAGGTGATTGTGGGGGCACTGATCACATATGGATGAGATATCCTGAGAAAAGGCCATCAGTAGTTTACTCCATGAAAACAAAAAAGGACTTTGTAAGACTAAAAAATTAAAGCTGCTTCCTTCCAGGAACAGGGCCATATCTGTCCAGTGGTTGTGGTTGGCATTGAGACTCAGCTCCTCTGAACTGAATAATTATTAATAATAATATTTTATTCATTCATATACTGTATATTGAATGATATTGAACTGCTGTGCCATATACAACCTGTGGCCAGGGGTGGTGCTATTTTTTTTTAGAAAGAAGCAACCATGTTTTTCTAATCCTTTATAAGGCTACATTGACACTCACGTTCGGTGCGGATCTGTCATGGATCTGCACAGACGGATCCGTTTAGAGTGGATCCGTTTGTATTATCTTTAACATAGCCACGACAGATCCGTCTTGAACACTATTGAAAGTCAATCGAGGCAGGATCCGTTTTCTATTGTGCCAGATTGTGTCATACAATCGACTTACATTGTGTGTTAGAACGGATCCGTTTGGCTCAGTTTCGTCAGATGAACACCAAAACGCTGCAAGCAGCGTTTTGGTGTCCGCCTCCAAAGCGGAATGGAGACGGAACGGAGGCAAACTGATGCATTCTAAGCGGATCCTTTTCCATTTAGAATGCATTAGGGCAAAACTGATCCATATTGGACCGCTTGTAAGAGCCCTGAACGGATCTCACAAACGGAAACCAAAACGCCAGTGTGAAAGTAGCCGAACTGTGGCAGGTGCAGCACTATGAAGTGCCTTTTGCGCTGTGGCATTAGAAGAATTCTGATATCTCTGACTTTTTAGTCCAACCAGACTGTCTATTACTCTGTTTCTTTGAGCTAATTCTTGTAGTGCCGTTCTATGGAAACAGTAGGCTTAAAGAGCACACCAAATGCTTAAAATAACTTCTTTATTAACTTTAACTTTTCTTCTATATATAACACTGCCGCCTCCGCAGCAGATAGTCCATGTACAAACACTTGTTGCATAAAGTATCATAAAATGGCCATATGCATAATATGGTGGTTTAACTGTTCAATCTTGTCATTCAACATAAATGGTGGATATATTTCTCTTCAGTATTTGTACTTTCACTCTAACCAACAGTTTGATTTGCTCAGTTTGCGCGTAGTTTGGTCACAGTTTGCGATATGATTTTGGCAGTTTGGTGAAACTGTAAACAAACATGTACAACTGGTCTCAGTATATAGTTCCAATCACAGTATTTACAATATGAACATTATATAACCGTTCTAAATACCTATTTGGCCTCTTGTTGCCATAAAACACAGCTCTGACTGGAAATGTATTTTCAGCTTCTCTTCTCTGGTCTATACTGACTCCAGAAGCTTCTGCCAGGGGATTTCCCACACAGGCTCAGTGTGAGGTTGGCTGTGATTGGTTAAGACTCCTGGGCAGTAACAACAGTTTAACTCTATGCTTTCTGTTGATAATTCTGCTGTGTCATTGAGCTTACCTTACATTCATTTACTGAATCCTAAAAGCATATTATCTTTTCTGCTTCTGTGAACACGATATATAACTGTTATATGACATCCAGAAACATGAAGTCACTGTAAATAACTCTCTGTCTCTAATATATAAACATACGTAGGAACTGTATTAAAATTATTGGCAAGTCGAGCTATATAAACATGTAAGTCTTAGCTGGCCAGCTACAATAACCACTTTAAGCTTAGGCCAGTGACATCACGTTTATTGTCACATGGCCTAAGAACAGTTTAATCTCATTCAAGTGAACAGGGCCGTTATCTAGTGAACAGGGCTGCATTTGGTAAGCTGCGAGGAAAGCCGAGGTGTTCACCAGAGTGCCGCTACATCTTCAAACAGCTGATCGGCAGGGGTGCTGGACGTTGGACCCCCACATATCACATACTGATTATTTCTTTTGAGGGTAGGTCATCAGTTTTAAACACTCAGACAACCCCTTAAATTATACTGTATATAGATGCATGTTGGAAAATGAAAATCTTTTGTCAGGAGATTATTGGAAAAAGACACCATTTAAAATTAACAGCAAACTGTAGATATGCAGCTCTAACAGAATACAACTGCTGCATGTACTTGTGTGTGTTAGACATCCCTCTGATATGATCAAAATGTGATATCTTAACCCCTTCTACCCCGGGCCAAATCTGACTTGTCACTTTATGTGGGAATAGCTTTGGAACACTTTAACTTATCCAAGCCATTCTGAGATTGTTGTTTTCTCATGACACGGTGAATCAATGGATGTCGTATATCTGGACTTCTCCAAAGCATTTGACACTGTACCACATAAAAGGTTAGTATATAAAATGAGAATGCTCGGACTGGGAGAAAACGTCTGTAAGTGGGTAAGTAACTGGCTCAGTGATAGAAAAGAGAGGGTGGTTATTAATGGTACACACTTAGATTGGGTCACTGTCACTAATGGGTTACCTCAGGGGTCAGTATTGGGCCCTATTCTCTTCAATATATTTATTAATGATCTTGTAGAAGGCTTGCATAGTAAAGTATCAATTTTCGCAGATGACACTAAACTGTGTAAAGTAATTTACACTGATGAGGACAGTATACTACTACAGAGGGATCTGGATAGATTGGAGGCTTGGGCAGATAAGTGGCAGATAAGGTTTAACACTGACAAATGTAAAGTTATGCACATGGGAAGGAATAATGCAAGTCACCCGTACATACTAAATGGTAAAACACTCGGTAACACTGACATGAAAAAGGATCTAGGAATTTTAATAAACAGCAAACTAAGCTGCAAAAACCAGTGTCAGTCAGCTGCTGCCAAGGCCAATAAGATAATGGGCTGAATCAAAAGGGGCATAGATGCCCGTGATAAGAACATAGTCCAACCACTTTACAAATCGCGAGTCAGACCACACATGGAGTACTGTGTACAGTTCTGGGCTCCTGTAAACAAGGCAGACATAGCAGAGCTGGAGAGGGTCCAGAGGAGGGCAACTAAAGTAATAACTGGAATGGGGCAACTATAGTACCCTGAAAGATTATCAAAATTAGGGTTATTCACTTTAGAAAAAAGACGACTGAGGGGAGATCTAATTACTATGTATAAATATATCAGGGGTCAGTACAGAGATCTATCCCATCAGCTATTTATCCCCAGGACTGTGACGAGGGGACATCCTATGCGTCTGGAGGAAAGAAGGTTTGTACACAAACATAGAAGAGGATTCTTTACTGTAAGAGCAGTGAGACTATGGAACTCTCTGCCTGAGGAGGTGGTGATGGTGAGTACAATAAAGGAATTCAAGAGGGGCCTGGATGTATTTCTGGAGCGTAATAATATTACAGGCTATAGCTACTAGAGAGGGGTCGTTGATCCAGGGAGCTATTCTGATTGCCTGATTGGAGTCGGGAAGGAATTTTTTATTCTCCTAAAGTTGGGAAAATTGGTTTCTACCTCACAGTTTTTTTTTGGGCTTCCTCTGGATCAGATAGTGATACCTCATATAATAGTTATTACTTTACATGTCCCAAAAGACTTGTGGAAGCAATTCTTGAAATTTTTCAGAAAATTTCCAAAACCCACTTTTTAAGGACCAGTTCAGGTCTGAAGTCACTTTGTGAGGCTTACATAATAGAAACCACCCAAAAATGACCCAATTGTAGAAACTACACCCCTCAAGGTATTCAAAACTGTTTTTACAAACTTTGTTAACCCTTCAGGTGTTCCACAAGAATTAATGGAAAATGGAGATGAAATTTCAGAATTTCACTTTTTTGGCAGATTTTACATTTTAATCATTTTTTTTAAGTAGCAAAGCAAGGGTTAACAGCCAAACAAAACTCAACCTTTATTACCCTGATTCTGTGGTTTACAGAAACGCCCCACATGTAGTTGGAAACTGCTGTATGGCCACATGGTAGGGCGCAGTAGGAAAGGAACACCATATGGTTTTTGGAAGGCAGATTTTGCTGGACTGGTTTTTAGATGCCATGTCCCATTTGAAGCCCCCCTGATGCACCCCTACAGTAGAAACTCAAAAAAGTGACCACATTTTGGAAACTAGGGGATAAGGTGCCAGTTTTATTGGTGCTATTTTGAGGTACATATGATTTTTAATTGCTCTATATTACATTTTTTGTGAGGCAAGGTAACCAAAAATTGGATGTTTTGGCACAGTTTTTATTTTTAACAAAATTCATCTGACAGGTTAGATCATACGCTATTTTTTCATTATTATTTTTTAATATTTAATCATTTTCAAATATGTCTACTTTCTATCATGTTTGTTTCAGTTTTACATAATAAAGCATTTTTGAAAACAAAAATTTGGTTTTTGTATCTCCATTTTCTGAACGCCCTTTTTTTTTATGTTTCTACCGATCGTCTTCTGCAAGGGCTCATTTTTCCTCGGCACCCATAGAAGGCAAGTCCTGATGTCGTACAAGGCATTAGGCAGCCTCTGCATGGCATCGGGCTGCCTTCTGACACATTGAGTCCCCACCACAGCAGCGCGGGGACTCGATGAGCTCCCTCACCCGACACAAACCCCTTCTATGTCGCAGTCAGCACGGACCGCGGCATAGAAGGGGTTAATTCGCCAGCATCGGCTTTTACAGTGATGCCGGCGGATACAGCAGGGGCCTGGCTACTAGTGACTGCCGGGCCCCTGCAGTGATCGTGCGCGCACCGATCCGGTGCCCGCCCGATCACCATGATGTACTATTACGTCAAATTGCGAGAACGCAGTGGCTTTCATGATGTAATAGTGCGTCATGTGTCGGGAAGGGGTTAAAGGCTAGGGGCACCTATCTCTATAATCCTTTTGGCTAAATCTTAAACACTCATTTTAGCTAAATTATGATCAAACTAAGCATAATGATGGCTTAAATTGTTAATTTCTAACAATAATTTGTTTTCCCTTAGTCCTAACAGCAGCATAGATGAGGTTAACTGCCCCCCGTGGACTGGTAGGACCGGCAGAATTTTTTATGAGCCCACAAAATAACCAATAGAAGAACTCCAGCTCCCTTAAAGGGAGGGGTTCGCCCCCCAGCCCACTGTGTCTATAACAAGTACTTAGGATGGGAAAATTTGTGTGCTGCTGTAAGGACTAAGGGAAAACAAATTATCGTTAGAAATTAACGATTACCTTACGTCCTACCAGCAGCACAGATTCGGAGATAGCAAGGAGAATCCCCTAGGGAGGGTCCTCATGCCAGGCAGAAGTAAGAACTGTCTGCCCAAAGGCCGAAAAACTCTGCTACCTTAGCATCTATTCTATAATGAGAGATGAAGGTTGATTCAGAGCTCCAGGAAGCTGCCTTACAGATCAACTCTAGGGGGAGAAGACTTCTCTCTGCGACAGAGGTAGCTACAGCCCTAATAGAATCGTCCAGGTAAGGAAAACTGGTCAGACCCTGGAGTCTCAGAGCTGCCACCACCGATACTACCACTTTGGTGAAGATAAGGGGGCAGATGAGATTCTGAAGGGAAGGGCGGCAAATTGAAAATGCCTGCGCACTCCTGAAATCTGGACCACGATCCTGAGAAATTTCCGGGAGGAAGGATGGATCGGGATGTGGAGGTAAGCATCCTTGAGGTCCAGAGTAGCCATCACGTCCCCAGGGCTCAGGAGGTGGCTGACTGACCTTATGGTTTCCATGCGGAACCTGGTTCTCCTTACGAAACGATTGAGGAATCTCAAATCTATGATCATCCGGAGATCCCCTGTCTATTTGGGTACCAGAAATACTGGAGAATAAATCCCTAGACCCCTCTCCCCTGCCGGTACCTCCTCCAGGGCTCCCTTGGAAAGGTAGTCCTGGATATAGGACTCTATGATCCTTTGTCTGACCGGCAAAAAACTGCGCGTAGCAATGAATCTGTCTGGGGGAGAGAAACGAGGTCTATTAGATAGCCCGTAGCTACTATGCTTTGGACCCAGGGATCTGAGATTTCCCGGGCCCATACGTGCTTGAAAAAAGAAAGACGACCCCCTACAGGGAGATGAGATAGAGGTACGGGAAAATCTAGAGGCAGGGGTAGCAGGGTTTATCCAAGAGCCTCTGGGAGGCCCATAGTCAGGAGGGTTTTGCCTCCCTGGTGGGTTTACGGGAGCGTCTAGAGAAGTTTCTAGACGCCCCCCCCCCCCAGTCTCTACGTCTATCCTGCTGTCCACCCCTGCCCCGAAAGGGCTGTTGGGGGAGAATTTTCCCCTTCTTATCCGAGAGAGCCTCCATTATGGAGTCTAATTCTGAACCGAATAGACGGTTCGGTTCGAAGGGAAGCCCACAGAGGTTACACTTGGATGCGTTGTCCGCATTCCAGGGTTTTAGCCACAGAGGTCTCCTAGCAGCAGACACTAGAGCCATTGTTTTGGCTGCCAATTTCAGCTGTTGCTGGGATGTGTCACACAGGAAATCCATGGCCAGATTGACGGATTTGAAGGCGGCGAGGATATCGTCTCAGAAGACACTTTGGTCGACATCCGTCTGGATCTGGTTCAGTCTAGATCTAAGGAAAGAAGAGACCTCTGTGGCTGCAATGGATGTCGAGGCCGAGGCTGCGGCCGCCGAATAGCGCCTTCTTGGGGTGCATTCTGCCCTCCTATCTAGAGGGTCCTGCAGACTAGACCCATCGTCTGCAGGAACCAAAGTGCGCCTGGACAGTTTGGCTATCGCCATGTCCACCTTAGGAATGGAACCCCATGATTCCACTAAGGGTTTAGCCATCGGAAACATTAACTTAAATTTCCATGTAAGGCCTGGACCTTTTTCCGGCTTTTTCTATTCTGTGCGCATCACAGAAAGAAGGTTCTCATCTGCCTTAAAGACCCGCTGGGTCCGGCAGGCGGGATCGGAAGACTCCCCTATGTCAACATCACGGTCCCCCGACCTGATGGACTTTAGTAGCTTCTGTGTCTTTTCGTGTGGAAAGAAACATGAAGTTGACTCCTCCTCATCCGAGGAAGGATGACCCCACAGAAAGGGGCATAGGTCTGTCAGTGGGGGGCGACAACCTCCATCGGACTCTGAGAGGGAACCTCTCATTTAGAAGGCGTACAACACCCTGGATGGAGTCGTCCATGTAGGTTTTAGCCCACTGGTGCATGTCCCTCATTGTAGGCTCTGTAGCTGTGCCGGAGCGGCAGCTGTCGCACCTGGAAAAAAGGCAACTGTCGTCAAGAGGCGTGTTGCAATCATAACAGGTCAGGTTAGCTGAAACGAAAGAAGAAAATTAAAGCAGCTCTGCAAACCTAAGGGAAAATAAACATTAATTAGCGGCATGAACCAGAGGAGAAAAGTCAAGCACTATGAACGATAGAGCTGAATAGAATTTGGATGATAGCAAAATATCTCACTGAACGCAGGAGACTCTGGAGCTAGCTTGTTAAAGCAGCGCAGCCAGAGAGAGACTGAAGCTATCAGGGAGCTTAAGTAGGGAACAGCTCCACCTAGGGTAGGGACCCATGTTACCAACCCTCCCCCAGGAGCATTGTAAAAAGTATCTGCTTTTTAAAACATTGTGGCAAAAAAAGGCATTTAAATTGCCCTTACCTAGCCCCCCCCCCCCCCCCCCCTCCCCTCCTGTAGGAAGAAAACCTCTGGCTGCAAGAGCTAGTTTGCTTTAACAAAAAAGAAAACTGGAATCAGCCAAAAGACCGGAAGTGACGCCGCCAACAGCAGTGCGTCACTGCCGGTCATGGCTGCGCCCATACCACACCGGATCGGACAAGCCGATGAACCAGGAGGGGACCTCAGTGTTCATCCAGAGGAACACATCGCCCCCAGGTATCGCTAGTCTGAATGGGGGAGATGTAAAGAAAAAAATGAGCGCAAAAATAAGCGCTAGATGTAAGAGACAAAGAAGAGACCAATCAAACATAGGGTAATGGTCTCCAAATCCCAGAGAGGGAGAGCTTCGCCAGTCCACCTGTCCAAAGGACAGAAAAAAACACAGTGGGCTGGGGGGCTAACCCCTCCCTTTAAGGGAGCTGGAGTTCTTCTATTGGTTATTCTTTGGGCTCGTTAAAAATTCCGCCGGGGGCAGTTAACCCCATCTGTGCTGCTGGTAGGAATGACTGTTTATGAGTTGTCATGAATTCAGAGATAAGGGATACACATGCAGTCATCATAGCTGCTGCCTGATGGGTTCTCTGTAAACCAGAAAGTAAGTTTCTCAAGAAGATGTGATTAAAAGAAAGCTTAAGCACATTGAAGTAGTGAAGTCAATAGACAGTTATATTACACAAGGAATTGCATAGCCTTGGCTCTTTTTAAGGGTGATTCACAGCGCTAAACTGTCTGATACAAGTAAAATAAGAACAGTCTCATGCACACAGCCATAGTTTTTTTTTTAGATCAGATGCAGACCTATTTATTTCAGTAGGGCCGTAAAAGGTGTGGACAGCATGCCATGTGCTGTCCACATCCGCATGTCCGTTCTGCAGCCCTTGAAAGATGATAGAACGTGTCCTATTCCTATCTGGATAGGATGGGAATTTTTCTAGAGGAGTGTGGAAAAAATGGCAGCATGCATTTGCCCGGGATCTGTGTTTTGTGGATCTGCGATTTGCTGACTGAAAAACTGACGCGGTCATGTGCATGAGCCCTTAATAATAGAAAGCGGGGGGAGGTGATGGGTGGCATTGCGAAGGCATCACAGGACGGTTCATGAATCAGAGATATAATCGATAATGGGTTTGGAGGAGCGATGGTTCGATCAGTTGGCCCATATTTTGGTGAATCTAGCGTGAGTTCTGGTTTCCCAGGCTGATATCTCTTCCACATAAAAGATGTGGTCTACTTTCTTTGCCGTATAGTGGCTGCAGTGTTTTTGTTCCACTGTTGTGGGATTAAGGGTTTGGCATTGCAGGTCAGGAAGAAAAATAAGAGGTTTCGTTGCGAGTATGGAATCTCTCGAAGCCTGATGTACAGTAATACAAAGATTGGTGCTCTGTTTTCAATGAGCATATGTTTTTACTTACTGCAGAACATTATCCCAAAGCAGTCTGATGACGTCCACCACATATGGCAGTAAGAGCCCAGTGCTCGTGCACATTTCAGCACATATCAGCGTTTAGACATCTAATTTGTTTGAGCTTGACAGGGATAAGATACCATCTTGTGGTTAATTTGAAGGAGTTTTCTTGGAATTTGATACAATGTGAAATTCCATGAGATTATCTATATATTTGTTGATATCTGCACCAGAGAGATCCACTCCAAGGTCTCTGCGCCAATTAGCTTCATATGCTCTGTTGGGCAGTTATTTCTCATGTTGCAAAATGCCATAAACTTGAGATGGGGGGGGGGGGGGGAGGGGGTCTACTGGAGATCAATTTTTCAAACTGGGTGAGCTTCCTGATTATGTCTGATTTTGGTGCATATGGGGTTAGCAGTGCCGGATGTGAGCCCTGTGTAAACAGTGCATAGAGGGAAGTAGTAAGGGGTACTCACTGTTCCCCATGTTAACTCCGACGTTTTGGATTGATGGATGGATTGCCATATAAGTCAGCATAGTGAAGTAAGATATAATTGTTCTTCAAGGTGTATCCAGTTAAGGGTCCATTCACACGTCCGTAGAATGGGTCCGGATCCGTTCCCATTCATTCCCTATGGGGCCGGAAGAGTTGTGGACAGCACACAGTGTGCTGTCCGCATCCGCATTTCCGGAGCGTGGCCCCGATCTTCAGGTCTGCGGCTCCCAAAAAAAAATAACATGTTCTTATCTTGTCCGCAATTGCGGACAAGAATAGGCAGTTCTATGGGGGTGACGACTGGGTGTATTGCGGATCCGCAATACACTACGAACATGTGAATGGACCCTTAGATTTATCAGATTTAGCCCACTGAATTAACCTTAATGAGCAGCTTCATAATATAACTGCCAGTCTATTAAGGCCATGCCCCCTTGTGATTTGTGTTGGGTGAAAAGTGTGAACATAAGATCCGGTTTCTTATCTTTCTATAGGTCTGTTGAAAATTTCTAATAAAGACAAGTTGGAAAAAATAATTTTTAGCCCAAAATAAGTAAAATGCAATATTTAAAAAATTGCCCCTGAAGATATTAATAGCCTTTAATGGGTCAGGCACATCAGTTGGTTACTGCAGGCTATGTCTGATTATGTAAATAAGGTCATATTCACACAAATCGTATTTGCTCCGCATGGATGTGGACCTGGTTTTTTCTACAGGTCTGCAAAAGAATGGACAGCATTTTGGACAGATGTGCTGTCTGCAGTCCCACAAAAAAGATAGAACATGTCCTATTCTTGTCCGTTTTGCAGACAAGAATGGGCATTGTTACAATGAGTCTGCAAAAAAACAGATGCAACACAGACATCACACGGATATCAGACTGCAAAATACAGACGGTCGTGTGAATGCACCCTTAGAGCTCATGCCTACGAACATAAGTCTCCGTGCCCATAATGTGGACCACAAACAGCGGTCTGGAATGAACGGGCACTGGCCGTGTGCACTTACATGTAGACCCATGGAATTAAATGGGGCTGCGATCCACGATATACAGCAAAAGTCAAAGAGACCACATCCGTAACACGAAGTGCACGCGGCCAGTGCCCATGTATTGCTTGTGTCCCGCAATACCGGCACGGAGATCTTACGGTCGTGTGAATGAGGCCTTGCTCCAAACTGCCACAGCTTTCCTGAGCCACAAGATTCCTTGTTTTCTGTTTATTTGTGAAGACATCAGTCAGGTTCACACTGCCTTTAGCCCTATTCTAGATTTTCTATAGGGGCCATACATTTGAATACCCCAAAACAGTATAAATTATGCGCATCTTCGGCAGTCCGTGAACCTGGAGTAAAAAACGACTCCAGGTGTAAATGTTAGTAAATTTACCAGGGCCAATGTTTTGCCACTCCCAAGTGGCGAGGATTGGGTAAAAATGCTTGTGCGGTAAAGTATTGTCACATGGGCCTTTAAAAGGTTGCACAAAGGGGTCTTAGAATTTTATGCCAAGAACTGGCATAAGAATTTTAGTAAATGAACCTCCAATGGCATTCACCATTGTGAATGAATCACTGCTCAGTACCCTGATATACTGATAGTGTGCATAGAGTACCCAGATGTATATAGTGCCCAGTTGGTGCCATATAGTACATTGCACAGATAAATAAAGCATGCTGGAGTGTCTTACTTACCACACAGTTCCTACATACAGTTGTTTTCAAAATAATAGCAGTGTGTTTAAAAAAAGTTCATAAATCTCAAAATCCTTCTAATAGCTTTTATTTCCATACACAGAAATGCATTGGGAACACTACACATTCTATTCCAAATCAAAACATGAAGATAAATATATCAAATTTGTGTTGTTCGTCTAAAAAAAATGAGGAAAAGTGAATATTAGACTGGGAATTTAAAGTTGCCCTGTAAAAAAAAAAAAAATAAGAGGCTCCATGTTATAGGGAGATCTAAATAAACAGTAGGCGGGCAACACAAGTAGGCAGGGATAACAGAAGTAGGCATTAATACTGCAGTGCAGCACAAAATACCGCCTCAGCAGAGCCAAATACCATAGCTGCAGTATTCCACTGTATACCGAGGATGGTATATGAATTCAGGTGGGCACCTGCGTATGCAGGCTAGGTGCATAATTACCGTATGTGATGCAAATAACATTAAATAATCCAGAGAGCATCAAATCATTATGTATGCAGCTGGCGACCATGAGGACAAGGTCAGGTGGACCACTGGGCATCAGCCCACTGGGAAATTTCCCTATAGGGCCTATGGCCAGTCCACCCCGTACAGTGTCCACCTACTGTGTAACAGTTCTTAGAGTACTATATTCTACCCACATTCTTAAAGTATCTTCTGTGCCATAGGATAACCATAAACTGGAATAATGCCTACATAGTGCCAAACTGTGCGCACAGAATAACGTTCCATATAGTGACGGGAGAATTCCATCATTTGTTCACATATGCCGTGCCTACTGTCTCTAGTGAGAGGGTGATCTGCTAGATGCAGGGTACCTGAAAGGCCTGCATATTAAAATATTAACCCATATACTGTAAATCCAGTTTCCAGGTAAGAAGTATGGTGCTTATAAAAAATGGGGACAGGGTCACAGTGTAAGGCCTCATGCACACGACTGTATCCGTTTTGCAGTCCTCAAATCCTGGATACCGGCTGCGTGGATTATGCAAATTTCCGCTCTGCATGTCCCGCCCTTTGTAAATAATGGACATGTTCTAGATATTTATTTGTGGGGTGGCAAAACAGACATATGACTGTGGACAAGACACAGTGTGCTGTCTGCACTCTTAGATGCCCAATTAAAATAAATGGGTCCGCATCCGATCCGCAAAAAAAACAAAAACGGATCTGATGCGGACTAAAATTATGATTGTGTGGATGGGGCCTAATAGAGGTTGCAGTGTTGTTGTTTTTTTCTAACTCCCAGTTACCACACTGTTACTACAAGGAAGCTATAAGCAGGAGAAGAGCACCAGGTAAGTGAAGGTTTCGGTGTGATAATGGTACCATGACTGTGCAGAGGCCCTGAAGTCACCTGCTGCGCAGCTAGCATCTCTGCATTGTACTGCACGTGTGCCGATTGAAAATCGAATGGTACATGCGTGGGATTACAGGTTCAGGTAAGAGGATAGAGAGGTTGCCTGGTCCTGTCAGTCGAGGGGAGTAGCTAAGGGTGGTAAACTAAGGAGCTGAGGTACTCCGAGGGACTAGTGCTGCCCCTCAGTGCACTGAAACCCTTATAAATATAATAAATGGCCGATTTCTCTCAAACGAGACCACAGATTGTTTTAATCTGCAGGATCAACCCTACCACTCAGTATGCTGGTTTAATAGGGCTTATTCTTCTCCCAGTTCCTCTGTAAGTGAAGAAACCGGGAGAAATGACCATTGCATTGTCACTGAAGACATTCCCATTTGTATCAATCTCCTGTCGTGTGATTTTTTCTTCTCCCATCAAGGTTGTGTGGATTTCTGAAGCTGACCTTGCCAGCCCCCGCAAGACATAATCACTCACATTGCTATCTGATGCATTAAACATGTACTTGATGAGAATACGCCGTGCCTTATGACTAAATCCCTGAAGAAATTAGCATGAACAGCACACAGGCTTCCTAAATGAAATGCCAGGCTAACCACTGACTGCGCGAGAGTCCATCATGCACACCTTTTTTAGTGGAAGCACTTGTAAACGCCATGCATTTAAAAAAATGTTAACGATATTTGTCACAATGCTTATGGTGGCATTTTTATTTCTTTACAGTATCTTTTATTTTGCATATTTGAGGTATTATTCAAAAACCTGTGGAGGAACTGTTAGAAAAGTGGCGCACCGAGAGCATGAAAGCTTTTAAAAAGAAAACACCACCGATCTGTGGCCAAGATTTAGTAATGTGTGTGTCTAAAAAGTGGCACAATTTGGAGCGACTACGGTTTATACAAGTGTTTTGGACTTGAAGAGGCCTAGCGGTAAAGGGGTGGGACCTAATATGCTAACTAATTACTAACCTTATGGGATTATAGATCATAATTACATTTTAAACTAAACAATAATACAAATAAGGAGGATTTAGAGTACCCAATTTTCGGGAATGACCGTACCTGCGAATGCTCGTTCCCCACAATCTGCCCATCTAAATGTGCCGCCGATCACCCTATTAACAAGTGAAATGACCTGCTGACTGTTAGGAAGGTTCCCTCCCGACAATCGGCTATAATATCGTACAGTGTAAACCCGCCTTAAGACGCGTGGACACCATTGTTCTGTGGAAGAATTTAGGCCACGGCTAATTTTATTAAAGACATCTTAAAGGGTAACTATTTTCATTAAACCAACTATATACATAGCAACTCTGCATTCAACATTAACAAATAAAACTAGGCCTACCCCAGTTTAAATATATCTGTCCACCCAAAACGAGCCACTTACCCCTCCTTCTAATAGGCAGGCTGTGACAAAAGCAGGGAGAGCACTTCTTGTAAAGATAAGGCTGACAGCTTATCACTGCCAACCCCATCATTTTATACATCCCTGGCCCTGTCTCATCCTCTTTACATCCAATGGGAGTGCTGTTCCTGGGCCATTTAAATCTTCCTCACAGCGCTTCCATAGGCTAAACTCTTCTCCAATCTTAACCCTTAACCACAGCCTGCCTGACCTATAATTAGCCCATTATACTTTATTGCAGGAAAATTTCCCACCAAAACTGCTGCCACAGACACTACAGGGATGATCAAAATCCCTTGTGGATTATGCCATTCCTGCACTTCTTCACTCTGGTTTCAGGTTTGTATTCGAGTCTGGTCTGTATTTGTTTTGTGGTACAATATGTGTTAATTTTGTGGTTTCATGAGAGAAGAGAGTCATGTGCTTTGATTACGTGCCCTTTATAAATGGGGGGCACACACCTCTTCTTAGAATATCCCTCTTACTGGTTCTGATTTTTTTAAGTGTAGGTTCACATGAAGTTTTTTTGATCAGATTTTGAGGCAGAATCTCCTGCAGGTTTTTCAGGAAAAAGTCCTTCCTTCATATTTTCGATTCCTTCTGAATCCACTTTTGGCTTTGTCAAGAAATTTTGCCTCAAAACTTCATCTAAAAAAAAACTCTGTGTAAAACTACCCCAATACCGTTTATAATCTAAAGAGTGTAAATTTAAATCCACCAGATTTATCACCGTGGCACATGTTAAAGGGGCTGTGCAGCAATTTATATTGACCTATCCTCAGGAAAGGTCATCAATATCTGATCAGCGGGGGTCCGACATCTGAGCGCTGCTTCCTGGTCATTACACTACTCGTAGTGTAATTGTAAATACTGGCTCCACTGAAGTTAATGGAGTTGAGTACTTGTCATTACACTGCACTACTGAGACGAAGTGCAGTGTAATAAACAGGCAGCGGTGCGCACATGGAGCACCTCCCCTTCTTTTCAAACAGCTAATCAGCGGTGGTGCCGGGTGTTGGACCCCTGCCGATCTGATATTGATGACCTATCCTGAGCATATAAATCGCTGCACAACCCCTTTAAGCCTCACCCCCTGATAGAGCAGTAAAACCCGAAGCAGACTAGCAAGGTGCATTTGCATCAAAAATAGCTCTAAAAATTATGCGACAGAAATGCACCAAATGCCTCCACTTTTTCTGATAAAGTCCTAGCACAATCACTTTAGTAAATTTGTCCCAGTATGTTTTAGAGAATACTGTTCATGCAGCAAAAAGTGTTGTTTGACGGCATTCGTGGTGTCGTTGAAAAATGCAGGGCTATTGCCCATGGTTACATTGTGTAGGCAGAATGGTAGAGCAGGAGGAATAGAGTATAATGTCACACTTCGATGTGGGAGGGAAACACCACACCGAGCATACAATGGAAGAGGGGGAACAGGGAATCAGGCCTGAGAACTAGGGAAGGAAGATGGACACCTTCTAGTAAAACCCTAACCAAGATCCTGACTGACTACCAGTATGAACAGACCCCAGAGGTAGGTGTGTTCATACGAAGGAATACCTAGAGTCCTATCTAGCCCTATAAGATCCTGGTACTAATGGCAGGGATGAGACTTCCTCAGAACGGAAGGACAAACAGAAGTCTCCTTCAGGCCTAATACAAACAAATAGGGAAATGCAATACACAGAGCCCAAACAAAATACAAAAAGGGAAAGGAAAGACTTAATTTAAAAGGAGCAATGGAAGCACCATGAACTCCGCCAAGATCCACACACCAGCTATCCACAACTGAAACTGAAGCTATAAACCGCACAGCACTGTGGGAGAAGCAACAATAAATAAGAAAGGTTAAATGACCACATTAGCAACACTTGGCCATTATAGCTAGAAGGAGCTATATATTTAGTTGATGACTTGATGACCAATATTTTTGAAACTTATGTACAGTGTAGGGATTTCCCAAATGGTAGCCTTCAGGTAAATACACAGTAGCCTTTTAGTGGTGGAAATCAAAGTAATAAATGTCTTTTATTGTTGGCACACCATAATTCAACAGACGGTAGTGATCAGCTTACTTCAGCTGACACTTAAAGAAAAACAATTCAGTCTTGAATCTGAACAATCACATAGAAAGTTTTAGGGCACAGTACCGTACTCCCCACGGAGTGGATGGGAACCTTGCTTTGTCTCTCGGCAGAGACCCTCTGGTTTTCACTCGGCTCCAAAAACACACAGCTACACAGAGCTCCACCATCAGCCAGGTAATCACACCACTGACCCTGCTGGCTGACTTTTTGTAAGTCCGCCAAAACCCGGTCTGGACCATGGGGAACAGCCAACCCACCCTGCACTTTGGCTGCTCCCAGTAAGAGCCGGCCCGGATTAGCTTTTCACAGCTATCAAAGTGTCCATCAGCAACTGCTGCGGACATATACACTACTGGCTCCTACTTCACCGAGGCCAGGAACCTCGGTGACACATATCTTCCATCTATGATGGTCCCTTGTGCCTTTCTACATATCCCCCCCCCCCCCTGCCCAAAGCCGGGAATTTGGGCAACTTCAGCAAACATGCAGTGTACTCTGGATAGGGCATCTGCATTTCCTTGTCGCCTTCCCGGCCTATGCTCTACCGAAAACCTAAAGTCCTGTAGAGCTAGAAACCAACGGGTGACACAGGCATTCTTACCCTTTTTCTCTCTTAACCATTGCAGAGGGGTATGATCCGAGACCAGTGTAAATCTCCGTCCCAGGAGATAGTATCTGAGACAATCAAGGGCCCACTTAATGGCTAAGCATTCCCTTTTAATTATAGAGTAGTTCCACTCTGCCGGGGACAGTTTTCTGCTGAGGTAACACACGGGATGTTCCTCCTCATTTATGACTTGAGACATTACTGCCCCTATGCCTACTTCTGATGCATCTGTCTGAACAATAAATTCCCGGGAGAAGTCAGGGGCTACCAAGATGGGCTGTCTACAGAGGGTGGACTTAAGTGTTTGGAAGGCCTCTTCAGCCTCCGGGGACCACTTGATCACAGCAGACTTCCCCCCTTTTGTAAGGTCAGTCAGGGGTACTGCTATTTCTGCAAACTTAGGAACAAATCTCCTGTAGTATCCCACAATACCAAGAAAGGCTTTGACCTGTTTCTTGGTAAGTGGGCGGGGCCATTTTTGGATAGCTTCCACTTTAGTTACTTGGGGTTTTATTATACCTCTTCCTACGATATATCCCAAGTATCGAGCCTCTTCCAACCCCATGGCACACTTACTTGGATTTATAGTGAATCCGGCCTTTCGAAGCGCATCTAGGATGCTCTGAACTTTACTGAGGTGGCTCTCCCAATCTTGACTGAAGATCACTATATTATCCAAGTAAGCGGCCGTATATTCCCGATGTGGGCGTAAGATTTGGTCCATAGCTCTCTAGAAGGTTGCGGGGGCCCCTTGCAACCCAAACGGCATCCTAACGTACTGGAAGGACCCTTCCGGTGTAGAAAACGCTGTTTTTTCCCTAGCTTCTCTCGACAACGGAATTTGCCAGTATCCCTTTGCAAGATCCAGGGTCGTTATGTATTGAGCTGGCCCTAGTCTCTCAATGAGCTCATCCACCCGGGGCATGGGATAAGCATCTACTTTGGACACTTCGTTTAATTTTCGGTAGTCATTTCAAAATCGCCATTCTCCATTGGGCTTCGGGACTAGCACTATGGGACTAGACCACCCACTTTTGGATTCCTCAATTACCCCCAGTTTTAACATTCTCTGGACCTTTTGGAAACTATCTCCCGTCGGGCCTCAGGTATCCTGTACGGTTTTAAATTTACTCACGCCTGAGGTTCCGTTAGAATTTCATGTTCCACGACCTTGGTTAAGCCAGGGGTTTCTGTAAACAAGTCCCTATTCTGCTGTAACAGGAGCTGGCATTGGTATTTTTGGGAAGGGGACAGGGTTTTGTCAATTTTTACATTGTCGATGGTGGTGTCTGGTTGGGTCAACAGACATGGGCTCTCAGGAGGGTCCCTATCCTTCCATGGTTTTAACAAATTGATGTGGTAGATTTGATTAGGGCTTTCTCCTACCTGGCTGATGTACCCAGTAATTAACTTCACCCACCCTCTTAGTTATCTCATAGGGCCCTTGCCACTTGGCCAGGAACTTGCTCTCCACTGTGGGGACTAAGACTAAAACACGGTCCCCAGGACTGAACTGTCTAAGACGGGCCGTCCTGTTGTATACGCTCGCTTGCGCCTCCTGCGCCTGGAGCATATGCTCTTTCACAATAGGTGTCATTTGAGCTATTCGCTCCTGCAATGTAGTCACATGTTCAATGACACTTTTGTAAGGCGTGACCTCACTCTCCGAGGTCTCTTTAGCAATATCTAACAGGCCTCGTGGATGCCTTCCATACAACAACTCAAAAGGCGAGAAACCTGTTGACACTTAGGGTACCTCTCTTTTTTGAATTAAGTAATTTTTTATTAGCATTTTTTTATATTACAAACGTAAGGCCCCCAACCCCCACATACCCCCCCCCCCCCCCAAACCATCAATGTGATGTCCTCCATCTTCCATAGCTACAACATCCGGTTACACCAGTACAATCTCATAAAAATTACACAGGCACAAGCCCCATCCCTACAACAATCCCACAAAATCTTGAGAGACAGTTTGTGATCTTATAATCGAAGTTGGACTATACATCTGTTATCGGCCATAACCTCCCCACATTACATATCGTAAAAGCATTCCATGTCTTCAGTGAGAAATTGCCGATCACCGAGCCAAATAAGTACAATGATCGATAGAGCCCTCACACTAATCCCAGACGGTATCTCTGAAGTTCCCTGGATGCCAACCCAGAGGCATCAATCCAAGGAGTCCAGAGCTTTTCAAATTTGGCCATGGCACCCCTCTTTCTATAGACCCCTCGTTCCAAGTTAAGTAACCAATTAATCTTAGCTACAAATTCGGTTTTACTAGGACTACCCTCATCCAGCCAATGTTGAGCAATCAGCTTACGAGCCATATACAACATTCTGGCCACTGCTATTTTCCTGGGCTCAGTGATTGGCAAGTCCTCCACATACCCCAATACACAGACAAATGGCGTCACATCCAGCATAACTTCATACACAGAGTTAATGAGATGCAGCACTGCGCGCCAAAAACCCTACAGTGCCGAGCACGACCACAGCATGTGCAGCATACCTGCATCCTCCCCGCATCGCGGGCATTGGGGTACCTCTCTGATTGAGAACAGTAGATAAGGCAACAGGTAATCCCAATCTCTGCCATCTTTCTCAACCACTTTTTTCAACATGTCCTTCAAAGTTTTATTGAAGCGTTCCACCAGGCCATCTGTCTGTGGGTGGTACACTGAAGTACGCAACTGGTTAATTTTTAATACTTTACAGAGATCCTTCATGACCCTTGACATGAATGGGGTCCCCTGGTCAGTCAGGATCTCCTTGGGCAGCCCTGTTCTGGAGAAAATCTGAAACAGTTCTCTGGCTATAACTTTAGAGGTAGCTTTCCTCAAGGGCACCGCCTCAGGGTATCGGGTAGCATAATCCATTACCACTAATATATATTGGTGCCCCCTTGCGGATTTTACCAAAGGCCCGACTAAATCCATCGCAATTCTCTCAAATGGTATCTCGATAATTGGTAATGGTATTAGAGGGCTGCGGATGTTTGCGACTGGAGAGGTTACTTGGCACGTAGGGCAGGATTGGCAGTAATCCTTAATTTCTCTGTAGCACCCGGGCCAATAAAACCTCTGCAAAACCCTTTCAAGAGTTTTATCAGCCCCTAAGTGTCCCCCTAATACATGGCTATGTGCCAGGTCCATTACCATGCGTCGGTATGCTTTAGGAACCACGAGCTGTTCAACTAATTCTTCCCGGATTTTAGTCACCCGGTACAACAAGTTTTCATTCATTGCAAAGTGAGGGTACCTTTCATCTGCCCCTGGCTCTTGAGGTGCCCCATTGACTACCCCCACATTGTTTAAGGCCCCTTTTAGAGTCTCATCTCGAAACTGAGCAGTCCCAAAGTTTCCACGAGACACCTCTAAGTCAGGGACCGTCTCCTCAAGGGCAGGCTCTTCCTTATTCTCACCTACCATGGCCGAGAATGGAAAGTCAGGGACCATCTCAGGGTCAAGGAGAACGGGGCTGTCTGCAGCACCAGGGCGTTGCTGCGGTACTGCCTTGGCCCACAGGTCCCAGAACACAGGACAGTCTCGACCAATGATCATCTCATGCATAAACCCCTGCACTACCCCTACCTGGTGGTATACCGTACACTCTTCTGTTTTTAAGGTCACCTGGGCTATTGGGTAGACCTTGGTATCACCATGAATGCAGGTGACTCCCAAGGTCTTCCCAGGAACCAACTTATGAACAGGCGGTAGTGATCAGCTTACTTCAGCTGACACTTAAAGAAAAACAATTCAGTCTTGAATCTGAACAATCACGTAGAAAGTTTTAGGGCACAGTACCATACTCCCCACGGAGTGGATGGGAACCTTGCTTTGTCCTTTGTCTCTCGGCAGAGACCCTCTGGTTTTCACTCGGCTCCAAAAACACACAGCTACACAGTGCTCCACCATCAGCCAGGTAATCACACCACTGACCCTGCTGGCTGACTTTTTGTAAGTCCGTCAAAACCCGGCCTGGACCATGGGGAACAGCCAACCCACCCTGCACTTTGGCTGCTCCCAGTAAGAGCCGGCCCGGATTAGCTTTTCACAGCTATGATAACTATCAAAGTGTCCATCAGCAACTGCTGCGGACATATACACTACTGGCTCCTACTTCACCGAGGCCAGGAACCTCGGTGACACATATCTTCCATCTATGATGGTCCCTTGTGCCTTTCTACAACAGGTAGACAGAATGGGAATGGTGATTTTTAGTTAAAACTTAACTTTTAATTATTTTACATAGAATAAAGTCCCTAAATGTCCCGTTTAGATACAAAAAAGAGGTGCATGATAACACAAGAGATACAAAGTAAGTTAGTGCACGGTGGCACCTTTGGTACAAAATAAGTTAGTGCACAGCGGCACCTTAAATAACCAGTGGTCCTACCGTTTCGGCCAGGATCCTCAGGTCACCGTAGATGTCCAGTAGAATTAGGTTTGCTGTGAAAAAGAGCAATTAAGGCTGGGCAGGGGTATTAGTGGGTTAAAGGTACCTAGACAGCCCTAATATATGGGTGCTATCTTGGCCCTAGCATCCTATTCACGGAGCACCCATTCTAATAAGAACGACCCCGTCCGGAACCTTGCCCTTTTGCTACATGGCCCTATTGTGCCCTAGTGTAGCTAATCCCTACACGCATATTTTGTATAAAAACTCATCAGGGGAATTTAGGCACATACAGAGGGGCAATGTGGTGTAATAACATATAGTGTTGGTATCTTTGCTTGGTGGTCAACACATACAGTTATGCACAGTTATAATAAACAGTAGATGACACAATTGATACCTTAAGGTGGTAGCCTTTAGTCCGGGCTCCACTCATGTATCAGGGCGCAGTACTTTCCTAGCGATATAAAGACAATGTTGAGAGGGTGGCCTGGTGATGGTCAGATCCCTCCCATGAAGCGCAGCGATGTGTCCAGAGGCCGTGATGTAGCGCGCTGCGGTTTACTCATGAGGAAGGCAATCATTAGCAAGCTCACCCAATGGACTCCTAGGGCTAGTTTCACATTTGTGGCAGCGGTATTTGACCGCCACATTTTACAGGTTGTGGCTGATTCACCACCGGACCCCTTTAAAGTCAATGGGGCCAGCCGGCATTCCGGTACCGTCTGGCAGTGCGGGATCCATAGAGCTCCGGCAGGCTGTTCTCTGCCAGAACAGCCTGCCGGCAGTGTGAAAGAGGCCTAAGTATAAAAGCATTGGGATTCATGTGCATAAAATGCAAGTTATACTGAATTATTTCCTACAAAATGATTTCAATCTGATCAGCTCTATAACATGACAAGACTTTTCTTGGCGGTTTAAAAAGTTGTTGCTCAGATTCTGATGGCTATTTCGTTTAACCCCTTAAGGACACATGACGTACCGGTACGGCATGTTTCCCGAGTCCTTAAGGACACATGACGTACCGGTACGTCATGGCTTTAAATAGCGATGCCGGCGCCGCGGGGGTTAATCGGAACGGGATGCCGGCTGAAATCATTCAGCCGGCATCCTGTAACAATGCAGGGGGGGGTCATTTGACCCCCCCGCATCGACGATCGCAGAAAACCGCAGGTCAATTCAGACCTGCGGTTTTCTGCGTTTCCGGTCCATTCGGGTGTCCTGTGACCCGATGAACCGGAAAAAGACTGCGATCGGTGGCGTAATTTTACACCACCAATCGCAGTCCGAGGATTTGCAGAGGCGGAGCTGGCCCTGGTGCTGAACGCCGCTGTCCAGGGTGCTGATTGGTGCAGGGGAGAGAGGCGCGAGATTCAAACTTCCTGCGCTCCTCTCTCCCCTCCTCTTCCTGTTCTGCACGAGCACCCGGCAGCATCGTCCAGCACCAGCTCCTGTGTCCCCCTAATCGCCATCCATCACCCTCCTGCACCCATCGCCACCCAGGTAGGTTAGGGTCAGTGCCCCCCCGCATCCTCCCCACCACCAGCCCCCCCCTCACCACCAGCCCCCCCCCCCCCACCAGACCCCCCCACCACCACTTTTTTTTTTCTGCGTGCGCTGACTGGCCGGCACTTTTTAGCGTCCGTCCACTGTTAGCGCATCGCCCGCCCCACCCCCCCACCACCCCACCGACCGCTGATCAGCGTTGAACCGCTGATCAGCAAGTTTGAACTTTTTTTTTTTTTTTTTCTAACACTTGCCCATTTTTTTTGCCTGGACTTTTAGTACGTGAACACCCGTGCCCCCACACACACGCACATAGAATAAAGGTTTACACGCACGCACATACACACGCACACACACACACCCATGGCCCGCCGGGTGTTCTCGGCCGAGGAGGCATATGCCCAGATTGCCTCCGACTCTGAGAGCCCCAGTGAGGATGAGGATGACCCCACGTTCCTTTTGTCATCCGCATCCTCCTCATCATCATCGGATGACGATGAGCCACCAAGGCAGCGGAGACGCCGCCAGGCGGAGCCAGGGGCCACACATGCTAGGGATCCTGTGGCCCACCCTAGTACGAGCCGCCCTGGGGTTCGTACTGGTTTCCCGGCCCACCAAATAAGTTCACCGGAGCCCCCTGCCGATGAACTTAGCTGGTGTCCCCCAGTGGACTTTGAGCCTGAGATTCCGGATTTCGCTGGCAATCCTGGAATCCAGATTCCCACAGTGGGGTTTACTGAAATAGACTTTTTTAGTTTTTTTTTCAGTAACCCACTGGTGAATCTGATGGTGGAGCAGACGAATCTGTACGCCCAACAGTTCGTCGCTCAAAACCCGGGCTCATTTTTGGCTAGACCCGGTGGCTGGACGCCGGTCAGTGCAGCCGAGATGAGGACATTTTGGGGCCTCGTGCTGCATATGGGTCTAGTGCAAAAACCCAGTGTCAGGCTGTACTGGAGTGGGGACGTCCTATACCAGACCCCACTGTACAGTACGGCCATGACACGCTCCCGGTTTGAGGCCATCCGGAAATGTCTGCATTATTCCGATAATGCAGCATGTCCCCCCCGAAGTGATCCTGCCTATGACCGGCTGTACAAGATACGGCCGGTCATCGATCACTTTGGGGCCACATTTCAGCAGGCCTACGTACCTGGAAGGGAGGTCGCGGTTGATGAGTCTCTCGTTGCGTTCAAGGGGAGACTCAGTTTCCGCCAATACATTCCCACAAAGCGGGCGAGGTATGGCGTGAAGCTATACAAAATTTGTGAGAGTACCTCAGGGTACACTTACAAATTTCGTGTGTACGAGGGGCGAGATTCCCGGATTCAACCACCAGAATGTCCCCCCACTCTGGGTGTTACCGGGAAACTCGTGTGGGACCTTATGTACCCACTGCTGGATAAGGGTTACCACTTGTACGTGGACAACTTTTATACCAGCATTCCCTTGTTCAGGTCCCTTGCCGCCAGATCCACGTTCGCTTGTGGGACCGTGCGGAAAAATCAACGCGGCCTCCCTGCCCACCCCCTCCAGGTACCTATCCCCAGGGGTGAGACCCGTGCACTTACCAGTGGAAACCTGTTGCTGGTCAGGTATAAGGACAAGAGGGATGTCCTTATGCTGTCCACAATCCACGGTAACAGCACCACCCCAGTCTCTGTGCGAGGTACCACGGCAACGGTCCTCAAGCCCGATTGTATCGTCGCCTACAATCAGTATATGGGAGGAGTTGATCTCTCTGATCAAGTCCTCAAGCCATATAATGCCATGCGCAAAACCCGGGCATGGTACAAAAAAGTTGCGGTCTACATGGTGCAGGTTGCCATGTACAACTCTTTTGTACTATCCCGAAGCGCTGGCAGCACAGGGACATTCCTCCAATTCTATGAGGCAGTCCTCAAAGACCTGATCTTTTCGGACCGGGAAAGAGCAGGCCGGAGTACCTCGGGAACTGGAGGCGCCCGGATCGTCCCTGGCCAACACTTTCCAGGTGTGGTCCCCCATACTGGAAAGAAGGGACGAACCCAAAAAAGATGCAGAGTGTGTCACAAGAGGGGGATACGGAAGGACACCACTACTCAGTGTGACACTTGCCCCGATCATCCGGGCCTCTGCATTATCGATTGCTTCAGGGAGTATCACACTTCCATGGAGTACTACATTTTTATAATCTCCAACAGTCCCCTAGAGAACATAAAACACTATGGCTCTCAGACTTTGGAGACACAGAAACAATTTTTTTTCCCCAAAAAAATATTAGTTTTAGTGCAGGCATCCTCAAACTGCGGCCCTCCAGATGTTGTAAAACTATAACTCCCAGCATGCCCAGACAACCTACAGCCATCAGCAGGGCATGGTGGGAATTGTAGTTTTACAACATCTGGAGGGCCGCAGTTTTAGGATGCCTGCTTAGTGTCTCCAAAGTCTGAGAGCCATACATATTGGGCATCATCGCGTGCGTAAAAGTCGTCGCTATAAAAATAACATTTGACCAAACCCCTCGGATGAACGGTGTTAAAAATATAAAATAAAAACGGTGCCAAAACACCCATTTTTGGGCAAAATTTCCATTTGAATCCTTTTTTTCCAGTAATAAAGCAAGGGTTAACAGCCAAAAAAACCTCAATATTTATGGCCCTGATTCTGTAGTTTGCAGAAACACCCCATATGTGGTCGTAAATGGCTATATAGCCGCACGGCAGGGCATAGAACGAAGGGAACTCCATATGGTTTCTGGAAGGCAGATTTTGATGGACAGTTTTTTTTTTTGACACCATGTCCCATTAGAAGCCCCCCCTGATGTAGCCTAGACTAGAAACTCCAAAAAAGTGACCCCATCTAAGAAACTACACCCCTCAAGGTATTCAAAAGTTACTTTATAAACTTTGTTAACCCTTTAGGTGTTCCACAAAACTAAATAGCAAATGTAGAAAAATTTTAGAATTTAATTTTTTTGTTACCTTGCCTCAAAAAAGTGTAATATAGAGCAACCAAAAATCATATTTACCCCTAAAATAGTACCAAATCAACAACCACCTTATCCCGTAGTTTCCTAGATGGGGTCACTTTTATGGAGTTTCTACTCTAGGGGTGCATCAGGGGGCTTGAAAGGGTACATGGTGTAAATAAACCAGTCCAGCAAAATCTGCCTTCCAAAAACCGTATGGCGTTCCCCTTCTTCTATGTCCTGCCGTTTAGCCAAATAGTAGTTTACGACCACATTTGGGGTGTTTCTGCAAACTACAGAATCAGGGCAACCCATTTTGAGTTTTGTTTGGCTGTTAACCCATTTTTTTCAGTAATAAAGTAAGGGTTAAAATGGAAAATTTTCCAAAAAATAGAAATTTCTAAATTGTTTCTCCATCTGCCATTAACTCTTGTGGAACACCTAAAGGGTTAACAAAGTTTGTAAACCCAGTTTTGAATACCTTGAGGGGTGTACTTTCTTAGATGGAGTCACTTTTTTGAAATTTCTATTCTAGGGGTGCAACAGGGGGCTTAAAATGGGACATGGTATAAACAAAACCAGTCCTGCAAAATCTGCCTTCCAAAACCCATATGGCGTTCCCCTCTTTCTACGTGCTCCCGTTTGGCCAAACAGTAGTTTACGACCACATATGGGGTGTTTTTGCAAACTACAGAATCAGGGCAACCCATATTGAGTTTTGTTTGGCTGTTAACCCTTACTTTATTGCTGGAAAAAATGGGTTAAAATGGAAAATTTTCCAAAAAATAGAAATTTCTAAATTGTTTCTCCATCTGCCATTAACTCTTGTGGAACACCTAAAGGGTTAACAAAGTTTGTAAACCCAGTTTTGAATACCTTGAGGGGTGTACTTTCTTAGATGGAGTCACTTTTTTGAAATTTTTATTCTAGGGGTACAACAGGGGGCTTCAAATTGGACATGGTATAAACAAAACCAGTCCTGCAAAATCTGCCTTCCAAAACCCATATGGTGTTCCCCTCCTTCTATGTCCTCCCGTTCGGCCAAACAGTAGTTTACGACCACATATGGGGTGTTTTTGCAAACTACAGAATCAGGGCAACCCATTTTGAGTTTTGTTTGGCAGTTAACCCTTGTTTTACTCCTGGAAAAAATTGATTATATTGGAAAATTTTCCAAAAAATTGAAATTTCTAAATTGTTTCTCCATCTGCCAATAACTCTTGTGGAACACCTAAAGGGTTAACAAAGTTTGTAAACCCAGTTTTGAATACCTTGAGGGGTGTACTTTCTTAGATGGAGTCACTTTTTTGAAATTTCTATTCTAGGGGTGCAACAGGGGGCTTCAAATGGGACATGGTATAAACAAAACTAGTCCTGCCAAATCTGCCTTCCAAAACCCATATGGTGTTCCCCTCCTTCTATGTCCTCCCATTCGGCCAAACAGTAGTTTACGACCACATATGGGGTGTTTTTGCAAACTACAGAATCAGGGCAACCCATTTTGAGTTTTGTTTGGCAGTTAACCCTTGTTTTACTCCTGGAAAAAATTGATTATATTGGAAAATTTTCCAAAAAATAGAAATTTCTAAATTGTTTCTCCATCTGCCAATAACTCTTGTGGAACACCTAAAGGGTTAACAAAGTTTGTAAACCCAGTTTTGAATACCTTGAGGGGTGTACTTTCTTAGATGGAGTCACTTTTTTGAAATTTCTATTCTAGGGGTGCAACAGGGGGCTTCAAATGGGACATGGTATAAACAAAACCAGTCCTGCCAAATCTGCCTTCCAAAACCCATATGGTGTTCCCCTCCTTCTATGTCCTCCCGTTCGGCCAAACAGTAGTTTACGACCACATATGGGGTGTTTCTGCAAACTACAGAATCAGGGCAACCCATTTTGAGTTTTGTTTGGCAGTTAACCCTTGTTTTTTTCCAGGAAAAAATTGATTATATTGGAAAATTTTCCAAAAAATCTAAATTCTAAAAATGTATGTCCATTTGCCATGAAGTGTTGTGGAAGACCTAAAGGGTTAACAAAGTTTGTAAAAACAGTTTTGAATACCTTGAGGGGTGTAGTTTCTAGAATGGGTCTCATTTTTGGGTGGTTTCTATTATGTAAGCCTCACAAAGTGACTTCAAACCTGAACTGGTCCATAAAAAGTGGGATTTTGAAGATTTCCGAAAATTTCAAAATTTGCTTCTAAACTTCTAAGCCTTGTAACATCCCCAAAAAATAAAATATCATTCCCAAAATGCTACAAACATGAAGTAGACATATGGGGAATGTAAAGTCATCACAATTTTTGGGGGTATTACTATGTATTACAGAAGTAGAGAAACTGAAACTTTGAAATTTGCAAATTTTTCAAAATTTTTGGTAAATATGGTATTTTTTTATGCAAAAAAATTAACTTTTTTGACCCAATTTTAGCAGTGTCATGAAGTACAATATGCGACGAAAAAACAATCTCAGAACGGCCTGGGTAAGTCAAAGCGTTTTAAAGTTATCAGCACTTAAAGTGACAGTGGTCAGATTTGCAAAAAATGGCCTGGTCCTTAAGGTGAAATAGGGCTGTGTCCTTAAGGGGTTAAAGAAGATGAGTCATCAGAATATGAACTATTGTTTAAATCACATTTTCATATGTTTAACATATTTCTAAAGACTTTTTGATGATATTATGTTTACGTTTCCATGTCACTATCTACAGTACAGACCAACCGTTTGGACACACCTTCTCATTCAAAGAGTTTTCTTTATTTTCATGACTATGAAAATTGTAGATTCACACTGAAGGCATCAAAACTATGAATTAACATATGTGGAATTATATACATAACAAAAAAGTGTGAAACAACTGAAAATATGTCATATTCTAGGTTCTTCAAAGTAGCCACCTTTTGCTTTGATTACTACTTTGCACATTCTTGGCATTCTCTTGATAAGCTTCAAGAGGTAGTCACCTGAAATGGTTTTCACTTCACAGGTGTGCCCTGTCAGGTTTAATAAGTGGGATTTCTTGCCTTATAAATGGGGTTGGGACCATCAGTTGCGTTGTGGAGAAGTCAGGTGGATACACAGCTGATAGTCCTACTGAATAGACTGTTAGAATTTGTATTATGGCAAGAAAAAAGCAGCTAAGTAAAGAAAAACGAGTGACCATCATTACTTTAAGAAATGAAGGTCAGTCAGTCCGAAAAATTGGGAAAACTTTGAATATGTCCCCAAGTGCAGTCACAAAAACCATCAAGCGCTACAAAGAAACTGGCTCACATGCGGACCGCCCCAGGAAAGGAAGACCAAGAGTCACCTCTGCTGCGGAGGATAAGTTTATCCAAGTCACCAGCCTCAGAAATCGCAGGTTAACAGCAGCTCAGATTAGAGACCAGGTCAATGCCACACAGAGTTCTAGCAGCAGACACATCTCTAGAACAACTGTTAAGAGGAGACTGTGTGAATCAGGTCTTCATGGTAGAATATCTGCTAGGAAACCACTGCTAAGGACAGGAAACAAGCAGAAGAGACTTGTTTGGGCTAAAGAACACAAGGAATGGACATTAGACCAGTGGAAATCTGTGCTTTAGTCAGATGAGTCCAAATTTGAGATCTTTGGTTCCAACCACCGTGTCTTTGTGCAACGCAGAAAAGGTGAACGGATGGACTCTAAATGCCTGGTTCCCACCGTGAAGCATGGAGGAGGAGGTGTGATGGTGTGGGGTGCTTTGCTGGTGACACTGTTGGGGATTTATTCAAAATTGAAGGCATACTGAACCGGCATGGCTACCACAGCATCTTGCAGCGGCATGCTAGTCCATCCGGTTTGCGTTTAGTTGGACCATCATTTATTTTTCAACAGGAAAATGACCCCAAACACACCTCCAGGCTGTGTAAGGGCTATTTGACCATGAAGGAGAGTGATGGGGTGCTGCGCCAGATGACTTGGCCTCCACAGTCACTGGACTTGAACCCAATCGAGATGGTTTGGGGTGAGCTGGACCGCAGAGTGAAGGCAAAAAGGCCAACAAGTGCTAAGCATCTCTGGGAACTCCTTCAAGACTGTTGGAAGACCATTTCAGGTGACTACCTCTTGAAGCTCATCAAGAGAATGCCAAGAGTGTGCAAAGCAGTAATCAAAGCAAAAGGTGGCTATTTTGAAGACCCTAGAATATAACATATTTTCAGTTGTTTCACACTTTTTTGTTATGTATAAAATTCCACATGTGTTAATTCATAGTTTTGATGCCTTCAGTGTGAATCTACAATTTTCATAGTCATGAAAATAAAGAAAACTCTTTGAATGAGAAGGTGTGTCCAAACTTTTGGTCTGTACTGGATATTTAAACAAAAAACATAAAATCCTGCAGTATTCCCACTAGCCACTAAGGCTAATAATAGGCACCACTGCTTATCTATACACAGAGGTGATCTCATTACAGGCAGGATTAGAATGACAGATAAAACAGGATCCACTATTTACAATAGGTGATATCACAGCTAATCTACTCCCCCTGACCTCTGCGCAGGTCACAGAGCATGCTTAGAAAACTCTCACACAGAAGTCAATGCGGTCCCCCCCGACCATTGTGTCTATGGTCCATGTGGCTCCCGTAAAAACATTTTCTTAATGCTTTCTAAATGCTGTTAAGAACAGCTCAGGCAAGATGGCTGCCCCCATAATCAGGGCATTCATTCAGGAATTTGAATAAAAAATTTGCAATCAGAAAATAAAAAGAGATTAGAAAAAAAGGATGTGCATTACTATCTGGTTTTATTTGGGAGAAAATATTTTTGGTGACACATTTTCTGTAACCCCTTTATGACATCCGCCATACATGTATGGCGGATGTTGTGTCTTTAGAGATGGCACCCACTCTGGAGCGGAGCAAGTGCCATATCTCGCGTATGCCTGCTGTTTTATACAGCAGATACCCACGGCTAATGGCCACGATTGCCGGTAATGCCGATCGTGGACATTCAGCCCCCTCAGATGGCATCTTAGAAGCCGGAAACTCTGAAGAGCATGTTTCACGGGCAGGAACGCCTCCCTTTGGCAAAGATTGGGGAAAGAATTCCACTGCAGTAATGAGCCTGAGCCTGAACTAGGCTTCCAGGCTCATTACTTGTATACTACAATTGAGGCCAGCAGGTGGCAACACTGAATTGTAATATTGTGATTTCTGTATAGAATAATGGAGAAATTTCCATTATCCTATACAAATTGCAATCTGATGATTGCATGTTGTGGTCCACTTGGGGACCTAAAAATCAGACCACCACCTCCTTTTACCCAAAATTAAAATACTGAAACAATAAAAAAAAATCAATATCATGGGCATCGCCGCATATGAAAACGCCCGTACTTCTAAAATAAAAATAAAAATTATACCATACGGGAACGGAAAATAAAATAAAATTGCTAATTCACAGTTTTTTCATCACTTTAACTCCCCCAAAAAATTTATGAAAAGTGAATAAAAAAAGTCATACACACCTCAAAATGATGTTAACAAAAACTACATATCATCCCGCAAAAAATGAGCCCTCACACCTATATAAAAACTATACTATATAAAAAAAAAGTTAAGGGGGTCAGAATATTGTGATGAAAAGAAAACCATTTTTTCAAAATGCAAGAAAAACTATACATATGTGGTATTAACATAATCATACTGACCTGTAGAATGAAGAGCACAAGTCAGTTTTACTGTATAGTGAACACCGTAAAAGCAAAGCCCATAAAACTGTGACAGAATTGAGGGTTTTTCCAATTCCATCCCATTTGGAATTTTTTTCTAGCTTCCCACTACATTCTGTGCAATTTTGATGGTGCCATTATAAAGTGCAACTGCAACTTGTCCCACAAAACACAATGCATCATACGGCAAAATAAAAAACTTATGGCTCCGGGAAGGCAGGGAGTGAAAAACAAAAATGTAAAACACGAACTTAAAGGGAACCTGTCACCGGGATTTGGGGTATAGAGCTGAGGACATGGGTTGCTAGATGGCGGCTAGCACATCCGCAATACCCCGTCCCCATAGCTCTGTGTGCTTTTATTGTGTAAAAAAAACGATTTTATACATATGCAAATGAACCCGAGATGAGTCCTGTCCTAGAGATGAGTCAGGGACAGGACTCATCTCAGGTTCATTTGCATATGTAGCAAATCGTTTTTTTCCCACAATAAAAGCACTCAGAGCTATGGGGACTGGGTATTGCGGATGTGCTAGCGGCCATCTAGCAACCCATTTCCTCAGCTCTATACCCCAAATCCCGGTGACAGGTTCCCTTTAATATTAATAATAATAAGAAGAAGAATAGCTCAGGAGGTACTGTTTCTTATTGAAGAGACAGTGATATACAGATGTAGCAGGGGTAACACACACACACTCAAATTTCTTAACTCATCGCGTTATCTTGAAACAAAAGCCATTGAAAAGCAATTGAACTTGTTTGCTTAACCCATTTAGTTTAGATAACACGTCTCATAAAGCATGTGTGTTAACGCTACTATATCCGTATGGAGACTTATAATTCAGGCAATCCTCCATGAGAGAGAATTATGCAAATTAGCTCATACTAACCAAACCAAACACCCCCGCCATCTGTAGACAGCACAGTTTTTGGGTTATTGCCCTTCATGAGTCTGTGTAATAAGTAGGAGTACCTTAGGTGTCTGGTTTGGTTGATATGAGCTAATAATAAAAAACCTTTATATGGTGCAGACCATATATTGACTATCTTCCCTGAAAATGATCTTCCCCAGCTGCCACCCTTCATCAGGGGCAGAGTAGAGGATGTCATATCATACATTTCCTTCTAGCACAACAATGTGAAAACCTACTTTTCAGTAGGTCAAAGATGCTGCATGGAATATAATATCAGCAAAGCTAATAACAATTACTTTCCTTATCAATAAAGTTTTGTGCATGTATACTTAAAGGGATTGTCCGGGAATATATCATCGCTAACAGGTGTCTGGTGCCTGCCTCCCCTACTAAAAGGATCATACTTACCTGTTCCCTGCTGCACTTGGTCCTCCTTGCTGGCTCCCATGTTTCCATCTTCCTCCCCGGCATGGTTACCTAATCCTCTTCAGCCAACGCTGGCTTCAGCGGAGATGTGTCCACAAGAGACACGTCACTATTGAAGCCAGTGATTGGCTGGAGGTGACTAGCACCAATCTTGGCCATTACAGCTGACACCCACTGCAGATGGCGGCTGCTCAGTTCCTGAGCCCATGTCATCGCTATGCTGTTAAGTGTTATGTGGTTGAGGACATTTGTGAGTAGATCGCAGGCAAGGGTTCTACTGACTCTAGAATGTACTGTAGATCTTGTTTGTGCAAGCATTTTTTGCACAGTGAACTAATACATAATATTTCCCAAAAGGTTAAATGGATTCTCCAGCTCATTAAAGGCAATCTGACTGCAACTGCTGACACCACTAGGTAGGTTGCTGCCGCCCCTGCAGCTCTTGTATCCCCCTGTTGTTCCAGCCCCTCACAGACCTCTGCCCACTGACTATCTCACCTATACTTCATACAGAGATAAGAAGTTATGTGACCCCCCCATCCTCCACATATGATGTAGCGTCTCTGGAGGTTATATCAGTGCTGGAGTATTATAAGAGGAGCAGCTAATATCAGTCACATGTGATGTAAATGTCTCCAGCGGCATTGCTGTGATGTCATTTTCATGTTGCTAGCCCTTCTCCTAACAATAGGCCGCCAGTACCATCTGCTGTCAGGTCCTTTGACACCTAGCGGCTGGATAGAAGTCACAACATACTTAGTATTACCTTTTGTTTTGTTTATTTTTTATTTCTTAACACTATAGGGGGCCAACATTATTGTGTGGAGGTAGCAGTACTATACGGAGGGCATAAATACTGTGTCAGGGGGAGAAAAACAGAACTGGATCGCACATCCACAATGCTATGCTTTGATCTAATTAAACTCGCTTCTCAGCGCCATATTAAAGTGTAGAGCCCCCCCCCATACTGCATGCTATACAAGAGGCATTTGTGTACATTTTGATCAAAAGACATAAGCCCACTCACCACGCCAAGGTCGCCTCTTTGTGCTGCGCCTTTTTGTCAGAGTAGGTCCCACTCAAAGAGGCAACCTTGGCGTGGTGAGTGGGCTTATGCCTTTTGATCAAAATGTACACAAATGCCTCTGGTACAGCATGCAGTATGGGGGGCTGTACACTTAATATTGCGCTGAGAAGCGAGTTTATTTGGATCTAAGCATAGCATTGTGGATGTGCGATCCAGTTCTGTTTTCTCCCCCTGATAATAGGCATAAATACTGTGTTGGGTCAAAAAGGGTCATAACTACTGTGTAGTAGTATAATTACTGGGTGGGAGCAGAAAGGGGGCATAACTACTGTGTGACATTGGGTGGGACTGGGGTATATAGAGCATTGAGCGAAGTAAGAGGCATGGTGTAGTGGAAATAAATTAGCAGTGGCACAAGCACACTCCTGCTATTATCCCTCCTTTGGTTCTTTAGAAGTCGGGAGGTATGCTGTGTGAACCACACCTAATGGTTTGCTGACCCCGCCCACTTGACGTGGTCCTGCCTCCTACCATTTTGGCCCCACCTACAACATGGGGCCAGTTTTATGCTTTTTTCCAGGGCCACTTTGAGTTCCCAATCAGACCCTGTCAGGGGTAGTCTGAATATGAAGTTTTATTCTTCCAGATTATGTTTCAGCAAGTGCCCTGGAGGGATGTGAAGTGCTGTTTGGATATTGAGCTGTCACTTCAGCAGAGTACAGGGTCTCTGAGATAGCTCAATGCAGAGGGCTCTGTACAGTGAAGCTTCAGCTCCTGGCAGAATGAAATTTCATATTCCCACTAGTGCTCATATTAATAAAAGCTCCACAATAGATAAGTTAGTACTGCTCTCCCCAGTCCCTACATACATTTCTGGACAGTCCATAAAAATAGATAACTTTTTTCCTGTGTCCGTGATAAAAAATAGATGTGTCTGTGACTTTTTTGTGGCTAGTGGTTCTTGACTAGATTATTTTGGTGGTAATTATCATCATTTTACAGCTCACAGTAAATGCTGTTAACGACTTATTATCAGTATATTAAGCTATTCACACGTATTACTTATAATGTTTATTATTTGTAATAGTTTTTCAATTTGTCCATACATTTTTTTGGGCTCTCCATGATTTTGGGATAAATTGTCCAGAACAAAATTAAAATTCTGGTTGGGGACCCGGACTTAGTGTTGACAGCAGTTTAGCATGGTCAAAACTGCTAAATGGTTCTCTTTAACATTGATGGCCCATTGTTAGGATAGACCCTCAATTTTTGATCATTGGGGGTAATATCTCAAGTATAATCACTGATCAGCCTGGAGATGGCGCTCATGTTGATTACATTCTGTATGGTCATTTGGATTTGTCCCACTGAACATATGCTTAATGTATTCAATTCAATGCCTATATGTCCTCCATACAAAATGCATAATTAAATGTATCCAGAGGAAATGCATTCCAAAAGGACATCTAGCTCTGCATATCACCACAGATTTTGCTAGTAAAACATGTTAAATATGTATATTTTCCATCAAGCAAAACATTAGAGGGAGTACATGCACCAATCCTTTTTCACTGAAATGCAGATTTTAGTCATAAGAAATATTGTTGCATAGAAACTAATCTTTAAAAGCAATTATCTTCAGACTATTAAAAAGTCCCCAACCAGCTGTCTCAATCTCGAATTCTTTGTGTCGTTGGTATACTGTAGATTGGTCTCTGTACTTGCTGCTCAATGGAACCTACTTGACGTTATCTCCTAACACCTGCAAAACAAAGCAGAGAATGAAGCGCCTGTTGGGCAGCACTTAGAAACGCAGGAATTCAGGCCTCATTTCCATTGGTAGCAGATGTATAAAACCTGTCATGTTTCCGAGCTTCTGATTCATTTACTCATTGCTGATAATAGACGAGTCTCACAGATCCACAGTAATGGGGAACAACTTGTATCTTTCCTGTAATCTCTTAACCCCGAAACAAAATTGCTAAATGGAGAGTAAAAATTGCTGAAAAGACAATTAATTACACATCACTCACCTGTGACCTCATGGAAGATGTATGTAGTAGCAAATGTTCTCTGGTTACTGAAATATGGACTAAAGACAGCACAATCAGGTAATATAATCTATTCCCTATTTTGGGGATTCTTTATTAAAGAAGCACCCCAGCAATTTAATGGGCGATATAATGCTAACTCATCAGCAATATTCTAGCTGTGTAATCTCCTTGATCACAACTCTATTCATTCATTATGGCCAGCTGGTTCCAGAGCTTGCTCTCCTGGGTAGATAGGAGATCAGTCTCTCCTGTGTTGCTGAATTCCTGTGAACTACAGGATTATCTCAGCATATGTGTTGTACTGTATGGTCTTTTTTGTTGTTGAAGTCTTGAAGCCATGTTCTATAGAAGAGAGGTGAGGAGTGAAATAAGAGCCTCATGTGGGGTGTGTAGGGCATTGGTAGTAGGTATTACAAATAATGTTTATGATTGGTGGAAAGTGAGATGACAGAGAACAATTTTATTCAACAGCTAAACTTCAGATGTGACACTTTTTGGGGGTGCACATTAGAAAGCTTTTCCTTGGCACATACAGGGGCTATCCTACCCATCTTACCTACATGTGCTTCGTCTAAGGAAACTTAGACTTAAACTGTCTAAATTATAATCCCTTGTTAGTAAATGTGGACTGGGGTTGAGAAATACTGCCTTAGAACTCTCTGTCCTACTGCCAAGTAGATCTGCTCTATTAAACCAACCTTTCATTCAAGAAAAAATATTCACATAAGTGGGTGATGAACAGATCTCTTACCTGGTGCCTTTCTTTTTATCTTGTTAGTTGCAGATCCAGTAGTTCTCGGGTTCCTCTTCCAAGGTGGCTACACCACTTCTCTGACAATCTGGTGCCCACTGTGTATTGGTAACCCAGACCACTTCCTATTTATCCAGCTGTGCTCTTGGATTGGCTATCACTATTCATATGACCAGTGCTGGCCAATCCAAGGGCAGCAGGTAGTGTCTTGAGCTACCAAATGTACATTATGCATCAGATAGTCTGAAAAGTGTGCGGGCACCTTGGATGGCAAAAGAGAAGCCCAGCAATTGGTGGATCTGCAGCTAAAATGTTACCTATAGTGGCCAAAGACCGATAACCCCCCCCCCCCCTCCCATAGTGCTAGTAATAGTTATTAATGCCCCCATAGTGTCCCCAGTACTTAGAAATCCCCCCATAGTGCCTCTAAGAGGTGCAATGCCTCCACAGTGCCCCCAGTACTTATACTGCCCCCTATAGTCGCAAAGTAACTATAATCCTCCACCTCAATGTAGTTATAATGCCCCCAGTAACATCCTGCTAGTGACTTGAAGCCTATGAAGGTGCCCACCACAGTCTTCAACTATATTTCTATCCTGAGGATGGCGATACAGTGGTCTATGACTAGCAAGGTGCTCTTCACTGCAGTAAACGACAGACAGCAGTACATAGCAGTGAATCGGGATTCAGCGGACACATGGCTCTAAAGTTTTAACAATAGAATAGGGTGAACCAGACAGAATGGACTGAATCTGTTTGCTTCTACTCCCACAACTTATTACAAGGGGCAGGATGCAGAACAGCCCACGATGCGAAGCCGCCGTCTCACAGGAGAGGTGACACAGATACTGTTTGTAATAACAGATGATGCTTCCTAGTGAAGCTGTGAGGCTGGCAGCCAGCATGGCACACAGCACATCAAGTCTACGGGAGGAACGCTGAGACTCTTCTCTTCAAAATTGTGAACCAAATCTGTAGTTTAGAAATACTTATGGGAAACCAATCTTTTATTTTTTATTTAAATTTTTTTGCAGACAGTCATTTTAAAGGTTTTGTCTAGTTTTGGCAGCCCCTCTTCATTTTTATATTGAGTTATTCTTCTTTGAACACAGCAATGAAGTAAAATAAAACAAGGTAAACTGATGTGCGCACATAATGTCATACTGTCAAATCTTGGACTATGGTACAATATCAAGCAACTTGTCCTTAGAAGATCAAACAACCCCAATAATATATCTTCTGGGCACTGACCATTTGGCGAGCCCCACCGATTAACCAAGAATCTGTTGGATGTCAGCAACTAGTACATCAGAACAAAGATTGGATGAGCTAGCTAATTTTTAGTCCATTGGCAAATTGGCACAGCCCAGTAACATGCCCACTTATAGCTCTATACATTGTGACAAATATGTTTAGGATGAGGATAAAGAATGAGGGCAGAAACCACCGTCATGGCAGTCAGATGACCTCATATAATGTATGTATAGATTAATAACCCTTCATTTGTAGAAAATGTTTCTCAGATGTCATCATCTTCTCTGTCACAGACAGATAATTCCTCTGGGTAACATGTGGCTTGTTCTGTTAACTACATATCCCGCTCCAATTAATAGCTGTCATGTTTTATCTTATTGGTGTACGGCTATGACACTTTGTACATTCTCAGCTTCCAGAAAGTAGTGTGCTCCTCACTGGTAATAGATAATAAAAAGGTCATTGAAAATATTACATAGCTGAGTATAAAGTACGCTTAGGCCAGTACATGGGTAAATCAAATCAAGTTGTATAACAAAATGGGCCCCTCTTCATCATGACTATTCTCAACAGTGAATTTTGAGTACCTCTTTATTATGACAATTGAGGTCTCCACTCTGTCCAAAGTATATATACTTAATACACAGGGATAAAGCATGAGGGGATCTCATAGTTAAGCACCGAGATAACACATATGGTGATGTCACAGTGAATATAGCACAGGAATCGTATGTACAGTGATATCAAAGCACAGAAATAATACAGGGTATAATGCTCAAGAAATGCCTGTTCATTAGCATTACGCACATAGTAATGTCATAATATGGTACCCTGGAAAGAGCCCTTAAAAGGTTTGTTCGACCTGCACACCAAAATTAATAACCTCCGGGAATATGTGTAAAATAAAGAAGGAAACACACTCACCTCTTGAAAGCAGCTCTATTCCAGCACCAAAAGTTCTATCCCAACTACTTCTGGTCGTAGTCACATGCAGATCTGCAACCATTCATGTGCTGACGTGTCCCCAGGTGGTACATGACTGCAGAGCCTCTGAGTGTGTTTTTTTTCTTTATTTTGCACACATCCCTGGCAGTTATTGATGCAAGAACTATCTGGATAATGGATTCTCTATGTTGACACCTCTGGATTGGGGTCCATGGGCAACAGCTGGCGTGAGTACAACCAATTTATAATAGCAAAAAGTTATATTCAATCTTTTCCCACAAAACAATATATCAATCTGCTCAGCTCCTCCTGCTCTATAACATGCTGCCTACAAATTACACGGCATTTCATGGTGACAGGTTATGATTAAGGTCAAGAATCTCCTTAACTTCAAATTCTGAATTTGACAAAAGGAGATTTCAGTGTCATGCAGATAGAATATGAGAATAATGATGCAGAATGATAAACTTAAAGGGGTTCTGCACTTTCATTTAACTGATGATCTATCCTCTGAATAGATCATCAGCATCTGATCGGCAGGGGTCCGACACCCGGGACCCCCGCCGATCAGTTGTTTGAGAAGGCAGCAGTGATCCAGCAGCCCCGCGGCCTTCTCACTGTTTACCGCTGACGTCATGACCCACTGCCGGCCCACTGACGTCACGACTAGTATCAACTAGTGTGGGAGGGGCTAAGCTCTGTTCACTTGAATGAAGCTTAGCCACGCCCACGCTATTTGATACTAGTCGTGACGTCAGTGCGCTGTCAGCCCGGCGGTAAACAGTGAGAAGGCCACGGCACTACTGGAGCGCCGCTGCCTTCTGAAACAGCTGATGGGCGGGGGTCCCAGGTGTCAGACCCCCGCCGATCAGAAGCTGATGATCTATCCAGAGGAGAGTGCAGAACCCCTTTAAGGAGGGAGATATGGAAAGAATGTACCTGCGAGGATGTAGGAATGTGAGGCTAGTCACATACAGGATTTGTCTAAGAACAGTATATAACCCCAAGTATCAGAGTTCCAGTTTGTAGCATGGTATCTACATAAATGCACTTTGAAGAGAGACAGACTTTGGGTGAAAACTGAGGAGGAGATCTTTTGAAGTAGGAGATGGCCTTACAACAAGACTGTGTTTCTTGCCAGTCAAAGACAGTTGTGTTGGCTGCTGGAATGTCAAAGAGCAAAGAATTTATAAGGGAAACCATTGACTATTGTCCATGAGGTTTTACTAGACTCTTTTGTATGATTGTTGTAGGTAAATTCTACTCATGGTAGTATACACGCCCAATCAAGATAAAAAACTTGATTGACTTGTTTAACTTGGCCTTCGACTGCGGATAATAAATTGAAGAGATATCCAGCTTGACCTCCAATAAAATACAGTGTGCTTGCCAGAATCTGGATGTAAACTGATTTACCCTGTCTAAGACAATATGTAAAGGAAGTTCATGCAGGCGGAAGATATTTTTCAAAAACAGAAAGGACAATTGGACTGTAGAAGAGAGACTTGGGAACAAAATATGCAGTTTTAGAGAAGCGGCCTACATTATTGTTGGATGAATTATAAAGTCTCTTATACAGTCCATAGTAATATGAATCCAAGGGGAATCTGGACTTTTTTTTTGTAAGCAAGTTGCCACAAAGTCTTTTACGTTATGCAATAATAAGGGCTGCCAATAATGGCAAAATCCGAAGTCTTGAGTACTCCCAGGTGACTTGCCAGTTTAAAGAAATTACCTCAGGATACACTTTGGTTCCATTAGACTTTGGGGACAAAAACTTTTCCTAGAGGAAAGGCACAAACTTGTACTGGAGTGACAGGCAAAATGCAACTTGGGTCAATAATATACTGAGGTTCAGTAGCCATACCAGAAGGATCAAGTGATCAAGACAGGGCATTGGCCTTGATATTCTGGAGGATCAAAATAAAGTTAAGTCGAAGCTGGAGAAAATAAGGACTTAAATGCTTGGTGGGGATTTATGTGATGAGCAGACTGAAGATATACTGTTGTTAATTTTTTACGCTCTGTGTAGATGGTCACTGGGAGCAAAGCAACTTTCAGCAGGTGTGTCTATTTTGCCATGGCTAACTTTATTACCAGGAGTTCAAGATATTCAATACTGTAATTCTTATCTGCTGGAGAAAGTGCTTTAGAGAAGAAACTGCATTGTTCATTGTCCCCCTCAGTAATATGTCCACATTTTGCCCCCCAGTAATATGTCCACATCGTGCCCCCCAGTAATATGCCCACATTGTGCCCCCCAGTAATATGCCCACATTTTTCCCCCAGTAATATGCCCACATTGTGCCCTCACAGTAATATGCCCACATTGTGCCCCCCAGTAATATGCTCACATTGTGCCCCCCAGTAATATGCCCACATTGTGCCCCCCATAATATGCCCACAGTGTGCCCCCCAGTAATATAACCACATTGTGCCCCCAGTAATATGCCCACATTGTGCCCCCCAGTAATATGCCCTGTTTTGTGCCCCTCACAGAAAGTAAAAAATAAATAAACACCACATACTTACCTTCTTCCTAGCAGCAGCAGCAGGACATCGGCTTCTCTAGTCTGTGAAGGAGGCGGAGCCGAGGCTGACTGCCAGCTGGCCCCGCCCCCTGCACAGACCAGAGGTGTGGAGAGTCGGCAGGGGGAGGGATGATGAATCCGGCTCTCCACCAATGCTGGCTCCCTGCTTCATCATAATGCAGACAACTGTCTCTGCTTCCTATGGACGCAGAGACAGTTGCCAGAAAGCGTGACATACCTTCCCCCGGGACAGCCAATGTAATCCGGGACACTCCCGCTAGATCCGGGACAGTTGGGAGGTATGACCCGCCCTCTTGGGCCTCTCCTGATGTTCACGTCAAGGAATGATAGGGAGTCCCTCAATTCCTCACCAAAAATGTCTTGCTCTTCCCACCAGCCCAGGAGGACATTAGAATACAAGGGGACACAAGGGCTCCCCATCGTGGTCCCCTGAGTTGGTGGAAGAAGTGACAATTGAAAAGAAAGTAATTGTGAGATGACAATTACTTTCTTTTCAATCGTTGCTTCTTCCACCAGCTAGCTCCCCTCTGTGAAATGGCGGTGACCGTGATTTCTGCCCAGCTTTCCACAGAATTCTCCACATGACGCAGCTTTCCTGCACATCATGATATCCCGTATTACACGTGGACGTGTCATGAGGTGCCCTCCCCAACATGTCATGGCAAGGGAAGTCCTTCACAAACCCCTAACCATGGATGGAAAGCGCTGTCTGGTGGGCGTGTTCTGGGTTAGAGCCCCCAAGTGCGCCGAGATTGTATTTTATGGTGTTCATCCCTGCATGCCCCTAGGGGACAGGGGCAATGCTCTTGGAGCGATCTTTTCAAGTCGCAAGTTTTTCCAGCCTGGCCTTACCCGTAGCCCACAGACAATCGAACTGCCCATCACTTTGCTTATAGAACTGATGGCGGTGTGCACCGCTCCATACTGGTTTCTGGCATGCACTGCCCTTTTTAACCTATATCTATTTACCTTCTTTGGGAGGTGTCTATCTATTGCACTATGCACAACATGGGGATGGGACCAATATACTATTGGTCAAGCCTCCTGTCACTTCTAGGTAGGCGGGATAGACACACTCCCTCCCAGGCCATTTAAACTCACAGAAATGGTGGGAAACCAGGGGTGCAATATGTTACTTCTGTGCTCCAAACTGCCACATGCAGATAGCAGCAATTACATTGCTTCTCTATGTTCTCTGAGGAGACTTGGTGACACAGCCTTGTCGTAACGCATAGAGATGACTTTGCTTCGCTTTCTGTCAACTCTGTAGAGCAGGACCGGTACCACCTGGGTCAAGGTTAAGTGGAGGGTCTCCAGACCAGAGATAAAACTGTCTAGAGGGGGCGAGTGGTCTGCTTTATTAAAAGTTACGTTTTCATATGATTACCCTGGGGTTGCTGGCCACTTTTTGAATTTTCTCAATTTACCAGATAATCTGAGAAGTCCAGTCCTAGGTCTAGAATGGAAAGAAACCACAGCTACCATGTGGCTGTAAAGTATTGGACATCTGTGTTAGATGAGTAACCACAAAGGTTCAGCTAACCTCAGTGAGAAGTGTAACCATTATTCTTTATTCCAAGAAATACCTTGATCCTGCTCCATTTCTCTGCCTCTCGCCTCTTTCCCAGACTGTATTTGGGGTTGCACTATACTGCATCTATACATCAGCTGAGGAACAGTACAACTGGGTACACAACCTTCATTTTTCACTGTGGAAGCACACTGGTGAGTAGGCAAGCCAGCCATTGGGGGGAGGGGCGGGCATCATCCAGAAAAAAAGCTCTGCCCCCATCACCCCCCTCTCTAGTTCCTGCACTCACCACAATAGTATGGAGATAATTATCTTAATGAAGTTACACAGATGCAGAGAAATCCTGTGTTATAGTGAAGACATAGGGAGTCATTTATTAAGACCAGCGTCTTATTATTTGACGAAATAGCACTCATAAATGTACATGGTAATAATCCACAATGGAAAGAAAAGAACAAAGTCATTTTGCAAGTGTAAAGCATACAGTAATGTCACAGGTGTAAAGCACACAGTAATGTCACAGGTGTAAAGCACACAGTAATGTCACAGCACTGGAAAATTGCAAAAATTGCATCCATTCTTCCTTGAGTATACAAGATCCATCATAGTTAGGGGTATCTGAGAACTCTGATTGCATAATCATTAAACTGGAAATAACACTGATCCATAAGTCTTCCAATATACATACAAACAAGGTAATTGATTCCATAATCAGTGCAGTTAGCCAGGCTGTCCATGAGTATCATGCTTTATAAATTATGTCTTGTCATGTTCCTACAAATAAAGATGCACGTAGAGCAGTGATATCTGAATGAACGTTTAGTGATGTTAGATTTGGACTGAATTGCTTAAAAAATTCTAGTTTGAGAACTCAAATTTAGATCTAAATCTAATGCACACGTTAGGCTGTCAGTTTCAGTTAGTGCCACTAGAGGGGGATCTGAACTTTGGTCTGTAACTTATTTTTACAAACTTGGTAGGGGGCAGAAAAACTTTACGTCTGAAACAATGAAACAAAGCCCGATGCCATATCAAGTGCTGTAAATGAGTACAGTGCACATTGGCCTTATGTTTTTACATTATAGGTAAATTATCTTCTTTTTTTTTTTAGACCCAGTACTAGGGATGAGCGAATCGACTTTGGATAAAACATCCGAAATCGATTCCCATAAAACTTTGTTTCAATACTGTACGGAGCGAGCGCTGTACAGTATTAGAATGTATTGGCTCTGATGAGCCAAAGTTATTACTTTGCAAAGTTTCGCAAGACTTCGCATAATAACTTTAGAAATTGATTTAGACTGTAAAAAACCATTTCCCGAACTCTGGTTCGGTTCCAAGTGGTACCTTGGAAGTCAATTCGCTCATCCCTACCCAGTACAAAAGTTTTTAGTTTTTTTTACCTTTTTTTTGATGAGTGAAGTATAAATGACCCTGACCCTGAACATCTGTTTGTTCCATCACTCAATGATTTCTTTTGCATTCAAAGAATTCAATCGTCAGTATACTTATCATGGAGACGCAAATGCCTGTTCTCTGCTGCTGAAGAAAGAATGGCCTTGACGTATAGAGCAGAATCGGTTGAAACTGACGTTCATGATGACACTGTAAACATAAAGCGTGTATCATCCGAAGGACAACAAATATGGTCTTTGAGTTGATGGGGAAATTCGGTTTGGTCACATTGCTTGGACAATAACAACCTTACTTGACACTTCTCTGCAGTATTTAAAAGGAATTACATAGAAATGAGAAAAGTGCTGCTCTCACCTGCTCCTTCTCTGCTGTGAGCACAGAACACCGCACCTGGATGCGGATGACTTGAAGTCAAAATGAAAGGCAAAATCCAGCTCAATCTTGCAGAGGTAAAAACCGGTACTTTATTGAAGTGGTATACCACCAGATATAACTCCCCAGAGAACATTTGTAACACAATATAGTGTTGAGTTCTCTGAGATATGTAAGATCATTAAACAACATTTTCCGGTTTTGGCGTTTGACAAACAATAGGCAAAAATAGCAGTGGGAGGTGTAAGGTGTGCGGGCCGCAGAGCTCCCACGGTAGCCACCTATGTCAGTCCAAGCCTTTTTCAATATCACAACCTAAATGTTTAAAGACAAAGGGCAGTTATAAATGTGGACATAATAAATGTGCATGCTGAGACCATACCATGGTAGTCACGACTTTTAAGTCCACGACTAACAGCAAGGTTTTTCCAATAAAATCTTACCTTAACTGCAATACCACGTATGCAGTATATTTAATTACATGTGGAATTTGCAACTTACAGTATGTAGGTTCCACCACTAATACTATTAAGGTGAGAATACGCATGCACATCTCGGACGTGCCGTACCATGGAAGTCACGGAGTGTCTGCAGCCAGCTTACACTTTGCGGTTTTCCATGATGGGGACACGTCCTGCAAGTTGATCCAAGGGATTGAGAGGGTTAAAGCACCTACGAGAGGAGGTGATCACAGGAGGAAACTCCTGAATATGGAGTCCTTCTGGATCTTTCAGCTGAGTACCCGTCAGCCTGAGGGATTAAATAAAAGACTAGATCTAATCTTACAACTGTAAGGTGATAAGATATTTGTGATATGCTTTCCATTTCCGATATATTGTTAAATAAGGTTATGTTTTTAATATACAATATAGATTGCTTTTTATTTGAAGATTGACACATGTAAATGGCAGCATTGAATTGAGGTCATGTGATAGCCCAATCAGGGGCACAGGTGGGAATCCACTATATCTGCTGCATTCATTTGTATCTTACCATGTCATGAGTAAGGGCTTAAATTTTTGGTAGCACGAAACACGTAGACTAAGATTGTTTTTCCTGGATGTATTTCTATATCGCTTCAATAAAGTACCGGTACTATTTAAAGGGAATGTATCATCGGAAAATGACCTGTTGTTTCAATTTCATTTTTATGTTAAACATATTTTCTTTTAGAATTCTTGGTGAATTAATGTTTATTTTTCTGTGTCACTATATAAAAAAATAAAAGTAACTTTTTAGTAGCCATTATGGTTATCACGTCAGGCAGAATTGCCTCTGTATAGATAACACAGGATCCACCTTTCAAAACTGCTGATATCACAGCTTATCTACTTCCTCCTGACCTCTGCACAGGTGACAGAGCATGCCTAGAAAACTCTCCCATAGAAATCAATGTCAACTCTTGTTGTGTCTATGGCCCATGTAGCTACTCTCAATAGATAGGAAGTCTTAACATATTTTAGGCCTAGTGGCCAGTGTGAAGATTGCAGGATTATATACATTTTTAATATAGTTAGTGACATAGAAAAATTTACAAAAATTCTAAACTGTCATGTGCCGGGGACCCTGGGTAAGCCTCCAGGACGTCTGGAAAACAGGCGCAGGCGAAACAGACAAAGGTACAACTGGACTTTATTACACAAGTAATAAAAGCTAATGACAGAACCAGGAAACCAAAATGTACTGCAAGGATCAGCGGGTGTGAACCCACTGTGCCACTGACTGGCAATACTCTGGAGGGGTGTAACTAAGCAACACCAGGTCTTCACTAGCGCCTCTAGTAGTGAGGATAGACTTGAGCCACAGTAGTTAGAGCGTAAACCGAGTCAGTAGCAGCAGGAACCTAGGACATAACAGAACCAGAAGCAGATGCCTGCACCCCAACCACAGTAGAAGCTAGGCGGCCTCAGGCAGAGCTGCAAACGGATGACGATTCCCCCCTCCGGGGATCACAGGACCCTCTTCCGAAGGCAGACATAAAACAAGCAGACATGGACAGAAACAGACACAGATAAGCTCTGCTAAGCTAACGGACACGGGACAAAGCAACATCAAGGCATAACATAATAACAGGTACGGATCAGATAGAAAACATAAATGCAGAACTAGGGCCTAGGCAAAACCATACGGAAGTGTAGCAGAAATCCCTTGGGCCAGCGACAAGGGACTACACCCAGCAAGCAGGACCAGGACAGACATACAGCCTGAACGGAACAGAGTAAACAGAATAGACTGACAGACTAACTAAACCAGAACTGACCACAAGAACAGGACACATTGGGAGAAATAGGTGCTAAACGAGTGAGCCTGCAGGAACAGGCCCACCCACAATTCAAGAGGATTAACTCTATCAGGCCAGGACCAGAACACAAGCAGAAGCACTGGACGTTGCCCCAGGCAACCGGCATACATAGAACACCACTGCCAGAACGCGAGGGCGTACAACAATCCGAGCATCAGAACAGAACCACAGAACACAATCAGGGAGGGAAAACATACACAGGCGGTTCGACACGGATACCGCAGCCAGCACGCAGCCCCAAGTAACCAGCCTACACAGGAGGGCAGCCTGCAGCCAGTACACAAGAGGACAAGCAGCCAGCCTACGCAGCAACACAGGCATCAATCAGCAGGCACCCTGGGACAATGCCGAGGGGGGTCCTTGGACCCCCCCCCCGTATCGGCGATCACTGCAAACCGCAGGTCAATTCAGACTTGCACTTTCGGAAGTTTCTGATGCCCGCGGTCCGTGACTGCAGGGAACAGAAACTTCAAAATGACCAAAATTATAATTGCTGGGGGGCGGACGATCATCCCACTGGCCCCCTCTCGTTTCTAGGATGGCTGAGTGGTTAGCAAGCAGAGACACTCTGCTTGAAACGGCTGACATCTGTGTTGTGATGCCAGACGTTTAACCCCTACCATGCCGCGGTCCGTAGGGACCGATGTATGGGAGGAGTTAACAGGGAGGGAGCTCCCTCCTTCTCTCATCGGGGGCTGCTGTGCCTTTTCAGCCCTCGATTCTTGACGGGATCACAGAGGGAGGGGGCCCCCCTCCCTCCCTATAACCTGCTGCTCTGTTGTGGCAGCGAGTGATAGTTACTATGGCAACCGGACGCCTTCACAGGCTTCTGGCTGTCCATGGTTCTTTGTAAAGTGAAAATACAGTACAGTACAGTATATAGTGTACTGTACTGTATTATACAGACATCAGACCCACTGGATCTTCAAGAACCAAGTGGGTCTGGGTCAAAAAAAAGTTTAAAAAAAGTGAAAAAAAAAGTTTAAATAAAAAAACACAATTATCACTGATTAAAAATGTAAAAAATAAAATGCAATACACATTTTAGGTATCGCCGCGTCCATAATAACCTCCTCTATAAAAATATCACATGACCTAACCCCTCAGGTGAATACCGTAAAAAATAAAAATAAAAACTGTAAAAAAGCCAAGTTTTGTCACCTTACATCACAAAAAGTGTAATAGCAAGCGATCAAAAAGTCATACGCGGACTTCCGGTTCCGGCGCGAGCATGTAGAGACGCTGGAGACTGATGCTCCGCTCCACCGCCGAATATACCTGCTAGCCCCGCTTCTCTGAGAGCTGCTGGAGGGTTGCCACTAGTGAAGTGGGGCCCTGGAGATTGTATGGAGCGTTACCTGTTGAGAAGTGGGCAGAAATCTACTCCCCAGGCGGTAACCGGCACTGACAGCGCGGACGGGACCTGTCCCAAGATGGCGCCGTTTCCTCCCCCCTCGCCGAGGTCTGCATCGGCCGTAGAACAAGATGCACAAATTACTAACACACAGCTAGATCTTTTTGAAACTTCTGGTAAGGTGGTGGATGTAAAGACACTAGCCATTGAAGTGGCGAAACAATTAGCCCCCGATATAATAGCCTCTTTATCTACTACCCTGCATGCAGCGCTTAACAAACAAGGAGGAGGTGGACTTACAGGATCACAGGGTATCTGAGGTGGAACAGCGGGTGGCTTGTATGGAGGAGGAGGTGACAGACACCGCACAGAAGATGCAGGATTTATACCAGCTGGTTGAAAAGTTGAATGACCGCATTGAGGACCTTGAAAATAGGTCCAGGCGCAGTAATCTGCGTTTGGTCGGTGTGCCTGAAACTGTGCCGGTGGCAGAACTTCGCCACGTTTTCGAAATTGAATTACCGCAGGCTCTGGGTCTCCAGGGCGGAAGAAGGAAGGTTGAGAGGGCCCACAGAGTGGGACCCTGGAGAGATCAAATGTCGTCTGCTAACAATAAAGCGGACCAGAGGCCAAGACAAGCGATATGCAAGTATTTGGACTACTCTGATAAGGAGGACATTCTGCAGGCTTACCGAGCAAGAAGGGAGCCTCTGATTCTGAAAGGAACCAAAATCCTGCTTTTTGCTGATTATTCCATGGAAGTGGCGCGAAAACGGAGGGCCTTTGGGCCTGTTTGCACTAGCCTTTATAAGAGTGGAACCAGATTCCAATTGGCCTACCCTGCTATCTTGTGGATACAGCTGTCTGATGGTGGGTCTAAGCAATTTACGGATCCAATGGAGGCAGGAGGAATTTATACGAAATCAAGTGGATCGCAGACAGGGAACTGTCGACTTGGAGGAGGCTCGTCGAGACACTACCATGCGGTCGTTAGGCAATGGATGGCACCGGGTGCCTCAGATCTCTTCATCTCTTCCACAGAGGATGAATAAGTTTCCAAAATCTTCGGGAGCAAAAATCGCAAGGAAGACGGGAGGACTGTGAAATCGGTGTCAGGTTATGTCTCAGGTACTGGGACTTATTTTGCTGATTTTGGGGGAGGGGAGGAGGGTTTTCTCTTTTTGTCGTTCCAGGAATATTCACAGGTACATTTAATAGTTTCTGGGGATTCCGGATCATAACGACTAATAGGCGGTGGTGTGTCGCGTCTAATGCTAGAAAAAAGGGAGTTCTTAAGCAGATTGTGGTGTCTATTGTAAGTTATCTACTTTTGTTAGTTTTATTAAAAAAATTTAGCCATGGTTTTAATGTGGCTTATTTTTCTCTGTTTTGGGGCAATGTGTGAGCAATCAATGTATGATGATTCATGGAGTGCTGTCAGGCTGGGAGGCAGTGCTTCAATGGATAATTTTCAAACCACGATGGAGAGGTGGGGAGGGGTTCTCTGTCGACAGGTGGGTCCTACATTACTACTAAATTCATAAGGATAATCTCGTGGAACGTGAAGGGGTTGAAATCTCCTAACAAGCGCATGAAAGTTCTGAGGCACTTGCGTAGGATGAAGGCGGATATTGCCTTGCTGCAGGAGACCCACCTGTCGACAGTGGACTTCCATAGGATGAAGAAGCTGTGGGTGGGAGAAGTGTATGACTCTGCAGCTGTGGACAGAAAAGCAGGAGTCTTAATCTTAATAGGTCGCCACTTGTCACATACAGTTCATTCTGAAAAAGCAGATGACATAGGGAGGGTGACACATTTGCATATTTCGGGCCCTTTTGGGGATTTTAGCCTATACAACATTTATGCACCAAATCAGGGCCAGAAAGCCTTCTTTGATTCATTATGTGCTAGAATGTTGCAGGACACACATGGCGCAAAAGTTGTAGGGGGGACTTTAATGCTGTAATGAATCAGTTTGAGGATAGGAGGTCAGCTAGTGATCTTAGTAGTCATCATTCTCTGGGGGACTTTGCCGAGTCGTTGTCTCTCAGAGATGTGTGGAGGGTCTCTAATCCTCAGGGGCGGGAATTTACTCACTATTCGCATGTGCATAAGAGTTGGTCCAGAATCGATTATTTGTTCGTGTCAGTAGCGATTTTGCACAGAGTGGCTGACATTGCTATAGGTGATATGGTAATATCGGATCATTCTCCTCTCCTAATGGATCTCAGGGAGATGTATACTGGGGGTAGAGAGTTTATATGGAGGTTCCCTAATTATTTGATAAAGGATGACGAATTTGTAAAACTCTTGAAGGTGTGGTGGATGGAATTTGTTGATGACAATAGGCAGCATGTGAATGATCCGATGTTATTTTGGGAAACGGCCAAAGTTGTTCTGAGAGGTAGGTTGATGGCTTATGTCTCCTCTATCAAGAGGATAGCCAGGAAGCAGTATGAAAAAGCTAGTGCATGCTTAAGGGATGCTTATAGTAACTTTCTCTTGGCCTAGACCCAGATTGCCAAAGAACACTGGATCTCGGCTAAGAGAGACTTTGATGAGTGGGCGGAGAAAATTGAGATTTCGAAAAGATCTCAACTAGATGCTCGTTTACATAGATTTGGGAACAAATCTGGGAAGTTGCTGGCCTCATTGGCTAAAAGTAAGCGTCCTTTGAATCATATCCAGGTGGTGAGGAGAGTGGGACCAGGGAGCACAGACCGCAACAGACTAATAAGTTGTTTGAACACTTTATGGCGGCATTCTATCAAAATGCTGGGGATAGGGTAGAGGAGGGGAGGGCTTTCTTAGAGCGAATTTCTTTGCCAACTCTGACAGTAGAGCAGTTGAATACCTTGAACGCCCCATTGACGGCAGCGGAGGTGCAGGCAATTATAAAATCCTTTCCCTCTGGTAAAGCCCCAGGCCCGGATGGGTATACGGCAGACTTTTACAAAGCGTTGGATGCTCAGGTGGTGCCATATTTGACGTCCCTTTATTCTTCTATTATTGAGGGGACTGTGTTGCCGGAGCGAATGAATACAGCTCACATAACGTTACTTCATAAAGCCGGGAAAGATCCGGAAAATTTGAATTTTATAGGCCAATATCCCTAATAAACCATGATCTTAAAATCCTATCGAAATTGCTTGCTAATAGGTTGGCCGTTGTTCTTCCCTCTTTGATTTCCCCTGCGCAGGTGGGTTTCGTTAAAGCTAGGGCGGCTGTTACCAATTTAAGGAAAGTGCTATTAGCCCTTTCGGTGGCCGGAAAGGTGGAATACCGGGGACAGGATCCAGCCATTCTCACTTTAGATGCGGAAAATGCTTTCGATAGCATTAACTGGAAATGGCTGGGTCTTGCCCTGGATTCGGTAGGTATTAAGGGGATGTTTCGTACGCTCTTAGATGGGTTATATTTGGGTCCACAGGAGGTTATATATCCGATTCTTTTCTGTTGCAAAGGGGAACTAGACAGGGTTGCCCCCTGTCTCCTCTCTTGTTTGACTTGGCGATAGAGCCATTGTCAAGGTGGCTGGACTCTGAAGATTTATTTGAGGGGTTGCGGGTGGGTAAGAAGCAGCTGCGTACGGCTTTGTTTGCTGATGATATCTTGCTTTTCCTGTCTAACCCTGTAAGAGATATTGGGAGGATTACCTGTCACGAGGGTGTCAAGAGCCACGTCTGACTCCGTTATACCCGGGGTCAGGAAGTCGCAGCGGGTGGCTGCGCGCTCTATGTCTAAAGATCACGTTGTTTCTTAATGATAGTTTTCTGTGTTTGCCTTGCAATCCTTTTAGTCTCACTCAGGGATCCATAGCTTCTCCTCCTCTGCTGTTTCTTGTCTGTCACTCCCAACCTCCTTATATTCTCCTCTCACACTTCTCTAGTTGCCAGATATAGAGCTTCCTGCCTGTGGACTTCTATACTGACCCACTGGAGCTGTGAATCCTGGTTGTTGTTCCAGAGTGTTATCCTCCGGATCCCTGTTGGGCTTTTTGTTGTCTTCTGTTGTTGCCCACCTGGGATTATATGTTTAGTCTGTATTGTCTGTCCTCCCCTTGGTGTTTTCCTTTAGAGCTAGTGGTGCGGACTAGTGTTCCCAACGCCCTATCCACTATCTAGTGCTCATCTTAGGGAAAGCCAGGGTTTTAGGCACGTGATCGGCGTACGGGTGAGGAACCCATCTAGGGACGTCAGGGCAGTCAGGTGCCAGCCTCAAGGTGAGATAGGGGTCACCACCTTTCCCTCTCCCTTGGACAGGGCCTTCCTCTTTCCCTCCCTCTGTGTCACGTATGTGATAGGCACGCCGGTCGTGATATTACCGGGGCGTTAGAGGAGTTCGGTTTTCTTTCTGGGTTGAAAATCAATAGATCAAAGAGTGAGTTTTTATTTTTGAAGGGCGGGTGACGGGAAGTGATCTAAGGGTATACCATTTGCCCGTTCTTACATAACTTACCTGGGTATTAAAGTCGGGGACCACTCCTGAGTCCATATATCGACTTAACTATGATCCGTTAATAACTAAAATAGTTAAGGAACTACATAGATGGCATGATCTGCCGCTGTCGTTGTTGGGGCACAATCATCTTATTAAGATGATGTCAGTTTCTAAATTGCTCTACCCTATGCAGACCATCCCCATTTTGTTAAAACATAAAGATGTCTCTAAAATTGTAAAAGCGTTCAAACACTTTCTGTGGCATGACAAGAGGCCTAGGATACCAATGCGTTCACTGGTGAAGGGAATTGAACAGGGAGGGATAGCATTTCCTGACATTAGGAATTACAATTTGGCCTGCATGGCAAGGCATGTTTGTGACTGGATAAATGGCTCTAGCTTTTACTCAGTTTTAATGTTGGAAAGGGAATTCTGTGCTCCCTGGTCTCTGGTGGTGTTGCTGCATTCGAGGTTGCAGGTGATTCCTATATGGATTAAGCAATCTTTATTGTTTAAGGACACAATAGCTGCGTGGAGGATTCTTAGGAAAAAGTACTGGTTGTCGTACAGAATTTCCAAGCATCTTCCACTATGGAATAATCCTGAATTCCCACAGGGCAATAGGAATAAATTTATGTGTGAAACATTTATTACATGACTCTGAGCCTAGGTGGCTAACTGGAGAAGAATTGATTGCAAAGTTCTCCTTGTCGTCCTTCCAAACTATTCAATGGTCTCAAGTGAAGGTGGCTGTGATAATTCAGCTGGTATTGGTGCAGAAGGAGGTTCGTAGAAATATTCTGGATAAGATCTTAGACTTAGGAAGTGGGAAGGTCTCGATCTCTACGATCTACACTGACATGAGGAAAGAAGATGGGACTAGGGATAGGAATAAATGTTTTGGAAAATGGGCGGAGCAACTGGATGATGGAGATATTGAACAAAAGATAGTGAAAGGGTGGGAAGTAGTTAGGAGACATATAGTTAATGAGTCTTGGAGGGACACTCAGGTTCGACTTATGTATAGAGCTATCTATGGTTTTAATATTCCCCCTCATCCAGCTAAACCAGACAAAATTACAAGTTGCCCGAAGTGTGGAGTGGGTTTCTCTAATTTATTCCATGGTATTTGGACGTGTCCTAAGAGTAAAAGGCTGTGGGAGGAAGTGGGGAATTTGGTCCGGGGGATCTGGGGATGGGAGTTTCCATTGTCCGCCAAATATACTTATTTCATTATGAGGAGGGAGAGGTAGGACAAGGTGGGTTACCCCGCTTGTTCCATACTGTGTGCATGATAGCAAAGCGTAGTCTGCTGCAAAAATGGCTTCAAGACGATACTCCAGGGTTACAGTTCATAATAGAACAACTAAAACATGTTTTTCATATGGAAAGGCTAAACTCACTTGCAGCGAAGGAACGACAGGCTAAAGGGTTGTTTCAGAAATGGAAACCGTTTATTGAGCATTGCATGTCGAACGCAGAAATACAGCTAATTATGAGGCCGTTCACACTTACGGAATGGTACCTTGTGGGCCAATTGAAGGGGACGCTAGGTCGTCTGTTGCTCAGATCCGCCAGTACTTCTTAGTTCTACGTGGGAAGATTGCTTAAATGTGTCATTATATATTGATTGTGTATATTGACTGCTCTTTATCAGTGAATGCGCAATGCCCTTATGTATGTTATTGAATTATCTATTGCACTTGCAGTGCTATTTTGTGTTCAGAGATGTACCCTCTAAATGTTTTGTATGTCTTGTTGGAGGGTAAAATAATAAAGAATTAATAAAAAATAGAAAAAAAGTCATACGCACCCCAAAATAGTGCCAATCAAACTGTCATCTCATCCTGAAAAAAACATATCGTGCCCAAGATAATCGCCTAAAAACTGAAAACAACTATGGCTCTCGTACTATGGAGACACTAAAACATGATTTTTATTAATTTTTTTAATGAAATAATTGTGTAAAACTTACATAAATAAAAAAAATTATTAGGTATTGCTGCGTTCGTAATAACCTGCTCTATAAAAATCTCACATGACCTAACCTCTCAGGTAAATACAGTAAAAAAAAAAAAAGTGTAAAAAAAGCTATTTAACCTGCTCTATAAGAATAGCACGTGATCTAACCTGTCAGATGAATGTTGTAAGTAACAAAAAATTAAAACGGTGCCAAAACAGCTACAGGGAGTGCAGAATTATTAGGCAAATGAGTATTTTGACCACATCATCCTCTTTATGCATGTTGTCTTACTCCAAGCTGTATAGGCTCGAAAGCCTACTACCAATTAAGCATATTAGGTGACGTGCATCTCTGTAATGAGAAGGGGTGTGGTGTAATGACATCAACACCCTATATCAGGTGTGCATAATTATTAGGCAACTTCCTTTCCTTTGGCAAAATGGGTCAAAAGAAGGACTTGACAGGCTCAGAAAAGTCAAAAATTGTGAGATATCTTGCAGAGGGATGCAGCACTCTTAAAATTGCAAAGCTTCTGAAGCGTGATCATCGAACAATCAAGCGTTTCATTCAAAATAGTCAACAGGGTCGCAAGAAGCGTGTGGAAAAACCAAGGCGCAAAATAACTGCCCATGAACTGAGAAAAGTCAAGCGTGCAGCTGCCAAGATGCCACTTGCCACCAGTTTGGCCATATTTCAGAGCTGCAACATCACTGGAGTGCCCAAAAGCACAAGGTGTGCAATACTCAGAGACATGGCCAAGGTAAGAAAGGCTGAAAGACGACCACCACTGAACAAGACACACAAGCTGAAACGTCAAGACTGGGCCAAGAAATATCTCAAGACTGATTTTTCTAAGGTTTTATGGACTGATGAAATGAGAGTGAGTCTTGATGGGCCAGATGGATGGGCCCGTGGCTGGATTGGTAAAGGGCAGAGAGCTCCAGTCCGACTCAGACGCCAGCAAGGTGGAGGTGGAGTACTGGTTTGGGCTGGTATCATCAAAGATGAGCTTGTGGGGCCTTTTCGGGTTGAGGATGGAGTCAAGCTCAACTCCCAGTCCTACTGCCAGTTTCTGGAAGACACCTTCTTCAAGCAGTGGTACAGGAAGAAGTCTGCATCCTTCAAGAAAAACATGATTTTCATGCAGGACAATGCTCCATCACACGCATCCAAGTACTCCACAGCGTGGCTGGCAAGAAAGGGTATAAAAGAAGAAAATCTAATGACATGGCCTCCTTGTTCACCTGATCTGAACCCCATTGAGAACCTGTGGTCCATCATCAAATGTGAGATTTACAAGGAGGGAAAACAGTACACCTCTCTGAACAGTGTCTGGGAGGCTGTGGTTGCTGCTGCATGCAATGTTGATGGTGAACAGATCAAAACACTGACAGAATCCATGGATGGCAGGCTTTTGAGTGTCCTTGCAAAGAAAGGTGGCTATATTGGTCACTGATTTGTTTTTGTTTTGTTTTTGAATGTCAGAAATGTATATTTGTGAATGTTGAGATGTTATATTGGTTTCACTGGTAAAAATAAATAATTTAAATGGGTATATATTAGTTTTTTGTTAAGTTGCCTAATAATTATGCACAGTAATAGTCACCTGCACACACAGATATCCCCCTAAAATAGCTAAAACTAAAAACAAACTAAAAACTACTTCCAAAAATATTCAGCTTTGATATTAATGAGTTTTTTGGGTTCATTGAGAACATGGTTGTTATTCAATAATAAAATGAATCCTCAAAAATACAACTTGCCTAATAATTCTGCACTCCCTGTATTTCTTGTTACCTTGCCTCACAAAAAGTGTAATATAGAGCAACCAAAAATCATATGTACCCTAAAATAGTACCAACAAAACTTCCACCCTATCCCGTAGTTTCCAAAATGAGGTCACTTTTTTGGAGTTTCTACTCTAGGTGTGCATCAGGGGAGCTTCAAATGGGACATGGTGTCAAAAAACCAGTCCAGCAAAATCTGCCTTCCAAAAACCGTATGGCATTCCTTTCCTTCTGTGCCCTGCCGTGTGCCCGTACAGCAGTTTACGACCACATATGGGGTGTTTCTGTAAACTACAGAATCAGGGCTTTAACTATTGAGTTTTGTTTGGCTGCTAACCCTTGGGGAATGTAAAGTAATAACTATTTTTGTAGGTATTATAAAAGTAGAGAAATTGAAATTTGGAAATCTGCTAATTTTTCCAACTTTTTGTAAATTTTCAAATTTTTTTTTTAGAAATAACATATTATTATTTTTTTTACTCCATTTTACCAGTGTCATGAAGTACAGTATCTGATGAAAAAAACTATCAGAATGGCCTGGATAAGTCAAAGACACTGGTCAGATTTGCAAAAATGGCCAGGTCCTTAAGGTGAAAATGAGCCCGATCCTTAAGCGGTTAAAGAATAGGTCATTTTATGATTACACATTAGCTTTAATTTTCATGTATTATCAACATGTACATTATTTTCTATAGGAAATTGTGTTCTTTGGCATATAAGGTACATATTCTAGAAGTTGGCAGTTTGTTAAATTTAGTTGATCAAGCTGGCAACAACAAGTCTGGCAAACTCTACCTATTGTGTGGTTGGCAGTGTAGTCTACTGGGATGCTTAAAGGGAACCTGTCACCAGTTTTATGGTGTCCTAACTAAGGGCAACATAAATAAGTGACTGATCCTCTTAGCAAAATGCTGGGTCACTTTCTTTAATTGACCCAGTCAATTTGCCAACATCTTGTATTGAAAAGCTCCAGCTCATAATGATGAGTTCTGAATATTCATGAGCTCCTGACTCTCCCCTCCTACCTGCTGCTGATTGACAGTTATTTTCCACATGAATCAGCAGCAGGTGGGCAGGGGAGTCGCTATAGCTCTGAATTAAAAATACGCTGGACTCACTAACATCACGCTGGACTCAAATCAGCTCATTAGCATGTGGCATCTTTGTATATATATATGTTATGAGGTAACCATCTGTCACACCCGTAAGTGAATACATCTAAGGTACTTTTTAGTAGTTAATGATTGTATATAATTAGTTAGATTATAATCAAATATCCACATGACAGGTTCCCTTTAAGGGTATGCTGGATGTTTTGGGCATAATAATAATAAGGATGTGCAAGGAAAGCACATGGCGGACATGAGAACAATATATTCTGCATTGACTTGTCTGTATAATTTGACCAACATCTACTTCCCAATATTAGTAATTGGGTAACTTCTGGCGGGTGACTGTATCTCTAGCAAAAATAATTTTTGGTTTCAGATTGACTCAATATTTCTACCAGTATCACCACACAAGGTTGCCCTAGGTCTGACAACTTTTGAGCTTGCACCCACAGCAGTAGCATCACCTGTAACCAACCCATGATTTTGCTGAAACAAATGGTCAATGGGACAGAGTCCACTACTACTAGGATATACAGCAACTATGAGGCAGACTAATATGTCAGCTTAGGCACACTAGTCTGTGTAAAATGGCATTTTTGCCCTTTTTTTTTTTTAAAGATGCAATTGGACAGAGCTTACTACAATATAACAGTGAGTGATGCAGAACAACACATCAGTTACACTAGTTTCTGATTAATAGAATTTTTATAATAAACTTCATTATTAACAAAAAAAAAAAAAAAAGTGTCCTTGGACAGAGTCCACTACGATTTAACAGGAAGTGATGCAGACCAACACATCAGGTCAGGTGAACAAGTCTGTCTTTTAAGAAATGTAGCAATATATTAAAAATGTTAATTGGACAGAGTCCAGTGCAACTACAAAGCAGAAACATATATCAGTCAGTACACTATTAGCACCAGGATTAATATTGTAGAGAATTTCTGTTATTTAAAAAAAATGTAGGTTGAACTGATGGTTGGCTGATACACGTTGAGAAAAAAATGAGTACTATAGCACTAAATATTGATGTGCAGGCCAGTGACACACACTAATACTCTACACTACACTGAATATGACCCTATCCTGTCCTAGCTGAAACCTCTTCCTTTTTCTATCAATTAAATATAAGTATCTTCCCTAAAACTGTCCATGTCTGAACCTAAACTAGCTGTATTGTATGTCTAAAGATGAGCTCTCTTTGTTCTCTCTCTCTGCCAGACATCCTGTCCCATCAGTGTTCAAGCTCAGAATACACATGGCTTCCCTGATTAGGGACCTATGACACACATCAATATCACCCTTACAGAATAGCTTAGGGTGACTGCAGAGCATTATGGGTAAGTTGGCCTTGTAGGGAGCTGGCCAGGGGCCTGTGATCCTCCATATTCATCTAACCTCCCCTACTGTGCTGTATTTATAATCTGTAAATTGGTGGATACTATTTTGATCTGTTCGTCTGAATCAAATTGCAAAAGTTTTGGATTTGCTGGAACCCTGACTGCCATGAAATACAACATAAATCTTTCCCTGTAAAATTCGGAGTTTGCCTGGGGGTTGCAAAAGCTGTGTGAGAGGAGGTGTATGTGATTAGACAACCTCTTTAACACAAGTCTATTGAGCATATCATAAACTATTTTCTATATTTAATAACCCAAGAGAAAGAAATGTCAGATGTATCGCATAGTTTATAACCACGTTAACCTTTCAGTTACATGGCACTGCAACAATGTGATGTGAGACCTTTTTACAGCAAAATTATTAATCATTGAGCACTGAGAGAGACATTTTGTCCTTCAAGTTCCTTTACTGATTTACATGAACATTCCAAAGCTTTTATGAGGAACACATTTCCTGAGGCTCAGCTGAGCAAAATTATAAGCTACAGAGCTCTTGATCAATTTGTTTTCTCATTTTGTGCTGTAGCAAATACACATTTAAAGGGAGTCTGTCACCAGGAAATTCACTGTTATACCAGGCACAACGCCTTGGAGGGCTTGCTCAGCTGAATGTAGTGCTGCTTTCCCCTTTGTGATCTGTTGATGCATGCACTGTTGAAGTACTTTTAATCCACATGCAGATGAACGGATAGCCACAAGCCACTCTGTGCACCCTTGCTCCTTCCTCTTCCTCTGCCAGGCCTTCTATCACCTTCTTTTTTGACAGGACCAGGTTCCTGCACAGTCAACTCTCCTGGGACAATAAAGCAAAATGGATGGGGGAAAACCCCCACTGGGCACAGATCTTTGTCACCTTTTGAAATTCAGCATCAATGACAAGATACTGTAAATGATTAAACCAACTTGCACAAAAAAACACTACAGATTCTGGTAATGCAGTTATATTAGTCTGTAGCTGGGAGATGAAGAGTGAAGATCTGTAAAAGTCTAAGCAAGCCTCAAAAAGTAAGAGTGAAAGAATCCTTAGGATACTTGTAGTTCCACAAAAGGGGCAATAGCTACAGTTCACTTTAGCATTATAATAGATCATAATATTATATATGCCAGTACGAGGCATATCTAATACACTATATGCATACATTCTACCCAGAAGTTGGGACCAACAAATGATATTGACATTTATTTTAGTGTTTTTGTAGGCTAGATATACAATCTACCTTTATCTTTGCCTTGCGTATATTGTCTTATCATGGAACTCAGATTTAGGCCTTTTGCACATGACCGTGTGCCCACCGTGGCCGTATTGCGGCTCGCATATGGTGGGTCTTCAATACACGGGGCACCGGCCGTGTGCTTTCCACATCATGGATTGGTCCACAAATTCAGAGATGTGGAACGGAAGCACGGAACGGAACCCTACGGAAGCACTACGTAGTGCTCTCGTGGGGTTCCATTACGTGCTTCCGTTTGGCAAAAAGATAGAACTTGTCCTATCTTTTTGCGGGATGGACGGATCGCAGACCCCATTCAAGTGAATAGGGTCGCAATCTGCAAGCGCCATCCCCACGGTTGGTGCTCGTGCATTGCAGACTGCAATTTGCAGTTCGCAGCACGGGCAGAGCCAGCACGCGTTTGTATGCAAGAGGCCTTAGTGAACAGTGTAGCTGGCCAGCTAAGACCTGTCCTAGGTTGCTAATATAGCTTATATGTTTATACAGCTAGACCTGCCAATAACCTTAATACAGATCCTATGTTTGTGTGTTAAAGACAAAAGCAGAATAATTTTTAGTGACTTCATGTTTGGATGTCATATAACTGTTATAAATATTGTGTTAAAAAAAGGCAGAAAATATAATATGCCTTTAAGATTTATTATATGAATGTGAGGTAAGCTCAATGACACAGCAGAAACAACAGGAAGTATAGAGTTAAACTGTTGTTGCTGGGCAGGAGTCTAGACAAATCACAGCCAGCCTGACACACAGCAGGAGTCTTGGCCAATCACAGCCAGCCTCACACACAGCCTGTGTTGGAAATTCCCCTAGCAGGAGCTGCTAGAATCACTACACCAGAGGAGATAAGCTGAACAGACAAGCTATGTTTTATGGAAGCAGAGAGGCCAAAATAGGTATTTAAAACAGTTATATAATGTTCCTACTGTTAATATAGTGATTAGAACTGTATTCTGAACCAGTTATATATGTGTTTACTTACAGTTCCACCAATTGCAAATACCATACAATTGCAAACTACAAAGTTCACAATCCAAATTCAAATTCCATATTACAATCCAAATTGCATACAACCATACCAGATCATACTCAACCAATCAGAGAGATCATAAAGTGCTTAAATAACTTAAAGTGAGAATACAGATACTCAAGAGAGAAATATATGCACCATTTTATGTTGAATCACAAGATTGAACAGTTGAACCACCATCTTATGCATACTGCCATTTTGAGATATATTTTCAACACGTGTTATGTACATGGATTATTTGCTGTGGAGGCGCAGCGTTATATATGAAGAAAAGTTGAACTTAATAAAGAAGTTATTTCAAGCATTTGGTGTGCTCTTTAAACCTACTGTTTCCATAGAATGGCACTAGAGGAATTACAGAGTAATACACAGTCTGGTTAGACTAAAAGTCAGAGATAACAAAATTCTTCTAATGCCACAGCGCAAAAGGCACTTCATAGTGCTGCACCTGCCACAATGGAACTATTACCTTCAGAGGGCGAAGCGATAGCTCTCCTCGACTTGCACAGAAAAGAGCACATTAGAGCAGTGGAGCGCCAGCATATACCACTGCGCAGAAACTGATTCCTGAGTGAGCAAGCAAAGACACTTCAGTGGAGCTACCATAGGCCATAGAACGTGTGCATTAGTCAAACTGCAGCCGACTCTTAGAGTGGCAGAACCGCAAAGAAAGAAAGAGACGCATGGTGGGAGACCAAAGTCCAGAGCTAGAGTGCCCGCACTGCTATCCACGAAGAGGCCACGTACTGCAGCCAGCTAGTTCCCGCCACTAGGCCCAAAGCTTGCAGCAGCGTATCCAAGCCAGCGCTTCACAAGTCTGCACAGAGCATCGCAAGTCATCACAGAGCATCACAAGTGATCATAGAGTATCGCAAGTCATCACAGAGCATCGTAAGTCATCGCAGAGCATCGCAAGTCAGCGCAAAGCATCACAACACATCAAGAAAAAAAACGTCTCCTTTAAGACTGACATTTGTTCGTGAGCTTTCCTTTCATTACTTATCATTGCATATAGGCTTTGGCATAAAGAGACTTTTTCGTGTTTAGGAATAAAGTAAAACAAAGGACAGTTTGTATTACACGGACTCTAAAGTATATAAAGTGAAAGTCATTTATTGCCTGCATCTATTGCTATTGCATTTAAAGTGAAAGTCATTTATTTCTGCATTTGTCAGTATTGCATTTAAACTGAAAGGTTCTTTAATATTGTTATTGCTTGTTATAGCAGTTAATGTCTGAACCTGATATTACTATGCCACTGTTAGAGGATACAAAGATAGATAGAGTAGAAGGGGAAGAGAAAGAGAACCTGTCTGAGTGTCACAACCAGACAGCTGAGAAGCTCTGACAGAAGCCTTTCAGAACCTCCTCCTTGAGTTTTCTTTGTTTTGAATTTCAGTTCCTCATCTCGTTAGCCTCTCTCAGCTGTCATGTAGTTGGACTGATTGCATCCCTTTAAATTCCTCCCCATAATGCAATAGTGTGCGGCTTATACAACTTCCTGGAGTGTGTGTGCATGCTGATCCTATTTTCCAGCCTTCTACAAGATAAGTGCTGTACATTTATTTGTGATTTGCTGTTTGCTGGATCCCAGGTGACCCTGACTCCCTCCGTGTCTAGTGTAGGGAGCCGGTGGTCGTGTCCACTCACTATTGTAGGGTGTTCAGGTGGTATATAGTCGAGGTACGTGGATATGCGATCATCCACCATTGGGATTTTAGCATAGGCTGAGCAAGCAGGGAGAGTGCCAGGTCTTATGCAGGGGTCTCCCTTTTGTTCCTTATTTTTGGATCCAGTGAGTCATATATTCATTTTGCATTGTCTTGTTTCCTGTACACCTTCCGTGAAGTGGAAATTATACATTAAAGGCATTGGTGGAAAGTTAAAACTAGAAAGTATAAAAGGGAACTTGAGTAATATGGTAGAGACGGTAGAAGAATCTGAATCACAGCTTATGGCAGCATATTTCAACCTGCGATCGCTTACGACACCTTCCCAGGACGTTGTAAGGAACATGGACACATGTACTGCAGTCACTAAAGATTTAGTAAAGCTTATGAGAGAACTATCTTCTGCAGAAAACTATGATGAAGTTAAAGCAAGAAGGAGAATGAACAAGCTCTTTATTAGAGACTATGCTAGGTCCTTATGTGGAACCACAATTACAAATGGTACTTCCTTTGCTAGCAGAAGTGCCGCCCCCGTATCAGAGTCCTCAAGTTCGTCAGTCAAAAGAAAGGAATTAGCTGAACAACTTGATGTCAAGAGAGCAGAAATTGAGATGGAAACTGCCATCGAGGTGTAGTGGCACAGTGCTAACAAATGAAAAGTCTGGAAAGGCAAAAAGAAGTTAAGATCATAGAAGCCAGACTTAGAGTACACAAAGAGGATATGAATCAGAGTAGTCTTAGGTTCAAATCTGTACTAAGTGAAGAAACAGACTCCTATGTTCCTCCATACGCCCAGGAGAATGAAAGAAAATCTGCAGCACATAGTGAGGAAATAAGTCATTATCCTTCCATCCCTGCTCAGAAAGACAAAAAGAGACTTAGTCCAGTGTTAGGAAAAAGGTGTATGAACTTTCCTTCTATCTCTAACTGAAAAAATGAAGAAGAGGACTCCCCTAATTCAGAACTAAATGAGAAAATAGAACTGGGTGATTCTATTCCTAGATGTCACTGCAATGGTCAGGAGAATGTTACAACCATTGTCCCAGCAAGACCACAGAGAACAGTCCTCACTAGACTTCCCATTCCGGAACCTACTGTATTTTCAGGAGACATACTGAAGTTCATAGAGTGGAAGGCAAGTTTTGAGATGATCATTGAGCAGCACTGCTTCAGTCCAGTTGACAAGTTATTCTACCTTCAGAGATATGTTGGTGGAGAAGCCAAGGAAGTTCTTGAAGGTAACTTCTATAGAAAAGTCTAAGAAGCCTACAAGCAAACTTGGGGAAAATTAAATGCAAGATATGGTCATCCTTGCTTAGTAAAGAACACTTCAGACTCCAAAAGTATAGTGACTTCCTGCAAGCATGCAGCAATGCCATCCCACATGTTCAAAGACTGGAAGTACCGAACGACTATCTAGAAAACCACAGGTTGCTAACTAAGCTACCTGAACAAGTTGCTTCTAGATGGAATCGCTATGTGACTAAACAGTTAGATCTAGGTAAGAACTTACCAAGTTTTAAAGAGTTCTCTGAGTTCGTCAATGAGGAAGCACGGATAGCAGGTAATCCAGTAACATTATCTTATGTCTTAAAATCCTTAGAAGAAAGGCTTGCAAGAGAGATAAGACATGCCAGAGCAACTAGCTTTGCAACCAACACAGCAGCTAAAGGTTCAGATACCGACAAGAGCAAGTTCAAAGTCAATACTGGGATCAGTAGAGAGACAGAACAGACAAATCTTCAGACTATGTTCAAATGTATGTTCTGTGGAGAGAACCACTCCATACACAAATGCCAACAATGGAAGAAGTCCCTAGAAGAAAAGAAGAAATTTGAACTGGATAACCAACTGTGTTTTGAATGTCTAAGAAAAGGCCATGTTACTAAGGAGTGTAAGAAAAAGTCCACATGCAGCGTTTGCAAAGGACACCATTCTACACAATTACATGAAGAAGATCCAAAGAAGATAAATCCTCAATACTTAAAGTTACTGAGGAAGGAAAGAATGTATTGGTATTCTCTTGCAGAGTGAGGGAGAAAGCAATGGCACATCAATGGTTGTACCAGTGTGTATTTCAAATCCTAAAAAGAGGAACAAGAAGGTATACGCCTATGCGCTGCTGAATGCTCAGAGTGACGTCACATTCATTTATCAAGAAATCTGCAAGAAATTAGAAGTGGCTACTGAACCAGTGAAGCTCAAATTTGCTACAATGACGGGGAGAGACACAGTAGTGAACAGTCAAAGGGTCAATGGACTGAGAGTTAGAGGACTTCATTCAAACTTCACATTAGATCTACCTCCAGCTTATACAAAAGACGATATACCTCTAGATCGAGATTGCATACCTACCTGTGAAACAGCCAATAAATGGGAACACCTATCTGTCATATCTCATGAAATGTCCCCCGATGAAGGAGTTTGGTGTTGGACTGTTGATAGGCTATGATTGTCCCGAAGCCTTGGTACCACGAAAGGTAATCACAGGAGCAAAGGGTGAACTCTATGCTGTTCAAACTGAACTAGGATGGGGTGTTGTTGGAGGAAAACAGCAGATCGCAAACTCAAGACAGGTAACAGGATTGTGCCATCGAAAATCTGTCCAAGTCCAGCAAATGTAATCATAATCCTTGAATCTGAGTTTGCAGACATTAGTTCTAAAGAAAAGAATGTATCCCAAGAAGACATAAAGTTTGTACACACTCTAGAAGAAAGTATTCAGCAGAATCAAGAAGGTAATCTTGAAATGCCCTAACCTTTTAGAGAACAACCTCGTCTGCCAAATAACAGAAATCTTGCCCTAGTAATATTGAAATGTTTAAAGAAAAGGATGGTAAGAGATCCCAAACTAAAGAATAATTATTTGAAATTCATGGAAAGCATCCTTGAAGAAGGAGAAAGTTAATAATCAGCCTAAAGAAGGAGAAGTGTGGTACATCCCACATCAAGGTGTCTACCACTCAAAGAAACCAGATAAGAGTAAAGTGGTATTTGATTGCTCAGCAAAGTACGATGGTGTTGCATTGAACGATGATCTACTAAAAGGACCAGATCTTACAAACACTCTGCCTGGAGTACTTTGTAGATTCAGAAAGTATCCCGTAGCAGTCATGTGTGACGTTGAAAAGATGTTTCACCAGTTTCATGTGAAGAATGAAGATAGAGACTTCCTGAGGTTTCTATGATGGGAGGACGGAGATACAGATTCAGAGCCAGCAGAATGAAAGTACACTTGTTTGGAGCAGCATCATCTCCAGGTTGCACCAATTATCGTATAAAGTACCTGGCCAATCAGAATGAAAAGGATTGCCCATCAGCAGCAAATTTTCTGAAGAAAAACTTTTATGTAGATAATGGTCTTATAAGTCTAGAGTCCACAGAATCTGCAATCAAACTAGTGAAAGAAAGCCAAGAGTTATACGCAAGTGGAAACCTGCGCTTTCACAAATTTATCTCAAACAACAGAGAGGTACTGGAATCCATCAGTGACTCTAAACGTGCAGCAACAATGAAGAATGTAGATCTCAATTATGATCATCTTCCAGTTCAGAACGTATTTGGATTGGGATGGAATGCAGAGAATGACAAGTTCTTCTTTGAAGTATTTATTGAAGAGAAAGTTGCAACTAGACGCACCATTCTTTCTGAAGTGGCTTCTATATATGATCCATTGGGATTCTTGGCCCCAGTAATCCTCAGAGCAAAAGAAATACTACAAGAATTATGCAGACAGAAGTTGGGATGGGACGAGTCCATACCTGAAAATTTGAGGCCAAGGTGGGAAAGTTGGATAAGAGACTTGCAAAACTTGAGAGAAGTTTGGATACCCAGATGTTTTGTACCTAATGATTTTGGAAAGTACAAGAAAATAGAACTTCATCACTTTTTAGATGCCAGTAGTTATGGTTATGGTCAGTGCTCCTACATCAGAGTGATAGGAGAAGAAAAGATACACTGTGCCCTGGTTATGGGGAAGGGCAGAGTTGCACCTACCAGTATTCAGACAATACCAAGACTTGAACTGACAGCAGCTGTAGTTTCAGCATCAGTAAGCAAGTTTCTGAAAGAAGAATTGGAATTGAAAATAGATAAAGAATATTTTTGGACAGGCTCACAAGTTGTCCTAGGATACATAAACAACAAAGCTCAAAGATTACATATCTTTGTCGCCAACAGAGTTGAGAAAATTCAGGAAATAACAAATCCAGAACATTGTCATCACATTGACACAAAGCATAACCCAGCAGATCATGCTTCAAGCGGCCTGAATGTAACAGAATTGAAATATTCAAATTGGTTCACAGGCCCAGAGTTCCTTTGGGAAAAGGAAATCACGCCCAGTAAAGGTTACACAGAATTGTCTATGGGTGATACAGAAGTAAAAGTTGTACAAACATTGAGCACTGCCAAGTGTCAAGATGACATACTTGAAAGACTAGCCAGATGTTTAAAATGGAATACGGTCATAAATGTAGTAGCTCGAATTCAACGTTTGGCAAAGGGAATCAGAAAGAAGGAATTGTTGAATGTAGAGGAATGGATGAAAGCTGAAGAAACAGCCATAAGACTTATTCAACAGAGATTCTACAGTGAAGAGTTGAAGAGACTTAATCAAGAACCTAAAAGACTTCCCAAAAACCACCCATTGTACAAGCTTAATCTTGTTCTGCAGGATAGTATACTGAAGGTGGGAGGGAGACTGGAAAATGCATTGTTACCTAGCAGAGTGAAGCATCCAGCAATTCTACCCAAAAATTCTACCTTCACAAGATTGATTATTGATCACTACCACAACAAATCCTTGCACCAGGGAAGAAGCTTTACCCAAAGCTGTTTGAGAAAAGGTGGTGACTGGATAGTGAAAGGAAGCAAAGTTTTAGCAAAGTTTATGAGTAAATGTGTAGTCTGCAGAAAGGCACGTAGACCTACCGAAGAACAAAGAATGGCAGATTTACCGGCAGATCGTGTAAACCCATCACCACCATTTCTTTATAGCGGAATGGATTGTTTTGGTCCATTCATCACCAAACAGAACCACAAGGAGTACAAGAGATATAGACTAATATTTACATCTCTGAGCTTCAGAGCAATTCAAATCAGTTTTGGAATAGACGGAGAAAAGAGTACTTAGCCAATCTTATGCTAAGAAGTAAATGGCAAACACCCAGAAGAAATGTCTAAGTTTGTGACAGTGTTAGTGAAAGAATAAGATTTACCTAGAAGTCAATGGAAATTAAGACAAACTAGTAAGAAGAGTGTTGTTACAAATAGGAGACTCAAAACTTGACAAAAAAGGAAAACGTCTCACTACTCCACTCAAGTTGGAACATCCTATACAGAAGTTAGTTGTTCTACTTGAGAGTGATAACAGACACTTGGAAGTGGAGAACATGATGGAAAATTCCTCAAATTCATGTTTAAGTCCTACTACTGAGAACATAGAATTATAGGTAATTTTGGTGGGAGTGTAGCTGGCCAGCTAAGACCTGTCCTAGGTTGTTAATATAGCTTATATGTTTATACAGCTAGACCTGCCAATAACCATAATACAGTTCCTATGTTTGTGTATTAAAGACAAAAGCAGAGTTATTTTCAGTAACTTCATGTTTGCATGTCATATAACTGTTATATATATTATGTTCACAGAAGCAGAAAAGATCATATGCCTTTAAGATTTATTATATCGATGTGAGGTAAGCTCAATGACACAGCAGAAACAACAGGAAGCATATAGTTAAACTGTTGTTGATGGGCAGGAGTCTAGACCAATCACAGCCAGCCTCACACGCAGCAGGAGTCTTGGCCAATCACAGCCAGCCTCACACACAGCCTGTGTGGGAAATTCCCCTAGCAGGAGCTGCTAGAATCATTACACCAGAAGAGATAAGCTGAACAGACAAGCTGTGTTTTATGGAAGCAGAGAGGCCAAAATAGGTATTTAAAACAGTTATATAATGTTCCTACTGTTAATATAGTAATTAGAACTGTATACTGAACCAGTTATATATGTGTTTACTTACAGTTCCACCAATTGCAAATACCATACAATTGCAAACTACAAAGTTCACAATCCAAATTCAAATTCCATATTGCAATCCAAATTGCATACAACCATACCAGATCATACTCTACCAATCTTCAAATAGTTGCACCATCTTATGCATACTGCCATTTTGTCATATCTTTTCAACACGTGTTATGTACATGGACTATCTGCTGCGGATGCCGCAGTGTTATATTTGAAGAAAAGTTGAAGTTAATAAAGAAGTTATTTCAAGCATTTGGTGTGCTCTTTAAACCTACTGTTTCCATAGAATGGCACTAGAGGAATTACAGAGTAATAGACAGTCTGGTTAGACTAAAAGTTAGAGATATCAAAATTCTTCTAATGCGACAGCGCAAAAGGCACTTCATAGAGCTGCGCCTGCCACAAACAGTGAAGGAGGGAGGGGAAGGTGGAGAGGAGCCTGATAAGTGGAGAAAGAGGCATTTCTCTTTATTAGAATATAATACAAAGTTTCTTATCTTTGCTTGTGCTGTTTATGCATAGTAAACAAATAAACGATAGTGACTCTTGAATTAATTACTATTGTTACAGCCAATGCAGATTAAAAACATTGAACTAAAGGACAGAAATACAGGAGTAAATGTCACTTAAAGAAACTCAATTTACATAACAATGCTATTAGATAAAAAATGGTTTTCCAGGAGACACTGGTGACCTATCCACTGGGTAGGTCGTCAGCATCTAATCAGTGGGGGTCCGACACCCAGGACCACCCGCTAATCACATGTTTGAGAAGGCACTTTTGCGCGTAGTAGTACCATGGCCTTCTCTCAGCAAACCAAGCACAGCGCTGTACATTGTATAGCAGCTGTGCCTGGTTTCGCAGCTCAGCCCCATTCAATTCTACGGGGCTGAGCTACACCTAGGCCAAGTGACCAATGAGCGTGATGTCACATGTCCTAGGAAACGCTGGAGAAGGCTGTGGCGCTACGTCGCACGTAAAATGCTGACAGAGGGAGCAGACTACCTCTGCATCCCATCAGCACCCTGCAAATGTGATCACAGGGTGCCGATGTGTGTGAAGGCTCGCTGGGGTCTGATGTAGGCCCCAAACCAGCCTTGAGTAGTTTCCAGCAGGCTGCGCCTCTCTGGCTGAGCACACACAATAAAATGCAATGCACTTTAGGGATAATGCATTGCATTTTAAAATCAATCAGAATGTTGTCTGTTGTAGTTCTTGTGGGACTATTAAGTGGTTAAAAAAAGTTTAAAAAAGCATTTAAGGGTTAAATAAAAAAATTCCAGTAAAAATAAATATGCTTTTTTTTCCATTTGAAAATACGCTTTCTAATTAAAGAAACTGCAAAAAAAGCACGCCACCATATGTTTGGTGAAAGTAATTATAGAGGCTCACCCACGTGCAGGTAGGGATAGGTGCTCTTATCGGATTTGACACACCTAGTCAAAAACATGAGTATATGAAACAATAAATCAGAGCGACAGGCACTCAACTTTTGGAACCACACCAAGAGAATGTGTATAAGTAAATATAAATAGAATTTATTATATAGCCTAAAAGAACTCTTAAAACTAGGTTAAAACAATGTATCAAAATCAGGTTCAAAACAATGTATCATAATCTAAGAACAAGAATGATAGCAATTATGTGCAGTCTGCATGAGAATAGTCCTGCAGCATAAAAATATTCCTGCAGCGTAAAATAAAATAAAGATATTCCTGCAACGTAAAAGGTGGGAGCATAAAATTATATCAGTTATTCAAGCCAAAAAAGTGCAGTCCGCATGAGAATATTCCTGTAACGTAAAAATATTCCTGCGACATAAATTATATCAACATATCCTCCGGAGGGCGTAGTATAGTCCTGATAAATGTGGAGTAGTTAACACCAGTTTGTATGTGTCTGTACTATTTATCACTTTCAGTCCAATAATTCTTAGATCGTGGTGTTGTGTATATTAATATACAGTCAGGTCCATAAATATTGGGACATCAACACAATTCTAATATTTTTGGCTCTATACATCACCACAATGGATTTGAAATTAAACCAACAAGATGTGCTTTAACTGCAGACTGTCAGCTTTAATTTGAGGGTATTTACATCAAAATCAGGTGAACGGTGTAGGAATTTCAACAGTTTGCATATGTGCCTTCCACTTGTTAAGGGACCAAAAGTAATGGGACAATTGGCTTCTCAGCTGTTCCATGGCCAGGTGTATGTTATTCCCTCATTATTTCAAATACATTGAGCAGATAAATCAGAGAAGTTTCAAAAACATTTGGCGTGGCCAAAACAACTGTTTGGAACATTCTTAAAAAGAAGCAACGCACCGGAGAGCTCAGCAACACCAAAATACCCGGAAGACCACAGAAAATAACTGTGGTGGATGACCGAAGAATTCTTCCCCTAGTGAAGAAAACACCCTTCACAACAGTTGGCCAGATCAAGAACACTCTGCAGGAGGTAGGTGTTTGTGTGTCAAAGTCAACAATCAAGAGAAGACTTCACCAGAGTGAATACAAAGGGTTCACCTCAAGATGTAAACCATTGGTGAGCCTCTAAAACAGGAAGGCCAGATTAGAGTTTGCCAAATGACATCTAAAAAAGCCTTCACAGTTCTGGAACAACATCATATGGACAGATGAGGCCAAGATCAACTTGTACCAGAGTGATGGGAAGAGAAGAGTATGTAGAAGGAAAGGAACTGCTCATGATCCTGAGCATACCACCTCATCAGTGAAGCATGGTGATGGTAGTGTCATGGTATGGGCATGTATGGCTGCCAATGGAACTGGTTCTCTTTTATTTATGTCATGGAACCATGAACCAGACGTACAACAAGAGATAAGTGGAAATAAGAAGGCTTTATTGAAAATAAAGCTGTAAGGCAAAGTCCAAACGGATGGCTAAACCGAAGCAGGGTCTTGCGAAGCCAGAGGTCAGGAACCAGAAGGGTAGTCAGACGAAGCCTGGATCAGGAACCAGCAGGGTAGTCAGACGAAGCCTGGATCAGGAACCAGCAGGGTAGTCAGACGAAGCCAGGATCAGGAACCAGAAGCAGCAGCAGTCTTAGAAGCATGTGAACACAGGAGGACCAAGCAAGGAACTGAAGCCACAGACCTCCTATATATATGAGCTAGGCATCCAGCTCCTCCCAGTGGGAAGGAGAAGCCGCAGGGTGGGAGGCTACAAGAAACCCAGAAACCAAGATGGCCGCCAGCACATGTCAAACGAAGGAGAACAGCAAGAAGGTAAGACCATGACAGTACCTCCCCCTCAAGGGCCCCTCCTCCGCGGAGTAAAGAACGGTTTCTGAGGGAAGCGTGCGTGGAAGGCTCGGAGCAAGGCAGGAGCATGGACATCTGCGGAGGGAACCCAGGAACGCTCCTCTGGACCATAACCACGCCAATGGACCAAAAACTGCACCCGACCGCGGACCAGGCGTGAGTCCAGGATATTGCTCACCTCATACTCCTCACGATTGCCCACTTGGACCGGACGAGGCCGAGGAACCGAGGAAGTGAAACGATTACACACCAGTGGCTTCAACAGGGAGACATGAAACACGTTGGAGATCCGCATGCCAGGAGGAAGCGCAAGGGCATAGGCTACCGGGTTTACCCTGCGAAGCACTCGGAAGGGACCAACAAAGCGAGGCGCCAGCTTGGGAGTGGGCACTCGAAGGTTGAGGTTGCGGGTGGACAACCATACGCGGTCTCCGACCTGGTAGGAAGGAGCGGGCGCTCGTCTGCGATCAGCCTGGAGTCTCTGGCGCTGCGCAGAGACCTCAAGGGACCTCTGGATCTGTACCCAAGAAGCACGTAGGACGGAAAGGTGATCCTCCACAGCCGGAATATCCTGGGGAGAGAATACCTCCGGTAACACGGCAGGTTGGAACCCATAATTGGCCATGAAGGGAGACGTCCCAGAGGAAGAGTTCACCGCCGTGTTCCTGGCAAACTCAGCCCAAGGCAGGAGGTCAACCCAATTGTCTTGGTGATCGGAGACATAGCAACGAAGGAATTGCTCCAAGGCCTGATTGGATCGTTCTGCGGCCCCATTGGACTGAGGGTGGTAGGCCGAGGAGAAAGAGAGATGAATCCCCAACTGGGAGCAAAAGGCGCGCCAGAACCTGGACACAAACTGACTCCCCCGATCCGACACAATCTCCTTGGGCAAACCGTGCAACCGGAAGACCTCCCTGGCAAAAATCGAGGCCAACTCTTGTGCAGAGGGTAACTTGTTGAGAGGAACACAGTGGCACATTTTGGAAAACCGATCCACAATCATGAGAATGACCGTATGGCCTCGGGATGCAGGGAGGTCCACAATGAAATCCATCCCCAGGTGTGACCATGGACGCTCCCCGGTGGCTATGGGTTGCAAAAGGCCCAACGGAAGGTGCCGAGGGGACTTACTCTGGGCACAAACGGAGCATGCCGCTACGTATGCGGCGATGTCGGAACGTAGAGAAAGCCACCAGAACAGACGTGAAACAGCCCAGGACAGCTGATTCTTTCCAGGATGCCCCGCGGCCTTGGAGTTATGATAGGTTCGCAACAACCGAGTGCGCAACTCCTCAGGCACAAAACATCTGCCGTTGGGTCTCCCAGAGGGAGCACCAGATTGAGCCGCCAAAATCTGCTCACCCAGGGGAGAGGTCAGGCTGGTGCGAATGGCGGCCAGGATCTGATTCGGAGGTATGACCGAAGACGGAATCGACTCCTCCCCGGACAGCTCGGAGTACTGCCGTGATAAGGCATCCGCTCTGATGTTCTTGGAACCGGGTAGGTAGGAGACCACGTAATTAAAACGTGACAAGAACAGAGCCCATCTGGCCTGACGTAGGTCAGATTCTTGTGGTCCGTCAGGATGAGAACCGGAACCACCGAGCCCTCGAGCAAGTGCCTCCATTCTTTAAGGGCCTGCACGATGGCCAATAGCTCCCTGTCACCAATCTGATAGTTGCACTCCGCGGAAGACAGTTTCCGGGAGTAAAACCCACAAGGAAGCAGAGGACCCTCTGGTGTTCTACGCTGAGACAGAAGGGCGCCTACTCCCGTCTCAGACGCGTCCACCTCGAGGACAAAAGGCAACCCAGGGTTGGGATGCGACAGAATCGGAGCCGACACAAAGGCGGACTTTAGAGCCTCAAAAGCTCGGATGGCCTCGAGCGGCCAGACCTGGGGATTACTGCCCTTCCTGGTCAGATCCGTGAGAGCCTTGGCTAGCATGGAAAAGTCCCTGATGAACTTCCGATAATAATTGGCGAAGCCCAAAAAGCGCTGCAGGGCACGAAGACCACTGGGCTGGGGCCACTGTAAGACAGCCGAAACCTTCTCAGGATCCATGGAGAACCCCTCAGCGGAAATGATGTAACCTAAGAAGGTTACCTGGGATCGGTGAAATTCGCATTTCTCAAGCTTACCGAACAGCTTGTTCTCTCGTAACCGTTGCAACACTCGTCTGACATCCAGAATGTGGGCCTCCATGGATTCAGAATATACCAAGATGTCATCCAAATAGACCACCACACACTGCTGCAACAGGTCACGGAAAACATCGTTGATGAATTCCTGGAAGACTGCGGGCGCATTGCACAACCCAAAGGGCATAACCAAGGATTCATAATGACCGGTCCTGGTGTTAAACGCGGTCTTCCACTCATCGCCCGCCTTGATCCTTACCAGGTTATATGCCGCCCTCAGGTCGAGTTTGGTAAAGACCGTGGCCCCTTTGAGGCGATCGAACAGCTCGGAAATCAAGGGTATCGGGTAAGCGTTCTTGATCGTGATGCGATTGAGACCCCTGTAATCGATGCAAGGCCTCAACTCACCGCCCTTCTTTTTCACAAAGAAAAATCCAGCCCCTGCCGGGGACGAGGATTTGCGAATGTGTCCGCGTGAAAGTGCCTCCCTCACGTACTCCTCCATGGCCTCATTCTCCGCTACCGACAGTGGATAGACTTTGCCACGAGGAGGAACGGCACCAGATTGTAACTCTATGGCACAATCGTATGGGCGGTGCGGAGGTAGGGCAACCGCACGCACCTTATCGAATACATCCCGGTACTCCTCGTATTCAGGAGGCAACAGAGAGTCCGAGGAAGTACACAGCAACTTGACAGGCCCATGGATGCAACTAGCCCCACACTGCGGTGACCACGAGAGGATCTCGGCCGATCTCCAATCGAAAGTCGGATTATGCTTCTGGAGCCAGGGGTACCCCAAGACCACCGAGTAGTGTGGAGACGAAATAACCTGGAGACAGACCGACTCTCTGTGAACGGCACCAATGGCCATCCCCACTGGAAGGGTCTCCTGAGTCACGTGTGGCGGCAGAAGGGGTCTGCCGTCTATCGCCTCAAGAGCCAGTGGGGAACCTCGAGGCTGCAGAGGAATGGAATTGGCGGCAGCGAACACACTATCAATGAACAAACCACCAGCACCAGAGTCCACCAACGCCTGGGTCGTCACCGAGCCCCCGACCCAGAAGAGGACAACAGTATTTAGTGGTTTGTCAACACGGGAAACCGGGGATGAGGAGACTCCACCCAAGATCTGCCCCCGACAGGATCTCAGGTGCGAGCGTTTCCCGGACGGTTCGGGCATGCCAACCGAAAATGCCCACCGAGACCACAGTACATGCATCGGCCCTCGCGTCTCCGGAGTACCCTCTCCCCCTCGGACAGGCGAGCAAACCCCAGCTGCATGGGTTCACCCCCAGACAAGTCATCCCCAGGAGGCGTGGGAGGAGAGGGAGGCACGGGTGGGACAGCAAACGTAGGCGCCAATCTGTTAGAAGACCTCCGCAGGCTCTCCTTAAAGGAAGGTCTCTCCCTGAGTCTGGTGTCAATCAAAATCAGGAAAGAAATAAGAGACTCGAGCTCCACTGGTAGGTCCTTAGCTGCAACCTCATCCTTCAAGGCATCCGAGAGACCATGAGAGAAAGCAGCGACCAGAGCCTCATTATTCCAGCCCACCTCTGCTGCCAGGGTACGAAACTCAATGGCGTATTCAGCTACGGATCGTGAACCCTGTCTGATGGACATAAGGAGCTTCGCAGCAGAGGCAGCACGAGCCGGCACATCGAATACCTTCCGAAAAGAAGCAACAAAACCGGAAAACTCGGCAACCACCGGATTGTTGTTCTCCCATAAAGGGCTGGCCCAGGCCAAGGCCTTGTCCGAGAGCAGCGAGATCAAGAAGCCCACCTTTGATCTCTCAGTAGGAAAGGCATGTGGCAGCAACTCGAAATAAATGCCCACCTGGTTAAGGAAACCTCGGCACTGAGTTGGCTCTCCCCCAAAGCGCTGTGGAAGGGGGGCAGAACCGGTCATACCCCGAAACACCGCAGGCGCAGCAACAGGTGTCGGGGTAGACTCTGGCGCAACAACCGGAGCGGCAGTAGGAGCGGGCCCAGGAGCGACAACCGACCCATCGGCAACGGAAGCTAAATGAGCCGTGCGTTCAAGCAGGGTTTGCAACGCCACAGCGAACCGACCCAAAAGGTGATCCTGCTGATCAAGTCTGGCAACCAGCGTAGGTAGCGAGGATGGCCCTGTACCGTCAGAATTCATGGCTTGGTCCTAATGTCATGGAACCATGAACCAGACGTACAACAAGAGATAAGTGGAAATAAGAAGGCTTTATTGAAAATAAAGCTGTAAGGCAAAGTCCAAACGGATGGCTAAACCGAAGCAGGGTCTTGCGAAGCCAGAGGTCAGGAACCAGAAGGGTAGTCAGACGAAGCCTGGATCAGGAACCAGCAGGGTAGTCAGACGAAGCCTGGATCAGGAACCAGCAGGGTAGTCAGACGAAGCCAGGATCAGGAACCAGAAGCAGCAGCAGTCTTAGAAGCATGTGAACACAGGAGGACCAAGCAAGTAACTGAAGCCACAGACCTCCTATATATATGATCTAGGCATCCAGCTCCTCCCAGTGGGAAGGAGAAGCCGCAGGGTGGGAGGCTACAAGAAACCCAGAAACCAAGATGGCCGCCAGCACATGTCAAACGAAGGAGAACAGCAAGAAGGTAAGACCATGACAATTTATTGATGATGTGACTGCTGACAAAAGCAGCAGGATGAATTCTGAAGTGTTTAGGGCAATGTTATCTGCTCATATACACTACGTGCAGAATTATTAGGCAAATTAGTATTTTGACCACATCATCCTCTTTATGCATGTTGTCTTACTCCAAGCTGTATAGGCTCGAAAGCCTACTACCAATTAAGCATATTAGGTGATGTGCATCTCTGTAATGAGAAGGGGTGTGGTGTAATGACATCAACACCCTATATCAGGTGTGCATAATTATTAGGCAACTTCCTTTCCTTTGGCAAAATGGGTCAAAAGAAGGACTTGACAGGCTCAGAAAAGTCAAAAATTGTGAGATATCTTGCAGAGGGATGCAGCACTCTTAAAATTGCAAAGCTTCTGAAGCGTGATCATCGAACATTCAAGCGTTTCATTCAAAATAGTCAACAGGGTCGCAAGAAGCGTGTGGAAAAACCAAGGCGCAAAATAACTGCCCATGAACTGAGAAAAGTCAAGCGTGCAGCTGCCAAGATGCCACTTGCCACCAGTTTGGCCATATTTCAGAGCTGCAACATCACTGGAGTGCCCAAAAGCACAAGGTGTGCAATACTCAGAGACATGGCCAAGGTAAGAAAGGCTGAAAGACGACCACCACTGAACAAGACACACAAGCTGAAACGTCAAGACTGGGCCAAGAAATATCTCAAGACTGATTTTTCTAAGGTTTTATGGACTGATGAAATGAGAGTGAGTCTTGATGGGCCAGATGGCTGGATTGGTAAAGGGCAGAGAGCTCCAGTCCGACTCAGACGCCAGCAAGGTGGAGGTAGAGTACTGGTTTGGGCTGGTATCATCAAAGATGAGCTTGTGGGGCCTTTTTGGGTTGAGGATGGAGTCAAGCTCAACTCCCAGTCCTACTGCCAGTTTCTGGAAGACACCTTCTTCATGCAGTGGTACAGGAAGAAGTCTGCAAGGTAAGAAAAACATGATTTTCATGCAGGACAATGCTCCATCACACGCGTCCAAGTACTCCACAACGTGGCTGGCAAGAAAGGGTATAAAAGAAGAAAATCTAATGACATGGCCTCCTTGTTCACCTGATCTGAACCCCATTGAGAACCTGTGGTCCATCATCAAATGTGAGATTTACAAGGAGGGAAAACAGTACACCTCTCTGAACAGTGTCTGGGAGGCTGTGGTTGCTGCTGCACGCAATGTTGATGTGAACAGATCAAAACACTGACAGAATCCATGGATGGCAGGCTTTTGAGTGTCCTTGCAAAGAAAGGTGGCTATATTGGTCACTGATTTGTTTTTGTTTTGTTTTTGAATGTCAGAAATGTATATTTGTGAATGTTGAGATGTTATATTGGTTTCACTGGTAAAAATAAATAATTGAAATGGGTATATATTTGTTTTTTGTTAAGTTGCCTAATAATTATGCACAGTAATAGTCACCTGCACACACAGATATCCCCCTAAAATAGCTAAAACTAAAAACAAACTAAAAACTACTTCCAAAAATATTCAGCTTTGATATTAATGAGTTTTTGGGGTTCCATGAGAACATGGTTGTTGTTCAATAATAAAATTAATCCTCAAAAATACAACTTGCCTAATAATTCTGCACTCCCTGTACAGCCAAATGCTTCAGAACTCATTGGACGGCGCTTCACAGTGCAGATGGACAATGACCCAAAGCATACTGCAAAAGCAACTAAAGAGTTTTTTTAAGGAAAAGAAGTGGAATGTTATGCAATGGCCAAGTCAATCAACTGACCTGAATCGGATTGAGCAAGCATTTCACTTGCTGAGGGCAAAAGTGAAGGGAAAATACCCCAAGAATGAGCAGGAACTGAAGACAGTTGCAGTAGAGACCTGGCAGAGCATCACCAGGGATGAAACCCAGCATCTGGTGATGTCTATGCGTTCCAGACTTCAGGCTGTAATTGACTGCAAAGGATTTTCAACCAAGCATTAAAAAGTTAAAATTAGATTTATGATTATTATTCTGTCCTATTACTTTTGGTTCCTTAACAAGTGGGAGGCACATATGCAAACTGTTGTAATTCCTACATCGTTCACCTGATTTGGATGTAAATACCCTCAAATTAAAGCTGACAGTCTGCCATTAAAGCACATCTTGTTCGTTTCATTTCAAATCTATTGTGGTGGTGGTGTATAGAGCCAAAAATGTTAGAATTGTGTTGAACCTGGCTGTGTGTATATATATATGTGGCATACCTTGACCAATTGCTGGTGATGTTGTTCACACTGGCTATAGGAAACAAACCGCTGGTCACAGATGTGTCTATTCAATTATGGCACAGTCTCCTTGGATTTATTGACATATATATACACATATTCCCTTTGAAACTTAGGTGATATTATCGCATGCGGCCGCTACTGCGTGGTGTCTCACGCAGCAGCCGGTGACTGGTTGTCTATTACCTCCTTCCTGAAGACCATTCCGACCGAGGTAGCTCACCTCCCGGCTGCGACTGGCGTCCCACGGGGTTAGGGTTTGGCGTCCCACATATTCAATGAATAAGTCTCCGGTGCGGTCTTGGCCTCAGTATGAGGGGGAGGTTCGTATGATAATTTTCCGACAGGGCGAATCTTCTACTCCTTAGTAGGGCGCTCTTCTAGCATATATCCATGGATATCAAATCGTCGGTCTTGGGGTGCATAGATGTATAACTTCCAACCATACGCGTTTCGGAGTGTTGACTCACTCCTTCTTCAGTGGTTACCTATGTCACCATACCATACCCAGTCAGCTGAAAAATTGTCAGGATTTCTTGGGCTATCTCGAAACTTCGTACTGGATCACACCCCATTCCTTATATATTTCTTGATTGTCTATCTTGGCTGAATCAGTCAAATTAGTAAAACTAATCTATAGGATGTGTTAACCATGGTATACTGCAACCTCACGCAAAAAAACGCACTTGCGGTTTTGCTTTATTTTTTATGCGTTTTTGATGTGTTTTCTTATAATTAGACATCTGGCTTCATATCCAGGTTGTTTTTTTACAGGCTTAATGGTGAGAGCACTTTTCCACATTGAGGGAGACCATTTGGAATGGAAAATGTCCTTTGGCGGTAAGAGTTAATAAATTAATGAATACATTTGATAATATATTCTATACATAATAGACAATTAAACTGCTTGTGTAAAAAAAACAATAGAACTGTCAATGTTAAGAACACGTCATTAAAACATATATTCATAAAACTTAGTTTCTGAAATGATAACATCATAGGGAGGGTAGATAATGTTGATAGATGACATAATTGGTCATCTTTACATTCTTTGTCCTTTAGAATGTTGGGTAATAAATTGTCCCGCATGTCACTTAATTGTGTTGTTTTCTTGACACGAGATCGATTGGGATATCTTGGAGATGCTGACTCAGGGGATGTTTGGGATGGCAACCCCTCATCAAGGGGAGATCGAAATGCTGGTAGAACAGCCGGACGCCGATCTCCTGTCGGCGGGGAGCAATCGCCCAGATTTTGCAGGATGCCGCACATTTCGGACCCCTGGCAGGATTGAATTTCTTTGGCACAAGATGTAAGGACAATTTAGGATCACATGTACAGTCCTGATGAAAAGTTTAAGACCACTTGAAAAATGGCAAAAAATCATATTTAGCATGGCTGGATCTTAACAAGGTTCCAAGTAGAGCTTCAACATGCAACAAGAAGAAATGAGAGTGAGACTAAACATTTTTTGAGCATTCAATTTAATGAAAACAACGAATAAACTGAAACAGGCTGTTTTTCAGCTGATAAAAAGTTTAGGACCACACCTCAAAAAAATAAAAATAACCCACCCAAAACAGAAAACCAACTTCCAAACATGAACTCAGTAATGAGTAGCTCCGCCGTTATTGTTGATCACTTCAAAAATTAGTTTCGGCATGCTTGATGCAAGCGCTTCCATGAGGTGAGTGGGAACATTTCTCCAAGTGGTGAAGACGGCCGCACAATGGCCATCTACTGTCTGGAACTGTTTTCCATTTTTGTAAACTTCCCTTGCCATCCATCCCCAAAGGTTCTCAATTGGATTTAGATCAGGGGAACACACAGGATGGGCCAAAAGAGTGATGTTATTCTCCTGGAAGAAATCCCTTGTCCTGCGGGCATTGTGTACTGTAGCATTGTCCTGTTGAACCCAGTCATTACCACACAGACGAGGGCCCTCAGTCATGAGGAATGCTCTATGCAACATCTGGACATAGCCAGCGGTCATTTGACGCCTCTGCACTTCCTGAAGCTCCATTGTTCCACTGAAGGAAAAAGCACCCCAGACCATTATGGCGCCCCCTCCACTCTGGCGCGTAGAAAACATCTCAGGTGGGATCTGCTTGTCATGCTAGTAACATTGGAAACCATCAGGACCATCAAAGTTAAATTTTTTCTCATCAGAGAATAAAACTTTCTTCCACCTTTGAATGTCCCATGTTTGGTGCACTCTTGCAAAATCCAAACGAGCAGTTCTGTGGCGTTCAAGGAGACAAGGTCTTTGAAGACGTTTTTTGTTTTTGAAGCCCTTCAGTCTCAGATGCCGTCTGATGGTTATGGGGCTGCAGTCAGCACCAATAAGGGCCTTAATTTGGGTCGTGGATCGTCCAGTGTCTTGACGGACAGCCAATTGGATTCTCCGGCTCAGTGCTGGTGAATTTCTTTGGGGTCTTCCACTTTACTTTTTTGTTCCATAACCCTCAGGATCATTTAAGAAATTCTTTCTTACTGCGTCCCACCTCAGCAGCGATGGCGCGCTGTGAGAGACCCTGCTTATGCAGTTCAACAACCCAACCACGTTCAAAAAGTTTTTTTTTGCCTTTGCCATCACAACGTGTGACTACCTGACAGAAAATGACAAATAATCCACACCTTTGCACAGATTTGGCCTTTTAAAGGCATGTGGTCCTAAAATTTTGATCAGCTGAAAAACAGCCTGTTTCAGTTTAATCGTTATTATCAATTAATTGAATGCTCAAAAAATGTTTTGTCTCACTCTCATTTCTTCTTGTTGCATGTTGAAGCTCTACTTGGAACCTTGTTAAGATCCAACAATGTAAAATATGATTTTTTTGCCATTTTTCAAGTGGTCTTATACTTTTGATCAGGACTGTATCTTTAAGATGCTGGCTCAGGGGAGTATAGGACAAGGGCCCCTCACCAAGCGGACATTGGAGTTCTGATAAAACAGCCGTACGGCAATCTCCCGTCAGCGGGGGGCAATCACCCACTTTATAGAAAGCCGAACAATTCCAATTCAGCGTTGATGCTTCCTGGCAGGAGTTTATTAAATTCAAAAATTCTTCTAGATTCTAATCTCAACATCCTTTCAATTTGGTCCCCTCCTCTCCAGTGTATGTCCACCTTTTTAAGTGCAGCGAAGGTAAGTCCCCTAGGGTCCTCATTATGATATTTGCAGAAATGTGCTAATAATGAATGTTTTTCCATAACCCTTTCTTATGTTTGATATGTGTTCTGCAATTCTTTTTTTCAATGTTCTTTTAGTTCGCCCTATATATTGTTTCCCACATGGACACTCTGTGATGTAAATCACATTTGTGGAATTGCATGATATAATTTTTTTAATTTCATGTGTGAATCCATTTTGTGTGGACCTTATTTTGTTCCTTTTCTTTGGGGATGGCGAGATTCTGCAGTTATTGCACTTCTCAAACTTCTAAAATCCTTTCATGTTGAGCCATTTCTTTATGGATTGTGTACTCTTTTTATTGCACTTGATCGATGGTGCTATTTTAAGTCCGAGATTTGGGGCCTTAGTATACGCTATCTGTGGGGTAGCTGCTATAATACAGCCTATATGTTTGTCCTTTAAAATAAAGTGCCAATGCTGTTTAATAATTCGTTCAACTCTCTTGTACTGTGCGTTTAACTGTAAAATGATGCGGATAGTTTCCTCCTCGCTGCTTTTCTCTGCCTTAGAGGGGTATTTGTAAAAAAAAAGGTCTGTCTATCTAATTGGTTCACTTTAGATAGGGATTTTTCTATTGCCTTAACAGGATACTCTTTCATTACAAATTGATCTTTCATTGCCTGTGCCTCCTTCTTGAACTGCTCATTAGAAGTACAATAACGTTTGATTCGACGAAATTGACCAGTTGGTATATTGAGAAGCCATCTTGGTAGGTGGCAACTGGAGTATAGTATATATCCATTTTTAGCCACTGGTTTTTGGTATGTGTTACGCATGAGTCTATCTTGATCTACTGTAATTTGTAAGTCTAAGAATTCTACTTGAGATTGGCTGGTATTTGCTGTGAATTTCAAATTGAATGTATTTATATTAAGTTCTTCCAAAAACAACTGCAATACTCCCCCACCACCTTGCCAAACAAACAGAATATCATCTATATACCAGTACCAGAGGACCAGGTCTCCCCCCAGCTTAGGTGTGATGTGATCAGCCTCCCACTGTGCCATGAATAGATTGGCGTAGCTGGGGGCAAACCTGCTCCCCATGGCAGTCCCTCTGGTTTGAAGGTAGTACTCCGACTCAAAGTAAAAGTAAGTATGATCAAGTATATACCTTACCCCCTCGGCCAAATATTATATTTGTTCTTCGTGGAATCTCCCACCTTGTTTTAGCTGTTTCATTGCTTTTATGCCTTGGTCATGATCTATTATGGTGTATAGGGAATGTACATCTAATGTACCAATAATCCAGTGAGGTTTAAATCTCAATCTTTCTACAATTTGTATGATTTCTGTTGTGTCTTTGATGTACGATTTTATGTTTTTGACTGTTGGCTGTAATAACTTATCGATATATTGTGATAGGTTTGATGTTACTGAAATAATTGGGCGTCCTGGGGGGTTTGATGGTCTTTATGTATTTTTGGTATGCAGTAAAAGACAGGGGTTCTTTGTTGTGTGTTTAGTATAAATTGATATTCGTGATCTGATAATATTTGGTTTGTAAGTCCTTTTATACAAATTTCAATTAATTTCTGGTTGAATTCCCTTCTCAGTTTTTTGTATGTGAACTCATCTGCTAATTTTCTCCTCCAATCCTCACTGTATTTTGTGGCCTTCAATATAACTATTGCCCCCCTTTATCTGCCGGTCGTATTACACTGTTTTCCTCTGCCTGTAATTGTTTAATTGCTTGTATTTCCCGATTGGTGAGATTAAGTCTATTCCTTGGTATATTTTATAACTTTCTTCAATCCAATTCAACATTTTTCCTGAAGGCAGTAATCTCATGGCTTATTTCTTGTCATGGGAATTTATTAGATTTAGGTCGCAACTCAGTATGTTCAAATTTACTAGGTTTGATGATTTCATGCTGTGGGGGCAAAAAAACCTTATTCTAATTTATGCTGTTCCAAATTATTTGTGCCCATAATGATGAGTACCCATCTGGAGCATTGATTGACAGACACACGAGTGATCAAACAAGTCTCTCTTTATTCAAACAAAATGCACATAATATTATACTGTCTTGGCGAGGGGGGGTGGAAAAACCACTCACACACGTCTCATGAAGGTCATGACTAGTGTTGAGCGCGAATATTCGAATATCAAATTTTTTGGGCGAATATCGGCACTTCGCTAATTCGCGAATATTTCGAATATAGTGCTATAAATTAGATATTTCGAATATTCTTTTTTTTTTTAATTGTTATATTTTTTTCTTTCCCACTTCCCTAAAGTTGTTCTTACCTGTCCTTTGGATTCCTGGCTTCCTGGCTGCTCCAGTCAGTGCCCGTTGCCGCTTCTGCCGACTTCCGTGCTCATGAAGCGTCCCCATCACCATGGGAACGTCTCCATATACTAGAATGTACTGTCGGATATGAGAATTACGTTGAAATTGCAATTTGATTATTTCAAGTTATAATAATCGAATTGCGATTTCAACTTAACACTGCTATATTCCATATTCGTTAATTCTAGCCTAATATGGAATATAGCAGTGCTAAGTTGAAATCGCAATTCGATTAATTCAAGTTATAATAATCGAATTGCGATTTCAACTTGGATCTGGTTTACTATGGTTGGCTTGGTAGAATTAGCGAATATGACGAATGTATTCATCATATTCCACAAAACGAATATAACGAATGTATTTGTCATATTCCACAAAACGAAGATAACAAAGTATTCTGCATCTTCGTTTTAGCTACCTATTCATCAACTTTGCTAATTCTAGCAATCATATAGGAAAGTTTACTATAGAGACAGCTAAGTTTAATTCGCTATGCGATTATATTACTTTTTTTTTTATAAATAGAATAATTATAATAATTATCAGGTATTATAATTATTCTATTTATTTAAAAAAAAGCAAAGTAATATAATCGCATAGCGAATTAAACTTAGCTGTCTCTATAGTAAACTTTCCTATATGATTGCTAGAATTAGCGAAGTTGACGAATAGGTAGCTAAAACGAAGATGCAGAATACTTCGTTATCTTCGTTTTGTGGAATATAACAAATACATTCGCCATATTCGTTTTGTGGAATAAGACGAATACATTTGTCATATTCGCTAATTCTACCAAGCCAACCATAGTAAACCAGGTCCAAGTTGAAATCGCCATTCGATTAATTCAAGTTATAATAATCGAATTGCAATTTCAACTTGGACCTGCTATATTCCATATTAGGCTGGAATTAACGAATATGTAATATAGCAGTGCTAACTTGAAATCGAAAGTCGATTATTATAACTTGAATTAATTGCATTGCTATTTCAATAAGAGAGTAGTCTTTAAGTTAAAATCGCAATACGCTAAACAATGACCTTCAGATGTACAAATTAACTTATGAAGCTAGGGGAGTGCCTGATCGATTTGACAAAATCTGGGGCTTGTGGGTGCAAGCAGAGGGCACGGCTTGAGGTTTTGTTGGTGGTTGAGACTGCACCACCCATGCGTGTGTATGTGAGTGTGGATGTGGTGTGAGTGAGTATAGAATTGCCTTTCTAATGACAACGAGGATCTGTAATAAAGCTACATTTATGTTTCTTACTGTCGTGAAATATGATAACGATGGATTTGTCTGAACTTGCTCATGCGAGTGACTGTGTCATGCTGAACTGTTTTTTCCTTTGGGATTGTTGTATTAACTTGAAAAGTGTTAAATAAACGCTATAAAAATACGCGATTATTTAAATATTAATTATTTATTATATTAATCGCAATAACTAGAATAATTACGAATATTCGATTTCGACGAATATAAAACGAATATTCTATTGAATATTCGCGAATTTCGTCGAAATCCAATATGGCACCTGCCGCTCATCACTAGTCATGACCATATTTGTATATATATATATATATATGCTTACAGAAATAGGAAATATAAATGTAAATTAACCGCAGACGCATATAATTCAGAATACAGGAAATAAGTTTCATAGCTAGCAGTTTCCAGCTATTGGAAATAGCAAAGGTGGGAGCTAAGTTACTTCCTGCAGAAATTTTGACATGCAAGAAAAGTCCTTGATCTATTAACTTCAAAAAGGTCATACAATGTAAAATGGCCGCTGCAGACACCAAGATGGAGTCTCATCCCTCACACATGCTTAATAAGGTTCTTTAGGAAATACTTCTTTAGGCACAATTTCCTAATAAATTTCTCTACCCCAATGTAGACATCGAATCTGTTCATTTTGGCAGTCAGTGCAAATTTTAAACCTTTGTTGAGTAATCTTGTTTGCGTATCTGTTAGAATCACAGGACTCAAATTGACTATAGCATTATGGTCGGTTGTTGGGGTAGCTACTTGTTGTATCTGGTTCTTTTTACCTCGTCCCCTCCGTGTCTTCTTCTTCCCTCTTCCTGAGAGTACTCCTTGTGATATTGGGTGGGTGTTCCTGTGTGTGACTGGGTGTCGGATATTGGTTGTGACTTCCTCAACTGGTGTGATTTGTGTTGCTGATGTGTATTGGGTTCCCAATCTTGATTTGTGAATCTGTTTCTCGTACTGAAGTTGAACCATGTTGGTGATACTATGTACTGCTGTCTCTGCTTTGATTTCTGTGTCTGAGGTTGTATTGGTGTCTTGCCGGTGACAGTAAATATTGGGTCCTCTCTGGTGAATGCTGCAGTGTTTTCCGACTCCGTGCTTTGTGATGTGGTGGAGTTCCATCTAAAAAATTGTTATCAGATAATGTTTTGAATCTGTTTGAGATGTTTTGTTTTTCTTCTTTTTATCAATGATTTCCTGTTCAACTCTATCTAGGCCCTTACACAATCTGTCTTGCCATAGATTATATTCCTTGTTCTTTGACAATTTTATAATTACATCCCTTAGTTAGATTTTTTCGGTTATACCCTCAAGAATTTGGACCCTTTGTTTGACAATCATTTTGGTTAGCGTTATCGATTGCATCAACATGAAGGATTCCCATTCTTAGTTGAATTCGGGACTGCTTAGGTCTTGTGCTGGATATTTAGATAACATGAGGCCTTTCAGGACTTTAGTATGGTCTACATATTGGCTTAATAATCCTATTTCCCATCTTTGTTTTTATTGTTTTTGTAAAAGATTTTCCAATTCCTTAAAAAGCTCAGACGTATTTTTGTCTGTATCAATGTCTCCTCTAGTTGCATCTGTTTCAAACACGAAATTCTCGACTGTTAGTCGTTTAGTCTCTGCGTGGTTCCAAATGTCCATACTCTGCATAGGGCGAGCTGATCTCTATATGGGTGCGAATAAATGAGTAATTGGAGAAAGTAATTATAGAGGCTCACCCACGTGCAGGTAGGGATAGGTGCTCTTGTCGGATTTGACACACCAAGTCAAAAACACTAGAATATGAAGCAATAAAACAGAGCAACAGGCTCTTAACTTCTGGAACCACACCAAAAGAATGTGTATAAGTAAATATAAATAGAATGTAAGTATGTTTGGTATCACCGCATCCGCAACATCCCACACTACATAAATATAATGTAAATTATTCCCTATGGTGAACGTCGTAAAAAATAAATAAATAGAATTGCTAATTTATACTTAATTGCCACTGAAAAAAACTTAATAACAAGCGATCAAAAAGCTCCAAAATGATACCAATGAAAACTGCAAGTCGTCCCGCAAAAATCAAGCCCTCACACAACTCCATAGAAAGAAAGAAAAAAAAAAGTAATGGGTTTTGGGAAGTGGAGATGCAAAAAGATTTTACTCCTTTAAAAAAAAAAAGGGGTTTATTGAACAAAAGTAGTAAAACAGAAAAAAAAACTATATGTATTTGGTATTACTGTAATCGTATTATGTTATTTATACTGAAAAATGAACGCTGTAAATTTTATAACATAAAAACTTACTGGCAGTATTGCTGTTTTTCCCATTTCCCTCCTATAAAGAGTTAATAAAAGTTAATCAAAAAGTTATGTTGAACCCAAAACAGCACCATTAAAAACAACAACTACAGAAATAAAAAAGTTATAGCTCTTGGAACGCGACGATGAAAAAAGGAAGAAAACGCTTGGTCGGTAAGGCCCAAAACAGGCTGGTGACTAGCGGGTTAAGCTATAATCCTGGTGCAGCTTCAGTGTAATGTTTCAGTGGTATACATTAGAGATGAGCGAAACAAAGTTGACGAAGTGGAATTCGATCCGAATTTCAGGAAAATTTCGATTCGCACCGAATCTGAATTTCGTCAAGCTTCGTGGTAACGAATCGCATTTTTTTCTAAAACGGCTGCTGCAAGTGTTAGTACATGGAGCAAGGAACTCTGGGAACGAGGGATCACCCACAATGCCATGCATGCAGCCAATCAGCAGCCAGCCAGCCCTGTGATGTGACAGCCCTATTAATAGCCTCAGCCATCTTGGATTCAGCCATTTTTCAGTGCACTTGGTGCAGGGAGAGACATCAGCAGGAGCTAGGGACATTGGTAAAAAAAGATTTGAAAACTTTAATTTTGCTGTATATAAGTTCAGGGAAAGGATAGGCAGAACTCATTCCACAATATTGAAGCAGAACAGGGTTCAGTAGGGGAGTTTACAGCCTGGGTAATAGGAACAATCCTATTACATCTTGCTGCGCTGACTGCGGATCCAAATTGCCATTACACAACTCTGTAATTCCAGCAAACCGTTCTTGTTATTGGGGTGCAAGTGCTGTTTAACCCCTTAGGGACACAGCCTTTTTACACCTTAGGACCAGGCCATTTTTTGCAAATCTGACCAGTGTCACTTTAAGTGCTCATAACTTTAAAACGCTTTGACTTATCCAGGCCGTTCTGAGATTGTTTTTTCGTCACATATTGTACTTCATGACACTGGTGAAATGAAGTCAAAAAAATATTTTTTTTTGCACCAAAAAATACCTAATTTAACAAATTTTTGGAAAAATTAGCAAATTTCAAAGTTTCAGTTTCTCTACTTCTGTAATACATAGTAATACCCCCAAAAATTGTGATGACTTTACATTCCCCATATGTCTACTTTATGTTTGAATTGTTTTGGGAATGATATTTTATTTTTTGGGGATGTTACAAGGCTTAGAAGTTTAGAAGCAAATCTTGAAATTTTTCAGCAATTTACAAAAACGACATTTTTAGGGACCAGTTCAGGTCTGAAATCACTTTGCGAGGCTTACATAATAGAAACCACCCAAAAATGACCCCATCTAAGAAGCTACACCCCTCAAGGTATTCAAAACTGATTTTACATACGTTGTTAACCCTTTAGGTGTTGCACAAGAGTTATTGGCAAATGGGGATGAAATTTGAGAATTTCTTTTTTTTGTCAAATTTTTTATTTTAACCCATTTTTTCCACTAACAAAGCAAGGGTTAACAGCCAAACAAGACTGTATCTTTATTACCCTGACTCTGCCGTTTACAGAAACACCCAATATGTGGCCGTAAACTACTGTACGGCCACACAGCGGGGCATAGAGTGAAAGGTGCGCCGTTTAGTTTTTGGAGGGCTGATTTTTATGGACTGGTTTATTTACACCATGTCCCATTTGAACCCCCCTGATGCACCCCTGGAGTAGAAACTCCCTAAAAGTGACCCCATCTAAGAAACTACACCCCTCAAGGTATTCAAAACTGGTTTTACATACGTCGTTAACCCTTTAGGTGTTGCACAAGAGTTATTGGCAAATAGGGATGAAATTTGAAAATTTCATTTTTTTGCCTTATTTTCCATTTTAACCCATGTTTTCCACTAACAAAGCAAGGGTTAACAGCCAAACAAGACTGTATCTTTATTACCCTGACTCTGCCGTTTACAGAAACACCCAATATGTGGCCGTACACTACTGTACGGCCACACAGCGGGGCATAGAGTGAAAGGTGCGCCGTTTGGTTTTTGGAGGGCTGATTTTTATGGACCGGTTTATTTACACCGTGTCCTGTTTCAACCCCCCTGATGCACCCCTGGAGTCGAAACTCCCTAAAAGTGACCCCATCTAAGAAACTACACCCCTCAAGGTATTCAAAACTGATTTTACATACGTCGTTAACCCTTTAGGTGTTGCACAAGAGTTATTGGCAAATGGGGATGAAATTGGAAAATTTCATTTTTTTGCCTTATTTTCCATTTTAACCCATGTTTTCTACTAACAAAGCAAGGGTTAACAGCCAAACAAGACTGTATCTTTATTACCCTGACTCTGCCGTTTACAGAAACACCCAATATGTGGCCGTACACTACTGTACGGCCACACAGCGGGGCGTAGAGTGAAAGGTGCGCCGTTTGGTTTTTGGAGGGCTGATTTTTATGGACCGGTTTATTTACACCGTGTCCTGTTTCAACCCCCCTGATGCACCCCTGGAGTCGAAACTCCCTAAAAGTGACCCCATTTTGGAAACTACGGGATAAGGTGGCATTTTTTGGGGGAGTATTTTTAGGGTAAATATAATTTTTGGTTGCTCTATATTACATTTTTGTGAGGTAAGGTTACCAAAAATTGAAATTCTGATATTTCATCTCCATTTGCCATTAACTGTTGAGGAACACCTAAAGGGTTAATAAAGTTTGTATAATCATTTTTGAATACCTTGAGGGGTGTAGTTTCTTAGATGGGGTCAATTTTAGGGAGTTTTTACTCTAGGGAGGCATCAGGGGGGCTTCAAAAGGGATATGGTGTCAATAAAAAAGGCCATCAAAATCGGCCTTCCAGAAACCATGTCGGTCCTTTCCTTTTGCAGCCTCCCTTTTACGGATACAGCCGTTTACGACCACAAATGTGGCGTTTCTGTAAACTGCAGTATCAGGGTAATAAATTTTAACTTTTGTTTGGTTGTTAACCCTTGTTTTGTTACCGGAAAAAACGGACTGAAATGGAAAAGTGCCAAAAATAGCGGTTTTGGCACCGTTTTTTTTTTTTTTTTTTTAACCGTGTTAATCTGGGTAGTTAGGTCATGGGATATTGTTATAGAGGAGATTCTTACGGACGCGGCAATATCTAATAAGTCTACTTTTTTTTTACAATTATTTAGGTTTTTGACTATATTATCTTTTTTGATACAACTTTTTTTTTGGGTATCTCTAAAGTCTAAGTGTCATTTTTTTTATTTTCTTTTAGCCAATTATCTTATGTGGGGGCTCATTTTTTGCGGGATGAGCGGACGGTTTTATTGGCACTATTTTGGGGGCTATATGACTTTTTGATCGCTTGCTATTAAACTTTTTGTTATGTAAGGTGACAAAAAAAAAATTTTTTTGCACCTATTTTTTTTTTTTTTTTTACTGTGTTAATCTGGGGGGTTGGGTCATGGGGTATTTTTATAGAGGAGATTCTTACGGACGTGGCGATACCTAATAAGTCAACTTTTTTTTTACAATTATTTAGGTTTTAGACTATATTATCCTTTTTGATACCCTAAAAAAAATTTTGTATCTCTAAAGTCTAAGAGTCATTTTCTATTTTTTTTTTTATCTGATTATCTTATGTGGGGGCTCATTTTTTGCGGGATGAGATGACGGTTTTATTGGCACTAATTTGGGGGCTATATGACTTTTTGATCGCTTGCTATTAAACTTTTTATTATGTAAGGTGACAAAAAAAAACTTTTTTTGCACCTTTTTTTTTTTTTCTGGACCGTGTTAATCTGGGGGGTTAGGTCATGGGGCATTTTTATAGAGGAGATTATTACAGACGCGGCAATACCTATGTCTACTTTTAATAAATTATTTTAGTTTTTTTGGGTGTCTCAAGTCTGAGAACCATTTTTTTTTATCCGATGTCAGTGCTAAATTGGGATATAAATTTAGTACTCCATGGAAGTGTGATACTCCCTGAAGCAACCGTCAATGCAGAGGCCCGGATGATCGGGGCATGTGTCGCACTGAGTAGTCGTGTCCTTCCGTATCCCCCTCCTGCGACACACTCTGCACTTTTTTTGGGTTCGTCCCTTCTTTCCAGTATGGGGGACCACACCTGGAAAGTGTTGGCCAGGGACGATCCGGGCGCCTTCAGTTCCCGAGGTACTCCGGCCTGCTCTTTCCCGGTCCGAAAAGATCAGGGCCTTGAGGACTGCCTCATAGAACTGGAGGAATGTCCCTGTGCTGCCAGCGCTTCGGGATAGTACAAAAGAGTTGTACATGGCAACCTGTACCAAGTAGACCGCAACTTTTTTGTACCATGCCCGGGTTTTGCGCATGGCGTTATATGGCTTGAGGACTTGATCCGAGAGATCAACTCCTCCCATATACCGATTGTAGGCGACGATACAATCGGGCTTGAGGACCGTTGCCGCGGTACCTCGCACAGGGACAGGGGTGATGCCGTTACCATGAATTGTGGACAGCATAAGGACATCCCTCTTGTCCTTATACCTGACCAGCAACAGGTTTCCAGTGGTAAGGGCACGGGTCTCACCCCTGGGGATAGGTACCTGGAGGGGGTGGGCAGGGAGGCCGCGTTGATTTTTCCGCACGGTCCCACAAGCGGACGTGGATCTGGCGGCAAGGGACTGGAACAAGGGGATACTGGTATAAAAGTTATCCACGTACAAGTGGTAACCCTTATCCAGCAGTGGGTGCATAAGGTCCCACACAAGTTTCCCGGTAACACCCAGAGTGGGGGGACATTCTGGGGGTTGAATCCGGGAATCTCGCCCCTCGTATACACGAAATTTGTAAGTGTACCCTGAGGTACTCTCACAAATTTTGTATAGCTTCACGCCATACCTCGCCCGCTTGGAAGGCACATACTGGCGGAAAATGAGTCTCCCCTTGAACGCAATGAGAGACTCATCAACCACGACCTCCCTTCCAGGTACATAGGCCTCCATGAATTTGGCCCCAAAGTGATCGATGACCGGCCGTATCTTGTACAGACGGTCATGGGCAGGATCACCTCGGGGTGGACATGCTGCATTATCGGAATAATGCAGACATTTCCTGATGGCCTCAAACCGGGAGCGTGTCATAACCGTACTGTAAAGTGGGGTCTGATATAGGACGTCCCCACTCCAGTACAGCCTGGCACTGGGTTTCTTGACCAGGCCCATATGCAGCACGAGGCCCCAAAATGTCCTCATTTCGGCTGCACTGACCGGCGTCCAGCCACCGGGCCTGGCCAAAAAGGAGCCCGGGTGTTGAGCGACGAACTGTTGGGCGTACAGATTCGTCTGCTCCACCATCAGATTTACCAGTGGGTCACTGAAAAAATGACAAAAAAAGTCATATTCAGTGTAGCCCACTGTGGAAATCTGGATTCCTGATTGGCCTACGAAATCAGGAATCACGGGCTCGTATCGCTCTGGGCTACACCAGACAAGTTCACCGGCAGGGTGCTCCGGTGGATTTAACTGGTGGGCCGGGAAACCAGTACGAGCCCCAGAGCTGCTCGTACTAGTGTGGGCCACAGGGTCCCTAACATGGCGGTCCCCTTGCTCCGCCTGGCGGCGTCTCCGCCGCCTTGGGGGCTCATCATCATCGCTAGATGATGAGGAGGATGCGGATGACAACAGGAATGTGGGGTCATCCTCATCCTCACTGGGACTCTCGGACTCGGAGGCAAGCTGGGCGTATGCCTCCTCGGCCGAGAACGTCCGGCGGGCCATAGGGGAGTGTGTGTCTGCGTGTATATGTGCGTGTGTGTAACTCTTTATTTGGTGTGCGTGTGTGAGGGGGCACGGGTGTTCACGAACTCACCCTAAAACTAACAGAAAAAAATAAATAAAACTAACTAAAAAAAGGGCAAAAAAGTGAGGAAAAAAAAATTCAAAACTGCTGATCAACCGTCCGAAGTTGATCAGCGGTGGGGTGTGCGATGCGCTAACAGTGGCCGGACGCTAAGTGCCGGTCACAGTCAGCGAACTCAAAAAAAAAAAAAAAAAAAGCACCCCAAAAAAGGTGGGGGGGGGGGCAAGTGGCAGGGGGAGGGGGGCAAGTGGCAGCACCCCTGGGGGGTCTAGGGTCACACAGCTGTGCTGTGGACCCCAGACACCCTAACTGGGGTGATGCAATAAAAAGTCAAAAAAACTACCTTTCCCTTTTTTTTCCCTGCCTATCCCAAACTTTCCCTAGCTGTCCCTATGTACCTGATGGGGTGCTGGGGGCAGAGATCGGGTCCTGGGGGGCACAGATCGGGGTGCAGGCAGCGGTGGCAGACACGTGCAGGCAGCTCCTCTCTCCTCCGGCGCTGGAACACAAAAGGAGGAGGAGAGGGGCGCCTGCCTCTTTTGAATCTGCCGCCGGACCGCCCCCTGACCAATCAGAAAGCGATCCTGAGTGGTGATGTCACCATCACCACTCAGGATCGCTGGATGGTGATTGGTGGAGTGAAATCACACCACCATCACCATCCTGTTCCGGGTTATCGGGTCTTCAGAGACCCGAATAACCCGGAAACGCAGAAAACCGCAGGTCTGAATTGACCTGCGGTTTTCTGCGATCGCATACATGGGGGGGTCACCGGACCCCCCGACGCATTTGCCCCAAGTGCCTGCTCAATGATTTGAGCAGGCACGGGGTTCCGATCGCCGCCGGCCGCGCGGCGGTGATTGAAAATGCACAGGGCGTACATGTACGCCCTGTGTCCTTAAGTACCAGGGCACAAGGGCGTACCTGTACGCCCTGTGTCCTTAAGGGGTTAATATAGCCAGTAAAAGGGTTTATAACAAGGAAATATTTCTACATCTTATTAGCCCTTGTGCGGTGCAGTTATATGTTCTAACGCATTTTTTGGCTTGTATTAGTGGGAAAAAAGGGCAAATTAGCCGTTGTATGGTGAAGTGAGAAAATTACAGCCCTTTTTGGCGTGTATTAGTGGCAAAAAAGTATATATTATTTGCCAATCAGCAGTGCAGTTATATCTTCTAAAGCCTTTTGTGGCGTGTATAAGTGGAAAAAAATAAGGGCCTATTTGCCATTCATTGGTGCAGTTATATGTTCTAAAGCCCTTCTTGCCGTACATTAGTGGCAATAAAATATATTATTTGCCGTTCAGCGGTGCAGCTATATGTTCTAAAGCACTTTTTGGCATGTATTAGTGGCACAAAAAAGTATTTGCCGTTGTGTGGTGAAGAAAGAAAATGACAGCCCTTTTTGGTGTGTATTACTGGCAAAAATAAATACATTTGCAGATCAGCTGTGCAGTTATATGTTCTAAAGCCCTTTCTGGCATGTATTAGTGGCAAAAAATACATATATTTGCAGTTTAGCGGTGCAGTTATATGTTCTAAAGCTCTTTTTGGCGTGTATTAGTGGCAAGAAAATATATATTATTTGCCGTTTAGCGGTGCAGTTACAGTATATGTTCTAAAGCCTATTCTGGCGTGTATTAGTGGCAAAAAATATATATATATTTGCTGTTCAGGGGTGCAGTTTTATGTTCTAAAGCCCTCTTTGGCGTGTATAAGTGGCAAAAAATATATATTATTTGCCGTTCAGTGGTGTAGTTATATGTTCTAAAGACTTTTGTGGCGTGTATAAGTGGAAAAAAATAAGGGCCTATTTGTCGTTCAGAGGTGCAGTTATATGTTCTAAAGCCCTTTTTGCCGGGTATTAGTGGCAAAAAAAATATATTATTTGCTGTTCAGCAGTGCAGTTTTATGTTCTAAAGCCCTTTTTGGTGTGCTGCTGCCACCTCCACATTGTCATTATGCCACTCTGTGGCCTCCTCCTGATGCTGCTGCCACCTGCAGATTTTGTCATTGGGCTACTCTGTGGTCTTCTCATGCTGCTTCCACCTCACAACTATGTCATAGGGCCACTCTGTGGACTTCTGATGCTGTTCCCACCCTCCCCACTTCATGACTGGGCCACTATTTTGCCTTTCGGTCTGGCTGACATCATCATTTATTTGACCCTTCTGATCTGTCAGAAGGAAGGAAAAATGAGACGCACAACGGATCCTGTCTATGTAACAGCTGTAAGGCCTGCATGACATGGTCCCTATTTTGCATCAGAATTGGATTACGATTTGGTAGCCAAAAGCAAGAGTAGGTACAAAACACAGAAGACATGCAAATATTCCATCCATGTGTCATCTCTGTTTTGGATCCACTCCTGTTTTTTTGGGCTTTAGCAATACTGATAGATTACTGACCAAATGCTGACCAAGTGAAGGCGGATGCTCCACAGACAGGATCAGTTTTTTGGGGGTTATTGTTCTGACGGACCAGAGGAAGGGCAAAATAATCAGTGACGTCAACACAGACTTACTGCTGACACCCTCTCCACTCTGTCGGGGGGCTCTACTTGTATAAGCGTTTAATAGAACAGGTTCTGTAGACATCTAAGTGGAATCAGCTGACGACGGTGTAAAAATAGTGCGCTTCTTGACGCTAACATTGACCTGTAAGGCTGAGTTGAGTTATTTGGTCAGTTTTGGCCCTGTAACTGCCCAAATAAGTGAAGTGTGCAGTGATTCTAAGAGCGACGCTTGTCATGTGCATGTCATACTGACTCACAGTATTGTTTTACTTCCACAGCAGACTCCCTATGCGTGCTACTGCAAGGCACAGTGTTCTACATCAGTATAAAGGATCTTTGCAGCCAGGTAATAGCCGTTATTTAACGCGATTCGCCACAAATAAATTAGTATGGAACCAATTTTTTTTGAAAAATTAGGCAAACCGGCCGAATAGAATTTTTTTTAAATTCTCTTATTTCTATTATACATGTTTAAAGAATAGACACGGTTCATCCATTAAATAGCCAGCAAAAAAAAACAGCCTGACACTCACGAAATGTGTACACTGGAATACAACATGGAAAGTATAGAGGCAGTCTACTGACGAAGGATCAAACAGGGAAGGACAGAAGTTCTGTACAAGTTATTGTGATGTGTCACATGTCATGTTATGAAAAATTGTACCATCAATGTATTTTTACAGCGAGGGGGACCTCTGTTGTCCCAACATTCTCTAATTTATTTTTGGGTATTTTTTAGTGTGATTATATTTACAACCCCTGTGACAGGTATCTGCATACATGCGTATATAGATGATATGCCGTTGATAAGGTAAGGTCTTTTTTATGTTAGGCTAGTTTCACACTAGCATTAGTGAGATCCGGCAGGCAGTTCTGCCAGAAACGACATGATTGCCGTCCAGCCCCATTAGTTACTCCTGCAAAAATCCAGTTTTATTTCGGCTAATTCTCTGCATATTTGCTGAGTTGCGGCCAGATCTCTGCCAGTCCCCAATATAGTTAATGAGGCCAGACAGCAATCATGTCGTTTCAGGAAATGCTGGATCCAGAGAGACCCGGCAGGATCTTACTAACACTAGTGTGAAACTAGCCTTAAAGGGGTGGTCTGGGCTTTTTCTATTGATGACCTATCCTCAGGACAGAACATCAATATCAGATAGGCGGGGGCTGCGACACCCGACACCACCGCCGATCAGCTGTATGAAGGGAAGGCACGTGCAGTGTGCACATGCTGTCTCTCGTCTCTCTTCTTGTCCGCTGCTGCTGTCTCATAGACATAAAGCGGAGAGCAGGAAGACAGCTGATTGGCGTGGGACCCCCGCCTGATATTGATGACCTATCTTGAGGATAGCTCATCAATAGAAAAAGCCTGGACAACCTCACTTGTGCAAAAACTTGCAACTTTTTGCATCTTTACACCACACACTCCAGTTTTGTAATATTGGTGGAAAAGTGGGTGTGGTTAGCTATGTTAATGAGTTTCACTTCAAATTTATCATTGCGACTTTTTTAAAAAGTCACAAAAAAGTATAAATCTCAATCCAGGAGGAGGGTGGAGTAGGAAAATTGGAGTAGCTTCTCTAGACAGAAGTGTTAGGTTTAAGGACAAGACAAATTTATCAAACAACCTGTGACATTTGATAAATGTGGCACAAAGTGCTCCAACACAGACTCAAGCAAAACGGACTTCATGATAAATTCCCCCCTATGTGAGCTAATGTTTCTTCAAGTCTTCTTCAAGAGTGTTGTTCAAGACCAGGCCATTTATCCCCTTTCCTGACCAGACACATATTCCATTTTTTTGGTACATATATCTTCAGACAGCCATAACTTTTTTTTTTCTGTTCCATTATTTCAATAATTTTTCTTCTTTTTTTCAGTGATCTATGAAGGTGTACATTTTTTATATTAGTTTTAAAAAAAATTACAACTTTTTTTAATGCACAGCAAAATAAATGTATAAAATAGTCTGCCTGGCGATCTCTAGCCATGTACTGCTTTGTGCACTGAAAGTGCTGTCGCAAGACTTTGTGGGCAGGCATCAGTACATCTTTACTGCCTGGACCTGTCTATCATAATGGTGGGGGTGCGGTCTAGAATGAAAAAAGGGGCAGAGCCTCGGGTGCAACGGCAACACTATAGTTGCACCCAGGGGCTAATTTGTGTAGAATGAAAAAGTTAATTTCTCCATAATGGGGGCATGGATCACTATAGGACCAAGAGTGTTTGGCCAATTGATTTTTAACAAGATGATGGTGACAGATGCCTTTAAACCAAATGAGGTGAGTCCTTCAGTATTTCCGTATCAGATGTGATGGGTCAGGGACAGTGAGACTGCTGGGACCTTCTGAGCCTGGCACTACATTGGGGTTTACACATACTTATCCAAATGACCCATGTTTTGACGTTGTGTACCTGTATGGATTGTTGAGATTTTACTGCACTGATTTACTTTTATTATATCTTAAAAAAATCATAATCATTTTCTTATTTTCTCTTGGTGACTTGTGACATTATCTAGTCATACTGGGTGAAGCCTAGTCATATACACATTGTGTACAGTTATGTTGCTCCTTCTATGGAGCTACATTTTAATTGTACATGAATGTTCGAGGCCGGTTGCCATAGTTACACTTTTTTATCAAGTGTTTTTAATATTTGAGAATTGATAGTAACTCTGCATTAACACTTCCATATCCCTCTACTGCAGTGTTAAGGTGGATTTATACTGCCGATATTCATGCAGATTGTACTGCGAACGTTCCTGACAATCCTCCCATCTAAATATTCTGCCGATCACCCGATTTACTAAGACCAGCATCTCGAACACCAGTCTTAGTAAAAACCCGCGGAATGAAAATCTGACTAAGGCCGCAATCACACTTCCATGTCTGTGATGAAATCTGTGATAAGATGTTTAGTGAAGAATCCGTGTTTGGTCCCTGTGTCCGTTTTTTGCTCTCTGTGGGTCATCCATGTTCTACGGACACTGCACAGCTGGAAATTAATTTTCAGATGGCATGCGTGTTGCGTTCGGATTTTTTACGAACCCATAGACTATGATGGGCGTGATAGATTCATAAGCACGTAGAAAATTGGGCGTGCTTCCTTGCTAAAACCATGGGCCCACGGACCGTGCTAAAACACTGATGTGTGAATACAGACATTAAAATTAATGAGTATGTGAGCTATAAAAAATATGCTAGCCCCCAGTAAACCTAGACAACATGAAAAAACTGCAGAAAGAGATAAGCCAGACCAAAAAGGCAGTTTCAAATGTGGAACAAAAACCTGCCTATGCTGTAAGGTCATTACACACAACCGCACACATTTCTCCTCAAGCAAAAATGGATCCACATTCATGATTAAACACCATATGACATGTCAATCCTGCTACGTAATATACCTAATCGAGTGTAAATGTGGCCTCCAGTATGTAGGACGCACAACCCAGGCCCTACACAACCGTCTAAACCAACACAGATACAATATACGCAGACAATACCTCAAACACAGCCTATCCAGACACTGTGCATCCACAATTGACAAAGACAAACACCCCCTAACCATCACTCCAATTGATTTCATACCTGAAAACCCCTTCAACAGATTTAATGCCCTGCAAAAGAGAGAAGTATACTGGATATACCAGCTGGACACCCTTGCACCATATGGACTCAACGCAATTTCAGAAACCATACTGTAAACACACATCTTCCAACTCATCCACCAAAAAATATTCTCTAATACACAGAACACTCTACCATTCTCCCCTCCCCACTACCTTCTCCATCCAATAACCAAAACACAACCAATAAGACATCTGATCCCTGCTCTAAGCATATAATATGGTAACAACATTTTTTCAAAATGTTGCCACAGGGAAAAAAATAAAATAAAAAAATATATATATACAAAGACACAACATCCTTCCTTTCTTGCTACAGCATCGCTTGCTAAAAAACAAATGACAAATACAGTGATATCACCTGCGGATGATGTGACCATCTCCAACCGGGCATCAAAATAAATAAGGCAACCTACAAAAAATGTAACAAATAAATAAAAATATTAACATCAACACACACAAACATAATAAATTTACCGGCAGTACCTACATTAGACACAAATACAATAAGACATAATCTTCGGCCTATATATACACATATATATACATTCACATCACAAATAAAAACATAAACACAATCCCAAACCAAGAAGAACTACTACACCCCTTGCCTCTTCACCTGGCCAAAAATGCCAGAAAATAACTCATAAAGGACCTACCTCTGCACCAAAGGAGAACAAATACAGGGATCCCGCCGCATCCACATACGCAAAAATACGGCTATCTGTAATGTGCTCCCTGTGGCTGCATCCTAACAAAATATCTCTTTACCCACAAGAACACCCAAACCGTGCAGTAGAACACCGTCCGCCCCTTATACACCAACACAAGAAAGAACCACAGCGCCAACATAGTCCGGCATCTCCTTACAGAATAAACATATAATCCCAGCAACAGACCACAGTCCGCCTCCTACACACAAAATAAAATACCCATAGCGCCAACATAGTCCAACATTCCCTCACAGAAGGATCATCCAAACACCAACAGCAGACCGCGGTCCGCTCCCTACAAAACTTAAAAACCATAGCGCCAACATAGTCCGGCATTTCCTCACAGCACACTTAGAGGTCAGACGGGACGGACCATCTCTCCTCCTCTCCCACCTCTCCTCTTCCCCCACTCATCTTACAATGATCCCAACTACCGTGCCTGACAACTACGGGCGTCCGGATTTCTGCCGAGCCACTTATCCTCCCTACTTTACAGTGCCGACAGCAGCCCATAATGCGCACAAAACACCTGATCATGATACCGGAATATGCCACACACCAGCGCAATATGAAAAATTGGCAACACATACCAATAGCAAAAAAGATATGAATATCACATATCTAGCAACCAACCGCTATTAAAATTAGCACTCACAGTATCTCTATCAACAGCCAGAAAATGAGGGGCGTTCCTCAAAGTGACGCCACAAATGACGTCATACACATCTGCTTCTTGCCCAACCACTGGCCTGCGCGCCAAAATACCCCTTTTAAAAGACGATGTTTTAATGTGTACAACATATGCTTTTATTGTCCTGACGAAGAGGGCTGGATGCCCTTGAAACGCGTTGACAAAAAATAAACAAGCTATTTTACTTTCATTCTCGAAAAAAGCATTTTATGAAAATCCGCCTCCTGTTTCCAGCGCCGCAAAAAAGGGTTCAATACGACTACTTTTTATCCTCCTACTTATCCCTTCTGCCACCCCTGGTGCAGAGAATAAGGAACCCTTGGCAGCAGCACAGGACCCCGCATGCTGGACGGGAGAATACCAGCACAAGCCTTCTACAGTTGTTGTGGCTACACACAACATACGGTAAGCGCTTCTTGTATAGAGTGAACTAAGACCGTAAATACAGCCACACACACGAGGCGCGGCCTCCTGTCTCTTTTTCTCTCCTTTCCTTTATATTTGTGGAGAACACAGACAGCACACATCCGTGAAACACTAACGTGTGACTAAGGCTTAAGGGAGAGTTCACATCACGGTTATTTTTCTGTTCTTCTGATCTGTCAGAAGAACAGAAAAATAAAGAAAAAAAACGAATCCTGCGCATCCTTTACGCACATTTGACATCTATTTGAACCATTTCCATCTGAGATCTGTTTTTTAGACGGAAAAAAAGTACTGCATATCTCTTGCAAAATCTGTTCTCTTCTGCTGTCCTTGCGCCAGTACTGAAATTTACTCTAGATTTCTGGTGCTGTTGGACAGAAATGTTGTTTGCTAATCATGATTTCTGGTTCAATACCTATGTTCATGACTTTAAATGTTGATAAAAAAGAAAATGGCTGCACACTATTATACATACAAACAATAGAGCTAAGAAATGGGGATCATTCGAAATAAAAATGGTATTATACCGACTATAAATAAGTCAATGGAAGCTCTTAGCGCACATATTTGATCAAACGTGTGTCAGGCCCATCTACCAGGCGTCAAGGTGACTTCCGCAGATGGGTCCCTAACACTAGTATACTGCCTCTCTTGGACTTACCTAAGCCTACAGTTTTCAGGGCAGTGTAGGAACAGCTACATAAGTACTCTGCTCAGAAATCCCATCTGGGACCCATCTGCGGAAGCCACCTTGATGCCTGGTAGATGGGCCCGACACACGTTTGATCAAATATGTGCGCTAAGAGCTTCCATTGACTCATTTATAGTAGGTAAGATACCACTTTTATTTAGAATGACCCCCATTTCTTAGAGTCTATTGTTTATATGTATAATGGTGTGCAGCCATTTTCTTTTTTATCAATCATGTTTGCTTGATGGATATGCACCTGTGATTCTGAATGTTCTAGTCTAAATTTTCTTGACTTTAAATGTTGTCATTTGCATCAAATTTGAGGGGGGTTTTTATGTTTAAAAGTTGTCAATTTTGCCACAAAAGACACTAGAGAAAAAAATAAAATAAAACTGAGTTAGAGCTATAATAAATGACTCCCATTATCTTCTTCACAGGTTTTTCTACTAATCTATATTAATGCTATTCTTTTGCACACTTGTCAGGTGGCTGTTGTGCAGGGCTGATACTTTGTCGTCTACGGTAATGCAATCACAGCTCAGTTACAGTAAATTCACAAGCTTCAGATTTGTTGCAGACATTTCTGACTGTTTCATTCATCTGAAAACAATAATTAATGACAGTATATCAATATATCCTTAGGCTGCTTTCATAGATACTGCATTTTTATAATATAGGGCATGTTTTTTGTGTGGTATTTAAAAAAATTTTTGGGTTTTGCACACTTTTGGCCAGTGCAATATAAGATGCAAATTGTAGGCAAAAGGAAATCCACCACCAAAAAGTTGGCAAGTGGGCTGATATGGTTTGTCCAGTGGCGTAGCTATAGGGGTCCTAGTTGCGACCATTCCCTAAACCAGGGAGAGCCACAAAACTGTATTTTTCACTTTATAAATCTAAAGTGAATACTAGTCTGCAGGAGGCGGGGGGAGTGAAGTGCTGCGAGCATTGTACTCACACCTCCTCCCTGGTCTCCTCCAGGCCACGCCGCTGTGTCCTAACTGGTACAGGGTCAGGAAGTAGTGTGAGCACTATGACCTGACGCTGCAGGCCGTCAGGCGACAGCGCAGCATGTACCCAGAGAAGACCGGGAGAGCCAGGGAACCGCTGGACCAGGAGAGGAGCAGAAGAGGTAAGTTAACTTACATAGTAACATAGTTTATAAGGCTGAAAAAAGACAACTAATTATCTAGTCCAGCATGTTGTCTTGCAAGTTGATCCAGAGGAAGGCAAAAAAAAAAAAAGTGAGGTAGAAGCCAATTTTCCCCATTTTAGGAGAAAATGTAATATTCTTACACTCCAGAAATACATCCAGGCCCCTCTTGAATTCCTTTATTGTACTCACCATCACCACCTCCTCAGGCAGAGAGTTCCATAGTCTCACTGCTCTTACCGTAAAGAATCCTCTTCTATGTTTGTGTGCAAACCTTCTTTCCTCCAGACGCAAAGGATGTCCCCTCGTCACAGTTACAGTCCTGGGGATAAATAGATGATGGGAGAGATCTCTGTACTGACCCCTGATATATTTATACATAGTAATTAGATCTCCCCTCAGTCGTCTTTTTTCTAAAGTCAATAACCCTAATTTTGATAATGTTTCAGGGTACTGTAGTCCACCCATTCCAGTTACTACTTTAGTTGTGCTCCTTTGAACCCTCTCAGGCTCTGCTATGTCTGCCTTGTTCACAGGAGACCAGAACTGTACACAGTACTCCATGTGTGGTCTGACTAGTGATTTGTAAAGTGGTAGGATTATGTTCTCATCAGGGGCATCTATGCTCCTTTTGATGTAACCCATTATCTTATTGGCCTTGGCAGCAGCTGCCTGACACTGGTTTCTACAGCTTAGTTTGCTTCTGCAGTCCCCGACCTTCCGAGATCCGGCGCATGCCCATTAGAAAGCTATGGGTGCCGGGTGCATGCGCAGAAGCTGAAAGCGAGTCCGATGCCCATAGCTTTCTATTGGGCATGCGGCGGATCTCGGAAGGTCGGGGACTGCAGAAACTGCCCAGCTAAGTGAATATTGATGAGCTGGGCGGCGCTTCAAAAATGGCGGTTGGGCAGATGCTGGCTGGGCGCAAGTGGAGCTGAAACCCCGCCCCTTGGGCAGAAAGAACAGCGATTAGTTCAGGTTATAAAATATGAGTGCACATTAGAAGACCTGTGCATGGATATGTACAGCTAATTATGGTTATTGGGCCTGTCAGTGTCCCTTTAAATATTAGAAATAAGGGTCTGGCTATGATATTACTTAATCTCTTAGGATACAGGGGTGTATGCCATCTGGGTCTGGCGATTTGTCTATTTCAATTTTTTTAAGACGCCGCTATACTTCTTCCAGGGTCAGACAGGGGAATTTTAATGGGTAATTTACTTTTACATTCTGCATTTCATCTGACATTTTATTTTCCTCAGCGAATACAGTGGAGAAAAAAATATTTAATAGCTTTGCTTTCTACTCATCGCTGTCTGCAACTCCCCCTCATCACTCTTATTTATTTTAAAGTCTGATCTGAGGTCTGATACTTGAGGGAAGGGTCTGATTTGAGGTCTGATACTTGGGGGGTCTGATTTGAGGTCCGATACTTGGGGGTTATGATTTGAGGTCTAATACTTGGGGGGTCTGATCTGAGGTCTGATACTTTGGGGGTCTGATTTGAGGTCTGACATGGGGTCCTGATCTGAGGTCTGATGCAGGGGTGTGAGGGCTAAAGAGGGTCTGATCTGAGGTCTGATATAGTGGTCTTACATGTAGGTCTGATATGGGGAGAGGATCTGAAATGAAGTCCTACTATGAGGACTGATATGGAGGTCTTACATGGAGGTCTAAAGGGGGTCTGATCTAAGGTCTGATATTGGGGGGTCTGACTTGGGGGTCTGATCTGAGATGTGATATGGGAGTCTGACATGAAGGTCTGATGGAGGAGTCTTATCTGAGGATCTGATATGGGGTTTGGATGATCTTATACGTGGGTCTGATTTGGGAATCTGTTATGGGGGTCTGATATGTGGGTCTGATCTGAAAGGTAAAGGGGAATTTTTTGTATTGGTACACAATATAAAGGGGTATTTTTCGTACTGCCACATGCTGTAAGGGGGTATTTGCAATGAAGCACATTATAAGGGAGTATTTTTGTACTGGTGCACATTATAGGGGTATTTTTTTATACTGGCACGCATTAAAAGGGGGCATTTTTTGTACTGGCGCACATTATAAGGGGGTATTTTTGTACTGTCAGATATTAGGGGGTATTTTTCTACTGGGACACATTATCAGTAGGGATGAGCGAATCGACTTCGGATGATACACCCGAAGTCGATTCACATAATACTTTGTTTAAATACGAGCGCTCCATACAGTATTAGAATGTATTGGCTCCTATGAGCGAAGTTATTACTTTGCGAAGTCTCGCGAGACTTTGCATAATAACTTCTAAAATCGATTTCTACTGCAAAAAAACACTTTGCAGGAACTCACTTTGCACATATCTGGCACAGGTATGTCCAGACTTGCAGACATATCTATATCTAAAGACTTCTATTGGAGTTCTATACGTTTTTGTAATACTTTAAAAGCATAACTAGGGCCTTCATGTTTTGAACGTTTCACATGCTCTTCTTAATCATGGCATAAAACTATAGGAGCAAAGCAACCTTCTTATATCCACCTTGTTTGTACCAAATGCACAGGGGGAGCAAATTAGCACAGTAAAATATGCACTTATATACTAATATATCATACAGATAGCCAGGCTCGGACTGGCTCACAGGGGTACAGGGGAATCCCCCGGTGGGCCCCTGAACAAGGTGGGCCCCTAGTCTCCCACCCCCTGCACAAGTGGCACATAACACATTAGATTTAGTACACTACTGTACATACATATATTCAATGTACAGCATCTCACCCAGCTTATGTTCATATAAAAAAAATGTTAGATTATTTATTATATTTGAATGTATCTGTACAGTGGGCCCCCAAAATAAATTTTACCCCAGTCCGACACTGCAGATACCCATTTTTAATAAAAGCATGTTAAGTGTGTTTTTAAACTAGTGTAAATTAGTGTAAGTAATAGTATAAACCAGTATCAAAAGTGATGATCCCAAAAGCATCTCTTTTCAGTAAGATTTGGGTCCAATCCCCATCCTGTCTGGGTCGCTAACCCTTTCTAGAACTTTCACTTTTAAATATTGTGTGTCACCCTGATGAGGCTGAGAACAATGGAGTGAAGCACCTGATTGTTTCTTGTTTTTAGATGATGAGATACCTAAAAGGTGTTCTTCTATTCTTGTTCTGAGCCTGACGCGTGGTGCATCCTGTACATTGAAGGTTACACAATATAAGGTTACATTCAGTTCTAAATGCTACGTGTTGTAGCACGATTCACTTGTGCTTTAAGTATTTTACTTCTTCCTTTACTTGTAGCAATTATATTGTTACTGTTGTGATATATGGACAGGTTTAGCATTTTTTGAGCCACATCTGCATTTGAAGTTCTTTTTGCAGTCTCCATCACATATGCTGTCATTTTTGCCTGAAAAAATAGTGCATAAATCACCGTTTTTTTTTCCTGGTAAGATGAAAGGCACCATGACAGAACTCAACAGATTCCATTATGGGATGCGCCAGGCGCCATTGGTATCTGTCATATGATAGAACCATTACAGCTGGAAATCTATTTTTCTGCTGCTTTGATGGAGCAGAATTTCATGATCACATGTTGACCTAGCCTCAGATTTCATGCATGTCTATTATGGTTTTGTGCTCATTGTTCCTTCTAAGCAGTGAGCTCTGGAAATAATAGGAGCTCTCCGGGCTACAGATATTGATGACCTATCTTCAGGATAGGTCATTAGTTTTAGATTAGTTAGGGCCTGACACCTGGCACTCCCACGGATCAGCTGCTTCCAGCTCCTACAGAGCAGGTGGCTCTGTATAAGGGCTCATTCAGATGAACATAAGGGGTCCGTGCCCATGCTGCGGACCACAAATAGCAGTCCGCAATATACGGGCACTGCCTATTTGTACTCCGTGCTACAGATGTGGACCCATTGACTTGAATGGATCCGTGGTCCGCAAGAAATCCAAAGATAGAACATGTCTGAGCAATTGATAGGACATATCTTATCTTTCTCTGCATCTTGCGGATCGCGTACCCATTCAAGTCAATAGGTCTGCAGCACAGAATGCCATTTGCGGTCGGCAATACGGGCACGGAGCCCTTACGTTTGTCTGAATGAGCCCTTACTGTGTAGTTTCCAGCACCGGTGTATTGAAAGTTCATTCTAATTCACTTGAATGGGAGCTGGACTGCAGTACCGGGCAGCGCTCTGTATAGTTTCCAGTGCCACGGATGCCAAAAACAGCTGATCAGTGGGGATACCAGGGGTCAGACCCTCACAAATCTGATATCGATCACCTCTCCTAAGGATAGGTCATCTATATCTGTAACCAAGAGAACCCCTTTAAAATGTCCATAATCTGAAAACAGATACCGTTATTTTTGGGGTTGTTGATTTCTCTTCTTTTCTTCTTCCTCCATCAAGGTTGTGTGGATTTCTGAAGCTGACCTTGCCAGCCCCCGCAAGACATAATCACTCACATTGCTATCTGATGCATTAAACATGTAATTGATGAGAATACGCCGTGCCTTATGACTAAATCCCTGAAGAAATTAGCATGAACAGCACACAGGCTTCCTAAACTAAATGCCAGGCTAACCACTGACTGCGCGAGAGTTTACAGCAACTGGACTCATAGTAGTCACAATCCTCTGAAAACATCATGGGTGATAATGGGTAACGGATGAGGAAAGAGATCGGATGGAAGATATGACGTTAAAGGGACTCTCTGGGCTTTTAATATTGATGACCTATCCTCAGGATAGACTGATAAAGAAGGGGACACACTATAAGTGAAAAGGAGTGCACTAACGGTTTAAATATGATACTAAGACACCAAGAAAAAGTCACAAGGCCAAGAGAACCGTTATAATGTGGACATCCATGTAATGTAAAATCAATAAAGCAATTTTATTAGACTACAAAGACATACAGATACTTATTTAAAAATTGTATACAATAAATCATGTGCTGGATCCGGGTAAGACCAAACACAAACACAGCATCCACTAAAGTCCACAAAGAAGGACACAAAGTGTATAGTCTGAGACAATATCAGATATAAATCCAACAATAAATAAATAATATGACATCAAACAACATAGAATAATACCAGAATTGCAATATAAGGCTCGGACTATACCGTATGTGGGTCGACCTGAGTCCGTGAAAAAGAGCCCCACGCATATCGCCGGTAAGATCCAGCTTCCTCAGGGGTAAGGGTCTGTAAGTATCTGAGTCTTATATATATCAATGTAATTGATAATGATGAAATAATTAGGAGTAATCACCTGTATGTAAAGAGAAATATAATGATGTGCTCCATGGCATCCCAGGACATGCACCGCATCTGTGCAAAATGGCCTAAAACCAGAAACTGAGAAAAACATGTGATCGCAAACAGGAAATGGGTGTGTAGGAAAATGGAATGCATGCTGAAAACACAGAAAACACTCATATACAGTAGATATAAAAAGTCTACACACCCCTTGTTAAATTTAACAAACATAAGTCATTTCAGAACTTTTTCCACCTTTAATGTGACCTATAAACTGTACAACTCAATTGAAAAACAAACTGAAATCTTTTAGGTGGAGGGAAGAAAACAAAAAAAACTAAAATAATGTGGTTGCATAAGTGTTCACACCCTCTTATAACTGGGAATGTAGCTGTGTTCAGAATTAAGCAATCACTTTCAAAATCATGTTAAATAGGAGTCAGCATAGAAAAAGGTGTAATGGTCTGATGAAACCAAGGTTGAACTTTTTGGCCATAAATCCAAAAGATATGTTTGGTGCAAAAACAAAACTGCACATCACCAAAAGAACATGGGAATATGTTAATTAAATATATTTAGAAAAATTATCACTGTTAAATCATTAACAGATTTAACAGTGATCATTAAGATGGGAATACCCCTTTAAGTATTTGTCACAACCAGACAGCTGAAAAGCTCTGACAGAAGCCTTTCAGAACCTCCTCCTTGAGTTTCTTTGTTGTGATGTTCAGTTCCTCATCTCGTTAGCCTCTCTCAGCTGTCATGTAGTTGGACTGATTGCATCCCTTTAAATTCCGCCCCATAATGCATTACTGGGCGGCTTACACTACTTCCTGGAGTGTGTGTGCATGCTGATCTTGTTTTCCAGTCTGCTACAAAGTTAAGTGCTGAACATTTATCTGTTATTTTCTGTTTGCTGGATCCCAGGTGACCCTGACTCCCTCCGTGTCTGGTGTAGGGAGCCGGTGGTCGTGTCCCCTCACTATTGTAGGGTGTTCAGGGGTTATATAGTCGAGGTACGTGGATATGCAACCATCCACCTCTGGGATCGTTGCATAGGCTGAGCAGCCAGGGAAAGTCTCAGGTCTTGTGCAGGGGTCTTCCTTATGGTTCCTTAGCTTTGGATCCAGTGAGTCATATATGCATGTTGCTTTGTCTTGTTTCCTGTACACCGTCCGTGACATTATAAGCCGCCAAAACCGTCTCAAGCATGGATCCGGTTTCACTTTTGGCTGAACGCTTCCAGGGTCTTTCATTGGAGGTAGCTGATCTCCGTAAGACTTTTTCTCAGCTTCAAGTGACCGGTTCAGCTTGCGTTCATGGAGTTTGTTCTGAGCCTAAGATCTCACTCCCGGATACGTTCTCCGGGGGTAGTGAGAATTTTGTGCGTTTTAGAGAGGCTTGCAAACTCAATTTTTGCCTTCTTCCCCATTCCTCTGGTGTGAGGAACGGAGGGTGGGGATCATTATATCGCTGCTCAGGGGTAACGCTCAGTCTTGGGCCTTTTCGCTGCCGGAGGGGGCACGGCCTCTCCGTTCAGTGGATGAATTCTTTTTAGCCCTGGGTCAGATATATGATGATCCGGATCGTATTGCTCTGGCTGAGTCTAGACTACGTCTATTATGCCAGGGTAAACAATCCGCAGAAATATACTGCTCAGAATTTCGGAGATGGGCAGCTGATACTGGTTGGAATGATGCTGCACTCCGAAGTCAATTTTGCCATGGTCTTTCAGAGGGATTGAAAGATGCATTTGCCTTTCATGAGAGGCCTATTTCTTTGGACTCTGCTATGTCTCAGGCCGTTCGTATTGACAGGCGTCTTAGAGAGAGAGGAGAGATGTCCCCTTCCTGTCATACTCAGTCCCAGGACAGTGCAGCGGTCTCATTCTGTGCGCAGGGGTCTCGGTCGCTGTCAGCCCCTGCTGAGCAGGAGCCCATGCAGCTGGGGTTGATTGCTTCTGACAATAGAAGATTCAGCTCGCATGGGAGGGTTTGTTTTTGTTGTGGAGGTATAAATCATTTGGCAAATGTTTGTCCTTCTAGGAGATTCAGGCAGTTTTCTGGGAGTAATAAAGAAACAAACAGGAAAAAATCTTTTAAAAATGTTCCGTCTGTTACTATTGGCAGGGTTGAGGTGGAGATTGAAGGTTTTCCGTTTGCTTGTAGTTCCCGTTTTGTCCTGCCGGCTAGGGTGGCGCTAGAGAGCAAGAACATTTTTTGTGAGATTTTTGTGGCTAGTGGAGCAGCTGTCAATCTCATTGATAATCAATTTGCAATAACTCATGGTTTCCAGGTGCGCACTTTGGGAAAGGATATTCCTGTTTTTGCTATTGATTCCGCTCCACTTTCTCAGAAATCATTAAAGGGCATAGTTCACAATATCCGTTTAATTGTGAGTGATGCTCATGTTGAGGATGTGTCATGTTTCGTCCTTAGCGGTTTGCCTACTCCTCTAGTGTTGGGGCTACCCTGGCTCACTAAACATAACCCCACCATTGATTGGCAAGCGAGGCAAATAAATGGTTGGAGTGACTTTTGCAGAGAGAATTGCCTCACGACATCTGTTTCTGAGGTTGCTACTAAGACTGTACCATCTTTTCTCTCAGAATTTTCGGATGTCTTCTCTGAGAGTGGAGTTCAGGATTTGCCCCCGCACAGGGAGTACGATTGCCCTATTAATCTCATCCCAGGTGCCAAACTGCCTAAATCTCGTTTATACAATCTTTCCCAACCTGAGAGGATCGCTATGCGTGCTTATATCTCTGAGAGTCTGAGAAAAGGACACATACGACCCTCGAAGTCACCTGTTGCCACAGTTTTTTTCTTTGTTAAGAAAAAAGATGGTTCTTTAAGACCTTGTCTGGATTTCAGGGAGCTGAACAATATCACTATTCGTGACCCTTATCCACTTCCTCTGATCCCGGACCTGTTTAACCAGGTTGTTGGGGCTAAAGTCTTTTCCAAATTAGATCTAAGAGGGGCATACAACCTGGTCAGGGTCAGAGAAGGAGACGAATGGAAGACAGCCTTCAATACCCCTGAGGGCCATTTTGAGAATTTGGTTATGCCTTTTGGTTTGATGAATGCCCCAGCCATTTTTCAGCATTTCGTGAACAGCATTTTTTATCATTTGATGGGAAAATTTATATTAGTGTATTTGGATGACATTTAGATTTTTTCTCCTGATTTCAAAACTCATAAGGAACATTTACGTCAGGTCTTGCTCATCCTGCGGGAGAATAAATTATATGCGAAACTGGAAAAATGTGTGTTTGCGGTTCCAGAAATTCAATTTCTGGGGTTTCTTCTCTCCGCTTCTGGTTTTCGCATGGACCCCGAGAAGGTCCGCGCTGTGCTTGAGTGGGAGCTTCCTGAGAATCAGAAGGCGCTGATGCGTTTTGTGGGCTTTGCCAATTATTACAGGAAGTTTATTTTGAATTATTCCTCTATTGTTAAACCACTCACTGATATAACCAGAAAGGGGGTAGATTTTTCTTCTTGGTCAGTAGAGGCGCGTAAGGCTTTTTCTAATATCAAGGAGAGTTTTGCTTCCGCTCCCATCTTGGCGCAACCTGATATTTCTTTACCCTTCATAGTTGAGGTTGATGCTTCTGAGGTGGGTGTGGGGGCGGTCTTGTGTCAGGGTTCCTGTCCTGCCAAATGGCGACCGTGTGCCTTTTTCTCGAAAAAACTCTCCTCCGCAGAGAGAAATTACGATGTGGGAGATAGGGAATTGTTGGCCATCAAGTTGGCTTTTGAGGAATGGCGCCATTGGCTAGAGGGAGCCAGACACCCTATTACCGTATTTACTGACCATAAAAATCTGGCCTACTTGGAGTCAGCCAAGCGTCTGAACCCGAGACAGGCCAGATATTCTTTGTTCTTTTCTAGGTTTAATTTTGTTGTCACGTTCCGCCCTGGAGTTAAGAATGTGAAGGCAGATGCCCTGTCACGTTGTTTTCCGGGAGGCGGGAATTTTGAAGACCCGGGTCCCATTTTGGCTGAAGGTGTGGTGGTCTCTGCTCTTTTTTTCTGAATTGGAGGCAGAGGTGCAGGCAGCCCAGTCAGAGGCTCCTGATCTTTGTCCTCCTGGGAGGTTGTTTGTGCCTATCGCTTTAAGACACAAGATTTTTAAGGAACACCACGATACGGTCCTTGCTGGGCACCCGGGGGCAAGAGCCACACTGGATCTCATCGCTCGGAGATTCTGGTGGCCTGCGCTTCGTAAGTCGGTTGAGGGTTTTGTGGCAGCCTGCGAGACTTGCGCTCGTGCCAAAGTCCCTCATTCACGGCCATCAGGTCCTCTCCTTCCCTTACCCATTCCTTCCCGTCCTTGGACACATCTGTCCATGGACTTCATAACGGACCTGCCTCGTTCCTCAGGGAAGACTGTGATTCTGGTGGTGGTGGACCGTTTTAGAAAAATGGTGCATTTCATCCCTTTTCCTGGTTTGCCAAATGCTAAGACGCTGGCGCAAGCATTTATTGATCACATTGTCAAATTTCACGGTATTCCTTCAGACATAGTCTCTGATAGGGGCACGCAGTTTGTTTCCAGATTCTGGAAGGCTTTCTGTTCTCGCTTGGGCGTTCGGTTGTCATTCTCTTCTGCTTTCCACCCGCAGTCGAATGGCCAGACAGAGCGCGTCAATCAGAATCTGGAGACATATCTGCGCTGTTTTGTGGCGGAGAATCAAGAGGATTGGTGTTCTTTTTTGTCCCTTGCTGAGTTTGCTTTAAATAACCGTCGTCAGGAGTCCTCTGATAAGTCACCATTTTTTTGTGCATATGGGTTTCATCCGCAGTTTGGGACTTTCTCGGGAGAGGGGTCTTCTGGTTTACCTGATGAGGACAGATTCTCCTCGTCTTTGTCATCTATTTGGCAAAAGATTCAGGATAATCTAAAGAGCATGAGTGAGAGATATAAGCGTGTGGCAGATAAGAGACGTGTGCTTGGTCCGGACCTGAATGTTGGTGATCTGGGGTGGTTGTCTATCAAGAATATCAAATTGAAGGTTCCCTCCTGGAAGTTGGGTCCTAGGTTTATTGGGCCTTACAAAATCCTGTCTGTCATCAATCCTGTTGCCTACCGTCTTGATCTTCCTCAGACTTGGAAGATCCATAATGTTTTTCATAAGTCCTTATTGAAACCTTATGTTCAACCCATTGTACCCTCGCCTTTGCCTCCTCCTCCGATTATGGTTGATGGGAATCTTGAATTTCAGGTCTCTAGGATTGTGGATTCTCGGCTTGTCCGCGGTTCTCTCCAGTACCTTGTTCATTGGGAGGGTTATGGTCCTGAGGAGAGGATGTGGGTCCCAGTGACGGACATTAAGGCCTCTCGTCTCATCAGGGCTTTCCATAGGTCCCATCCTGAGAAGGTGGGCTCTGAGTGTCCGGAGTCCACTCATAGAGGGAGGGGTACTGTCACAACCAGACAGCTGAGAAGCTCTGATAGAAGCCTTTCAGAACCTCCTCCTTGAGTTTCTTTGTTGTGATGTTCAGTTCCTCATCTCGTTAGCCTCTCTCAGCTGTCATGTAGTTGGACTGATTGCATCCCTTTAAATTCCGCCCCATAATGCATTACTGGGCGGCTTACATTACTTCCTGGAGTGTGTGTGCATGCTGATCTTGTTTTCCAGTCTGCTACAAATTAAGTGCTGAACATTTATCTGTTATTTTCTGTTTGCTGGATCCCAGGTGACCCTGACTCCCTCCGTGTCTGGTGTAGGGAGCCGGTGGTCGTGTCCCCTCACTATTGTAGGGTGTTCAGGGGTTATATAGTCGAGGTACGTGGATATGCAACCATCCACCTCTGGGATCTTTGCATAGGCTGAGCAGCCAGGGAAAGTCTCAGGTCTTGTGCAGGGGTCTCCCTTTGGTTCCTTAGCTTTGGATCCAGTGAGTCATATATGCATGTTGCTTTGTCTTGTTTCCTGTACACCGTCCGTGACAGTATTCCTGTTCGTAGATTAGAATATTCGGCTTTTTAAAAAAAAATCTGTACAGTTGTTCCACTTTGGCATACTCCTCCCCGACAAGCGTCCCCGTCACCATGGGAACGCCTGGGGGTTAGAATATACCATCGGATCTGAGTTTTCACGATCTCTTTGACTCTTATTATGACAATTCTCATAATGAAAATTTTCATTACAAAAATTTGCATTACGAAAATTCGCAAACAACACTACTAACGAATATTTGCAAATATTTGATGAATATACTACAAAATATTCGTGAAATATCGCGAATTCGAATATGACCCCTGTCGCTCATCACTATTTAGATACTGCTGTCATATTCTATTAAAAAAACACCATTTTTGGGCAAAATAGTACATATTACAGCACTTGCACCATCTGTCATTGTGAGATTCACGCTTTAGATACTGCTGTGCTATTCTGTTATTTAAAACACCCATTTTGGGCAAAATACTTAATTTGCGGCCTTATCTGCATCTGTCAGTGTGAAATTCAAGCATTATATACTGCTGTCATATTCTCTTATTAAAAAAAACACCTTTTTTGGGCAAAATACTTAATTTGCGGCCTTGTCTGCATCTGTCAGTGTGAAATTCAAGCATTATATACTGCTGTCATATTCTGTTTTTAAAAAAACACCCTTTTTGGGCAAGATCCTTAATTTGAGAAATATGAGGAGCGTCAAATAAGAGACGTACCCCCAGTCGTGGTGCTGATGGTGGAGCTCCTGTTGCAGGGAGAGGACGTGGTCGATCTGTGCCTGCTACACGCACAAGTAAAACATATCCTCAGGTGCGAGTAGGCAACAGAACCTTCAGAGGTATTTGGTTGGGCCTAATGCGACTCTACGAATGGTGAGGCTAGAACAAGTACAGGTGATAGTAGATTGGGTTGCTGACAGTGCCTCCAATTCCTTTACATTGTCTCCCACCCAGTCTACTGCTGAAAGATCATAGTTGACACCTACAGCCGATGTCCATCAGTCTTTCACCTCACCCCTTTGCAAATTAGCCAAGCAGTCTGAGCCCCAAGTCATACAGCAGTCTCTTCTGCTTTTTGACGACTCTGCTAGCAGGGTTTCCCAGGGCCATCCACCTAGCCCTGCCCCGGAAGTGGAAGAAATTGAGTGCACCGATGCCCAACCACTTGTTTTTCGCAACACCAACCACCGCAGCACGTCTCGGATGATGACAAAACACGGGTGCCAACTGCTGAGACTTTCTGCAGTGTGCAGACCGACAAGGAGGGCAGGGGTGAAGACTGGGTGGAAGATGATGTGGAGAACGATGAGGTCCTTGACCCCACAAGGAATCAAGGTCATGCGAGTGACCTGTGTAGTTCGGAGGAAGAGGCAGTGATCGCACAGAGCCACCAGCACAGCAGAAGAGGGAGCAGGGTGCAAAAGTGGAGCGGCCGTCCCCTAGACAGTACGTCTGCTACTGCCCACCGCAGCAAGGGACCGAGCACACCAAGGCCAGCTCCAAGGAGTTCCTTGGCGTGGCAGTTCTTCAGACAATGTGCTGATGACAAGACACAAGTGGTTTGCACGCTGTGCAATCAGATCCTGAAGCGAGGCATAAATGTTCTCAACCTGAGCCCAACCTGCATGACCAGGCATCTAAGTGCAAAGCACGAGCTGCATTGGAGTAGACACCTCAAAAACCAAGAAAGGTCTCTGGCTCCTCCTGCTTCCTCTTCTGCTGCAGTCTCGGCCTCTTCATCCACCTCTGGAATGACAGTGGCACCTGCCACACCGCAAACAGAGGATCTGCCAGCAACACCACCACCTGGGTCACCAAGCATCTCCACAATGTCCCACGGAAGCGTTCAGCTCTCCATCTCCCAAACACTGGAGCAGAAGAGGAAGTACCCCCCTACCCACCCGCGATCCCTGGCATTTCAAAATTACTGTCCTTTGAAATGCTGTCATTCCGTCTGGTGGAGATGGAGAGTATTAAAAGCCTTATGGTGGTGGCTGTCCCACAGTACGTTGTGCCCAGCTGCCTACTACTTTTCCAGGTGTGCCATCCCTTCCCTGCACAACCAAGTGGGGGACAAAATCAGGTGTGCACTGCTCAACACCATTTGTGGCAAGGTCCACCTAACTACAGATACGTAACCAGTAAGCACGGTCAGGGATGTTATATCTCCATAACAGCACACTGGGTAAATGCAGTGGCGGCTGGGCCTGAGGCGGATAGCAGTTTGGCGCAGGTTCTTACACCACCGAGAATAGCAGGGCACTTCAGTTTGCCTCCTGTTGCTTCCTCCTCCTACTCCGCTTCCTCATTCTCTACTGGCTTCTCATCCGGTCAGCGTAACACCTTCACCACCAACTCCAGCACAGCCCGGGGTAAACGACAGCAGGCAGTTTTAAAACTTCTCTGTTTGGGGGACAAACCCCACACCGCGCAGGAGCTGTGGACGGGCCTTGGACAACAGACCGATGAGTGGTTGGTGCCAGTGAGCCTCAAGCCCGGCCTGGTGGTGTGCGATAATGGAAGAAATCTCGTAGCAGCTCTGGGACTAGCCAGTTTGACGCACATCCCTTGCCTTAGCACATGTGCTAAATTTGGTGGTGCAGAGGTTCCTTAAAAATTACCCCGATATGTCAAAGCTGCTGCAGAAAGCGCGGGCCGTCTGTGCGCGCTTTCGGCTTTCTCGCCCTGCTGCTGCTCGCCTGTCTGCGCTGCAGCGTAACTTCAGCCTTCCCGCTCACGGCCTCATATGCGACGTGCCCACAAGGTGGAACTCCACCTTGCACATGCTGGCCAGACTGTGCGAGCAGCAGCAGGCGATAGTGGAGTTTTAGCTGTAGCACGCATGGGTGAGTCGCTCTGCAGAACAGCACCACTTCACCACCAATGACTGGGCCTCCATGCGAGACCTGTGTTCCTTGTTGCACCGTATGAAGTACTCCACCAACATGGCCAGTGCTGAGAACGCCGTTCTCAGTGTTACTATCCCATTTCTATGCCTCCTTGAAAAAACGCTGCTGGCGATGATGGAAGAGGAAGTGGCACAGGAGGAGGAGGAAGAGGGATAATTTCATAGGGTTTCCGGCCAGTCATTTACAAGTGGCTCCGAGGGTGGGTTCCTGCCCCCACAAACGCCAGGTACACAATTGTCCAGCCAGGGCACAGTTCTGGAGGATGACAAGGTGGAGGATGAGGAGGAGGAACCATGTTCACAGCAGGGTGGCACCCAAACCAGCTCATGGCCATCACTGGTGTATGGCTGTGGGGATACAGAGGACACAGATGATACACCTCCCACAGAGGACAGCTTTTCGTTGCCTCTGGGCAGCCTGGCACACATGAGCGATTACATGCTGCAGTGTCTCTGCAACCACCGCCGAGAAGGATTTATTAGCTTCCGGCAGACTCACCGTTATTTTCTGGACAGATAAGATTTCTGTTGCATCACTTGTGTGTAGAGGATAAAGACTTGAACTACCTCAACTGACCCTAGCCTGACACATTACCACCAGCACAGCCTGTTACTGGGATTAATCACATCCAACTTGCATGTATATTAGAGACTGTTTAATAACTGAATGTAAACTGTTATCAAGAACCTGGTTATAGTAAAGTTCCCAGTTGGATTTAAACCTGCCTCGTTCTTCTATCTCCATACTACTACTACTCTCAACATTTTGCACCATCAAAGTGCTGGCGTCACGACACTACCTAAGTCAGGGGCCCAGCCGCACAAGCACTCAGCAACCCAATCACAATCAAGGGCACCTCGATCACCACCTGGCCGGTGTCCCCTGTAATAGAGTGTGCCCCGGAGAATCCAGTGCTGTTCTCCCCTTCACTGCACTGCTGGCCCAGGGAGGCGTCTACTAAACCGCGAGTAACCGATGAACTGTTTGTACACTTCGGCCCACCGTGAACCTCACGTGTTCTACACCTGTGGACTGGCACGTTACACCAGCACATCCCAAACTATATCACTGGGCCTAGTACTGACCAATACTTAAAGTAAATACACTAATATTAAGCTACTAAGAGATACTGTAATGTATCTAGTCTAGATCTATTATATTTACTCATTTATTTCATGTTTCTATCTATATACGGTATATATATATATATATATATATATATATATATTATACACCTTATGCATATACACAGTATCTATGAACATCAGTACCTTCTCTGATAGTGATGTCACAATACCAATGTTCTGTAACAAACTAAATAGAATGATGATGATGTCACAAAATGGATAGCAGATAAAAGTTCTGGTTCTGGCCACACACACTGAGGGTGATAGAATTTGTGGAGTGTGGGTTTTGCTATTTCATTGAGCAAAATGTCTAAAAATAAGCGCAAACATCACTTCATAATCGAATCTGACACCGATGACAGCGGCAATGATCACCAGGTAGCTGCCTTTGGAAAAAGTTGTCTTCATATCACACTTTAATCTGAAGCCTAACTACATCCTCACAATCAGAACAATATTCTAGTTTATATCTAGGAACCTGGACACAAACCTTATATACTTCTATGATCCCTTTCCTTACACCATTATCAGACTGGGGGTAACTTGGGCAGACCAGAGCCCTGCCTGCACCTCCAAAGTGACCACCCACATATATCAGTGCCCATACTGGGAGGCTTTCAGTAGCAATGTCCATATATCAGTGCCCAAGAGTAATTCCAGTCCTAACATGGTCTATAGACATATCCTAGCCATAAATATGTGAGTGCAAATTTCCTTCTGAATAATGGGGAACACTCTGCCATCATCCAGCTTTCTGATAAAATCTGCGATTCTGCAGGTAGGTTTCACATCATGTACGATTTATATGTTTGCTTCAGAGAAATGCTGCTTGTATGTGTATCCTCTTCTTTCTTTAGATCGACTTAGAGACACATTGATTCATGAGATGTGTCATGCTGCCTGCTGGCTCATTGATGGAGATGGAGACTTTGGCCACAGCCCACTATGGGTGTCCTATTGTGAGAAGGCCATGCAGATTCTCCCTGAGCTCCCACCGATCACTGTATTACACAGCTTTGAAATCCACTACCCGGTGATCTACCAATGCTCAGGCTGCGAGTTCAGGTACAACAAAGTGCTTAGTACATAAACCATGAACAGACTAGAGCCTGATGCTGGCAGGGAGATTGTGTACTTGTACTTCTGGCCTCTTGCGTTATTATTATAGTATGTTGGATATTCTAGTTACCACCACTGATTGCTTCTCTAGTTTCGGAATGAAGAGGATTCTGTAACTGACTTTGGCTATGTTTGTGCATTTAGTATTTGTCTTTAATATAGGTTTTGTTTCCCACTCTAGAGTTGGACTTTGGACGGCCTCTCTCGACACTGAGAAGTTTGTGTGTGGCACATGTTACAACAAGATGGTTCTTGTAGAGTACAACTGAAAAAAACATCAGTGACCATCATGTCCCATCATCAGTCAGAACATCAGCCCAGCCAAGATGGCAGCACGTATATTAAGTCATCCAGAAGACCTGTGGAAAGTCAAAACTCCATTTTCCAACAAAATATGGTCTTCGAATAATCTCTTGGGCAACACGGTGGCTCAGTGATTAGCACTGTTGTCATGCAGCATTGGGGTTGAGGATGCAAATCTCACTAGTACCAACATCTGCATGGAGTTTGTATGTTCTCCCCGTGTTCGCGTGGGTTTCCTCCAGGTACTCCGGTTTCCTCCCACACTCCAAAAATATACTGATAGGTTAATTGACTTCCTTCCAAATTGTCCCGAATATGAATAGTGGTCATGTCCTGTAAAGTGCTGCAGAATATATTGGCGCTAAGTCATCTACAGGAAATAATGCCACCATTAATAAAATATCTTTAAATGATTTTTATTGTTATGTTGATTGATTTCAGACTTTGAGTAGAGATCATTTACAGAAGAGTGGTCCAGACAATTAGGTGCTAAACTAGAAGACTAAAAGTGGTTCTGCAGCAGCTGAGGTGTATATTATAATATGTTTTTAACCACCTAACAATAAAAACTTTCTATGGGTGGATGTTTATCTCTGAATGGACATTCTGGAACGTCCATTCAGAGATGGCAGCTGCACGCTGTCAGTGACAGCAGGGCACCCCAGGGAGAAGGCAAGGACAGTTCCCAGGTGTCCCTGCCTTCTAGATCACTGTATACACAGCGTTCAGCGAGTGCTGTGTATACAGATAAGGAATCGCTGTCCCGGCCCGGTGGTCATGTGACCGCCAGGGCTGGGAGAGTGCAGGGCTGATCGAGGTCTATGGAAGACATGTACTATGTACAACCTCTCTGGGGGGTGTATTTCCCCTGTAACTGGGGCTACTATGCCAACCCCAGTTACAGGAAAAATCCCTAGTGAAAAACAAAAAAAAAGTGAAGTTAAATGTCCCCCAGAGGTCTTGTATGACCTTATGGGGGACGCAAAGTGTAAGGTGAACGCATTGCACCCGCACTGAATCCGGACCCATTCACTTCAATGGGGCTGTGCAGATGAGCGGTGATTTTCACGCATCACTTGTGCGTTGCGTGAAAATCACAGCATGTTCTATATTCTGCGTTCGTTTTTTATGCAACGTAGGCCCCAAAGAAATGAATGGGACTGCGTGAAAATCGCAAGCAAGTGCGGATGCGGTGCGATTTTCACGCATGATGGCTAGGAGATGATAGGGATGAGCAACCCCGGCAGGGCCAGTGCTTCCATAGAGGCAAGGGGGGCCTCCAAGCCCACCACCCGACAACGGCAGGTCACAGGGAGATGAATGCTTCCATTGTGGAAGCGTTCATCTCCATAGTCATCTGTATCGCCGTCCTCAGGACAGAGATACAGATGCCTGTGCTGTGGGGCAGGGGAGGGAGAGGCGTCTTTCCCTTCCCTGTTCCTCTGATAGGCTGCCGACACAAGGTCCGCAGCCTATCAGAGGTCGCTACAGGCGGCATGATGACACAGGCTGGAAGAGGCCTGCATCACATCTCTGTCATGGAGGTAAGTATAAGTGTTTTTTGTTTTTTTTATACTGGACTTTTACTGCCACATGGGGGGAGCGGGAGGCACTTGATATTGGCGCATGGGGGGCTTTGCACTTGATACTGGTACATGGGGGAGTTGGCACTTGATACTGGCACATGGGGGGCATGGAGAGGCACTTGTTACTGGCACATGGGGGGCATGGAGAGGCACTTGATACTGGCACATTATTATGGGGCACTATGGGGGCTTCTACTGAGGCCACAAAGAAGGGGTATTTTATATGGGGGGCTCTGTGTGGTACTAGTATTATAAGGGGTATTATCTGTTTCTGCAGTATAGTATTGGGGAGCACAGCGGCACAGTATTGGGGGTAGTAGGATGATGGGAGGATGATGGAAAAGTAGATTTTTTTTATTTGTCAAACTGCAGAGACAGAAAATGGCGACAAAATGGTGGTCTGGTCTGAAAGGAGAAGACGAGGACAGAGAACATCTACATCAAAGGAAACGTCAATAGATGTAAGAGGTATGGGGCGCTGTATTTCTGTAGTGAGGGGGGGGATGTTAAAGTCACCAAGTGCCGTGTTGGGGGGGGGGGGGCAGGGGCCCTTGTTGTTTTTCACCCCAGGGCCCCATTTTATTTAGAACCGGCCCTGCCCTACAATTCAATGCACTAGCCTACTGTCATGGAGAATTTCCATAGGGATTAACCAGTGCTGATGCAAAAGAAGGAGGGTGACGGGGACGCTTGTCGGGGAGGAGTATGCCAAAGTGGAACAACTGTACAGATTAAAAAAAAAAAAAAGACGAACATTCAAAAAAAAATAATATATTAGTTTTTTAGAATATTCGTAATATTCAAAAACAAGAATATATAGCGAATATTTGAAAAAACAAAAACAAATGAAGAACAATTTAGCTAATATAGTGCTATAATATTTTTGTAATTTTTTTCCAATCTGAACTTCACAACTATTAGACAAAGAAGATTATAGCACTTTATTAGCTAAATTGCTCTATATTAGTTTTTTTTGAATATTCGCTATATTGCTATATATTCGATTTTTAAAATATTCATAATATTCTAAAACAAGAATATATAGCAATATAGCGAATATTCAAGATTTTTTTAATCACTACAGATGATCCCTGAGAAGGTTGCAATATCTTTCACTTTGTGAGTAGTGTTGATTGCGAATTTTCGTAATATAATAATTTGCTATATTGCTATATATTCTTGTTTTAGAATATTTCGAATATTCTAAAAAACTAATATATAGCAATATAGCGAATATGCGGAAAAAAAACTAATATAGAGCATATTAGCTAATATAGTGCTATAATCTTCTTTGTCTAATAGTTGTAATTTTTTTCTCATCTGATGTTCAGATTGGAAAAAAATGACAACTATTAAAAAAATTGATTATAGCACTATATTAGCTAAATTGTTCTACATTAGTTTTTTCTCCCGAATATTCGCTATATTGCTATATATTCTACAAAACAAATATATTCTTTTTTTAGAATATTCGTCTTTTTAAAAAAAATCTTTACAGTTGTTCCACTTTGGCATACTCCTCCCCGACAAGCGTTCCCGTCACCATGGGAACGCCTGGGGGTTAGAATATACCATAGGGTCTGAGTTTTCACGATCTCATTGATTCTCATTACGAAAATTCGCATTACGAAAATTCTCATTACAAAAATTTGCAATCAACACTTACTAACGAATATTCAAATTTGCGAATATTCGACGAATATACTACGAAATGTTCGTGAAATATTGCAAATTCGAATATGACCCCTGCCGCTCATAACTACCAGTAAAATTATTTATATAAATTATTGAACACACATTGGTATCTCTTACTTTCTGACTCCAAACTTCGAAATCATGTTGATCTACAACTCAAGATTATTGCACGCAGAGCTCCCAACTTACATGATAAATTGGTCCACAGTCACTTTCAAAGACCTACCCAGAATCTAAAGACAGGCACCAGATTACAGGGTACTTATCCCTATGGCAATTGTAATATATGCCAGTTTATGATTGCCTCGGACTTCTTTGTCAATCCAAAGGATTCTAAAAAGATCTGCCTTAAACAATATATCAATTGTTGCACCCAGAATGTCATTTATGGCCTTATTTGCAGGTGTGGTAAATTGAATGTTGGCCAAACTAGCCAGAAATTACGTAAACGCATTCAGAAGCATTTATCAAATATTGCGTTGGCATGTCGTGATAGGGCCTAGGGAGAAAAGCCACTGACTTCTGTAGCTGCACATTTCTTCGATTGCCATCAATGTAATACTACTGGCTTAAAAGTTGTTGGACTGGGATGGATACGTAACAATTTGAGGGGAATTTCTATTACTTCACAGCTTCTACGTCTTGAATCCAGATGGATCTTTGATCTTGATTTTTTGGCACCAAATGGGATGAATGAAGAACTCACTTTCACAGGCTTTTATGGGTAATTTAAGTTTGTTTGTTTTTTTATTTTATTTTTTGCTTATTATTTTAGTTTCTTTCACACATCATCAGGGGGAATTAGGGGAGGATAGAAGGGAATAGGCATAGACATGAATAAGAGACATATCAAAGGGAAAGGGAAGGAAGGGGAGGCGAAGGGTTAGGAATCAACCTTTTTCACGTCACAATAGATCCACTGGAGCTCCCTCCATGTCTGACGCTTTTTCCTGTGACCGCTCCTCATATATACCATATCTATTGTATTATATTGTATAAAAAATCTTTGTAAAATTATAATTTTTTTTTTTTTTTTACTCCTGGTGTCTCATAATTTTTTGTAGCACTTTTGTGTATGAATTTGGGGGATTTTTTAAGTTATATTGTTTGGTTATTTGGTATGTCATTCACTAGATATTTATTTATAATATGAATTCATAAGTATTTATTGGCCAATAAATTACAATATAGTATATTTTTATATACATATTTATTTTAAAAAATTGGGGTGTGGGTGTGTATTATGAGATTAAATAATTAATTATTGTATTATCCTATATCACATTTTCACATGAAGCTATGGCTAATCATGATATTATTTAGTATTTTATAATTATGTATGTATTCTATATATTTGCCATTAATTATGTATGTTTTTTTTTTATGTGATTAATCATGTGTAGTCCAATAATTAATTGCTGCTATATTAGTCTTGTTATGGATGTATATTATCTTAAGGTATATGGGTGTTTTTCTGGATGTGGATACACATGACTTGCTTGTGATCAGATGTCTCTTAGTACTTGCTGTTATCTGGCGCAGGCGCAGTATACGACTTGGACTCCATTAGTATACTATTGCGCTCAGCGTGGAACGCACATGCGTTCCATTTTCCTACATACCCATTTCCTGTTTGCGATCACATGTTTTTCTACATTTCTGGTTTTAGCCCATTTTGCGCAGATGCGGTGTATGTCCTGGGATGCCATTGAGCACATCATTATATTTCTTTTTACATACAGGTGATTACTCTTAATTATTTCATCATTATCAATTACATTGATACAGTGGAGGAAATAATTATTTGACCCCTCACTGATTTTGTAAGTTTGTCCAATGACAAAGAAATGAAAAGTCTCAGAACAGTATCATTTCAATGGTAGGTTTATTGTAACAGTGGCAGATAGCACATCAAAAGGAAAATCGAAAAAATAACTTTAAATAAAAGATAGCAACTGATTTGCATTTCATTGAGTGAAATAAGTATTTGAACCCCTACCAACCATTAAGAGTTCTGGCTCCCACAGAGTGGTTAGACACTTCTACTCAATTAGTCACCCTCATTAAGGACACCTGTCTTAACTAGTCACCTGTATAAAAGACACCTGTCCACAGAATCAATCAATCAAGCAGACTCCAAACTCTCCAACATGGGAAAGACCAAAGAGCTGTCCAAGGATGTCAGAGACAAAATTGTAGACCTGCACAAGGCTGGAATGGGCTACAAAACCATTAGCAAGAAGCTGGGAGAGAAGGTGACAACTGTTGGTGCGATTGTTCGAAAATGGAAGGAGCACAAAATGACCATCAATCGACCTCGCTCTGGGGCTCCACGCAAGATCTCACCTCGTGGGGTGTCAATGGTTCTGAGAAAGGTGAAAAAGCATCCTAGAACTACACGGGAGGAGTTAGTTAATGACCTCAAATTAGCAGGGACCACAGTCACCAAGAAAACCATTGGAAACACATTACACCGCAATGGATTAAAATCCTGCAGGGCTCGCAAGGTCCCCCTGCTCAGGAAGGCACATGTGCAGGCCCGTCTGAAGTTTGCCAATGAACACCTGAATGATTCAGAGAGTGACTGGGAGAAGGTGCTGTGGTCTGATGAGACCAAAATAGAGCTCTTTGGCATTAACTCAACTCGCTGTGTTTGGAGGAAGAAAAATGCTGCCTATGACCCCCAAAACACCGTCCCCACCGTCAAGCATGGGGGTGGAAACATTTTGCTTTGGGGGTGTTTTTCTGCTAAGGGCACAGGACAACTTATTCGCATAAACGGGAAAATGGACGGAGCCATGTATCGTGAAATCCTGAGCGACAACCTCCTTCCCTCTGCCAGGAAACTGAAAATGGGTCGTGGATGGGTGTTCCAGCACGACAATGACCCAAAACATACAGCAAAGGCAACAAAGGAGTGGCTCAAGAAGAAGCACATTAAGGTCATGGAGTGGCCTAGTCAGTCTCCGGACCTTAATCCAATCGAAAACCTATGGAGGGAGCTCAAGCTCAGAGTTGCACAGAGACAGCCTCGAAACCTTAGGGATTTAGAGATGATCTGCAAAGAGGAGTGGACCAACATTCCTCCTAAAATGTGCGCAAACTTGGTCATCAATTACAAGAAACGTTTGACCTCTGTGCTTGCAAACAAGGGTTTTTCCACCAAGTATTAAGTCTTTTTTTGTTAGAGGGTTCAAATACTTATTTCACTCAATGAAATGCAAATCAGTTGCTATCTTTTATTTAAAGTTATTTTTTCGATTTTCCTTTTGATGTGCTATCTGCCACTGTTACAATAAACCTACCATTGAAATGATACTGTTCTGAGACTTTTCATTTCTTTGTCATTGGACAAACTTACAAAATCAGTGAGGGGTCAAATAATTATTTCCTCCACTGTATATATAGGACTCAGTTACTTACAGATCCTTACCCCTGAGGAAGCTGGACCTTACCAACGATACACGTGGGGCTCTTTTTCATTGACTCAGGTCCACCCACATACGGTATAGTCCGAGCCTTATATTGCAATTCTGGTATTATTCTATGTTATTTGATGTCATATTATTTATTTATTTTTGGATTTGTATCTGATATTGTCTCGGACTATACACTTTGTGTCCTTCTTTGGTGGATACTGTGTTTGTGTTTGGTCTTGCCCGTATCAGCACATGATTTATTGTATACAATTTTTAAATAAGTGTCTGTATGTCTTTGTAGTCTAATAAAATTGCTTTATTGATTTTACATTACATGGATGTGCACATTATTACGGTTCTCTTGGCCTTGTGGCTTTTTCTTGATGTCTTACTATCCTCAGGATAGGTCACCAATATCAGATCGGCGGGGGTCTGACACCTGACATCCCCCCGGCGATCAGCTGTATGAGGAGACGTTGAGCGCAGTGTGCACGTGCCGTCTACCGTCTCTTCCTGCTCTGCTGCTTTGTCATACAGCTGATCTGCAGGGGTGCCGGGTGTCAGGCCCCGGTCGATCTAATATTGGTGACCTATCCTGAGGATAGGTCATCAATATTCAAAGCCCGGAGAACCCCTTTAAAACCAGGATTTAGGGCTCTTTCACATGAGCATGTTGCTTGCGGGAATCGTGTACCGTGTGAGAGAGGGACCCTGCGTTCTCGACTTACAGAAACATAGGGCATAATCATGATTGATTATGCTGTGTGCCTCTGCATGACCTTTCTGTTACAGAATCATACTGACATAATGCTGTCACTATGATTCTGTAGAAGAAGGGTCACGCAGAGGCACACAGCATTATCAATTGGGAGTGGTGGAGCTGAACCTGGAAATAACCCTTTCTTTACTCATTGAGCATGAATGAATAGAGTATGCTCCCCCTTGCCCTGCAAGGGCTTTTTCTTTACCTTCGGTTACTTACTGGGCTTTTCATGGGTATGCTAGGCAAAGGGTTCTGCCTAGCAGTGAGCCCAGTGACATCACCAGCACTAATGGGCAGTCTTTGGCACTACCCTAGCCTGTAAAACATGAGTCCCGGGATCACTGCTAGGCTGAAGCCTCCGCCTAGCAGTGTGACAATGTAATCAAAACAGCCCTTGCCCTTGCAGCACAGGGCAAGGGGTAGCATCTGAGCATGAAATTCTCCTATACGCCACTTATTCATGCTGAATGAGTGAAGAAAGAGTTATGTCCGAGTTCAGCTCTAAACCCGGAAAACCCCTTTTCAAAAAGGGAGGGCAAGTACCCTGGAATAACATAAAGTTAACACTAGTTTATGAATAACATCATATACATCCTCTTATACAGGCAATAGTAATAAAGGATGATCAATTGCATTGGACAGATCTTGACCTCAGCATCCCCATATCCATTAGTAGGGATTTTGGATGGCAACCCCATCCGTCCTTCTTCATCTCATTAAAACAGAAAATCTGTGTCCAACCGTGTATTAGAAACATATAATAAAACCATAAATCTGATCATATAAAGTGCTAAGCTATCGGTAAATCCATCATAGCTTTCTTAATTATACTTTTATGATTGCTCATTTTCTCTCTAATCTCCATTGTTGTCTCCCACGTCCATCGAACTACATGGAAGCAGTGGCGTACCTACCAGGGAAGCAGGGGAAGCAGCTGCTTCGGGGCCCGGGCTGACAAGGGGCCCGGAGCAGTAGTAAACAGACTGGCCACACCCCCCTCTACACTCACTTCACTGCTGCTTTAGAATGTCCTCGGAGCAGAGCAGGGAGCTAAGCCCCGCCCATCAGCACGGACCATTAATAGAGGAGCCTGGCTGCTTAATAGTGTGGCCAGGGCTCAGTACAGTGTGCTACAGGGAGATCCTGTCTCCCCTCCCTCTCCTGACTATTAGTACAGCCCAGCTTCTGCTACAGAGACTGCTCTGTAGTCGGCAGTAACAGGAGGGAGAGGGGAGACTGAATAGTGACACTGGAAGTGCTGCAGAATGAAGATGCTGTGTCACTATCAGGAGCCCATACATTCCAGGCCTATGCCTGCCAACCCTAGCTGTCCTGCATCTCATGTAGCCCCCCCAGCTGCATTCATCTGCTGTCCTTTCAGAAGCCCCCCCAGTCCTGTCCTGTGGGCCCCCTACTTATATGATGCCCTGCCCTCTAGGCCCCCTATCCATCTGATGCCACACTCCTCTGGGCGCCCATGTGCAGCTTGGGGACTGGAAGATCACGGAGCGGCGGGGAGCAGGCGAGTATGGTTTTTTCCACAACTGTACAATGCACCACTAGTTCACATCACATTTTTGTCCCACATTTAAAGGGGTTGTCCGGGTTCAGAGCTGAACCTGGACATACCCTTATTTTCACCCAGACAGCACCCCTGAGGCTAGCATCGGAGCATCTCATGCTCCAATGCGCTCCTTTGCCCTGCACTAAATCGCGCAGGGCACGGGCTCTTTTGTTTTTAATAACACACTGCCGGGCAGAAATTTCAGCCCGGCAGTGTGTTCGGTGACGTCACCGGCTCTGAGGGGCGGGCTTTAGCTCTGCCCTAGCCGTTTTACTGGCTAGGGCAGAGCTAAGTCCCGCCCATCAGTGCCGGTGACGTCACCAGGGTTCCTGTCAGCCCCATGGAGAGCACCGGTACGTCACCAGATCTCCAAAAAAATGCCTTTGCCTTGCGCAATTTAGCGCAGGGCAAAGGAGAGTATCGGAGCATGAACTGCTCCCGATGCTCATGTCAGGGGGGCTGCTTGGGTGAAAATGGAGGGATGTCCGGGTTCAGCTCTGAACCCAGACAACCCCTTTAAGGCTGGGTTTACATCACGTTTTTCCCATCTGTTTAACGTATACAAAAAAAGTATTCAGATGCCTCATACTGATGCCATGACAGTGACATCCGTTCACCATAGAGTTTCATTGTAAAAAATAAATAAAAAATCCTTTTTTTTTTTTTAACGGATTGTGCAGGATACAAGAACGTGGAGTACAGCATTTTTGTATCGTGTACGTCATAGTCCAGTAAAAACACATGTATATTAAAGAATCAAATGCCACTGTATGACGCCTGCCTGCCCATTTAAAAATTTCTAGCTACTCGACTGGTTACCAGGGGCTCAGACCATGGGAACAGACTACATTCAATGTCAGCCCTGCAGCAATACATAGAATGGGCGCCTATGCTACAGCAGGGGTCATACTGTTCTGTACATACAGTGTAGTGTGATGTCATGTTCACCTCTCCGGGTATATTACCCAGGAAAGCACAATTCCGCAAAAAGGACATGTTCTATCTTTTGGTGGAACGGAACTGCGGAATGGAAGCCCTGCGTAGTGCTTACGTAGTGTTCCGTTCTGTGATTCCATTTCGCACCCTTCTGCATCTCTGGATTTGCGGACCCATTGAAGTGAATGGGTCCGCATCCGTGATGCGGAATGCACACGGAAGGGTGCCCATTTATTGCTGATCCGCATATGCGGTCCGCAATACGGGAATGGTTGGCCCCTTTCACACAAACGATACGGGTTGGCTCCAGATGCGTTCAGGGTGCATTCAGTGAAACTCGCACCATTTTTCAAGCAAGTTCAGTCAGTTTTGTCTACGATTGCATTCAGTTGTTCAGTTTTTTCTGCGCGGGTGCAATGCGTTTTGATGCGTTTTTCATGCACGTGATAAAAAACTAAAAGTTTACAAACAATATTTCCTAGCAACCTGGTGGTGAGCGTGGTGACCTGCTCCAACATCATCACGCTCACCACGTTGTGAGCGCGGTGACGTCACCAAAGGTACTTTTCCTGCCAGGTCCTGAAAGAAGACGAGCCGGGCTGCGCGATCAAGTGGATGAGGTGAATAATTAATTATTTTATTATTTTTTAACCCCTCAAGCCACATGTTACTATGCATTCTGTATTAAGAATGCTATTATTTTCCCTTATACCCATGTTATAAGGGAAAATAATAAAGTTCGGGTCCCTATCATGTCCTAGCAACCATCCGAGAAGATCGCATTGCATCCGCAATGCTTGCGGATGCAATGCAATTTTCAAGCATCCCCATTCACTTCTGTGGGGCCTGCGCTACGTGAAAAACGCAGAATATAGAGCATGCTGCGATTTTTACGCAACGCACAAGTCATGTGTGAAAATCACTGATCATGTACACAGCCCCATTGAAGTGAATGGGTCCGGATTCAGTGTGGGTGCAATGCGTTCACATCACGCATTGCACCCGCGTGGAAAACTCGCCCGTGTGAAAGGGGCCTAAGACTTTGACACGGCCCCCACAACAGTATGATAGAATGACACTACATGACAGATAGGGTGTGTGTATGTATATAATATATATAATAGGAAAAGGATAGCATGGCAGCCTAGTCTGGTCTAGATTGTGACTAGCCAAAGGAGCGGGGTTTACACGGGGGGGGGGGGGGGGGGGCCCATACAAAAATTAGTTGTGGGGCCCAGTCACCTCTAGTTACGCCCCTGCATGGAAGCATATATACAACATAAATAGAGCGACAAATATACCTCTCACTAATATGATATAATTTCCCCGTATATGAGTTGCCAAATGTATCCACCCTTGATGATATTACTTGGGTTGTACAACTTGGGGTAAAAATAATTTTTTTAATTGGTCTTTATTAAAAATATTTAGTTATTCTGTCACAAAGGGTTAACTGTCTAGTTGTGAGAATCATACTTTCACTTTGTGCCTTCTAACCTTTCTCAATAAATTACTAAAAGGTCATAAACACTTATTTAAGCCACATTCTTACCAGTAAGATAAGACTTGAGCTGTAATGAGTGTTTATAAGGTAAGAGATAAGGAGCCATCAGTTGAGATGTCTGATGGAACAAAATACACATATGGCGTAGGCTACTAGAGAATCTCATGGCTGTACAGAGAAAAGGTTTAAACATTTTTAATAAAGACCAATTGAAAAAGGAATGTTTAGCTGAAGATGAGTACAATCCAATAATAATAATTAAAAAATATTCCCAAAGGTTTCCATAGCTTTAAAGCAGAAAAAATTAACCATCTTTGGGAGAGCCAAATATGTTTGTGTATCCTTCAATTTTGTTCCAAAGTCAGATTTTACCATTCTATTTCTTAGGTTCACACCAAGCTCGTGTCAGTGTCAAGAGCTCTCATCGTTTTCCTTTTTGGCCTCTAAGAAATAGGACTATGGCAAAAAAACTCTACTGCAACTGTACTAAATGCTTCTGTCTTTCCTGCAGTATTCATTAGAATGCAAATTCGGTCGACAAAATATTGTTCTTAAAAAAACAAATCTCTAAACACAATTATCCCCAACCAGCTGTCTCAATCTCAAATCTTTTGTGTCGTTGGTATACTGTAGATTGGTCTCTCTCTGAACTTACTGCTCAATGGAACCTACTTGACGTTATCTCCTAACACCTGCAAAACAAGGCAGAGAATGAAGCGCCTGTTGGGCAGCACTTAGAAACGCAGGAATTCAGGCCTCATTTCCATTGGTAGCAGATGTATAAAACCTGTTGTGTTTCCGAGCTTCTGATTCATTTACTCATTGCTGATAACAAACGAGTCTCATAGATCCACAGTAATGGGGAACAACTTGTATCTTTCCTGTAATCTCTTAACCCTGAAATAAAATTGCTAAATGGAGAGTAAAAATTGCTGAAAGGTCAGTTACCCATCACTCACCTGCCATACTTGTACTGGCGCTTTATGTAAATTGTTATTATCATAAAATGGTTTATACAATGCAGTGATAACATTGTTCCCTTGGATCTTACCCCTGACGAAGCTGCTGGACGGCGATACATGTGGGGACTCTTCCATCCCCATAACACATGTCCTATAAGACTTTATTTATTGTATTTTTTGGAATGTCCTGCACTTTTGGTCTTCTTATATTGTCCTATTTAGAATTTGTGCTGTTCATGGTGGGGGATTAGTGCATCCTCTTATGGATGCTTTTTAATAGTTTTTAATGTTCTTCTGCTTCTCTTCTCTTTACCTCCTTAATAAACTATTGTGATTTTGTACATACTTTTTGGTGTGCTTTTATTAACTGTGTACTTTGTCTTTTTGGGTGGATACTACACAGAACAGCAACCTACTATTATTTTGGTGGTGCCTGCCTCTTTTGTATTTTGTTTCCCTGGATTCTGTTTTCCACATCACTTGTCACCTTTGATGTACAGACTGGGACACCATGAGCAGAGTCATCTCATTATCATTACATTTTAATTTTTTTTATTCCTTTTTTTGGGGGGAAAGAAAGCTGACCCAAAAAATGCAATTCTGGTATTGGGAATTTTTTTTACAGCATTTACCGAGTGTGATAAATAACATATTTTAACATTTTGGACATAGAAAGCTATTATGTTATTTTATTTTTATTCTTCCCTCTGGGTACCCCGGTTATCTCCCACAATTTATCTCCCACAATCCAAAGACATACTGAACTTAGATTGTGAGCTCCATTGGAGACAGCAAGTGGTGATATTGTCTGTAAAGCGCGGCGGAATATGTCAGCGCTATATAAGTGAGTAAAATAAATAAATGGGAAACTTTTGTTGCTTTTGCTTTTTTTTATGTTACTTACAGTATTTTGAAAGTCCTCTCAGGGAACTTGAACATGTGATCTTTCAATCAATCAATCAATCAACTGTATGATTTACAACAATAGTTCTGTATCACACTTTTAATGGTGAATTTACTGTTACATTCTGCATTTCATCTGACAGTTTATTTTCCTCATTGAATACAGTGGAGAAAAATTATTTAATAGTTTTGCTTTCTTCTCATCGCTCTCTCAAACTCCCCCCTCATCACTCTGCAAAGGGCTGACACCTTCAGATTTATTTTTTCCTCATTATTTTTCACTGCTTCCTTACTACCCTCCTGTTTTAGTTATTTAAATGCTTTCTTTTTGTCATTTATTGCTTTCTTTACAATTCTATTTATTCACATTGTCTTTTTCTTGTTCCTTAACCTTTTATTCCCGTACCTCTCACAATTAGAGTTTAGGATGCTTTTAAAAATATCCCATTTTGTGGCAGAATTTTTATTTTTGAGGACTTTGCCCCAGTTAGGTATGCCAATGGCCTCTCTTAGTTGGCTAAATTTAACTTTTTTGAAGTTTGGTACTTTTGTGCCTTCCTGAAGAAAACACTGTTTTGAATGATAATTGGAAGGTTATTACTTTATGGTCACTATTTCCCAGGTGTCCCCCAACCTGCACGTCTGTTGTTCTGTCAGGCCTATTAGTTAATACTAAGTCCAGAATGGCCGTCCCTCTAGTCGGGTCCTGAACCAGTTGGGAAAGGCAATTGTCTTTGGTTATTCCCAAGAACCTGTTTCCTTTATGAGATGTACAAGTTTCAATTTCCCAGTCTATATCTGGGTAGTTGAAGTCCCCCATAATAACCACCTCATTATGATTTGCCGCCTCGTCTATTTCGTTTAGTAAGTATATTTTCTGTGGACTCTGTTATATTAGGTGGCTTAAAATAAACTCTTATTAGGATTTGATTATTGTTTTTGCCTCCATGTATCTCTACCCAGAGTGACGCCACATGTTCCTGTCCCTCACTTATATATTCCCGGAGTGTGGGCTTTAGACAAGACTTTACATAGGCAGACCCCCTCCCCCTCTCCGGTTTTGATGATTCCTTCCAAACAGACTGTAACCCTGTACATTAACTGCCCAGTCATAGCTATCATCCAGCCATGTCTCAGTTATTCCCACTATGTCATAGTTCCCACTATTGTCACACATCACTAATTCCAGTTCCCCAGTTTTATTAGTCAGGCTTCTGGCATTAGTATACATACAATTAAGAGGTTTATGGATATTGTTTACCCTATAACTTTCCTTCTGAACTGTTCTAGTCCCTCCTTTCATTTCCTCCCCCAGACCCACTACCTCGCCCCTGGTCTCTATCTGCACTATCTTTCCCTCCTATAATGCAATTACCCTCCCCCAGTCCCTAGTTTAAACACTCCTCCAACCTTCTAGCCATCTTTCTCCCCAGCACAGCTGCCCCTTCCCCATTGTACTTTGTACTTGCCCTATGTATGAAAACACGGGGGCTAGTTTGGTGCGAACTATAAAACAATATTTTCAGCACTGTGATTAAAACATGCTTCCATATATTAGGTGACCTGAGCTTTCAGGTGAATGAAAAGGAATTGTGACTGTTCTGTTCAACCATGTAAAAACTGGAATATTGCATAATAGCATAAAAAATTTTTTTCATTCACCACCACAAAATAGTAAACTAGTATGTGCCTGCATTAAATAATACACATGATTCAATGTTAATTTTTCTGCTGATATATTCCCTTTAAGATACTGGGTGGATCTGGATCAAGCTGTGTCAGGGAAACATGTAATTTGGCAACTGAGAGAAAGGGTATGTGAAGTTTACCTAAAAACATGCAAATCCATCAGAGCTGAGCCACAGTAGAACTAAGCCTGTGGAACAGGCTGAGTTGGGAACATTTATGCCATTTTCAATTATTGGCCAGAAGGGTCTAATTTTCTAATATGTAATAAGAAGCCTTTAGGCCAAGATGACTGGTCAGGTAATGTAATAGCGCAGCCCCATTAGAACCGCTAGCCAGAGAGTTACATACCAGCGCCCTATCAGTGCTTGTTAAATATAATATCGGGTTTCGGCGCTGATCTCTGTGTACTGTTGATCTTTACTGATAGGAAAGTGCAGAGAAAGATTGCATATTTTGTAAAATGTTGCCTTTTCACAGAAGGATACCACATTAGGCAATGTGCTTGCTTCACCTGATGAGCAGTGCTCCCTCATACTCCAATTACTATGTCATACTGAGATTTAGAATTAGGATTTGTGATATATAAGACAGCTGAGTTGTAAAATGTAGGAGTGGCTGGCTTTAAAGGGGCTGTCTCATTTGAGACAATGGGGGCATATCGGTAGGATATGCCCCCACTGTCTGATAGATGCGGGACCCACACCTATCTCCTAAACGGAGCCCCGAAAATGGTGGGGGGCGCACTGCGCATTCGCAACGACCCTCCATCTATTTCTATGGGGCTGCTGAAAATAGCCGAGCACCGGCTCGGCTATTTGCGTCGGACCCATAGAAGTCAATGGAAGTGGTGGCCAGTCATGCGCGGTGTGCACCCATTCACTTCTACATGGAGATCGCTTGGTGGTGGCTGGATCCTCCAGCCACCACTTTGCTCGCTCCGTTCTCGATATAGGTGCGGGTCCCAGCAGTGGGACTCACACCTATCAGACAATGGGGGTATCTCCTAGTGATATGCCCCCAATGTCTTAGATGGGAATACCCCTTTAATCTTGGGGGGGGGGGCACTATTGGCATTTGTTACAGTGTGTGTTATCAGTTCATTACATTGTCATATTGTAGGTGACATTGGCTCCTCATAAGAAAAACAAAACATAAAAGGCCACAAAATGCCACTTTATTTATAAATGTTATATATATATATAAATAATTTCTGTTACACAGGTTCCATTAGTTGAAAAGCATTTCACAAACATTGCAGTTTTCTCAAATGGTCTTCAAATCTTACTTCATCCATTCAGAATATGGTGATACCCAGTGGTGTACCGTGGGGGGGGGGGTCACTTTGCCAATTAGGCGAAGTGAGGTGATCGCCCCCAGGTGGCGCGGCCCTGCTCCCAAGTGTGGGGCAGTAGCAGGGCACAGGGAGATGAGCGCTTCCATAGTGGAAGCGCTCATCCCCATAGTCATCTGTATCGCCGTCCTCAGGACAGCGATACAGATGGATGTTGCGTGGCAGGGGAGAGGCGTCTCCCTTCCCCGTTCCTCTGATAGGCTGCAGGCCTAGTGCCTATCAGAGTCCGGTGCAGCCGGCGCAATATCGCGCCGCCTGAGCCGTACAGCGCGGGACACAGGCCGGAAAAGGCCTGCACCTCTTCACTGAGTGTGCCATGGAGGTAAGTAGAAGTGTTTACTTGTCACTGGCACATGATTGGGGGGCACTTGTTACTGGCACATGATTGGGGGGCCATCTATTCGGGGCACTTGTTACTGGCACATGATTGTGGGGCACTTGTTACTGGCACATTATTGGGTGGCACTTGTTACTGGCACATGATTGGGGGGCACTTCTTACTTGCACATTATTGGGTGGCACTTCTTACTGGCACATTATTGGGTGCACTATGGGGGCATCTACAGAGGCCACAAAGAAGAGATATTTTATATCGAGGGCACTATGGAGGAAGGGGGGAGAGGAACACTATGGGGGCTTCTACTGAGGCCACAAAGAAGGGGTATTTTATGGCGGACTCTGTATTGGGGCATTTTATGCTGGGACACATTGTGGTGGGTACTTTAGGGAAGGGGGGAGAGGAGTACTATGGGGTCATCTACGGGGGCACTAAGAAGGGGTATTTTATACTTGCAAATTATGGGGGACACTGAGGGCATCTACTGGGGCACTATATGTGGGGCATTTTATACTGGTACATTATGGGGGCACTAGGACGAAGGGGGGAGAGAAGCACTATGGAGCATTTAATGGGGGCACTATATAGGGGTATTTTATACTGGCACATTATGGGGGCACTATGGGTACATTAGCTCAACTGGGGGCATTAAAAGCGGGTATTTTTTTTCACTGGCGCACATTATAAGGGGCATTTTTTGTACTGTCACATTATAAGAAGAATTATTACTACTGGGGGCATTATGGTGGGCTTTATTACTACTGGGGTTCTATGGGGAACATGATTACTAGTATGGGCACTATGGGAGCATTATTACTTCTGGGTCACAGTGGGGACATGTTGGGGGCACTGTAGGAGCACTATTATTACTACCATGTGTGCTCTAGCAGAGAATTATTCCCATTGGTGGGACTTTGGGAGCACTATTACTGTGGGGGCACCTTGGCACAGTATCAGCTTACCACAATTATTTTTGGGGGACGTTATGTTTACACTATTAGTGTCAGGGGCACTATTTTCTGGGAGCAGTTATTTTAGGGTCACTGTGTGCCAATAACTATTGAAGGGGGCATTATCTGCATGGTACTAGTATTTTCAGGGGGTTTATCTGTTTCTGCAGTATAATGTTGGGGAGCACAGAGGCACAGTATTGGGGGTGGTAGGATGATTTGTCCAGAAGATGGGAGAATGATGGAAAAGTATTTTTTTTGTCAAACTGCAGAGACGAGAAATGGCTGAAAACTGGTGGTCTGGTCTGAAGGTTTGAAAGGAGAAGGTGAGGAAAGAGAACATCTACATCAAAGGTGCACACTGTGCGTGTTCTGAATTCTGGGGGCTCACACCCATCTACTACATTATCTGTACACAGAGAGTTATCACTGTGTTATCTGTGGTGTTACATATGACTGCAAGTGATATCTACTACATTATCTGTACACAGAGGGTTATCACTGTGTTATCTGTGGTGTTACATAGGACTGCAGGTGACATCTACTGCATTAGCTATATAAAAAAGGGGCGTGGCCACAGGTTGGGGAGGGGGGGGGGGGCACAATACTTGGCTTGCCCCGGCTGCTGGCAACCCACGCTACGCCACTGGTGATACCTTCTAACTTAAAAGCAAAACAGTATCAAGAATCAAGTGTGATGTGTCCAGTCAGACCATATGTAATATTGGCCTTAAAAGTTTCATTATCACTCTAAAAATACCACTGATGTATGCGGTGTGGCAAGTGTAGCCAAGATCAGAACTACTATATGACTCGTCACTTGTCTGCCCATAGATATGGTTGTTGATCAAGCCAATTTCTCCTACAGAGATGTGATTGACATTGAATATTATAATCTATACTCAACAGTGGAACAGCTTTTATTACACAGTTTTTGGTGTACGGTGCTTGATGTCTTTGGCCATGTGATGTTTGCTTTAATTTCTGATGTCAACTGGAAAAAATGAAATGGCGGTACTCCATTATAAGCGAGTTGGAGCTACAGCAATATTTCCATTCCTTTCTATTGAAGAGTCAGTCAAGGCAAATAACCTCTGTTGAGTCATGTAACTCACGTATCACACCATACAGTACATGCTCCGTGCACCTGGTTTTGCCATGCCTGAGGTCTGGATCTTAATGTTTTCTTATGGTGTTTTTGTAGAAATATTATTATTGTAACAAAAAGTATCCACATGTGCAAACAATGTAACAGCATGTAAATTAGGACTTCTGCAGACAGAACATGGCATAAGAACAGTGATATCTTACAGAATACTATTTACTGAGAATTAATATCACAGGCGCAAAAAGGCTCCTGTTCAGGTTCACAATAAAGCTACATTTCACTGTCTATTTCTGCAATATACTGGTCTGCAGGGAACAACATCAGATCAATATTACAATATCTGTCTCAGCGGAAGCATGGTATAATGTATTCAGACTGTTCACCATTTGGTTATAATACAAAATGTTCATGGTATCTAAACATATAGAGAACATGCAAAAATCTACAGAATGTGTTGCAGGAGGAAACATGTTAAACTCGAACGATAAAATATACATTTCATGTATAATATTGAAAGCTTTGATCTTATTTGCTCTTATGGTAGCGTGAACTGACAATGTCATACCGTCATACAACGTCATAATGTTATACTGTCATAATGTTATATTGTCATACAATGTTATAATGTCATACTGTCATACAATGTCATAATGTCATAGTCATACAATGTTATACTGTTATTCAATGTCATAGTCATATAATGTTATACTGTTATACAATGTAATAGTCATATAATATACCATCATACAATGTCATACCATCATACAGTGCCATAATGTTATACTGTCATAATGTTATATTGTCATACAATGTTATAATGTCATACTGTCATACAATGTCATAATGTCATAGTCATACAATGTTATACTGTTATACAATGTCATAGTCATATAATGTACCATCATACAATGTCATACCATCATACAGTGCCATAATGTTATAATGTCATATAATATACTCATGCAATTTCATAATGTCATACAATGTTATATCATAGCGTTATACAATGTCATATTGTCATACAATGTTATATTGTCATACAATGTTATATCAAACTGTCATACAATGTCATTATGGCAATACTGGTATTTTTAGATAATAAGAGTACTAGACATGCTGAATATTGAACTCTCTGTGGATATATGGGAGGATGTTTAGATTACTTAGGTCACATAAACCTATGTAATAAGTCCATAGATACCTCCAGTGATGTTCCTGCCACAGACACAGAATACACTAGTTCTATGGGGTGAGAATGTGGGCAAACCAGACAATTTCTTCTTTCTACAAGTCTTTGATTCGTACGGTAATTGTTATATAAGAGAATGGTGGAATTGTATTTCTGTACTGAGTTTTCAGCCAGCCATACAGTACATATAAGTTTTTTCATGGCAAGTTTTTTTCCAAAAACAGCACCACACCTGTCCACAGGTTTTGTGTGGTATTGCGGCTCAGCCCCATTGACATTACTAGACACAACCCGTGGACAGGGGTTGTTCTGTTCTTGGAATAAGGCAACCATTTTTTCTATACTGAACAAATCCTTTAAAGTGGAGTCATTGGATAATGTCAGTTTAACTAAGATCTGCTTACAATCAAATGTGTATGGACTAAAACTGAATGAGGAGTAAACCTTGTAACTGCAAAATCCTGTCAAGGCTTGGATGCAGTTTGTGGAAGGGGTGGCTCTAAAAAAGGATGCTTTGGGGAGGAGGGAACTACCAAACAGGATCCTTGTTTTTTATTTTTAATGCAGTCCTAGTCAACCCTCGCCCTACAGGTTCGACAGAAACGGTAATATTATCCTTGTTAAATACAAATTAAAGGAGTTGTCCAGGTTCAGAGCTGAACCCGGACATTCCTCCATTTTCCACCAGACAGCCCCCCTGACTTGAGCATTGGAGCAGTTCACGCTCCGATGCTCTCCTAAATCGTGCAGGGCAAAAGCATTTTCAGGAGTTCCGGTGACAAACCTGGCTCACCATGGGGCTGCCAGGAAGCCCAGTAAAACGCTAAAGCACGCCTGTCAGATCCGGTGACGTCACCGAACACACTGCCGGACGGAAGCTTCCACCTGGCAGTGCGTTATATGTAAACAAAAGAGCCCTTGCCCTGCGCGATCTAGCTGCCTGGGGGCTGCCTGGGTGAAAATATGGGTATGTCCGGGTTCAGCTCGACAATAGTTAAAATTCCCAGTAAATCGTTGACCAGTAGTATACTGTAATGTAGTGCATGTCTGGTGGTGTCAGGTTCATTTCTTTTATGACCACATGGAAAACTGATTGCAGAAAAAGACCTGGTCCATTTATCCCTCCATTATATTATTTCCTTATTATTTTACTCTTAGAATACATACATGTTTATCCCAGGTTTAACGTATGGTAGATTTCCCAAGCACATCTGCTGGGAGTTTGTACCAAGAATCTACTACTCTTTCAGTAACATTTTCTATTTTCGATTTTCAGGTTGTGCCCCATTGTTCTGACATCCATCGGTTACATGGCCTAGGTCCGCAGCTCAGCACCATTGAAGTGAACAGGGCGAGTGTGAAACCAAGCACGCCCGCTATACAATGTATGGCACTGTGCTTGGTGAGCAAGGAGAAGTCTGCGGCACTCACAGGAGCACTGGTGCCTTCTCAAACAGCTGATTTCCGGGTGTCCCGGTGTACCGATCAGATACTGATGACCTATCCTGAGGATAGGTTTCAATCATGTTGCCCCTTTCCTTTCTTTCCTCCAGGCTGTAGAAATGAAATAGGTTGGCCAATTCTTACCAGTTTTATCTGAACTGCTCCAGTGCCTGTGCAGAAGATGATGCCGCTGAACACAGTCAGGAAAGCAGTCACATGAGCGCTGCCATCTTGGGCATCATAGATGGGATGGCATGGGCTCAGGCCTGTTTACCTGGGCCGTGGACCCTCGAGCAATGAGGTGCAATTTATGCACTGTAGGAGCATTTAGGAGCAAATTAAGAACTGGCTAAACTTTCAGTTCTTTAAGTTTCTCCTGCTAACGTTCATGCTGGCGACCTGCCACCATCTGTGGACCTGTGCTATGTTATCGAGGACTTTTTGTAGCTGAGGTCTCCAGAACTGAACACAGTTTTTCAGCTTTAAACAGGAGCCTGTCTAATTCAGTAAATGATATGTTACATACATCTCTGTACACGATTAATATTTTAGGAATGCATCATTTACATATTACACCACGCTACATCTGAACGCTTGGATTTTCTTGGTACTAGATTAACATATTGAAATACTTTAATCTATCCAGCCTGCTTAAGAAATATTTTGCCAGCATTTAAAATGTTAATAAAATGGAGAGGATCATTTTGTGGGCTTGTAAGGAGATGGTCCAGCTGAAACGCATAGGTTCATAGGTTTTCATAAGTACAAATCTGCTGACAAATGGCCCTATTATGTGTGTTGAAGATAGGGAAATTAGATTGTAAGCCCTATGGCCCTGGAGACTGGGAATGAGGTGAGTGTTGAAGATTTCTGCACAGCGCTGTGGAATATGTCAGCACTATATAGGCAAAACATGTCACTTAAAACACAAGTCTACAGATTCATGGATGTTTGTACCATAACGGTAACCTACGTAGTTGCTATAAAGCGCAGCGTGCAGTGGTTGTGTACGGCCAATTCTCGCCATTTTTGTTGGAATGCGGCCGGATCTCCCCCAGACGCCATTATACTAAATTGGGCTGGCGGGCATTCCGGTTTCATCCGGCAGTGCTGGAACCGGAGGATTCCGGCAAACTGTTCCCTGCTAGAATACACACCACATATGTGAAAGTAGCATAACAAGCAAAAGAGATCAGCTATCTGCCATATATGCTAAAGAAAGGTAAAGGGTAAAACAAGTTTTAGGCCCAAATGCCCCCAGATGTTGAGAAAGGTATAAGGTGGCAGAATGTGAGGACCCCATTTTCATTTAGTTCTACCCCATTTGACAACATTTTGGGTTGAAATTATGATTACTGGTTAAGGCCACAAAATACTTTAAATGCCTGGACAATGTGTAAAGTGATGCACAAACATCTTCAATTTATTATAAATTATATTATATCCGTAAAAGCACAAAATACATCATATTACCACAAAACAATCCAGTAGAATGGAATAACGGCAGATCACATGACCATACTTATATAAAAGACATTTTTAATCATATGTTCCTTTTGAAAGATTTTACCGGACAACAGTAGATCGGTCACTCACACAGTGAGGGCTATAAGCAGGAATTTGCTTCTCCGATAACTAGAGCAAAGCAATAAACGCAACTATATTCAGAACATGTTACATGTCATTTACTGTGTACATATAGGAATTGTCATATATATATAAGACCCATGCTATTTCAGGGTATAATAAGGTTTGTTCATCAGATCTATATATTGACCATTTAGACTGAGCAAAATCAATAATGAAGGAAAGAAACACTAGCTCTGTATTATTCCTCGTAAGGGCCTTGAAGGGGTGATCCATTTCACAGGGACTTAAAGGGGTTACCCAAACATTAAATGTCATTTATTATAATTCAGCATAAAAAACACGTTTCATATTTACTTTCTGTTACAAAAATGCTCCAGTTGTTAGATAATCTCTTTTCTTCATTATACTAGCACCCCTTGGTGTTTATCTATTTAGTAATGTGCATGTCCACCTACTCAGGTGGTCACACATGTTCAGTTCCAACTGTCACAAGGGGTATCTACTGTTGGAAGCTGTGACTGTTAGGCCTCATGCACACGACCGTTGTTTGGGTCCACATCCGAGCCGCCGTTTTGGCGGCTCGGATGCGGACCCATTCACTTCAATGGGGCCGCAAAAGATGCGGACAGCACTCCATTTGCTGTCCGCATCCGTGGCTCCGTTCCGTGGCCCCGTTAAAAAAATATAACATGTCCTATTCTTGTCCGTGCTTTGTGGACAAGAATAGGCATTTATATTGCCGGCGCCCGTTCTGTTCCGCAAATTGCGGAAGGCAACACAGGCAGCTTCCGTTTTTTGTGGATCCGCGGTTTGCCTTGCATCGAGTGAGCTGTAGAAGAAAGGACATGCCCCCCCCCTCCCCTTGAGCTGACAGACTGAAGAGAATGTAGCAGAGCAATTGGAGCAATGAATGAGGAGATCTCTGGATCCATGTGAGGTACAGAGGTGGTTCTAGCTTTCTTAGAAAGGTATTGTCATGTACTATATGATGTCTGATTTTCATTTTTTAATCAGTCATGGCATAACCCCTTTAATGAACATCAAAGAGCGAATCTCTGCGCATTGGCTCCCTCAGGCCCTGCCCTAGGTGTAACACAGTGTATCCGTTTTTCCGGAGTGTTCCTTTAGCTGAACATACTACACCAGCAAGAATTTACTGAGTTCAGCTTCGTTTCCTTAAAATGCTTAAAGGGGTTCTCTGCAAATAATGAGTTTTAGCATGTGCCCGCAGCCTGCCTCTCTAACCAGAAGATTTATACCTCCCTGCCGCTCTGGTCCTCCATCCTGCCTCCGCTGTGTCCACGTTGCGATTCATGCAGTGCTGACATACAGCACATATGGCCACCAGTAGCACGTCACCGCTGAAGCCAGTCATTGGCTGCATCACATCATGTGACCATGTCCATGCTGCACCATACATCAACACTGCAGGGATAGGAATATGGACACAGCCTGGGCAGTGCATAGGACCGGAGCAGCGGGGAGCAGGTAAGTAGGAATCTTCTGTTTAGAAAGGCAGTCTGCCAGCACTTGCTAAAAAATCATTATTCACGGAGGACCCCCTTTAATTAATAAATAATTATTACAATACATAAATTTCCTTTTAACAAAATATCTTGTACCTTCATCTTTTAAATTAATACAAACTAATACAGATCAATTTGACTTTAATAGAATGCTGTCATTTCTAAAGCTTTTAAGTGCATTCTGTTTGCTACCCATAAATACAAATGCGTGCACTAGTATAATACTGTGATATCCATCTATAGGCTTGTAACCACTTATAGACTAATCACTTTGGAATTTGTGCTACTTGGTTCAATAAAAATCTGAACCACTTACAGTATGTTTGACAGCATCCAGTGTGGAGCACGTTGTAAAAGAACAATATCACATTAGTAGGTGTGAAAGGTTTTGTTCGGCCGAATATGCTGATTATCAGACGACCAAACAGGAGAAGGTGCGTTCCATCGATAACTATACACAGCAGCAATCTGGTTTGTTATATTAATTGTGCTCATAAAACACATACTCCATAAAGCCTACACAGCTAAGGAATTGCACTAAGTCTAAGCACTAATATGCTTTACATAGAGAACTATACAGGAACTGTGCATGGCTAAGCTCTAAAGTGGTAAGCCTAATGACCATCTGTAATACTAATGACATGAAAACTGATATGTCAGATCTCAATTATAATCAGAATCTCAATGATAATAATACAAATATGTATCATCGATCAATACATATTACAGCAAAATAGAGCCATAAATACTATATATACATACTGTAGATGCCATAGAGCAATAAATAAATAAATTAATATGCATTTTATTATTAGAAATACAAAACAGTCGCTCTCTGCAGCCAACTAGTACTAACTTCGTAGACAGCAGATCAAAGTTTTTCTGCATCAACAGAATTGATAACATTGCATCTTCATTTCCTTCAAATCAATACATTTTTCAAATAATAAAAAGTTGAAAAAAGTCCTTGGAAAAGTCAGTGTTCAGCTGAGCGCAGCAAGAGAGGAGGAGATCTTCCACCAGACAATAAAATAATAAACTTGCGCTGCTCATAAAGTCACGAAAATAATTCCAAAAAGAACAATCAGACCAAGTAATGAGCAAATCCTGGATCTCTCTTCCGAAAATATGGGATCTCTCGATGCCGTTAATCCATCCACTACATTGCTAGTGGTTACTTCACCTCCAGATGATATCCTCAAGTCCCATGAGAGTGAAATCCCTTTAGAGGAAAGCAGTGACACAAGACCTATAGTGAAACACCATCAGTTCAAGGTTGAGAACACACAAGATTTATTATACTAACATAGTAAAATAAAACTGTGCAAGAGATTTATCAAGACTTGCGTTGCGATATGCCAATCTTGGCAATAGTGAGATGCACTTCAATTATTAAGAGGCAGATTCCTCTAGCGCTGCGTGGACCAGAAACTCAAATCCGTGCCAGCTATGGGCTAATGGAGACTTGAGCTATAACTTCATAACAAATCCTGTGGGTCGCAGAGAAATTCGCCAATTATGGAGCAAATATAGAGTACCCCATAATTTATTAACCCCCCCCCCTATCCCCGGTGTGTTTTAATCTTGAACTGACAGCGCTTCTGGACTGAATCCTAACCCATTAATTCCAATGGGCCTGTGTACATGAGCATTGTTTGTCACTGATCATCTCTGCGTTAGGGAAATAGGCCACTTTCCCACGAGCGTGTTTTCTGCACTGCGTCACGTGAACGCATAGCACCCGCACTAAATCCTGACCCATTTATTTCTAGTTCTGCGTTGCATGAAAAACGCTGCATATTCTACATTGTGCATTTTTCAAGCAGCCCTGGCCCCATAGAAATGAATGAGGCGTGTGTGAAAAAACGGAAGGCATCCGGATGCAATGCATTTTTCACTGATGGTTGGTAGGAGATGTTGAGTGTTATTCTTCAGGTTTTTTTTTTTTTCACACCTATGAAAAATGCATCAAAAACTGATTGAATCTGTGCAGAAAAAAACAAAAACACAAAACGCATCCGCAGGCAAAACTGATTGAACTTGCGTGCAATGGCATCACCTAAGGCATTTTACAGTTGGGGGATTTGAGAATATGAGGTGAAGTAATGGTAAACGACAAAGTGGATGGATTAACGGCATCGAGAGATCCCAAATTTTTCGAAGAAAAAAAGAAAGAAAAATGAACATTGAATCTTTAGAGATACACTCCAGGGAAAGTGAATCTACCATGGTCTGCCTAGTGTAGAGTAGGTAATGAGGAGGTGGGGCGTGACAAAGGGATTCAAAGGAACTTCTTCATTGCACAGTGCTTGTTACTTTGTAATTTACACAATATACCGTAAATAAAGAAATGATGGGATTATGTGATTGTGAAGGTCAATTATTGTTGTACAAAAGTTGACCTAATTCTGGATGACATTATACAAGCAATTTACTTGAGTAACTGCCTCTGATCTACTTCATTTAACAAAAGAAACAGCCAAGAAAGACCATTGCATCTCTGATTTCACAATAGAGCCTTAACTTAAAAGAACTACAGCTGATAAATAACATTTCTTTAAGGTCTCATGCACAAGATCGTGACTGTATTTCCATCTGCAAAATACAGATACCTTCTGTGTGCATCCGGCATTTTTCTCACTCCCATCAATAGAAAGGACTAGTCCGCAATATGGACCAGAATAAGACCTGTTCTATACTTTGCTGAACAGTCACACAGATCTGCAAAAAGTATAGATGTGTGCATGGCTTCATAGAAATGAAAGGGTCACAGTACTATCCGCCACACGCATGAAAAGTACGATTGTGTGCATGAGGCCTCATAGACACTTCTTCTAGTCTCACAATAAAATCTTACTTAAAATATTACAATATATATATATATATATATACACATCTAATTTACATAAAAAGTTAATTAACTTTGTGAATAAATTGCATTGCCCAATGCTTAGGTTTGAGCTGCCCACAGTGGTACATACAGATACATTTCTAATGGCTTATCATATAGAAGGACAGTTATTCTTTGCAACATCCTGGCTGTAAAAATTATATTTCCCAGCATGCAAATCACTACAGCAAATTCTGAGCAGACGTTGATTCAGCAACAAATGCTAGAAGCTTTCAGCTCTTGCAGCCTATGGATTCATGAATGCAGCTCGGGACCAGGCTACAAGTCAGAATTAGTCAAAGATGAAAAATATAATGAATTTACAAAATAACTTATGGAAATAATTCTAGTGAACAGAGCCTGTGACAAATAAATTATCTTTTCAACACACTGGTGCTGATATATTGATGATATATTTGGTATTCACAACCTTTAACTGTCTTTGGTTTAAATAAATTGCTGCGCATGTAACCTGGTAACACACAGAGTCACCAATTATGCTCGCAGTGTATTAGGACTGGTCTTTTAAGTTCACAGCGCTGTCGTTTCTAGCTTTTTGTACAATTACTGGTGACAAACTTGATCGCCAACATTCACATTGTTGACCTTACCTTGACTACTATATATTAGCCCTTGTGTTGCTGACAGAGGACATTATATTCTAGCATTGTATCCACATGCAAAAGGAAAAGAAAATATCTGCCTTTCCCAGAAAGCAGTATGATCTTCGATCCAATGACAGTAAACATCAAATAACATAAAACCCATCCGAAACACACTTTGTACCAATATAAGAGCCGTATCAGCATTTCCAACTTTGAAGAACATTAACACAGACCATGTTATTTAACAGCATACATTCTACACCTTGGTTTTCAAATATTCCTACTTCCCAGGAATGGTCAGCAACATTTCTACAAGGTTCCTGAGGCTGCTCATAGCCCCTTTAATAAACACAAGAAATCTAAGTTCTGCATGTCCAAGAAAAATCACAAATGGTCTCCTCAATCATAAACCTGAACTGTCGAGTTTCCAAAGCGCCATCCACTGGTTTCTTATGTTCTTGCTCAGTCTCGAATCTATTACTTCTCCATACGTCTTCGTTCTTTACAGCCTGCTATGCTTATTAAAAAAAGGCTGCAAATGTAGGGCAGCAATTCATTTATATTGTAGAGAAAACTGTGATTACTGCTAACTACCAAGTATTTTACTGCTTGAATAATTTATCCAGCATAAGCTAAACAGATCTGTTTTCTTTGCAGAAGAGGACTGAAGCATTTTGTGCAGCAGGTGCTGTCTGGAGAAAGCTGGTGAGATAGTTCCAGTACTTGTATTTGAAGGATTTCTTTAGCCAAGTATCTCTTCAAAGTTTACAAGTTGTTTGATCTGTTCTGTGTGCATTGAATGCCTTCGGAGAAGCATTTTCTTGCTTTTTGACTCTTTTGGAAAGAGCGGAGCAGAGGGGACAAGGGGCTTTGAGCCTGGGAAAACAACACTGGATAATTTACTATGGCAGCTGATGTCTGGAATAGGTGGATGGGGATTCACATTCAATGGTGGAAGGAAGCCCTGGTCTAGTTTGGCTTATGTGATCTAAAAGTAAAGCCCCAGATCCACGCCTTTCTAGAAGAGCATGGTTCCTTCTACTCAATGCTGTGACAGATACATTTTCTAGAGACTCTCGGGAGCCTGACAGCAAGGATGGGGGAGAAAACATCTTCTTTTTTTCCAAAAGAGATTTACTGTCCTCTGTTATAGTCGGACCATGATTTCTTGTCAGCTGGGAGTCAGAACTGTAATGGTTTGCACCTAAATTTCTTCTTTGAACTATGCTCCTTAGGCTTGAAACTGAAATTGTGTGCACTGAATCAGAGTCTTGGTCAACAGGGATTTCTGTCTTGCTTGGTGTTCCTTCAGGGTAAAGTGTTTGGGAATTTATTTCATCATATGACAGTTTTCTTGGACCAGATGAGTCAAGTGTTTTTAGAAGATGAGCAGTATCTTTCACATCAATGCTCTGATGTCGAGTGAAAAAACGCTTTGAATATACTAAGCCATTCATTTTAAGGGAGAGCTCTTCTTCAGGAGTTATATCTTGCAGCTCCTCTTGAAGAGAAGACACTTTGTGTTGGTGGAGCAGCGATGGAGGAATCTTCAACCAGGGCTCAGAGTGCAATCTTTGAAGGAGTGGCAACTTTGCCCCATAATGCATCATATGAGGCTTTTTTATTGGCGATCCTGGCTCAGAGGAACCTTTTAAATCAATACATGAATCAGGCTCTTTAAAGTTAAACAGTTCCTTTTCTGCTTCAAAAGCATTTGATATTGGTGTTGGGGAAGTATTTAGCTCAATTTCAGAAGGTGATGTACATGGTGTAGGAGAACAGTGATCAATGCCTGGAGACGGTGGGACATTTAGATACTGCCTCGTAGTCTGTCTTCCTGATGGAGACTTATCTGTTGTAATGATTATAACTTCTTTTCCCTTGGCCTTGCAAGCATTTAGCAAAATCTTGAGCGTTTCCTTATCTTCTGAGTTGACTGCATAAACAAGGGCAGAAAATCCAGTGTGGTCCTGTAGACTGGGATCAGCGCCACTCTCTAAAAGCATAGATACCACCTCTGATCCAGCATTCTCCAAGCAAGCATGCATTAAAGCTGTTTTTCCAAATTTATCTTGAATATTGGGATCTGCGTTGTTTTCCAGAAGGTATTTAATCATTTTAACTTTGCTAACACTTTGGTGGTCAACATGTTTTGTTTTACAAGCAATCATGAGTGGTGTCTCTCCACGATCATTGCTTTCGTTGATATAAGCTCCACCTTCCAAAAGGAGTCGTGTTAGACGTAGTCTACTTTGGTATACTGCCTTAATAAGAGAGTTACCTTCCGTTGTAACTTCAACTGCTTCATCCATAATTAATATCTTTTCAGTGTCCCCAAGAACTGTGAAAAGAAAGATGATAAATTACTATATTAGGTAAATCACTGCTCTGAATATAAATTTAATTTTTTATATGAAGCTTGTCACATTTTTTTTATTTTATTATTATATTCTAAATCACTGGAAAGAAATGTAGTCATCAATAAATACATTTCAAATCCCAACCTATCCTACTTGTGCAAGGGCCCTGGGGGATTTTTCCCATTAAGAGGAGGGGAAGAAGGGGAGGGAAAGAGGGAAAGAAAAAAAAGCCCCAATCTAGGTCACTGTCCTACCAGATCGATATTTTACCTCATATAGATTTTCATAGCTCCTAACCAGATCCATAAGAGATAGAAGATGTATAGCACCAGGACCCTATTAGATAACCATATGCGAACATTCAGGAGTCGCACCAGAAATAATGCCTCTTGAATAAGGGATCTGTTTCTACCAGAAAGATCCTCATCTAACAGCCAAATATAGCAGATAGAGAGTTTGGCTTTAAAAATAAGGAGAATCTATAATTTATAAAGTCAAAGGCTTGGAGCCAATAACTATAGATGACAGGACAAGCCCAAATAATATGCAGAAATGATGATGCTGCTGGGGAAGAACATCTTGTACAATTTGAAACCTGCCATTTACCAATTTTTCTTAACATCATAGGAGAATAGTAAAGACGATGAACTATATTAAAGGAGTTGTCTCACTTCAGCAAGTGGCATTTACCATATAGAGAAAGTTAATACAAGGCACTTACTAATGTATTGTGATTGTTTATATTGCCTCCTTTGCTGGCTGGATTTATTTTTCCAGCACATTATACACTGCTTGTTTCCATGGTTACGACCACCCTACAATCTATCAGTGGTGGTTGTGTTTGCATACTATAGGAAAAAGAGTAGGCTTCTCTGGTGGCCAGGACTGCGGACGTGCGCATAGGTCAGCAACTTTTCCAATATTGTGCAAGCACGGCCACTGCTGCTAGATTGCAGGGTGGTCAGAACCATGGAAATGAGCAGTGTATAATGTGATTGAAAAATCAATCAAGCCAGAAAAGGAGGCAATATGGACAATCACAATACATTAGTAAGTGCCTTGTATTAACTCCCTCTACATGATTAATGCTGTTTAATGAAGAGAGACAACCCCTTTAACCCTTTCACGCATTTGGACGGAACTGCATGATCAAATTGCAAGCAACTTACTGCATTTAGATGTACAGTCACGTCCAATCTGCTTACCGGGGCTGTGACTCTATAAAGTGTCACAGCCCCGGAGTCTCCGCTCTCCCGGAGAGCAGAGACACCGGGGAAGCCGGCAAGGGACCTCTCTGCAGACTAACCAATCAGAGCGCTTCATTGAAAAAAATGCCGGTTTCAGGCTGTGATCTCCACGCTGGAGATCACAGCCTGAAATCAGGCATCACTGCCACCTTGCCCCCAGTACCCCTGATAAAGTAAAGTGTCCCCCACATGTGGTCATTGCCCCCCCCATTGTCCCCCATCGCCCCCTGCTGCGATGTTCTCTGTGCTGGCTCTGATGCCGCTTTTACCCTTCTGAATTCTACCATGCCCCTAAACAGTGGTTGACCACGTATGAGGTGTTGCAGTATTCAGGAAAAAATGCATAAATTTTGGGGTGCATTTTCTACTGCTACCCCTTGTGAAAATAGAAAATTGGGGGCTAAAGCAACTTTATATTGGAAATAATAGTCAATTTTTCATTTTCACAGCCATGTGTTTCTAAATTCTATGAATTCCTTGAGGGGGTAGTTTCCAAAATGGAACTATATAGGGAACTATAACAAGCAATCATTGGATTGCTTTTCTCATAGACTCCAATGCATTAGCATTGGTGTTTATGAGCATTTTACTGCATTTCTATGGAGCCCTGCTACTTGTTGCTAACAAGTTCCGGCTTTCCCGATCTCCACCAGGGGGAGGCGGAGCACACCCAGAAGCTTCCGGGTTTTCAACATTCAGGATTGACCACGGCATCTGAATTGTTAAATGTCCGCGATCGGCATTACTGCCGGTCGCAGACATTAGCCGTAGGTGCCTGCTGTATGAAGCAGCATGCACGCTGCGGCTATGTTATATCTTTTCCCACCAGAGAGTGGATGATCTTAGCTAACCTAATTGCCAGAACCATGGCAAATATTTTAGCGCTGGTATTTCTTAATGAAATTAGTCGGTAGGACTCCATGTCCACCTCCAATTTACCCTTCTTCAAGATCAATATAATAATTGACTCATCCATTGTGGCCGGAAGATACCCAGTTTTCAGAGCATCAGAATCTCCACAGCTGATATAGGTTCATTAAGCATACTGCAAAGATGATCTCAGATAAAAAAAATTATTAATTTCCTCAGCTTTACTGTCCAATGATGCTCTGTATAAAGTGGAGTAATAACCAATAAACTCATCCTTAATACTACTTACGTCATTACAGAGTTTCCCCCCCTTGATTTTTAAGCAATTGTTTAACGCATTTAGATGCATTTAGTTTAGATAACATGTCTCATAAAGCATGTGTGTTAAATCCATAACACTAATGCCCCCCCCCCCCAAAAAAAAAATAACAATGTCCCCCCCCAAAAAAGAGAAGTATAGGAGGGTTCAGTTGGACTTTCAATCACCAGTTGCTAGGTACAACAGAGTCATAGGGGTCTAAAAGTGTCACATATTCCAACTTAGTTTGATTCCACCAAATCCATCTTCTCCCATCCTTCAAAGTCATCTGTGTCTATGTCTGTGTCTTTCAACAAGGATAACCACTTTCCACCTCATGGAATTCATGCACCCGAAGATAGTCACATCGAAAGTTTATTTCATTATATTTTAAAGGGAGTTTGTCACCAGGAAATTCACTGCTTTGTTATTTTATTCTGGAGAAAAACTAATTTTAAATTGCATTCAAATGTGCAGTGAAGTGCACCATGGGTGAGTCCAAACCACTTTGTGCACTCTGTTTTATCAGGCAAGGTGACTGCCGCATCCAGGCAGAAAATAAATGGAGAGCTGGTTTTCTTATTTTTATGCTTACTCCGCTGTTTTAGAGAGAGACCCATAAACCTCATTGTAAAACGCTGCTGAATATGTTGGAACTACATAAATATATTATTATTATTATGCCAGGTGTTCACTCATTGCCTGCCTGACTATGGCAGCTAACAGTTGCCTTACTCAGCATAAGTAAGGTTCTTGTCTCTTTATGTTCGGTTCAGGATCCCTTTAATTTTATTGACTGTATTACAACGCGACAACAAACATTACATTATCAGTATATGTCTACCTTCCTCTGTACCCTAAAACTGCCACACATATTGGGACATCGACACAATTCTAACATTTTGGGCTCTATACACCACCACAATGGATTTGAAATGAAACAAACAAGATGTGCTTTACCTGCAGACTGTCAGCTTTAATTTGAGGGTATTTACATCCAAATCAGGTGAACGGTGTAGGAATTACAACACTTTGCATATGTGCCTCCCACTTGTTAAGGGACCAAAAGTAATAGGACAAATGGCTTCCATGGCCAGGTGTGTGTTATTCCCTCATTATCCCAATTACAATGAGCAGATAATAGGTCCAGAGTTCATTTCGAGTGTGCTATTTGCTATTTCCAGACTTCAGACTGTAATTTACTGCAAAGGATTTGCAACCAAGTATTAAAAAGTGAAAGTTTGATTTATGATTATTATTCGGTCCCATTACTTTTAGTCCCTTAACAAGTGGGAGGCACATATGCAAACTGTTGTAATTCCTACACCGTTCACCTGATTTGGATGTAAATACCCTCAAATTAAAGCTGACAGTCTGCAGGTAAAGCACATATTGTTTGTTTCATTTCAAATCCATTGTGGAGGTGTATAGAGCCAAAAATGTTAGAATTGTGTCGATGTCCCAATATTTATGGACCTGACTGTAAATAATACTTAATGTGGCTAAAGTTCATTCTTTCTCTTGAATATTCTTTTCTATGTAGAGTATTTTAACGTGGATGTCTAGAGGTGACTTATGCCACTAAATGCGTATGAAGAAGGCTCAAACATAACCAATGACGAATTATAACAAAAGCTTTTGTGGGGTGTCATGTTCTTGTAAGTCGTCTGCTACGAAATAAAGTAAAGCGCAACAAAGATTTTTAACAAGTGCTGGATCCTATTTCTTTTAAGAAGGCTCAAACACCATGATCATTGGCTGTCCCCAATCAGTATGTCTTTGGCGTGTGGGAGGAAACCAGAGTACCCAGGGAAAACCCAGACAAATAGTGCAAAAAAATACACACTCCATATATATGTTGCAAGGCAGCAGTGCTGACATGGGAGTAGATTATAGTATGGATGTGGAGGACACCACAAATACTATAGTATAGCTGTGGAGGATACCACATATATGGTAAAATCCACGATGAACATAGGAGCAGATACTATAGTATAGATATGGAGGATCCAAAATGCAATACCTTCCAAAATGAACATGGGAGAAGATAGTATAGTATGCATGTTGAGGATACCCCATATACCATACATTCCAAAATGAGCATAGGAGCAGATAGTATAGTATAGATGTGGAGGATGCCACAGATACAATACCTTCTTAGATGATCATGGAAGTAGATCGTATAGAATATGGAGGATACCACATATTCTATACATTAGAAAAGAAGCATGGGAGCACATAGTATAGATGTGGAGGATACCACATGTACAATAACTTCCAAAATAAACACACATTAGGATCAGATAGTATAGAATAGTATAGATGTGGAGGATACCACATATATAATACTTTCCTAGATAAACATGGGAGCAGATGGTATAGTATAGATATGGAGGATACCACATATACAATACTTTCCTAGATACAGTAAACATGGGAGCAGATAGTATAATATAGATATGGAGGATACCACATATACAATACTTTCCTAGATAAACATGGGAGCAGATGGTATAGTTTAGATGTGATGGATACCACATATACAATACTTTCCTAGATACAGTAAACATGGGAGAAGATATTATATAGATATGGAGGATACCGCATATACAATGCATTCCTAGATAAACATGGGAGCATATAGTATAGATACGGACTCTGGAGGATACCACATATACAATCCCCTCCAAGATGATCACAATATAGTAGCATACACACACAGGATTTCTGCCCATGCATCCTACTCACTGTTTTGAAAATGTACCATCTGAATCTGCCACCAAAAATAAGATTGTTTTCCACACAATTCTATGAAATCTGTCGGCCAGAATGTTTTACTAATACAAAGTCTTGCAAATACTGAGACACCTGAGGTAAAACAACAGTTGTTAAAGTCACGATGAACTTGCCTTTCTTGGAATTTTTCTCAGTTAAATCATAAGGCAATAATTTAACCTGATGGAACTATAACTTTGATTTCATTAACAATGGAGAAGAGGTATAATTCCCAGTACAACCAGGACACAACCACATTTCATCTGCCCTCTGCTCGCTAATATTTAGAAATGTTTTTTCTTCCTCTGGAGATTCACACAACTTTTGAAACCAGTCTATATGTTAGGAAATAAAAATGCTTAATAAATGGCTCTGTAGGACTGAAGGCTTCATTGTTCTTTAGAGAACACATAAAAAGTCAGCTTTTTTTTATTATTTTGTCCATGGGCTGTATCTGGTATTAAAGGGTTTCTGTCACCTGAAAAATGGGTATTAAGCTGGCTGACAGTAGCGATGTGCTAATGTCAGCTGAACATAACTATATTAGTGCCATCTACAGCACTGCTGCCTCTGTTATTGAGAAAAACAAACTTTTATAATATTAGCCTCTAGGAGCGGGGGGGGGGGGGGCGTTGTTCCTGCTCCTAGAGGCTCCATTCTCCCACCTCTGGCCACACCCTGCTACACTAGATTGCCAGGACCAGGCATCGTTGGTCTCCTACCTCCGGCCCTGTCTGCAGTGTAAATATCGCGCTGTTCAGTATTCGGTGCAGGCACAGTGAGGAAGCTGGCAGCCGGCGAGCGCCCTTCACTCACTGCGCCTGCGCTAAATACTGAACGGCGCAAGATTTACACTGCAGACAGGGCCGGAGGTAGGAGACCAACGATGCTGGTCCTGGCAATCTAGTGTAGCAGGGTGTGGCCAGAGGTGGGAGAATGGAGCCTCTAGGAGCAGGGGCAACGCCCCCCCCCCCCCCCCGCTCCTAGAGGCTGATTAGCATATTATAAAAGTTTGTTTTTCTCAATAACAGAGGCAGCCAGTGAGATGGCACTAATATAGTTATGTTCAGCTGACATTAGCACATCGCTACTATCAGCCAGCTTAATACCCATTTTTCAGGTGACAGAAACCCTTTAAAGTCCACACCATTCATTTCAATCGGCTAAACTGCGATTCCAGGCATAGCTCATGGACAAGAGAGGATACTGATAGTTGCAGCTAGGCTGTAGAGCCCTGATAACCTATTATTTCCCAAATTTAAGAGAATATTCCAGTATTTTTATAGTGATGGGTCATCAAGATCTGATTGGTGGGTGCCCAACACCACCCAACCGGTGGATGCACGTTGTCAGACCCCCACGATCAGATATTGATGGAAAAACTGGTAACATCTAGGTTGGATGGGCAGTTACTGTCATTAGAACAATAAATTCTATCAAATTATATGCACATAGATGGTAAATATAATTAATATCTTATTATATGACAGATATTGCCTCTCGGGCTGTAAATACAATAGTAGAATTGCACTATTGCAATAATGCAGATGAAATAAGATCTTGTAAGGGTTAGTATTACATACGGATGGCGTTGAGCTAACACTCCTGTTTTCTGAGATTTCTGAGTTGTGTTATCTAATCTAAGAAAACACCTTCAATTGCTTTTCAATGGCTTTTGTCACAAGATAACACGATGAGTTAAGAAATTAGAGTTAAGAGCTGGAGTGCTAACCCTGCTAGATCTGTAGATCAATTTTACAATTAGTTATCATAGTACATATCACTTACATATCATTAAGTACATCGATGGGCGGTAATTAGAAGATTAATTCTAATTAGCTCAAGATCAACAGGTTCAGGGAGATGTGTTAAATGGGTATTTTTTTCTGTGATTAGTTTACCATAAACATATCAGATAAACCCCCAAAAATTGAAACCACTGAATCATCGAAAATGGAGCAACCGCCCATAGATATCAATACCATGCAGTGCTCAATCCACACATGCCTATTGCAAAAACGCATGCACATATACCCATCAAAAATTACCAGACCGCATGAGATATTAATATAATTTATTAATACAATTCATAATTAACAATCCATACATAAAAACAAGTGCAAGGCAAAGGCGACATCCACATGAGACACAAATGGTGACTCAATTCCACACATGAAAAATAATTAAGTGCAAATGCATATTGCATATAAATATCAAATCCATATAATGAAAAGAGTCTTTTTACCCATTATATGTCTACTCTGGGATGGAGCCAGCCCCAACGCGCGTTTTGGCAGACCTTCGTCTGGGGTTGGCGTCATCTCCGAGGGACACACATTAAATACAATGACCAACCAATCATGAACCCCACAACCTAATTAAAAGATATATAACATCTGGATACGTGGCTCTAGAACGAGAGTGAAGGAAAGGATGGAGGCGTATTAGTGAAACACGAAGTATCGCGCATGGCCAGTGGTGACCACCCATCAAAGCATGTGATATCTCCAGCAAACCCACTAAACTTAGATTGAGAAAATGCCGATGAGATCAAGCGTGGTATAACGCATGCACGGGCCCAACGCATATCAACATATCAAGCAGAATGGAATAGATAGTATTTGGAATGCCATGATCGAGCTTAGTGGATATATCATAAAGCACATAATCTTGAAGTAATAAAATAAATGATCTAAGAGTGTTTAAACCTAAGTGACAAAATGTGTAAGAAAATGTGTGAAAAAATTAATATATGAATGTGTATAAATGGGTTGAAAGATGTATGCGGTGCACTACAAACAAAAATGTGCAGTGTGAACAAAACAATATAATACATGGTTCACAAACAAAAATGTCTTAGAAATAATTAAATAAACAAACATAAAATAAAAAATAATAATTAGATAATAAATATTATTAGCTTAAAAAATACATATGTAAATGTGAACAAATCATGATGCATGAAGTGTGCTAATGATCAAATACCTGTGAAGATAAATGACTTAATGCATTTATACATGATAAATGACATAATTACAGCATACATATTAGGACATCCTCAGACACCATCCACAACTCCCTTCTCCGTCAGGCAAAACTCCATCCTCCATCAGCCCAAACTCCATCCTACCTCAGATGTCAGCCAAAACTCCCTCCTCCCTCATCCAAAACTCCCTCGTCCCTCAGATGTCAGTCAAAAAATACCTCCTCCATCAGCCCTCAGCCCAAACTCTATCAGCCGTCAGTGGTCAGACATCAGTTGTTATCTCTCAGCCTAAACTCCATCAGCCGTCAGTGGTCAGACATCAGTTGTTATCTCTCAGCCTAAACTCCATCAGCCGTCAGTGGTCAGACATCAGTTGTTATCCCTCAGCCTAAACTCCATCAGCCGTCAGGGGTCAGACATCAGGTGTCAGCCCTCAGCCTAAACTCCATCAGCCGTCAGGGGTCAGACATCAGGTGTCAGCCCTCAGCCTAAACTCCATCAGCCGTCAGTGGTCAGACATCAGTTGTTATCCCTCAGCCTAAACTCCATCAGCCATCAGGGGTCAGACATCAGGTGTCAACCCTCAGCCTAAACTCCATCAGCCGTAGTAATAGAATGTAAAATATGTTTGCAGCAAGCGCTGGCACCACAGACCATTGTCTTCACAAATTATATATATATTATGGACACTAATACCAGTCACCAGTACTGGATACAAGTTTCCTTGGTGTATAATGGAGGCATGCATTGATTTGTGCCCCCAGAACAGTAAAAGAACCAAATCATGACATATATGCCATCATCCACCCATCATAAGTCTACCCCCATCATCTCATTTATCATTCATCTTTCTATCTATCCTGAATTATGTGTAAGCAGACCTGTCATATTTATATGATAACAGAAAGCATATTTCATATGATAAATTGCGCTAAAATGTTCTTTGCTTACTAAACCGAATAAGCAATAGTACAAATATTAAGAGACAAAAAAAAATTTGCGAAGGTCCCAGCAAAATTTGAACTCATGACCTCTGGTTTACAAGGCCAGCATGCTAACCCCTGAACTATGGAACCATCTGCTGTTAGGAAAAGAAAGCAAAGGAAACTCATTAACTTGTAGGCGAACCAGTCTCTAGCGGCTGCTGATGTAACGTGTGCTGGAGAGAAGCCCATGTATGTCACTAGCTGAACACGGCGTGCCTCCATTATACACCAAGGAAACTTGTATCCAGTACTGGTGACTGGTATTAGTGTCCATAATATATATATAATGTGTGAAGACAATGGTCTGTGGTGCCAGCGCTTGCTGTAAACATATTTTACATTCTATTACTACGGCTGATGGAGTTCAGGCTGAGGGCTGACACCTGATGTCTGACCCCTGACGGCTGATGGAGTTTGGGCTGAGGGCGGATGGAGGAGGTATTTTTTGACTGATGTCTGAGGGATGAGGGAGTTTTGGCTGACGTCTGAAGGAGGAGGGAGTTTTGGCTGACGTCTGAAGGAGGAGAGAGTTTTGGCTGATGGAGGAGGGAGTTTAACCTGACGGAGGAGGCAGTTTAGTCTGAGGGAGAAGGACTGATGTAGTTTTGCCTGACGGAGGAGGGAGTTTTGGCTGACGTCTAAGGTAGGAGGGAGTTTTGGATGAGGGAGGAGGGAGTTTTGGCTGATGGAGGAGGGAGTTTAGTCTGACGGAGGAGGGAGTTTAGTCTGAGGGAGGAGGACTGATGGAGTTTGTGCTGACGGAGGAGGGAGTTTAGTCTGATGGAGGAGGGAGTTTGGTCTGAGGGAGGAGGACTGATGGAGGTTTGCCTGACGGAGGAGGGAGTTTTGCCTGACGGAGGAGGGAGTTTTGCCTGACGGAGGAGGGAGTTGTGGATAATGTCTGAGGATGTCCTAATATGTATGCCGTACATAAGAAACAAAGTGCACTGGTGACAAAAAAAATTATATATATATATATATATATATATATATATATATATACTGTATATATAATAAATAAAAGAAATAATATTCTTAAGATACTTTTTCTTTTTTCCTTTCTCTTCTCCTCTCTCTCTTCCCACTTTTCACTTTCTTATACTTTACCTCCCACCCCTCCCTCCCTCCTTCCCTTTATCTTTACTACATCAGTACGGAGATCAACACTGGATGACCAAAAAATTAAGAAAAAATAATAATAAAAAATAATAAAGAAAAAAAGTGATCCCACGTGATACATACCAAAAATAACGAAAATCTTTATTCCTCGGATTTTCAAATGTGAAAATAACAGTGAAAATAAAAAGTTAATGGTTAAAATATCTTAAAATATATTAAAACAAACAGTATGCAGATTCGAAGAATGCCTATAAGAAGGATGAAAAGCCAGATAATTCATTTAAACCATTAGGACGTAACATATTCAACTTCCAGATACACTTGCATTCCAATTGAGCCAATCTCCTTGAGATATCTCCAGTGCGCATGTTCTTCAAAACGTAATCGATGGCCCGAACCTTTAACCAGGCCGGGTCACAACAATGATGGAATTTGAAATGCCTAGCAACTAGTTTCAACTTGGATTCATCTCTAGCAACATGTTCGCACACCCTGATCTTCAATTCTCTTGTGGTGAGTCCTACATATACCTTCGGACAAGGACATGTGGCATGTTACACCACCGCTGTGCTAGAACATGTCAAACAGTGGGTAATTAGATAAATATTCTCGCCAATAGCATCCTGAAAGCACAGCACCTGTGGGTGGTCCCATGACTAGGTATCCACATCTACTGGTGCAGTTTTTGGCAGTTTTTATGTGTATATATACCCTACACTATATCAGCTATTAATGTCCACCTGATGAAGGGGATCTGAACTCCCCAAAATGCGTTGTTTTTACTTCTGCACATTTTTTATGGAATAAAGAAACCTTTGTACATTCAAGACTATCAGAATTGGGTTTTAAGCACCAGAGCAGGATTTCCTTTTTACCTAAAGCACCTTTCCAGAGGGAATGGACATCCCTACTGAAGGAACCCCGACCTGCGGAAACACCCAAGGACCGACTCTTGTGTGACACTGACAAGCCTTCAATAGGGTTGTGCCTATATTAGTACAACCCCACAAGGTGAGCCTTTAGTGTACACCTTTGTTACCATCTAATCGAACGTACTACCCTATTGTGCACTTTCTTGAGCCTTAGGCACGTCCACTTCTCTAACGAACCTTTAACCCGGCCGGGTCACAACAATGATGGAATTTGAAATGCCTAGCAACTGGTTTCAACTTGGACTCATCTGTTTCATTTCTAGCAGATATAATATCCTGAACATGTTTGCGCACCCTGATCTTCAATTCTCTTTTATTTTTGACGGGTCCTTCTACCTACAGCTTCAGGGGACAGTGATGGGGGCGCCATGTGCGCCCTTGTATGCTAATCTGTCCCTGGGGCTGTGGGAGAGAGACTTTTCCTGTCAGACCAGCATCCATTGATGGACCGCGCCATTTTTTGGGCGCGGTACATCGATGTGTTTCTGATCTGGCAGGGTGATTAACTACAGTTACAGACATTCTTTGCTACTTTGATCGAGAAAACGAAGAACATCAAACTTACGTACAAATTTTATAAAGATGTCATAGATTTTTTAGATGTACAACTCTGGAGGGCAACAGACGGTTTGATTCAGACAAATGTCTTTAGCAGAAATCTACAGCAGTTAATTTGTATTTACATGCTTCTTCATCTCACCCCCCACAGATTATTAGATCTATTCCAGTTGGGCAGTTTTTACGGGTGCGCAGGATATGTTCTACTGAAGATACATTTAAAGAACGTGCGCAAGAATTGAGGCAACTTTTCTCTAACAAGGCATACAGCCAACGTTCTATCAAGACTGCATATAAAAGGGAAAAGTCGTGTACCCGTTCACACCTACTTTATTCCAGGAAGATGAGACCAGAGGATAACAAAACAAGGTTTAAAACAGATTACCATTCTAGATGGCATGAAATGAGACTGTGTTTGGAGAAGTTATGGCCAGTTCTTTTAACAGACCCGGTCATGGCGAAATATGTCTCTTCAGGCCCTTCTCTGGTGGCAAGGAGATCTAAGAATCTGAGAGACTATTTGGTGAAAAGCGGAGACGAAAATGTGCTTTATGATATACCCACTAAGCTCGATCATGATATTCCAACTACTACCATTCTGCTTGAAATGTTGACATGCATTGGGCCTGCGCATGCGTTATACCATGCTTGAGCCCATGGGCATTTTCGCGATCTGAGTATCGCGGGTTTGCCGGGATATCACGTGCTTTGACGGGTAGTCATGTGACTGTAACGTCACCGCTGACATCGCGCGATACTTCGTGTTTCACTAATGCGCCTCCATCCTTTCCTTCCCTCTCGTTCTAGCACCATGTATTCAGATGTTATATATCTTTTAATTAGGTTATGGGGTTCAGGATTGGTTGGTCATTGCATTTAATGTGTGTCCCTTGGAGATGACGCCGGCCCCAAAGGTTTGCCGAAACGAGCGTCGGGGCTGGCGCCATCCCAGAGGGGACACATAATGGGTAAATAGACTCTTTGCATTATATAGATTTGATATTTATATGCAATATGCACTTGCACTTTATTATTGTTCATGTGTGGAATTGAGTCACCATTTGTGTCTCCTGATGTGGATGTCGCCTTTTCCCTGCACTTATTTTTATGTATGGATTGTTAATTATGAATTGTGTTAATAAATTATATCTATATCTCATGTGGTCTGGTAATTTTTGATGGGTATACGTATCAGGTGGTAAACACACGGAACAAATCCTGATAATTCCATACTTGCCATTAGTGCTATTAGTTGTCCCAGGAACTAGACCTCAAAAGAAGTACCGTAGTTTATGCTAATTTATATATATCACATCAATTATTAATAGGAAATAAGTAGTATTAATGACAGAATGGAAGGTAGCAGTATATACCATCATCATGTACATAGTCTATTTCTATTACTGGTTGTCCCACACATCTGTCTATTCCATTCATGCAGGGCTGAGTCCTTTACGAAAATTTTTATAAGATAAGATTCTGCTATAGATGTCAAGGACATTAAAGAGCGCACAGACCACACGGGTTGCAGCTGCTATTTCTATCTTACATCAAACACTTTCTAGCAGCAGGAGGTACTGTTATAAGCACAGAGCCAAGTAAAGGCTTTTTTCCCTTAAGTTTCACTGCAAATTCTTTTTCTTCCGCTGCTTTGGCAAAGCTGACTTTTAGTAAGAGGATTCATTAACGTTTAACCTGCTCCGGCAAAGTTCTACATTTCTGCCAAAATGAAGATTTCTTCTATCATGTGAATCTGCTGTACAGGGAGGAGAATGTAGCTGAGGGTGCATTCACATCACAGTTTAGCTTTCCATTCTTCTGATTCGTAAGAAGAAGAGAGAGAGAAAAAACAGGATCCTGTAAAAAAACGGATCCTGTTGCATCAGTTATGCATAGGATTGCATAGGATTGTTTTTTTACAGGATCCAGTAAAAAAAACGGATCCTGTGGCATCAGTTGTCATCCGTTTGAGTCATTTCCATCTGAGATCCTTTTTTTTTTTAATGGAAACAAAAGTACTGAATGCAGTTTTTCCCCGTATAAAAAACGGATCTCAGACGGAAATGGCTCAAACGGATGACAACTAAGGCAACAGGATAAAAAATGTTACTGGATCCTGTTTTTTTTTCCTCTCTCTATTCTTCTGATGGATCAGAAGAATGACTTCACAGCTAGAACAGTAACCCGTCAGAGGGTACAATTATCAAGTATGGCCATTACAATTGGAGAATCTCAGAAAACCACCGTTATAAAATATAACCTTTAATATCTTAACTAAAACAATAACCCCCAATACGAGATAATAGAAAAAATGAAAATCAAAAGAAAATAATAAATACAAGCTACTTCCGACTGTTGTTGGACATAGGTGGGTAATGGTAGAGAGATGAATGTATGGGGTGCTATCCCTATTTATCACCCTGTACTTGATACCCTACCTATAAACGGAATAGCCACCCCGATAGGGGAGAACCCATGTCTCGAACCTCCTATGATCCCTGGGATGGCCCTGATATCGGGGTGATTATCCAATGATTACATTGGTAAAAAATAACTAGTAGCCAAACGCATATGTGTCAAATGGTACCAAAAATAATAAACAGAAATTATGCCAAAATGGATCAAACAAGAAAAAAGAAAGGTGGATAAGATCTACAGAAATGGAGAATAATGTGGAGAGTCGGCTAAAGAAGCTAGTCTGTGGAATATATCAGATAGTATCCATGTCTCTGGGCGCGTTTCACCCAGTAGTTTCAGGGCTTATCAGGGGACCTAAAGATCTGTAGATACAGAGAAAGTAGTCCACTACCAATAGCAAAAAAAGAAGGAAGAGAGCACAATTTCACTAAGGATGTCGGCATATGGTTATCAAGAGATGTTAACAGACACCTGTTAAAATTGAATGACGGACATGTATATTTGTAGTAAATTCAATCACAAACTGAATAATCAGGAGGCAAATATAGCCCTCAATACATGATGTGGTCAGATAATTATCTGTACTCGCGTTTAGATATGAAAAATACATGGCCAGATAATGATGTAGCACGACCTGTGTCCGCGGCATGCAGGTGCTGGTGGAAGTAGCGTCCGCCGATGGATTCCCACGGATCAGAAGAACAGAAAGCTAAACAGTGATGTGAATGCACCCTAAGACATTTAAAGCTATTTTATGGGGCAGGAAACATTTTACAGCCTCTGCCATTCATGAAGCAATTAAGTAGATATTAATAAACAAGTCTAAATAGTCCATTTACATGAAACTTTTATCTAAAAAGATAAGAAAGATTAAAAGGAAAATGGTTGCTGTGACATGGTGGTTATATCATTAGATCATATAGAAAAGTTCTGTAGTCTTCTCACCTGTGGATGAAAGATTGTTTCTCCGGTACTTACCCATCTGATGAGCTGCTGCCATCTCTGCTTTGACCAGACTGGCTGTGGGCTTTTCCAGTCAGTTCCTGTCTGGATGTGTTCCCAAACTTACTGTTCAGCTGCATACTGTATACCGGATGCGTTCCGGAGTCTTTCTGTTCAGTTGTATATTCAGTATATGTAGATGAACAGGAAGACTTGGGAACATATCCAATCTGAGCAGAACAGTCCGCAGCCAACCTGTGTGCAGCGGAGATGAAAATGCATGCTGCATGACAAATTCAGCAAATGGCCCGCAGAATAACAGCAGTATGGAAAAAGCTAGCGATAGTATGTAATGTAGCAAATTACAGAAAGAATACATTAAAGCTAGAAGTGTGAGGCTCCAGATTACGAAGCTGCATGCTTGTTGGTTGACTATAAGGTTGGTTTCAAAAGAATAATGAAAAAAAAAAAAATATTGGTATATACTGAATGCACTCCTATTATCCCACCTAAGGATTGGCTGTCTCCAGTGCGCATATTCCACAGACTGCTTTGGTTAGGACTTTTAGCTGTGTTTGCTCTTCCTTTCATTGGATGCTCGAATGCACATAGAGGTAACAAGTAGCAGTACATTATGCAGGGTATGCTATCCTGAATGTAGATGCCCACTGGCATAGAGACAGGTATTAAATAGAGTTGGTTTCTGCCTGACTGAGATCACCTTGCTGTGGTAGGCAGGCACAGATGTGTTTAGATCAAATGATATTGGCTAAAAATCTCAGATTTTAGCATATTAGAATGGGGGTTTTAGCCTATACATAATCTAATTTCAGTAATTTATTTTCTTTTCAAAAGAATAATGCGGCCAGACGTCTGCTGCTATTTAAAATTCGAAATATGTCTACGTAAGGGGGGAAGGAATTTATCAAACTCTATGCGCAAGTAAAGTGGCGGCAAAAAGTAGAATTTTTTTCACAAGTACCATTTGCACAAAAAATAAGTTATGAGTTTTTGGGGGTTTATATTGCGCTAACCACTTTCCTGAAAAGTGTATGGGGCTTAGGGGAGGGGTGTGATCTCCCACAGCGCAGCAAATTAACTATAAATTATACTTTGTTAGCTATCGTAGATTTGTGTTTCCGGCACAGAGGGCCAAAGATGCGTCTAATTTATTAAGAGGCCTGATCACTCCAGCGCAAACTAGATCAAGTTTGGTGTATGAAACCAGAAATTCATATGAACCTCCACCCTCCCAACACACACACAGCGGCATAGCAGTTTCCTAGCTTAGCAACTGGCAGGGGTCATCTGAATTCCCACCGACTGAAAGTAATTTCCAGAGAGATATGCCATCAATATCTTTAGTGAGAAACAATATATCCCAGGTAAGAAAGGTCAGAACTATAATTCAGATCTTTATATTTGTAATACAGTAAGACGTTTACCATAATATAAGAATTTACTATAATTTATATAAAATGTTGGGATTAAATTATTCAAACTTCATAGGAATTACTTATTTTTCTGTCGCTTCCCTGGCAAAGCTGACTTTTTCGTAAGTAGATTCATTAGCGTTTAACCTGCTTCGGCAATGTTCTGCATTTTTGCCAAAATGAAGATTCCGCTTTCTTGTATCATGTGAAAAGGGAACAGGGAAAAGAATGTAGTTAAGCTGTAGCTGTACAGGGAAAAGAATGTAGTTAAGACATTTATAGCAATTTTTTGGAGCATGTAATATTTTTATAGTGCCTGCCATTCATGAAATGATTTAATAGATATTAACACACAAGTCCAAATAGTTCATTTACATGGAAGGAACTGCAGGGACAAGACGTTTATCTAAAAACACTTGGAAAAGAAAAAAGGAAAATGGTGGCTATATCATTATATCATATAAATACACACCTTCATTGAAGGGGATCTCTGGTCCTTTTTGAAAAGTTCTGCAGTCTTCTCACCAGATATTCCAGGTAGCATTATGTACTATTAGTACTATATAAGAATGAGCCCAAGCTGGTAAGTCCAGTTTGAATGAACTTCATAAATGTATTAGGAGTATATCTCAGGAACAGGATGATGAGACAGCTTCCATGTTCTGCTACGGAATTCCCTTATTATTAGTTATGTACACAATATACAGTATAATAACAACCTAACTTCTAAAAGCTACATTTGTGTACATTTACAGTGCCTTGCAAAAGTATTCACCCCCTTGACTTTTTCCGTATTTTGGTGCCTCACAACCTGGAATTAACATGGATTGTTTGAGGATTTGCATAATTTAATTTACAGAACATGTCCACAACTTTTGAAGATGTTTGTATGTTTTTTATTGTGAAGCAAACAACAAAAAGGACAAAATAACAGAAAAAGTCAATATGCATAACTATTCACCCCCTTAAAGTCAATACTTTGTAGAGCCACCTTTTGCAGCAATCACATCTCCAAGTCGCTTTGGATCAGTCTCTATGAGCTTACCACATCTTACCACTAGGATGTTTGCCCATTCCTCCTTGCAAAACTGCTCCAGCTCCTTCAAGTTGGATGGTTTGCACTTGTAAACAGCAATCTTTAAGTCTGACCACAGATTTTCTATTGGATTGAGATCTGGGCTTTGACTAGGCCATTCCAACACATTTACATGTTTCCCCTTAAACCACTCAAGTGTTGCTTTAGCACTGCAGTGTGTTTGGGGTCATCGTGCTGAAAGGTGAACCTCCGTCCTAGTCTCAAATCACGCACAGAGTGGTACAGGTTTTGCTCAAGAATATCCCTGTATTTAGCACCATCCATCTTTCCCTCAACTCTGACCAGTTTCCCAGTCCCGGCTGCTGAAAAACATCCCCACAGCATGATGCTGCCACCACCATGTTTCACTGTGGGGATGGTGTTCTTTGGGTGATGTGTTGGGTTTGCGCCAGACATAGCATTTTCTTTGATGGCCGAAAAATTCTATTTTAGTCTCATCAGACCAGAGCACCTTCCTCCATACATTTTGGGAGTCTCCCACATGCCTTTTCGCAAACTCAACTTTTTGTTTTTAGCTGAAAGTAATGGCCTTGTTCTGACCACTCTGCCATAAAGCCCAACTCTATGGAGTGTACGGCTTATTGTTGTCCTATGTACAGATACTCCAGTCTCTGATATGGAACTCTGCAGCTCCTCCAGGGTTACCTTAGGTCCCTGTGCTGCCTCTCTGATTAATGCTCTCCTTGCCCGGTCCGTGTGTTTTGGTTGGCGGCCGTCTCGAGGCTGGTTTACTGTTGTTCTTCCCATTTGGTTATGATAGATTTAATGGTGCTCCTGGGGATCATCAAAGATTTAGATATTTTTTTTATAACCTAACCCTGACTTATACTTCTCAACAACATTGTCCCTTACTTGTTTGGAGAGTTCCTTAGTCTTCATGGCAGTGTTTGGTTAGTGATACCTCTTGCCTAGGTGTCGCAGCCTTTGGGGCCTTTCAAAAAAGGTGTGTATATGTAATGACAGATCAAGTGACACTTAGATTGCACACAGGTGGACATCATTTCACTAATTATGTGACTTCTGAAGGTAAATGGTTACACCAGAGCTTTTTATGGGCTTCCTAACAAAGGGGGTGAATACATACGCACATGACAATTTTCTGTTTTCTAGTTCTAAACAATACTTTTATTTATATATTTTTCCCATTTCACTTCACTAACTTAGACTATTGTTTTCTGATCCATCACATAAAATTCAGATTAACAAAACATTGAATTTAAGGGTGTAATGTAACAAAATACAAAAAAAAAGTCAAGGGGGTGAATACTTTATATAATAGTACATAGTGGTATTACCCCCTTTCCCTCTAAGCCCATTTAATTAGTTAGCAGGGAAGTTTGGGACTTGGGTACTTTCCTCTTTAAGGTGTGTAATACTAAACTGCCTCAAATAAATATTAACATACATTGCCCTAATAATTAGCTGTACAAATACATATGTTTAAAAGAACTAAAAATATAAAATTGGATTAAAAACATGGCTAACGAAATCCCCCAACTTGAAAAAAAAAAAACATTGGTAAGAGGTGAAATTCAATTTAACGCGGTTGTCACAGGTGTTGAATTCCTCTGAGATCCAAGCCTCATTCATTTTTAGAAATGCGAGTTAGTCCACACTGCCGTGAGCTAGGCGCGAGTGTGCTTATCGGTCACGACCCCCCTGCGCTGAACGTCCTTTTGGACAGGACACTCGAGGGGCAAGCCAAAACTTCTATGGCAAATTGTGCCAGGTCTGAACACAGGTCAAGCCTGCACAACCAAGAGACAAGGGATTCCTCACTTCTCAGAGCATCCACATCGGTCGTTAACCCGATGTAGTCGGACACCTGTTAGTCTAGGCGTTCCCTGAGGCTGGATCCGGAGGGCGGCTGTAAGAATGATCTCATATCCGAAGTGACCAACACATCTTCAAACCGCCCTCTTCTTGCATGCGCGGTAGGATTCGTATCCACAACTGTTTCACTATGGGTGGAAATTCCTCTTCAAGCGCCCGCAAAAGCAGAATGCAGCATCTCTTGAAGCAAGGCCTGAATGCTGCATTCTGACAGCCCTCTGTGATGCTGGTAACATGTCCGCCATTTTATGTTTGTACCGGGGGTCTAATTACGTTTGCAACCCAGTAATGGTCCTTGCCGTTTATGCTTTTTATACAGCAGGGGTCCCTCTTCAAACACTTGAGCATGAAGGCCCCCATTTGCACTAAATTGGAAGCGGTGGAGCAGACTGGCTCTTGCTCATCGCCCAGGAGAATGCCGTCTTCGGTCTCCTCCCCTCATCCACGGACAACACCAGGGATCCCAGAAAAGTTTAAAGCCTGCTCTTCTTGCTACTCCTCCTCCCAGGCACCATCCTCCTCTGTCTCCTCTTCAGACTCCTGCTGACTTGTCTCAGATGGAGTAGCCCCCTCTGGGAATTCATTCAGCATTGCGACTTCCTCATCTTCCTGCTCCTCAACGGCTTGATCAATGAGATGACACAATGTGCGCTCAGGAAAGAAGGCATAAGGTGCGATGTCACTGATGGTGCCCTGGCTGCGACTGACCAGTTTGATCTAATGAAATGGCGGCAGAAGTCTGCATTTGTGTATCAGCAGTCACTGGAGTGGTGAAAAAAAAACAAGCTCCCAGAACCTGTCCTTCCGCAGAGTTCGTACAGGTAGTCGTTAATGGCACGTTTTTGCTGCAGCAGCCTATCAAGCATATACAAGGTGGAGTTCCAGCGCGTCGGGCTGTCACCAATCAGACGTCTGACAGGCAAGTGGTGTCGCCACTGAACGTCAGCAAGGTGAGCCATGGCTGCTAAAATGGCCTGCTGCAAGACGTCCTGGACCAAAAGAGTATTTAGCAATGAATCGCTGCACGACTAAGTCCAGGACATGTGCCATGCACGTGTGTCATTTTGCCCTGTTTCAGCACGCTCAGCAGATTGGCACCGTTGTCGCACACCTCTTTACCAACTGTCAGAATTGAGAGGGGTTAGCCACTGATCGGCCTGTGACCGCAGAGCTGAAAGAAGTGTAGGACCAGTGTGGCTCTTGGCTTCCAGGCACAACAGCAGAGGCACAGCATGGCAACGTCTCGCCTGGCACATCGAATAGGTTCTGGGCAGCTGGGGGGGTGCAGCGATAGAGGCGGTAGCAGTGGAAGAGGAGGAGATGAAGGATGGATTAGGAGGAGGAGAAGAAGAGGCAGGCGGTAACACCAAATCCACACGGGTGCCACGGGTTCCATGCTTGACAGCTGTCAGAACGTTCACCCAGTGGGCAGTAAAAGTTATGTACCTTCCCTACCTGTGTTTGCTAGACCACGTGTCTAGATATATCTTGGCACCGAAACTGTGTGCCAGAGATACATTCACTTGCTGCTGAACATGGCCATATAGCTCTAGGATGCCCTTCTGGGAGAAATATTTCCTTCCGGGGACCTTCCTTTGCGGTCTTCCAATGGCCACAAATTTACTAAAGGCCTTCAAGTCCACCAGTTTATATGGCAGTAGTTGGTGGGCTAGCAGTTCCGACAAGCTGGCAGTCAGCCATTGGGCAAGAGGGTTATCCGGCGTCATCAACTTTTTACGTTCGAACATTTGGGCCACGGAAGCCTGCCTTTTGCCAGATGAATGCGACGACGGCACAGTGGAAAGTGGAGTGTAGGACAAATGCGAGGAGAGAGGAGAAGGAGAAGAGGCAGGACATGGAGCGCCGGGAGTGTAGATTTGTGGGTTATGACGGTGTTGATCCCACTGGGCTCGGTGATGGAAGGCTAGGTGCCTTCTTAAGTAGGTCGTCCCTAGGTGAGTGTTGGGCTTACCACGACTTATGCGTTGACAGCACAGGCTGCAGATGGCAACACTATTGTCAGCAGTTGACACGTAAAAAAAAAGCCCACACTGCGGAGCCATGTGCCAGTGTCCTGGGAGCACCACATGTGACCGTGCCTGGTGGATGGCTCTCTCCAGATATATTTGCAGTCTGCTTTTTGCCTCCTGTGCACTGCAAGTTCTGCCTGCTTCTCCTCCTTCTCATCCCTATCGGCTGCTCCCTCTGAACTCCCCTCCTCTTCCTCTCTTGTGGGCACCCACGTGACGTCCATCGACATTAGAGATCTCGGAGTAGGCAGCAACAGCGGGAACCACCCTCCTTGGGCTGATCGGCCGTTGCTACCACCTCTTCCTCTGTAGTGCTTCCATAGGGTTCCGTTCCGTGCTTCCGTTACGTACCATTCCGCATCTCTGGATTTGAAGTGAATGGGTCCGCATCCATGATGCAGAATGCACACTGAACGGTGCCAGTGTATTGAGAATCTGCAATATGGCCACGGAGCTAAGGCCTCTTGCACACGATTGTATGGCTTTTTCAGTATTTTGTGGTCCGCAAAAAACTGATCCGCAAAAAATACGGATGACGTCTGTGTGCATTCCATTTTTTGCGGAACAGAACAGCTGGCCCCTGATAGAACAGTACTATCCTTGTCCGTTATGCGGACAATAATAGGACATGTTCTATCTTTAAACAGAACGGAAAAATGGAAACGGAAGGCATACGGAGTACCTTCCGTTTTTTTGGTGGATCAATTGAAATTAATGGTTCCGTATACGGAACGCAAAAAATGGAAAAAAACATTTGTGTGCAAGAGGCCTTACTGTGAGTGACAATGCACTGCAGTACACTATACAGTGTACTGCAGTGTATTGTAAACCATCAGACCCACTGGATCTTCAAGAACCAAGTGGGTTTGGGTCAAAAAAAGTAAAAATAAATATCACATTTCTTCTTATAGCCACACATTTATAATTGATAAAAAAATAAAAATAAAAATACACTACACGTATTTGGTATCATCGCATCTGTAACAACCCGATCTATAATAGAATTGCACGGTGAACGCCATTAAAAAAAATGAGAAAAACTATGATGGAATTTAAATTTTTCCCACCTCATTTCCCCAAAAAGGTATTAAAAGTAATCAAAAAAGTCGTATGTACCCCAAAATAGTACCAATCAAACCGTCACCTCATCCTGAAAAAAATGAGCCCCTACATGAGACAATCGCCCAAAAAATGAAAAAAATATGGCCTTCAGAAAATGGAGAAATAAAAACATGAAAAACGTTTTTTGTTTCTAAAATGCTTTTATTGTGTAAAGCCAAAATAAATAGACAAATTAGGTATCGCTGCATCCATAACGACTTGCTCTTTAAAAATATCACACACTCTTCCGCCAAAAGGTAAATGCCGTAAAAAAATAAAATAAAAAGTGTGTCAAAACAACCTATTTTATTGGTCTATTTGCCCAATAAAGTGTAATATTGAATGCTCAAAAAATATTATGTACCCAAAATGGGGACCAATGTAAATTTCAACTCTTCCCGCAAAAAATAAGCCCCTGCACAAGATGATTGGCAGAAAAATAGAAAATATATGCCTTTCAGAAAATGGAGACACCCCAATATTATGTAAAACTGAAACAAAGAGAGTAGACATATACGTCGCATCCGTAACAACCTGCTCTATAAAAAGAGCACATGATCTAAACTGTCAGATGAACTGTCAGCCATTTTTGGTTCCCTTGCCTAACAAAAAGCATAATATAAAACGATCAAAAAGTCATATGTACCCCAAAATAGTACCAATAAAACCATCATCTTATCCTGCAAAAAATGAGCCCCTACATAAGACAATCGCCCCCCCAAAAAATATGTCTTTCAGAAAAAGGATACACTGAAACATGAATTTATTTTTTAAAATGCTTTCATTGTGTAAAACTGTTGCCATATTAGGTATCGCTGAATTTGTAACGACCTGCTCTATAAAAATATCACATGGTCTAGCCCTTCAGGTGAATGGCGTAAAACAGTAAAATAAAAACTGTGTCAAAACAACCACTTTTTTTGGTTACCTTGACCCATAAAGAGTAAGATTTAAAATGGTACCAATAAAAACACCACAAGTAAATTTTTCCTGAAATTCATTACGTGAAATTCACAATATTTATAACCTGTTCTGGTTCAAGGACCACATTACCATCTGAGACATTCATGGCATATCAAAAGTCTTTGCCATCAATGTCTCTCAGAACTCCCACATATTTGGAAAATGGGTGTGCCCTACATGTCCATTCACAATCCAGGAAGGAAGAGACCGTGTATGAATGTCTCCAAAGTATAATGAGACTATAATACTGCATGAATGAATGACCAGTTCTCCGCTCATTTATGGGGGTGCCACACAGGGGTCAAGAAACCCCCATTCTGCTATTACATGGGGATTCCAGAGATGGCCACACTGTGCACCAGTAGTACTTACCTGGCCCTGCTCCCATGCAACGCTGCCACCAAACACAGACAAGCATGGTTGTGACCTGATGGTTGGGGGAAGTCTGCACCTCAGTTGTTGAAAAATGAATTGGCCAAAGGCAGGACAGATATCCGGTTCCCTCTCTTTTGTGGACTATAATAGTCATTCCTGGGCTGTAAGCAATGTAATCGCTCAGTCTTATAACAGCACTGACGGTATATTACGTGATTGCAGCGTGTCAGCCAGCACAAGCATTAAGCCTGAAAGGTAATATGGTAATTTATTGAATTCATCCCCATCATACAGTAACCAGCGCTTTACACTCGCGATGCTCAGTGCAGCCTGTAATTTCTAGTAATACAGCGACGCTCTATGAGATCCTTGGCATGAGTACAAAACACAATCACTAATTTATAAAGCCGATTCCACGAGCCTCTATTCATACAGTAAGTGAAGGTTTGTGCGTGCCAGATGTTATCACCGGATCATTCACTCATATGTGAACAATGAAAGGGAAAAGGGAGGAATGTGGAGGAGCTGGAGGGAGGTGACTGAGCCAGTGCAAGTCTAGGATTAAAAGGATGATGACAACCCTCCATTTATAAGCGTCATAACATCATTTAGAAATATTATTTTCCTTTAACACCTTAAAGGGGTTATGCCATGACTGATGTAAAAAATGAAAATCAGACATCATATAGTACATGACAATACATTTCTAACAAAGCTAAAATCAGCCCTGTACCTCACATGGGTCTAGAGATCTCCACATTCTCTCTTTCAATTGTTCCACTAGATTATCTTCAGCCTGGCAGCTCAGGGGCATGTCCTTTCTGCTGCAGCTCTCTCCCTGTAACTGTCACAGATTGTAACAGAACATGTGGCAGTTGAAGATTTAAACTGAGCACGATCGATCAACTCAGTGAGATGGACAAAAAATAAGGAAAACAACAAACAGCAGGTGGCGCTATACACATACATTTTATTGACTAGCTCACTGGCTATACTAAAGTTTTAATTACATGCAGTTACAAAAGTATTCAGATCCAGGTGCTGGTTTAAAAAAAAACTTTAAGGACACAACCTCATTAAGTGCTTAACCCCTTCACGCATTTTCACGTACATGTACGTGAGGGAATGCGGCTTCTTGCCGCATCCTCACGTGCATGTATGCGATTTGATCGGGCTGACAGGGGGCCGATGGTTGCCATGGCAGCCCCGTTGCCTTCCACAGGCATTGGAGCCTGCCAGTTACGGAAGCCCAGGAGATCCAGCCTGAGGGCTGGGTCTCCTAGGAGGCAACTGTCAGCGTCTCACTGTGTAAGACGATGACAGTTCAATTCAGTACAATACATAATGTATTGTACTGAATTGAAAGAGGGATCAAACCCTGAAAAGGTGAAGTCCCACAGTGGGACAAATATAAAAAGTAAAAAAAAAGTGTTTTTTTATGTTAAAATAATTAGTTTCAAGTAAAAAAAAAGAAAAAGAAAAGAGCACCCTCACTATAAAATAGTGTTTAAAAAATAAATAAAAAACAGACATACTAGGTATTGCCATATCCGTAACGACGTGCTCTATAAAAATGTCACATAATCTACCACCTCAGGTGAATGCCGTAAAAAAAAAAAAAAAAAAAAAAAAAAAAACTGAGCAAAAAAATTATATTTTTTGTCACCTTACATCACAAAAAGTGTAATTCCAAGCAATCAAAAAGACATATGTACATCTAGGTGGCCACAGAGGTGCTGGGCGTGATGACGTGAACACGTCACGTTTCACTCTCTCCTGCTGGCCTCCTCCCCTCCATGCTCCCGGCTCCGTCCGATCCTGAGCGCTGACCGCCTCTGTGTGCTGCCATGCTGCAGCGTTGTTAAGATCTCTTCAAGCTGCCCTGGAGCGTCGGGGGTCCTGCGATCTACTTACCGACCTGGCTGCTGGCTGTCATCGTTCCCTCCTGGCCCCTGGTTCCTGCTACTGGTGTGTTCCTCTTTGCTCCTGGGTCTTGACTCGCCTGGACCTTCCGTCTCCTTCCTTGGCTGGCCTCTCTCCTCTGTGGTGCGTGGTGTGGCGTGTGTCCGGACCTGGTCGCTCTGCTCAGCTGTTCACTAGCTTGCTGGCTTGTTTGCTGCCGGCTCCCTCTGCTGGTGATCGGTGGGACTTTTTTTTTTTTTCTCGGAAATTTTTTTTGCTTGCAGTCTTTTTTTTCTCTCTCCCGAAGCGGCCACTGGACCATCTGCCTATTTGTCATCTGGATCTTTTGCCGTCCTGAGGATCCTCGCCCCCCTCGTCGGGCCAGGTGAGAAAATAATTACTGTGACTTTACAGTTATTCGGCTAAGTTTTCCGGTTGTACAGAGCCGAAATTTGGTGTTCCCCTTCCCTGTGTGGTGGTGGAGAGGGAGGGATAAAGGGGTGAATAGAGGGGTAAGAGAGGAAAGGAAAGGGCCAATAAAGAGAAGTAAAAAGGGAGGAATAGGAGCAGAGGGGAAAGAAGTAAAGGGGATATAAAGAAGAGTATAAATTTAAAATAAAAAAAAGGTAAGGAAAGAGGGGGAAGGGAGAGATGGAAAAAAAAAAAAAAGGAAAAAGGAAAAGGAATGGCCCCAAAACGACGGTCGATTGACTCCTCTGTAACAAAGTTGGGTTCCAAGACCCCAGAGAATAAAATCGATAAGTTCTTGAAGTCGCCCTTCCTAAATGAAAAGAACTCTGCTAAAACAAAATCCTCTGCTAATCTGAAAAAATCTGTTAAAACTCCCCAAACTGATGAACTTTCTGAGGACGGTTTAGCGGAGGTAGATCAGGAAGTAGGGGGGGAAGATCTATCTGCTCAGATGCGAACCGAATATGACCCTTCCGTTCTGGACAAAATTCTCTCTGCCGTGGAGAACAACGGCACTTTAGTGCAAGAGATGGCCATCCAATTAGGGTCTGTGCAGAGCGACATTTCTCTAATAAGAGAGAACCTGGTAAAGATCCGCGATCGAGTCCTTAATGTGGAAAAAATAGTGGACTCTTTGCAAACCGATATTAATATGTTAAAATCTAAAACTTTGTCTCTTGCTTCAGAAAATCAAGCACTACAAAATAAGCTAGAGGACTTTGAAAATAGGTCAAGGCGAAACAATGTCCGCATAATTGGCTTCCCAGAGGGAGCGGAAGGCCGACACTTAGAGGAACAACTTAAAGGTGTGGTCTTGCACAACCTGGGTAGTGACTATTTTTCCTCCACGTTTCAGATAGAAAGAGCTCATCGTATCCCAGGAGGGAAACCTATTCCAGGGAGGCCGCCGCGAGCAATTTTAATGAAATTGTTATCATCCGTTGATAGAGACATGATACTGAAAAGAGCAAGAGAATGTACTCCTGTTGAGTATCAGGGCACTAGGCTGCTCTTTTTTCCTGACTTTGCTCGGCAGAAAAAAGAAGAAATTTCATAGAGATAAAGAAACGCCTGGCGTCAAAGGAGATTAAATATTCCCTACAGTATCCAGCGAAATTAAGAGTGATCCATAATGGGACCTCTCTTTTTTTTGAAACACCACCGCAAGTGTTAGATTGGATGGAGCAAAGGGGTATTTGAAATTGTGCACTATTAGGATTGAAATGTTGGAGGGGGGATGGAGCAGGGGAGGGGGAGAATGGCCTGAGGTTAGAGGTTCGCTGATTGGGCGGATCAATAGAGAGGGGGGATGGGAGGGAAAGGGGAGGGGGGAGAGGGAACCCACCTTGCAGGTATGGGTTCTTTTTTTTTTTTTTTTTTGTTTGTCCCGTGTCTGTTTCCGCAGTAGTGAAGGATGGCCACTAGAATTGTAACTTGGAATGTTAGAGGGCTCGGGGAAAGGGTCAAAAGGCAAGCTATTATGGATGCATTAAAAAGATACCTTCCAGCAATTATTTGCATAGCAGAAACTCATCTTACTAAAGAAACCGTGTCCCGTCTGACAACGGGATGGTATTCTCAATCTTACCATTCCACTTTTAGCAGTTCCTCTAGGGGCGTTTCAGTTCTGATTCATAATTCTGTGGACTTTATCCTCATAGAATCCTACATAGATGATCAGGGCAGATTCATCTTTCTGCATGGCAAGCTGCATGGTCATAGTTACATTCTTGCCTTTTTTTATATACCTCCGCCTTTTTCAATGTACCCACTGACCCAGTTGATGCTTTTTTCTGAAAGGAGACCAGAATGCCGGTTAGTCCTGATGGGGGACTTTAATGCGGTCATGGACCCCAATAGAGATAGATTCACATTAGATGTAGATCAAGGGAGGAATTTATGTAAATCACCGTTGCCACAGTTTTGTTCGGAGGTTGGAGTGGTGGACATATGGGAACATCTTGGCGGAGGAAAGAAAGTATACTCTTGTGTTAGCCGGGGTGGCAGAGCAATGTCTAGGATTGATTTAGCATTTACCAATGAGAGCAATTTGAGCAATATCCGGAAGATACGATATGGGGTAAGAACAGTCTCGGACCACTCACCCGTACTGGTTGAGGTTTGCATTGGGGAGAATAAGGATAACAGGGGGCTAGGATTTAAGCTGAACCCATATTGGCTTACTATTATGGATAACCCTCAGTCTATTAAATCATTGATATCCTCCTTTTGGGAGGTGAATCTCCCCTCTGCTGACATCAATATAGTATGGGATGCCCTGAAAGCATATCTGAGGGGGGTCTTTATAAGCGAGATTGCTGCAGTAAAGAGAACATTTAAGAAAAAAGAGGAGGAACTGGCCAAGGCTGTTGCAGACACAACTGAGCGATTTACCAGTCAATCTACTGAGCATAACAGGGAAGAGATGCAGAAGGCCAGTTGTTCTCTGGAGAAATATATAATAGAGAAAGCAAACCATAGAGTATTCTTTAAGGGCTTAAAATATTTTTCGGAGTCTGGACGCCCTGGTAAGCTTTTAGCCAGGATAATCACACAACAAGATAAGAAAAATCAATCTATTGTCTCGATTCGTAACACAGTGGGGGAAACTATAACAGATCCAGAAGGAATTAGGGATGCTTTTTTACAATATTTCTCTCATATATATAGCTCCTCTCTTGGCTTCTCATCCGATCTGGCGACGCGATTCTTGGAGAGGATTCCACTTTCTACTTTAAGTGACGCCCAAATAGAGTATCTGGAAGAGGAGTTGTCTCTCTCGGAGCTCCAGGAGGCCTTGGGGTCTATCTCGGGGAACTCGTCGCCAGGGATGGATGGCCTTCCATACGAGGTTTACCGTAAATACAGTGAGGTGATTCTTCCCCAGCTAATAGAGGTTTTTTCCCAAGCAATACAGGGAGGGGGTTTACCATGCTCTATGATGGAAGCTCTTATTGTTCTAATTCCTAAAAAGGATAAAGACCCGATAGAAATGAGTTCATATAGACCAATTTCTTTATTAAATACTGACGCTAAGCTACTATCAAAAGTATTGGCAAGGAGGCTTTCGCGGGTTATATCCACCATTATTCACCCAGACCAAAATGGCTTCATGCCAAAGAGAGGCACCCATCATAATTTGCATAGGTTATTTATGAATATTCAGTCCTCGGGGCGCGGTACCCGCTCCATCCTGTCGTTGGATGCTACTAAAGCCTTCGACAGGGTGGAGTGGATTTTTCTCTGGGAGGTGATGAAAAAAATGGTATTTGGTCCTAGATTTATGGCGATGGTGCAGCTATTATATAGCTCTCCAGTTGCCAGGATTAGGATTAATGATACGATCACTGAGAGTTTTTCCCTAGGAAGAGGCACCCGTCAAGGATGTCCTCTTTCCCCCCTCTTGTTTAACATTTATATTGAACCCTTAGCAGTTAGTATAAGGCAAGACTTGCAGGTGTCCGGTTTCGGTATAATGGGGAAGCATGATCGTGTATCCCTCTATGCAGACGACAACTTGGTTTTTGTCCATCAAACAGAAACTACTCTTCCTCGCATAATGGATTTGGTTGGTTCTTTTTCTGCTCCGTCTGGTTTGCAGATCAATTGGGAGAAGACTGTTCTCCTCCTTATAGATGAGTTGCGAGGCGACTGGGACAACCAGTTAACAATTTCTGATTCAATAAAATATCTGGGGATTTCAGTTTCTGCCAAACCTCAGGAATATCTACAACTCAATCTGATTCCCCTGCTGATAAAGCTGAGGGCCAAAATTAAGATATGGCAAAAAATCCTGCCCGCAAGAGCGGATAGAATCTCTCTAATAAAAATGGTAGTGCTGCCCCAGGTTCTTTATGTCCTGCGCAACTCGCCTGTATGGATCACGGACAAGTATTTTAGATTGATAGAGCGGATGCTTAATGATCTATTATGGGGGAGGAAGCGCGTGAGACTGAAGGCACTTTATTTCTCCATGCCCTATAATCAGGGAGGTCTTAACCTCCCTTATTTTAAGGGCTATTTTGTGGCCTCTCAACTTTGTTTTTTTAATGATTGGGAAAGTAGCCATTTCTGCAATAGAGTGGTTAAAGACTCAGGTTTTTCAGATTTTTTTACCGTACTGGAGTCCGACTATTTATCAAACCCACAGATTGGGTACACACTTTTTTGCAGAATGGCTATAAAGATGTGGCGGGTTATAAGGAGCTGGTGTGGAGTTAAGGCATCACTTATTTGTACCCCATTATGGCATAATTCAAAGCTTTTGAAGTTAAGGGATTTGAGTTGCTGCCAGTATTGGAGGACTAAGAATGTTCAGTATTTATATCAGGTGGTCAGTGGCGGACAAATCCTGTCCCAGACGGAGCTAAGGCAAAGAACAAATTTGGGTGAGGTGGCTTGGTATGCATATTTTCAATTGAGGTCAGCACTTTCTAGTACTTTGAATAGTCACCTTCTTTCTATAGATACTCCGGAATTTTTACATGACTTACTCTGTAAGAAAGCCGTCACGAGAATTAAAATATCACATTGTTATAGACACTTAATGAAAGAATTTTTTTTGGGTGTTCTTTCTCCAGGACAGAGATCCTGGTCTTCTTTACTTCTAGAGGTGGGTCCCCCAGATTGGGAGAATATAGGGGAAAGTTTAAAATTCGTTTCACATAATTTTAATCACACTGTTGTACAATTTAATATTCTGCACAAAATATATGTGACACCTATGTGGTTATATAGGAGAGGACTTAGAGCCTCCTCTGACTGCCCACGCTGTGGCGATTCCGAGGCAGATCATTTACATCTGTTTTGGGACTGCCCAATGGTGAGCAGCTATTGGAGATCGGTCCAAATTAACTTGGCTCGTAAACTTAATATTGTTGTCCCTCTGTCCCCCAGGATATGGGTCCTGGGAGATTTATCAAAGGTTAATTACCAGCCTATAAAACGCCAACTACTGATCAAGGTAATGTTTTTGGCCAGGCTTCTCATTTCTAGATTATGGTTCTGCTCCTCCGCTCCAGACTGCAATAACTGGTTGAGCTTGGTTGAGAAAGTAAAAAGCTATGAGAGGATTTTGTATAAACAAAGAGGATCCTATCTAAAGTGGGGCAAATTGTGGGTAGACTGGGACAAGGTTAACTAATTAATTTGGAATTTTTTTCTTTCTTATTTTTATTTAATTTTTTTTTCTATACATATATATTTCATTTTTATTCAAAAATTTTTTTCTTTCTATTTTTTCCCTGCAAGGTGTGGGGGGGGGGGGGGGTCGGTGGGGGGGGCTGGGGTCGATCTTATTAGTCCGTTTTTTTCTATATGAATTGTATATGGTAAAGGAGGTGAAGCTACATCTGGGTATTGGAGCATCTCTAGGAATGCTGGAGGATGGCGGGACCTTCCGGCATTAAATAATGGCTAAAATTTTCAATCAAACCATAGCACTGTGCGGTTTATGGGTGGGGACCCGGGGCTCGGGATCTTGGGCGGCCCGGTGACTGGGTGTGCCCCAGGATGCGGCTCTCTCTGTCAGACATGCGGTTGACTGTAGGCAGTGATATGACACATGTTGTATGGGTGTTATGAGGTGTTCTCTTAATGGGACAGAGCCGGTTTTAGGTGGTGTTCTTGTTTACATTTTCCTTAAATGCCGGTGAGCACCGAGTGATATTTGAGTTGAGTCCCTTTATATATGAGACACTAATGCGGACATATGTGAGGTACGGTTAAGCCGGGCACTAACTTTTTAATTTTAACCACATGGGGATGAGGCAGTAAAATATGTAAGAGGTTCTTTTACCACTGTGATAGAAGACTGCTGGACCCCCAAGTTTGTCTTATGAAATGCTTGCGATCAAAGATTGCCGTAAGCCCGCTACGTACGGTTAATGTGAGTATCGGGTGAATGGTTACATGGCGATTAATCCTGTCAATTTTCCTCACCCATGATCGGGGGAGAGTGCACGGGGTGCGCGCTCGCTCCCTGGTGGCCGCCCGGGCTGCGGGCCCCTGATCTCTGCCCTTTATAGACAATAATATGCCAAGTGGGAGGTTTTGTGCGTTTGCTTTGCCTCATTAGGCTGTGGATGCCGGATGTATCCCGCTTTTCCCCCAGCAAGTGAGATCTCCATTTGTATTTCTGTTGTCTCCATAAGCATGGATATTTGTATGAAATTATTATTAATCATGTTGTAAATCAGAAATCTACGGACTGAAGGATTTTATAATACTATAAATGTAATATGGATATGAATTTTTGCATTATAAATCAATAAAATAAAAAAATAAAAATAAAAAAAAGACATATGTACCTCAAAATAATACCAATCAAACCGTCATCTCTTTGCGCAAAAAATTTGACCCTACCTAAGACAATCACCCAAAAGATAAAAAGAATATGGCTTTCAGAAAATGGCGACCCTATAACATGATTTATTTTTCTTCAAAAATGCTTTTAATGTGTAAAACTGAAACAAATGCACACTGAACAAAATATAAATGCAACACTTTCGGTTTTGCTCCCATTTTGCAGGAGCTGAACTCAAAGATCTGAAACATTTTCTACATACACAAAAGACCCATTACTCCTATAGTTCACAAATCTGTCTAAATCTATGTTAGTGAGCACTTCTCCTTTGCCGAGATAATCCATCCCACCTCACAGGTGTGGCATATCAAGGTGCTGATTAGACAGCATGAATATTGCACAGGTGTGTCTTAGACTGCCCACAATAAAAGGCCACTCTGAAATGTGCAGTTTGATCCTACAGCACAATGTCACAGATGTCGCAACGTTTGAGGGAGCGTGGAATTGGCATGCTGACTGCAGGAATGTCTACCAGAGATGTTGCCCGTGCAATGAATGTTCATTTCTCTACCATAAGCTGTCTCCAAAGGCGTTTCAGAGAATCTGACAGTACAGCCAACTGGCCTCACAACCGCAGACCATGTGTAAACACACCAGCCCAGGACCTCCACATCCAGCATGTTCACCTCCATGATCTTCTGAGACCAGCCACCCGGACAGCTGCAGCAACAATCGGTTTTCATAACCAAAATATTTCTGCACAAACTGTCAGAAACCGTCTCAGGGAAGCTCATCGGCATGCTCGTCATCCTCATCGGGGTCTGGACCTGACTGCAGTTCGTTGTCATAACCGTCTTTAGTGGGCAAATGCTCACTTTTGATGGAGTCTCGCACATTGGAGAAGCGCTCTGTTCGCAGATGAGTTCTGTTTTTCACTGTTCAGGGCAGATGGCAGACAGTGTGTGTGGCGTTGTGTGGGTGAGCGGTTTGCTGACGTCAACGTTGTGGATTGAGTAGCCCATGGTGGCGTTATGGTATGGGCAGGTGTATGTTATGGACAAAGAACACAGGTGCATTTTATTGATGGCCAGGGCCGGCCTTTGGGGTGTGCGAGCTGTGCGGCCGCACAGGGCACCATGGCAACAGGGGCGCCCGGCGGCCGACACAGCTCTCGGTCTCTTACAGCAGGCCGGCCCGAGATTGTGTGAGGCGAGCCTGGTCAGGGCCGGTGCAAGGATTTTTGCCAACACAAGCGAAGCTACATTTTGCCCCCCCCCCCCCCCCACGCTTCTGCTCTCTGTGGTCCTGGTATCTTCTCTCTGCTTCAGACAATGGCTGGTTTAAGGACCATATTTTTCGATCTCTAGGACGCACCTAGGTTTTAGAGGAGGATAATAAGAAAAAAATATTTTCCATTACAGCTCAGGTCAGACCAGCAATCAGACCCCCAATGTTAATCAGACCTCAGCTAACAGCCCCAATCAGACCCCCAATGTTAATAAGACCTCAGATCAGAACTCCATGTCAGACATCATCCCCCAGCCACCAGTCCCCAATGTCAGCCATCAGACCCCCATGTCACATTTCTCCCCCTCCATGTCACATTTTTCCGCCCTCCCCCAGGGTGCGCCCTAAGGCGGCCGCTTGGTCTGCCTTATGGTAGCACCGGCCCTGAGCCTGGTGAGCTGAGGCGCTGCAGCTGCCAGGTCAGGTTCCGGAGCGTGGAGGAGGAGCTTTCAGAAAATGGAGATACTAAAACATGATTTTATTTTTTTTTCCTTCAAAAATGCTTTTATAGTGTAAAACTGAAATACATTTTAAAAAAGTATACATATTAGGTATCGCCACATCCATAACAACCATCTCTATAAAAATATCACATGGCCTAACCCCTCAGGTGAACACCATAAAAAAATAAAAATAAAAACTGTACCAAAAATGAATTTTTTTGTCACCATACATTACAAAAAGTGGAATTCCAAGCGATCAAAAAGACATATGTACCCCAATATAGTACCAATCAAACCGTCATCTCTTCCCACAAAAAATGAGCCACTACATAGGACAATCGCCTAAACGATAAAAAAAATATGGCTTTCAGGAAAATGGAGACACTAAAACATGATTTTTTTTCTTCATAAATGCTTTTATAGTGTAAAACTGAAATACATTTTTTAAAAAGTAGACATATTGTTGCGCGACAAGCTAGGTTTCACCATAAGGACCAGGCCACATTTTGCAAATCTGACATGTTTCCCTTTATGTGATAACTCTGGACCGCTTTTACTTATATAAGCGACTCTGAGATTGTTTTCTCGTGACATATTGTACTTCATGTTAGTGGTAAATACACAACTTCACTGCAACATTTGTAGTGCAACATTTTGTTGCACTAATGTCGTGCGACAATTTTTATAATGGCAGTCTATGGTGTCGCACTGCAACATGCTGCGACTGCGACGCAACTGTCGCAGTCGCAGCATGTTGCATGTTGCAGTGCGACACCATAGACTGACATTATAAAAATTGTAGCGCGACATTAGTGCAACAAAATGTTGCGCGTCAAATGTCGTCGTGTAGAGGTAGCCTTACACCTGCAAGTGATAACGCAGACACAGCTCCTGAACCCATACCATCACAGCACCATACAATCATGGAGCTTTGTGTTAACAAGGTACTTGAAGCAACCTAATAAAATAGTGTAGGGCAGGAAGGGGTTAAACAAAATTTATCAGAATAGAAATATACAAACAGAAAACTTTACTTCACTTTAAAGGAACTGAGCCTACTATTCCTGACATTCATTATGCAGTTTTTAAGTAGGTGTCATAATATATTTTTAGAGGTTGCGTCATCTAACTAATATCTATCAATCTATCTATCTATATTTTATTTAATCTAATATCTATGTACCTAGGTAGCTAAAATATCTCCCATCTATCTAATCATATCTAACTATCTATCTTTCTATCAATTAGCTATTTATTAGCTATTAATTGTATCGGTCTATCTACAGTATCTAATATATCCAAACAATTAAACTAAAATCACAGCAATTCCATTTTTCAATTAAATATTCTCTAATTGGTACATTTAGCACCAGCAGACAAATCTTCCATCTGGACTGCAAGTCAACAGAAAGTAGCTTCATCTGCCTTTTTGGATTATTTGCCTGAAAGCAAGTATGTGTCTGTTCATTCATTAGCATAAATTAATCTGCTGAAATGTTTCTAAAATACTTAATATGTGATAGAAACTTGTTAGGTTTGTGAACAAGTCATTAGTTTATATTTTCTTCAACAGCAATATTAGAAAGCAATGAACTTCAAAGCTTTGAGCAATTTGAACACTTCATAACTAGCATCTACGTGAGTAATCGCAGCCTTTTACTAGAGACTACAAAGTCTCAGCCAAAATATATATACGTTATTATGCTGGTAAAGAACAAGGGTAATATAAGCCTGTAGACTGTAAGTGGGGTATGTGTGGCATAGGCTACAGGCTGCTGGAAAGCTTTGTAAATGCTGCAGTCGATCAGTCCACAGACTAGTGTAAATGCTGCAGTTGATCAGTCCACAGTCTAGTGTAAATGCTGCAGTCACTCCACAGTCTAGTGTAAATGCTGCAGTCACTCCACAGTCTAGTGTAAATGCTGCAGTCACTCAGTCCACAGTCTAGTGTAAATGCTGCAGTCACTCCACAGTCTAGTGTGAATGCTGCAGTCACTCAGTCCACAGTCTAGTGTAAATGCTGCAGTCACTCAGTCCACAGTCTAGTGTAAATGCTGCAGTCACTCCACAGTCTAGTGTAAATGCTGCAGTCAAATAGTCCACAGTCTAGTGTGAATGCTGCAGTCAATCAGTCCAGTCTAGTATAAATGCTGCAGTCACTCCACAGTCTAGTGTGAATGCTGCAGTCACTCCACAGTCTAGTATAAATACCGCAGTCACTCCACAGTCCAAAATAAGTGCTGCGATCAGTCTACAGTTTAGTAAAAGGGCTTTTTTTTCCCATAAAATCAGAAGTATCTCAGGAACGAGATGTCGGCTAAACATGTGTCAGGGTCTGAGGTGTAATTCTCTAATATCCCACTACGTATCCATTTGGTTAAAAACTATACATTATGTTGCGCTCTCTCTCTCTCTCTCTCTCTCTCTCTATATATACAGTATATAGGTGTCTACATAATGTAATTGGGTAAATTATACTTTACATGTAATTTAAATCTTATTACACTATATGAGTTCAACATTTTAATGGGCATTGGTTTTACTGCTCCACTATTGATTTTTAAGTGATATTAATTATATGTAAAATATGTGGTTGTATATACAGACTGAATAGTTACCCCAGTGCATAGGGAAAAGGTAATGTGTGACTGCATGCTTCACTAGAGGTGGTGAAGGCATGCAACTCAGGGAATAACAAGGATGGATCATTAGTTGATTGGATGATGAAAGTGAATAGAGAGGGGATTTGAAAAAACTAAACGTTAAAGGAAAACTCAAGAGATAGGGATAGTCCAGCACTGATAGATGTCATAAGATCCATAAAACGTGACATTAGCATTTCTTCTGCACTGTTGCAATACCATTAGGATAGTATGAAAGAAGGCCAGATAATTGGGTGTGGCACTTCTCTGGCACCATTGCAGTACCACAGGCATGATGTGGATGACCCTGGGTTTACACCTGAGCGTTCGCGATGGAGAGCTCTGTATGCGCGATTGTACAGGCTTTTACAATCGCACATACAGAGACAAGCGAACGCCCATTGACGCGCGTTCCCGAAAGTCTATGTACGGGAACGCGCGACAAAACGCCCCAAAGAAGCTCAAGAACTTTTTTGAGTGTCGGGCGTTTTACAGCGCGATTGTATGCGCTGTAAAAAGCCCAGGTGAGAACCATTCCCATAGGGAAGCATTGGTTTCTCCTTGTTGAGCGTTTTACAGCGCGTAGGAACGCGCTGTAAAACGCTCAGGTGTGAACTTAGGGTAAGAATCAAATAGGTATTTTATTAGTCTAGTTTCATACCGGTGTTAAAGCAATCCGACAGGCTGTTCCAGCAAAAGATTTCTCCAGATCCAGCATGCCAGCATTCGGCTGGACAAATAGAGATATGCATAACAGTTTTTGTCTGGTCGAATCCCAACATAAATGCCGGGGAGCGTCTGGATCCCCGCCAGTTCCATTATAGTCAAAGGACCCCGACTGTGAATGGCAGTATCTGGCTAGGTTGGATCTGAAGAACTCTGGCAGGCTGTTGCTCTGCTGGAACAGCCTGCCAGATTGCTTAAATGCTAATGCGAAACTAACCTTAGCATATATGTAAATAGGAGGAGGGTGTGTAGGGTCTGTGTGAGGTACCTACTGGATCTGCTATTAGCCCGTGAAGCAAGTAGGCCTGGAATATGTTTCACTTGAGAGGGTTGTAGTGGTGCAATGGTGGACTGGAGGCCAGGAGATGTGGTGCATGACCTGAGTAAGCTTTGCACAGAATAATGTTGTGCATCAGGGTGAATCTTTGAAATAGTTTGGCTGCTGTGTAAATCCAGGTTATCACAATACATACATTGAGTTACTGCTTTAAGAGAGTGCAGCTGAGGAGCCAACATAGGGCAAGCCAGGTTATCTAAAGGCAGAGGCGTACATAGGAATCACTGGGCCCCATAGCAAAAATCTGAATTGGGCCCCTTAACCCCACCCACTACCCACCATGGCCCCTCCCACTTCCTGACCTTGCTCCTCCCATGCCACACCCCCATTAAATAAATTTATACATGACCTACAGAAACTGTTAGGGGTTTCCTGGGGGTGACCTGTCACATAGGATATCTGCTGCAGCCTGCAGGTCTCCTTATTTGGGGTGCCATGTTAGGCTACTTTCACACTTGCGTTCGGGTCTCCGCTTGTGAGTTCCGTTTGAAGGCTCTCACAAGCGGCACCAAACGGATCCGTCCAGCCCTAATGCATTCTGAGTGGATGCGGATCCGCTCAGAATGCATCAGTATGGCTCCATCTGTCCTCCGCTCCACTCAGCAGGCGGACACCTGAACGCTGCTTGCAGCGTTCGGGTGTCCGCCTGGCCGTGCGGAGGCAAACGGATCCGTCCAGACTTACAATGTAAGTCAATGGGGACGGATCCGTTTGAAGTTGACACAGTATGGCTCAATTTTCAAACGGATCCGTCCCCCATTGACTTTGAATGTAAAGTCAAAACGGATCCGTTTGCACTATCATGAACAAAAAAAAAAAATGTTATTATTTTTTTTTTTTTTGTTCATGTTAATGCAAACGGATCCGTTCTGAACGGATCTAAGCGTTTGCATTATAGGTGCAGATCCGTCTGTGCAGACACCAGACGGATCCTCTCTGAACGCAAGTGTGAAAGTAGCCTTAAAGGGAATCTGTCACTAGCAATTTACCCCCAATTTTTTTTTCATGAATCCATGTTTAACAGAGTACCTGTTTTCCATCTGTCTTGTTCTTTTGATTGTGAGTCTTGTCATTTCTTCAAAAAAATCGATTCTTATGATATGTAAATGAAGCTGTAAGGAGCCCAGAGGGGCGTTATTCTTTTTCCACGGTGCCCAGGAACGCCCCTCTGAAGTGCCATGCCCGCCTAAGTTTGAAAACTAATAACGCCTCCAAGTTCATCTAAATCGCCTCCCAGAGGCGCGGCTAAGTGCTCAACACCCCCCCTCCTCAGTGCCGCGCTCTGCGGCAAACACCCCGATCCTCCTCTCGCCGGCATCCCAAATCCCGCGCAGGCGCAGTGCCGTCAGTCATCTTATCATAGCGCAGGCAATCGCCGGCACTGCGCCTGCACGGGATTTGGGATGCCAGCGAGAGGAGGATCGGATTTGGGAGGCGATTTAGATGAACTTGGAGGCGTTATTAGTTTTCAAATTTAGCCGGGCACGGCACTTCAGAGGGGCGTTCCTGGGCACAGTGGAGAAAGAATAACGCCCCTCTGGGCTCCTTACAGCGTCATTTACATATCATAAGAATCGATTTTTTGAAGAAATGACAAGACTCACAATCAAAAGAACAAGACAGATGGAAAAAAGGTACTCATGGATCCATGTTTAATAAAGTACCTTTTTTCCATCTTCTTCTTTTCCATGTCAGTCTTGTCCTTTCTTCTAAAAATCGATTCTTAGGATAAGCAAATGACGCTGTAAGGACTGGAGCCCAGAGGGGCGTTTTTCTTTCTCCACGGTGCCCAGGAACGGTGCCCCTCTGAAGTGCCGTGCCCGCCTAAATATGAAAACTACTAACGCCTCCATGTTTAGCTGAATCGCCTCCCAGAGGCGCGGCTAAGTCCTCAACACCCGCCCCCCTCCTCAGCGCCGCGCTCTGCAAACACCCTATCCTCCTCTCGTCGGCGTCCCAAATCCCGCGCAGGCGCAGTGCCGGCGATTGCCTGCGCCTGCGCTCTGATAATACGGCTGAGGGCAACAGCTTCAACATCGTCACTGGGCTCGGCGCATGCCCAGTGACGATGTTGAAGCTGTTGCCCTCAGCCGTATTATCAGAGCGCAGGCAATCGCCGGCACTGCGCCTGCGCGGCATTTGGGACGCCGACGAGAGGAGGATCGGGTGTTTGCAGAGCGCGGCGCTGAGGAGGGGGGCGGGTGTTGAGGACTTAGCCGCGCCTCTGGGAGGCGATTCAGCTAAACATGGAGGGGGGGGGGCGGCGTGGCGATTGCGATGATGAGTTGATGTTGGGGCTGGGCCCTGGGGAGAAAAGGCCGTGAGTGGGCGGGGCCAAATAGTGTGGGCGGGGCCTTATCTGCGCTACGGGCCCCCCAGTGCCGCGGGCCCCATAGCAGTGGCGTGGTCTGCCTCTATGGGCGGTACGCCACTGCCTAAAGGTCTGAGGTGCGGGCCTAGTGGGTTCAGTTGTGTGGTGTGCCATACAAAGACCACCTTCTCAGTAACATAAAAACAGTCTACAGATAGATGGATGATAGATAGATAGAAAACTGTAGAAAATGGCCTAAATGATCTACTGTTACCCTTTGCAGAGACATAACATAAAATTATGTAATCACATCTTTTTTTCATTTATTTTATCATCACAAATACTGCTTTTGTTATCCTTGGTACTTTCTACTATCTAGCTAGTTATCACAGAAGTCTTCTTGGAATTCTCCAAACTCATTAGGCCTCTTTCACACGGGCGAGATTTCCGCGCTGGTGAAAGCATTGCATCCGCACTGAATCCGGACCCATTCATTTCTATGGGGCTGTGCACATGAGCGGTGATTTTCACGCATCACTTGTCATTTTTCAAAAAACGCAAGCATCCGCAAGCAAGTGCGGATGCGGTGCGATTTTCACGCATGGTTGCTAAGTGACGATCGGGATGGGGACCCGATTTTTTTTATTTTTCCTTATAACATGGTTATAAGGTAAAATAATAAGAATGCTAAGTAAATTAGGGATGGAGGGGTTAAAAAAATAAATAAACTTACCTCATCCACTTGTTCGCGCTGGTGATGGACCATGTGATGAGCGCTGTGATGTCACCAAAGGTCCTTTTCCTCCCAGATCATCAAAGAAGAAGAATGACGACGAGTCGGGCAGCGCGAACAAGTGGATGAGGTGAGCTGAATTTTTTTTAACCCCTCCATCCCTAATTTACTAAGCATTCTGTACTAAGAATGCTATTATTTTCCCTTATAACAATGTTATAAGGGAAAATAATAAAATTTACACAACAACTAACCCAAACCCGAACTTCTGTGAAGAAGTTAGGGTTCGGGTCTGGGTACCAAACATGCAAATTTTTCTCACGCGTGTGCAAAACGCATTAAAATGCTTTGCACTTGCGAGTATTTTCCCGCGACGCACCCGCATCCTATCCGGCCCTCACACGCGACGCCCGTGTGAAAGAGGCCTTACAACCCTCTGAACACCATTTGAAAGAAGCAAAAAGAAATTTCCTGTTGTGAAGTAAAAATATATTTTGGATGAAGATAGAAATCAGGTTGGATAAAGGATCCAGTGATGTCACTTCGCGATCCATTCTTCTTTATTTGGAAAGATCCTTCTATACGGTGTGTCCTCCCCAGCTATTATTCACTTGTATTCCACATGTGCAAATACATTTCCAGCTTAGACTCCCAAGTGGAGTGTATATTAGGTAACAGGAAATAAGGGCACAGGGTGTTTCATAATTTGTTCTCGGTGTTAATATCATTCAGACACAACAGGGAGACTTAAAACTTCAGACATAAAATAATACTGTAGATGGACGAAGCAATCCTCTCGCTGTGAAGACAAGACAAGCTGACTGAACACAGAGCACACGGGTTCCTGGTCCTGCTAGCTATGCATTACGCCTGTTCATACAAATGTGGTTTATTTCTTAGAGAGGCAGTAATTTTGATGGGTGTAGGCCAAATCTGCACTTATCAAAACGGAGCATTGCCAATGGCGGATTATAATAGGAGCTTTTGGGTCGGTATCGCTGGGGGGACCAACGCTAACCCAAACGCCCACATATTGTGGAGGGACATGGGAGCGCATAGTTCCCTGCCGGCGATCACCGTGATAGGGTTCAGGCCTAGTAGGTAGTAAAATCCCGGCGCAAGCGGGCGTGATGATGTCATTGCGCGCCTGTGCCGGGATGCAGCACAGTGACGTGTGCATGCCTGCCGGGCCCGTACCAGCAGCGAGTGTGCGCCTGGACATAGGTGAGTATTGGCTTTTAGTTTTTTCATTTTTTTTGTATGTGTCAACTTTGAGAGACATTACTAGGGGAGGGCACAAGAGGACATATTAGTGAAGGGACAGTAGGGCAAATTACTACATGGGGGCAGTGCGGGGGCAAATTTCTATATGGGGCAAGTTGCTATTGGGGAGGCACTGTAGCGGCATTTCTATTACAGGGACATATTAGGAGACATTATTTTTGGGGACACTATACAGGCATTATTACCTGAAGCACAATATAGGGTGTTATTATTATTACTGGGGGAACACTAGGGGACATTATAACTGCTGTGGACACTATAGGGACATTTGGGGTAATTTTTTTATTAGAATTATATGTATTTTAAATTTGGACACTAAAAATTTTATTTGGCTACTAAATTTTTCCCTTTTTTTTTTTTTGGTCTGGAGCACGGTGTTCTGCTGTGTCCTAGATGAATGTGATGTCATATAGCCTAGGAAGAGACTGTCACGTTCACGAAGCACCGCAGACTCTTCATACAAAAAAAACAACTAAACTAAAATGGAGGGAGAGGACCAAGTTGGGTAGACAGCCCCGGGCCTATCATGTCCTTAATCCGCCCTTGAGCAGTGCCACATAATCTGCACAGTTCTAGGCACCTGTTTTAGGTCGCAGGATCTCTCTTCTCGCAAAACACTAACGCTCACTCTGCACATGCACTTCCTAGTTTCTGCACATACTTTGCACTGTGTTTCAGCAGGTCGCCGTTTGTCTCCCCATAATTCAGTGCACACACTGAGACTTGCAAGCCACTCTCTATGCAGGCTTATTAACCTATGACAAGCTGGCTTGTCTGTTTCTCCTTAAAGGGGTTCTCCGGGAGTTAAGAAAATGAATACTTAAATATTACTGTATTATACATATATTCCCAAATACCTTTCATTAGTTATAATGGCTTGTTTTGTCTGGGGAGCAATCATTAGGATACATAAAATGGCTGCTGTCCTATTAGTACACACAAAACCTGTCCTAATTACACAGGAAAACAAGTTACTTCAGAGCACTGAACTAAAGAGCTGCATCATCCTCCTCTCCTACTTGTCAGGGATTATGATCCTAAATACAGTTTAATATGATTTTCAGCTAAATCTCTGTAGGAATGGAGGCCATGAGGAGACATGAAGTACAGAGAGGAGGTGAGGATGTGCCTAATGAGCAGCAGCACTTGTATGCAGTCTCCATTACCACAGCCCCACATTAGCACAGTCTGTCCATCCTCTCTGTACTTCATGTCTCCTCATGACTTCCATTCCTACAGAGATTCAGCTATTGATCTTATCAGCTGTATTCAGGATTATAATCCCTGATGAGAAGAGGATGAGGCAGCTCTTTAGCTGAGAGTGAGTGATTAGGACAGGTTTTATGTGTATTAACAGGACGGAAGCCTTTTTGTTTCTTCTAATGATTGCTCCCTAGACAAAAAGAGCCATTATAAGAAATGAAAGGTGTTTGGGAATATATTTATAATAAATTAATATTTAAGTATTTTTATTTTCTTAATTCCCAGAGAACCCCTTTAAATGGCCTAGGAAAACTAGGTTTCTTATACTGCCACCTATTGGCCACCTCTCCCCATCTGTATGCCACTAAGTTAGTTCATGTTTTACCCACAAATTTGTGTGGCCACTGGCCGCCATAGGTGGGCAGCATTTTATTTGCATGCGGAGGCTGGAGCATGTAAATCCGACCTTTCAGAAGGGTGACCCTCTCAGCCACAGCTCCCTGTCTGGGAAGAACATACACTGGTAAGCCTTTGGGAGCCACCATAATGTCAGTATAAACTGTGTGTCCTCCAAGGGTATTAGGTCCAGGCCTGGACAGTCAGGATTTTATTTTGATTTTAAGCTATTTTGCACTCTGGTGTGTAAACTGTTTGCGGTATACGAAGGATAAAGGTCAGTTTAAACTGAAAATCACAAGGGTTATTTAAATCATACTTGCCAACTTTTGAGCATTGGCACACCCTTTTGTCAGGCCATGCTCTTATACACCCTCTCAATGCACATTTGGGCGCCGGAGCTGAGTCTGATGATCTCGACGCCACAGACTATGAAAGTTCAGGCAGAGCCTGAGAGATCTGTCAGATCTCACAGGATTCTGAGGGATCTTCCCCTTCCCGGGACAGTTCACAAATTTAAATACAGTACAGTATGCTGCAGCCAACACACACTGCCATGTAGTCCTTGTTCAAATGCTGTTTTACTGATGGATCAAAGTCCTGGCTATGCAAAGTGTCCATGCCTAGTACTAAAGCAAGTTTGTCACCAGCGACCTCCCTATCTACGGTAACTTACACAGACACATAGCTGAGGTTCACCTGATTAAAACAAAAAATGTTTTTGTTGATCTGAGGCTCCGTTCCCGAATTATGATACTTTTTCTTAAGACGAAAAATAGGCCTTTGGTGCATTAAGGATGTCACCATTGTTCATGTTGCACCCAAGCCCCCCTCATTTCTGTGACCAGCCCCTCCCTCTCTGCTTTGATTGACAGGGCCAGGCAGTGCAAAATCAGTGAAGAAGGGGCTGGCCACAGGAAGGAGCGGAGCTTGGGTGATGCTTTCCTTGCACCAAATGCCTAATTTTAGGAATACATCTCAGGAAGAGAGGTCAACAAAAGAACAAAAAGCATTTTAATCAGGTGAACTACAGCTGTGTGTCTAAGCAAGCAGGTTTTTATTTTTAATATATATTTCAAAAAATGTTTTAAAACGTTTTACACTTATTATAAATCTCCCTAGGGGGCTTTAACATGCAATCGTCTGATCACTTCTCCTATAGATTGCAATTATTTAACATTGCATCCTATGGGAGATTTGCTATGTTCCTATTGATAAAGGAACTTTGCTGGGGCAGCCTTGGAGCCTATAGAAGGCCAGAGGCTGCAACAGTAAAAAAAAAAACAGCTCCCTTGATGCAGAAGCTATTCAGTCACTGAGAGTGTGCTGCTCCTGGGAAAAGACCTCTCAGATTCTGTGGTCACTAAAAAATAGCCATGAAAAGCTGACAGTTTAAACGTTTTTAACAGCCATTTACTTCTGTCATGTGAATGTAACCTAAGACATCCTGTTGGAGGCAGGATGTATCAGTGGGTGGGACATTGCAGACCTGGCGCCCAGACCAGACTAAAATGAATGAAGAGACCAGATGAGAGTCAAAATCAATTCAAATGCCTAACCCCAAATGTAATTTATATCCCAGAACAGAACCGAAAATCAGTTCAGACCCCACACCAGACCACAAAATTAAATTCAGAGTCTTTAGACCTCACATCAGACCTTCAAATCAATTCATAGACGTAATATTCCAGATCAGACCCCAAAACTAAATCTTGACCCCAGACCCTAAAATATATTCAAACTCTACAAACTAGAGCCTTAAATAAATTTCAGACCATACCCTTATATAAACTCAGACCCCAATATTAATTCAGATTCCACGTCAGACCCTAAAAATGATTTAGATCCCAGACCAGACCACAAAATAAATTTGACCCCAGACTAAACCCCTAAATTAATTCAGACCCTCAAATTAATTCATACTCAAAATTTTATTCTGATTTCAGACCTCCCATTTAATTACCACTGCTTGCTCCAGAGTTAGATCATCTTCGACTCCAGGTGCTGAGGAGGATCCAACCTGGGAGCCAGAAGAGCAAGTAAATGGAGCAGTTAAACTGTATTAACTAGGGTTCAAGTAGTCTCACCCATGTGAAATACACAGGCACGAGTTACTACAGTATCCTTAGTGAGATGCAACTGTGACTGATATTTAAATAGCATTCAATATAAAAATTAAAAGATTACTAGAAGATTATTACTCCCACCAGTATGCAGAGAAGTCTGTAGCCACAAAGTAGATGTGTTATCTTTCTTTGACAGATGTCTGCATATCCTCTTATGTGGCCAATATACTTTCTGCTGAAGCTACTAGTTCTTTCTTTCAAGGGCTTACACATCTGCTATTACTCTGCTGTCTGTAATCCACAAGGTAAGCAGTTAAGCTCTGTTCTTTGCTGCACACATGGCCACGGCTCACACTAGACTGGAAGTGGTGGTACCAGCCCTCCCTGGCAACAGTAACTAGAAAACTGCCTCTCTCCCTTAGGACATACTGTGTATAAAATACAGAGACCCTGCAAGAAACTGCATTAACTTATCTTTAACTTTTCTGACAAATTGGTCCTAGAACTTTATATCTTGGACCAATTGGTCCTATAAGTTTACACTTTATCTACTTTTGATATCAGTTGCTGACAGGAGTATACTGACCATATGGGTGTCTATGGTCAGAAGGGGACCATAATCCTTTAGTCATTACAGTTTAGATGTAAACAGTTTAGCTGTACAAAGAAAAAAAAAAAGTCATGCAATGTGTTAACCCAGCTCAAGTGCAACATTACTATCATGGCTCTTTAGGAGTATGTGACTGGGGCCAAGACCACACTTAGTCCTTTCCTGACCACACTTAGTCCTTGAATGGTGTAAATCTTTTTTAATCCTTTTAATTAAAATGAAAGTGCCCCATGAACATTCATTTATCGACACATTGATCTATAGCCACAACTTGAGGAACTCATAAGTCTTACACTAGCGTTATGAGTTCCAGCAGAGAATCCTGCGTAGCGGGCAGATCTCTGCTGGACCTCACTATGTTCAATGGAGCTGGCGGGCACTGCGTTAGTATCCAGCAATGCCGGATCTAGGCAGCTCCATCAGGATGTTCTCTGCCGTAACAGCCTGCCGGAAGTCATAACGTTAGTGTGAAAGAAGAACTGTGTGACTGTGATGTCCAGGAACAAGGTCTTGCATTGTCAGAGGACAACATGAACTACATGGCTTGTGACCTTCTATAACAACATGACATCCTGAAAATGTCTCTGGTGAAGTGGAGAATACATTGAAGCAGCCTCTGCAGTGGATGTGGTTTCAGAATTTATAACTATTGTATGATTCTAGAAATGATATTTTTGTCAAGAAACAGTAAAATAAGGCAGCCAATCTTCTGCAGTACTGTATCAAAGAAAGCCCTAGCCTCATCGAGATGGTTATGTGTTTTAATATACTGATAAAAATCTGAAATTAAGGCAACCCAGGGAACATACACTGATGGAGAAAGGGTGACATGTAACATGCTTGAGGTCATCATTAAGAAAAGAAAATGATATAATGATATAAGAATAGGCCATATTATTACTGAATCCTGAAAAATCCATGTTCCCTTTAAAGGGACACTTGATATGGCCTAGATAAAGGCGTCCGCAGAAGAAGAGCACTGCACTTATCAGCGTAATGTGTGATGCTCTAATTGAGGCCATTACTGGTGATCTCTTTGTGGTCACAGTCAGGGGCGTAGCTAAAGGCTTATGGTCCCTGGTGCAAGAGTTCAGCTTGGGCCCCCCTCTCCTCAGTGCTCTGTGGTCAGAAGCAGGGAAGCACGTAGCCTTTGTACTGCCTGAGGTAAAAAATGAAACTACCCTACCATGCCAAATTATTGATCTAACCCCTTCCCTCCAGCCAGAGGTGTAACTTGACCAGCATTTCTGTAATACAGGTGTCTTCTTATGCAGCACAAGGGACTTTGGGCCCCCTTAGGCTCCTGGGCTCGGTAGCGATTGCTACCTCTGCACCCCCTATAGCTACGACCCTGGTCACAGTGATGGTCTGACCGAGAGAATTAAGCAAGACTGTTTGCCGTGTTAAACGTCCAAACAAAGTAAAAGTTAAAGAGCCAGGACAGGAAGTAGAATATGTGGAGTGACTTCAAAAATCATATCTAAGAAGCAATCCACCAATTTTTCCAAGATAAAAACTGCAAACAATATTCACACATACTGTAGGCTGCTATAATAATATAAATAATATATAATATAAAACATTTCTGATGGAATTGTCCCTTTGACCGTTCATTCACACTAAGGTACTACACACAAACAATACCAATACCGTACATTTACAGTAAGTTGCTTTATTCACTTTTCCATTTTTTTTATTGTGAAATTTTTGTAATACGAAACATATTCCAGTGAATCTGTATGGGTACAGCTTCTAAACCCTAGAAGTGAAGGGGTGGCATTTAGAAAGAATCCAGATGACAAAATGGACAATTCAAAACACAAAATGGAAATAAAAATGAAACAAATTGCAAAATAATATGATTCATATAGCACATCCATATTTTCACATGCAAATGTGACTGTGCCCTAAAGCATTTCCACATCACTACCCCCAGCACACCTCAACTCCATAAGGCTACTTTCACACCTGCGTTTAGGTGCGGATCCGTCTGGTATCTGCCCAGACGGATCCGCACCTATAATGCAAACGCTTAGATCCGTTCAGAACGGATCCGTTTGCATTACCATGAACAAACGCAAACGTATCCGTTTTGACTTTACATTGAAAGTCAATGGAGGACGGATCCATTTGAAAATTGAGCCATATTGTGTCAACTTCAAACGGATCCGTCCCCATTGACTTACATTGTAAGTCTGGACGGATCCGTTTGCCTCCACACGGCCAGGCGGGTGCTGAGCGGAGGTCAAACGGTGCCAGACTGATGCATTCTGAGCGGATCCGCATCCACTCAGAATGCATTAGGGCAGTACGGATGCGTTCGGGGCCGCTTGTGAGAGCCTTCAAACGGAACTCACAAGCGGAGCCCTGAACGCAAGTGTGAAAGTAGCCTAAAATATTTAAGTATAACTTAAAGGGGTTTTATCATCCCAGACATTAGTGGCACATTACTAGGATAATCCACCAATGTCAGATAGGTGCAGTTCCATATCTGGGACCTGTTCCCATCTTCAGAACGGGGCCCCTAAAACAAAGGAGAGTGCACTGTGCATGGGCAGCTGCTCTCCATTCCTTTCTATAAGAGTTCCCATAATATCCATGCACTTAGCTATTTTTGGAACTTCCACGGAAGTAAATGGAGAGCGCACCGTGTATGCACCACCACCTCTCCATTCATCTCTATGAGAGTTAGAAATAGCCCAGCCAGCGCTTGCCTATTTTTGGAGCACCCACAGAAATGACTGGAAGTTGGCCACACTCTCTCCTTCACTTTGAAGGGCCCGTTCTGGAGATAGGAGCGGGTGCCAGAGTTGGGACCTGCACCTACCTGACATTGGTGGCATATCCTAGCGATATGTCTCCAATGTCTGAGATGAGGCAGCCTCTTTAACATAGGCAGGAATTTATTAGGTGCTGCATTTCTGAAGTCACTTTTTGCTGGAAGCAACATTGCTGTTATTTACAACATTTTTCGATATGGGTCAATTTCTTTACATCGCCTACTTACTGGAGTGAGATTGTGCAAATATTTAGTGACATTTAAAAAAGTTGCAAATCAAAAAATGTTTCTAAATCCTGGTCAAGCAGCGGGTCATGCAAGCTTTCCAATCCACTTCTACAAACTGACATGCATGGCGTAATTGGCTTTTATTTTTGGCGTAAATGGCTAATAAATGGGACCTATAGCAGATAGACGCAAATACATTAATGAACTGTCTGATCTCACAATATCTATGACATGGTAGATATATATACCGATTTGAAGGAGTAAGGGAAAATGAAATATAGCTTGATTTAAAGAACATATACTACAATAGTACACAAATACTCAATTTTATTAAGAGAATCACAAAAGACACATGATCAGCACTGGTCACAAATAAGACAATACATACAGGTTACAAGACATGTTTAAAAACCAAGTGAACCGATGGTAGGCTGCCAATACAAATATCCAGAGTAAAGTGCAAGTGCATAGTTATACCCAAAAGGTCATAAGTGGTGGACATATAGTATCCAAACGCTATAGCTATTGGACACCACTAATATCCACATGTATATATGTGTCAAAATCTTTGCCACTGGCCGGTGTAAATGTATACACCAAGGTTATCAAAAGTAGGGCAATACCAATATCACAATTGTATTTGACACATGATGAAAACTATTATATATACTGACCAATTGATTCAATTGTATCCTGCAGCAATACCACCGGTCCACTCCCCAACGCACGTTTCGCGTACAGCTTTTTACATGGTAGAGCCAGGAGTGGGTCCAAAAGAGAGAAGGTGCAAATCTTTCCAGTAAACTTTTTCTCTGCAGGATCCACTCCTGGTTTTGTTGTACAAATACTGATTCAAAATTACGTGGCTGAAATGCAAAAATATGAAAACGAGTGGGTAAAGCGAAATGTTTCGTGAAAATCCAAACTTTTTATTCTACAGAATACTGCTTTTAAGTCCTGTGCTCCTGTTACCATGGTTACGGGATGATTTCTTGTGATATACTTTGTATACACTGTATATATATACGAAAAGACTATGATTAGTTTCTCGGAGAGCGAGAGGTTTTGCGGTGTGTGTTGTTTGCAGTGCAGTCCCATGCTGATCAACTGGATGATTAACAACTGACAACGCAAAGTAGCTTGAAGCCAAACTGAAGACCGACAACAAGACCATATGATATAGCGGCTAGCCAATTCACAGCATGTAATGCGGAAGAAAACGGTTAGCAATCAGTGCAGTGTGCATATAGATAGACTGCAGTCTCTGGTGGCAGGTTTGTGCCTTGTGGGACTAACTGCATTCACTTAGGGGACACAGAGATGCATGTCTCATAATCGGGGCATGGGGGGGGGGGGTGCTCAAAAGTTGGGACCCCACCAATCAGACATTTATGATTGCAGTTAAATACTTAGGGGGAGATTTATCAAACTGGTGTAAAGTAGAACTGGCTTAGTTGTCCATAGCAACCAATCAGATTCCACCTTTCATTTTTCACAGCTGCTTTAGAAAATGAAAGGTGGAATCTGATTGGTTGCTATGGGCAACTAAGCTAGTTCTACTTTACACCAGTTTGATAAATCTCCCCCTTAGTTGCTAACTCTGTATATGTTGTCTGCATAACATATGGTAAGAACAGCACATACTACATGCAGTATTTGGCAGCCCCATGTCAAGCAGGAAGGTGAAATGCCAGAATAGAGCAGCAAAGAAGCACTAATGGGAATAACCTCTTCAAAGGCAAATAATGTTATAGGTTAGTCATAGATACAGTATCTTATAGATTCACAACAATGGGGTCCATAGGCACGTCCTGGTGGGTCTCTCACTTATCACCAGTATGGGCACTTGGGTCACCAGGCTTCCAATTAGTAATGAAATGTATATAAGGTGGCATGAAAAATTAAATGCAACCCCCACTGTAAGTTTTACCCCAGCTGTGTACATGATTCCTTCGCTATAACATCACTTTCTGCATTATTCCTGAGTTGTGACATCACTATACCATTCCTGTACTGTGCATCCTGCTGTACCTACAAGTGACATCACTGTACTATTACCGTACTGTGCATCCTGTGTGTATTCTGCTGTACCTACAAGTGACATCACTATACCATTCCTGTACTGTGCATCCTGTGTGTGTTCTGCTGTACCTACAAGTGACATCATTAGACTGCATCTAGACTGTGCTGTGAGGAAACAGGTGCATGGTGACATTTATGGATTATTCCCGTGCCATGGAACATTGTAACGTGATATTACTGTTTGTATCATTCCTGCGCTTTATCATCACTATTGGAATATCTCTGTGCACATTATCCTGCCATTATTACATTACTATGTGCACTATCCCTGCATTTTAATATCACTATGCACATTATACTGTCATTATTACATCACTGTGTGCACTGCCCATATACTGTCTGTGACATCACTGTGCACATTTCCCCATTATTACATCACTTTGTGCACTATACCTGTGCTTTGACATTACTGTGCACATTACCATTCTATTATTACATCACTGTGTGCACTGTCCATGTACTGTCTGACATCACTGTGCACATTTTCCCACCATTATTACATCACTTTGTGCACTATACCTGTGCTTTGATATTAGGCTACTTTGACACTGGCGTTTTGGCTTTCTGTTTGTGAGAGCCGTTCAGGGATCTCACAAGCGGTTCAAAACGGATCAGTTTTGCCCTAATGCATTCTGAATGGAAAAGGACCTGCTCAGAATGCATCAGTTTGCCTCCGTTCCGTCTCCATTCCGCTTTGGAGGCGGACACCAAAACGCTGCCTGAAACTGAGCCAAACGGATCCGTCCTGACACACAATGTAAGTCAATAGGGACGGATCCGTTTTCACTGACACAATCTGGCACAATAAAAAACGGATCCGTCCTCCATTGACTTTCAATGGTGTTCAAGACAGATCCGTCTTGGCTATGTTATAGATAATACAAACAGATCCATTCTGAACGGATGCAGATGGTTGTATTATCTGAACGGATCCGTCATGGATCTGCACGCAAGTGTGAAAGTAGCCTAACTGTACACATTATTCTGCCATTATTACATTGCTGTGTGCACTGTACATTTACTGTAACATCATACTGTGTGCAATGTCCATGTACTGTTTTATTAGTGTATTTGTAGCTTGTACTTACTCCTTGATAATTTCTTTATTTAGCTTTTGAGTTCGCTGCTTACTACACTTGTTTCATCCACCATTATGAAGAGCTATATGTAGCAGAGTTCAAGTCTGCCTGGAGCTGTTCCAAATCAATGGAGAGGTAGGTAAGAGCACTGGATTGCCTGCCATATTTGTGATTGGTGGGGGTCCTGCTATCAGCAACAAGTGTCAGCTGTAACACATGACATTAAAATGGATAAACCAGGGGTGTGGGGCTTTCTCACCTCACAGCCCCACACAGGAGTGCCAAGGGGTTGTTATGTTCCCAAAGTCTGCATCTTAGTACACCTGCTGACTGACAGGCATAATACACTGCAATACTAAAGTAATGCAGTGTATTATACCAGTGGTCAGGAAATCATATATCCCCAAGTGGGATTAAAAACAAAACTAAAAAAAACCTTTAGAAAATATAAAAACTAAATTCTGGTAAAGCAAATAAACAAAAATCATTTTTCCCTTGTCAAGTTCATTATTATTGGGGAAAAAATGTATAACCACAATTCATAATTGGTAGCACTGTATCCGTAACAACCGGAACTATACAATGATTGTGTCATTTATCCTGCATGTTGAATGCCATAAGAAATAAACACTAAATCAATGTCAGATTTGCTGGAGTTTCTGATAACATTGTCTCCCCCTTAAATAAGAAAAAAAAATATATCAAAACATCATATGTATCCCAAAATAACTTACAATGCGAAAAACAAGCCCTCACACAGCGCCACACAGAAAAATAAATAAGTTATGGCTCTCAAAATGTGGAACACAAAACAAATGATGTTATGAAATATATATTTTTATTGTGCAAATGTAGTAAAACATTTTAAAAATATATACATTTTACTGACCCAGAGAATAAAGTTAACCTCACAGTGTACATAAAACCAAAAACATAAGGAAAAAAAATTTGGAATTGTGTATCTCTCCCCCCCCCCCCCAAAAAAAAAAAAAAAAAAAAAGATAATAGGTTTTCACTACACTGGACTCTTAGAAACCGGGGGGGATCATAGCATCATGAAAACCTTCCAGGTGTCTGCTGGAAAGAGACCACTGCATGCATTAGTGTTTTTCAGGCAGAAAGCCGACATTCGTGGCGAAAACCTGATGGATCCCTATACAGTGAATGGGAATCTGGTGAACGGAACGCAAATTCCACTACCGGAACTACATGAATACCATAATGCAGATGTAAACCAAAACTATTCAAAGTTTTACTGGATTCACATAAAACATATATAGTGCAACATGGTACTGATTGACCCACATTTACTAAAGTGAGTGCACCTGCTGTGCCAAAATTAGCGGCAATTTGCTGTATTTCTGATGCAATTTATTGCATCTACTTTAAAGCCTCGTGCAGACGTCCGTGGAAAACAGTTCGTGAGATACCGGACTGGCATCTTGCTTAGTGCAGGAGCGCACGGCGTCATTGGTTGTCATATGTTCTATACTAGTGTATTACTGTACAGCAGCGGCGGCACGAAGCGCACGGCGTCATAGCAACCAATGACGCCGTGCGCTCCTGCACTCAGCAGGAATCCAGGCCGGTATCTCACGGTATGTGTTCCACGGACGTGTGCATGAGGCTTTAGAAAAATCCACTCCACCCAGGTCGTTAACAACTCAGTTGAGTGCAAAGTATATAATTGTAGAGTTGCTACTACATTAGATTACTAATCATTGTCTAAAGTAAAGACTATGCTCCTTAGATTAAAATACTGAAGATTTCATGTGCATGCGCAGACCTTTAAAAATGCAAAAAAATATAAAAAACGGATCCGGAATTTCAATGCATTTGTCAGACAGATCCATCTACAAATGATATCTGTTTGCATACAGATTTCCGGATACGGCAGGCAGTTCCGCCAACGGAACTGCCTGCCGGATCCTCACAACGCAAATGTGAAAGTACCCTAAATTAGTTTAAAAAAAGTGTCTGTTTGAGCACCAATTCTGGGCAGGCACAGGGTGACATTAAACACAGCTGGATATGAATGATGTTACTGGAATGTGAGCAGCTATTACAGTTTTATTACTGATTTTATACTAGCATTTAAGATATAAAGATGAACACTAAGTGGAAGGCTTTTTCTATCCCAACTTGTCTGTATTTGTATATAATCCACTACTTATGGATCCGTTTGTCATTAAAATGGGGCCTGAAACGTGCACTAAATGTGTGATGTTCTATGGGAAAACTAATGAAGGATTCATCGACGCCCATTATTACTTCTTTATGACGCCCCCTACAACTATAATACAAGCTTACATCTGTTCTTGGTTCAAGTTACACTAAATCTGTCTTGTGCAAAATTCTTAATTGTGTCGCAGGACTGTGACAGATCACCACCATTATAGTTAATATAAAAGGCCATCTGTGATAAATGGATTTATCGTTATAATTTGATTTGCATAAATCAGTAGAACATCTAATTCTAGCTTATTTTACTGCCGACAGGGTCTGTGCAAATGTCCTGAAAGCTCCTCAGTTTACCACAAGTAAAAGACGGAGGAGGGGAGGGGGGAGATGCAGCTGTAGCTTTTCATTCTATATTTCAGTGAAATGAGCAGGAAGGAGACATCTCAGGGGGAGTTTAAAAGGTCCAGTACAATTCTAATTTCACACAGGAAGAGTCCACGCATTATAGAAAAATGTGCATTTAAAAAACCCGCAGAGGAAAGAGAAGAGCCCAAACTATTCAGTAGACATGGCGTTTATGGATACACAACATCTCCAACTATCTTTGAAGACAGATACACTTTCAAGGAATATTTAGTTTCAGAAAAAATTTGTGGGCTATATAGACAATGTTAAAAGTTTTTTTTTTAGGTTTAGGATATTGGTGGCATCTCCACAGGATCAGAGGAAGACAGACTCGTGAGCCTACTGGCTAATCAGCTGTGGCCTCTTACTCAATTACTTGCATGTTGTGTACTACTAGGTAGCCGCAGTGGAGGGTATTACAGTTTTGTCTCATTCACTTGAATACCCTGCACAGCGACTACTAAGTACATGACATGCAGGTAGATGGTCCCAGCTGCAGCGCTGGCAAGAGTGCCATGGTCAACACCTGGCTGAAGGGGGTGCGAGAGTTGGCCCCCACTATCTGATATTGTTGGCTTATCCAAAAATACCCTCATCCTGGACAATAGTTTTAACAAAATTTGTTTAAGAGGGATTTCCAAGTGTTTAATACTGGTTACCTATCCTCAGGATAGGTCATCCACATCTGATCGGTGGAGGTCCTATTACCACAGTTCACCCACTGATCACCTGTTTGAAGTCAGTGACATCCCCTTCATTGGTCATATGGCCTACACACAGCTCAGTCCCAATCAAGTGAACTGAGCTGCGTTAGCAAAAGCACAACCACTATCTGGTAAACTGCAAGGAGGATGAGGCCTCTTCAAACAGCTGATTGGTGGGGGTACTGGGTGTCGGACCACCATGAAGCAGATACTGATGACCTATCCTGAGGATAGGTCATCATTATGAAACACTCAGACAACAAGATAATATAACTGCAGGGAATTTAACTTCTACATTATACCAATAGACAAGCTACAGGTTTCAGCACCAGTACCTGGGACGTTATGATTCTAACCTGCATGGAATACACTGAATCCTAATAATGTCCACAATGTGGTCTTTTCCAGATGTCAAACTTTACTGTGATTTTCAAGAAGATAATATTATATCGGCAATTCTCATTGCACTTGGATAATTGCAGAAACATCATATTTTATGCCCTTTCCCAGCAATTACATGTCTAATGGCAATGTTTCCAAAGTACAGTACAAGCTGATCAATACGATTAGGGTAAGTAACCCACCTTCTATATGCAGTGTCAGACTGAGGAATCCTCTCTGCAATGTTCTTTTTTAACATCGTTCCCTCTGGCGGTGCTGAAATTGGCATATTTTTAATAAAACAGAATACATCACTATCATCCAGCCAGTTTTAATCTCCTCCAGCCAATATTGTTTTCCAACTGCTGTAGAAGAGGGTCTAATTATTCCCACAAAATTGCACTGATTGCAAGTGCAGTAGTACATGCCACATGCATAGGAAGCTACATTTCTAGGGAACTCCACACAGACAAAATTGTCGGTACTCTTCCGTTAAAAAAAGAAAATCCCACAATGGTCACAAAGCAATAATAAAAAAAAATGTACTGAAAATCAGCTATTGAAAATCAGAAATAAGTTATTTAAAAAAAAAAGAATTAAACTGGCCTGGAAAAGAATGATGGTACCCCTAGAAAAGACTGAAAATAATTTCACTATAGGGACATGTTAAACTAAGGTGTGTCCTGTAATTAGCATCATAGGTGTCTTCAAACTTGTAATCTGTCAGTCTGCCTATTTAAAGGGTGAAAAGTAGTCACTGTGCTGTTTGGTGTCATGGGGCGTACCACACTGAACATGGACCAAAGAAAGCTAAGGAGAGAGTTGTCTCAGGAGATTAGAACGAAATATAGATATAGACAAACATGTTAAAGATAAAACCATCTCCAAACACCTTGATGTTCCTCTTACTACAGTTGCACATAATATGCAGAAGTTTAATGTCTACAGGACTGTAGTCAACCTCCCTGCACATGGCCGCAAGAGGAAAATTGATGACAAATTGAAGAGACAGATAATGAGAAGCGAAAAAGCTTCTGGGAGAATGTCATTTAGACAGATTAGACAAAACAGGAGCTTTTTGGCAAGTCACATCAGTTCTATGTTCAAAAATACAAGGAAAAGAACATTGTACCTACTGTGAAACATGAAGGAGGCTTGGTTTTGATTTGGGGCTGCTCATCTGGCACAGGCTGGCCTGATGAATGAAATCTCAAGACTATCAAGGCATTCTGGAACAAATGTGCTGCCCAGTGTCAGAAAGTCTCAGTCGCTGGTCATGGGTCCTCCAACAGGATAATGACCCAAAACACACCGTTACAAAAACATCCAAGAAAGGCTAAGAACAAATGACTGAACGATCCTGAAGTGGCCTTCTATGAGCCTTATCTAAATCCTTTTGAACATCTGCGGAAGGAGCTGAAACATGCAGCCTGGAGAAGGCATCCTTCAAACCTGTGACCGCTGGAGCAGTTTGGGCAAAAAAATATTAAGTTAAGGGTACCATCATTTTTGCCAGTTATTTCAGTGACCATTGTGGGGGGTTTCTTTCTTTTTTTAGCAGAAGGGACTACCAATTTTCTCCACATGTGTGTTTGGTGGAGTGAGAATAAAAGCAATGTGAGCAAGAAGCTTGAAAGGCAATTCTAATAAAGACATAGGGGGGAATGGCACTGGAGATTTGATATGACCAAGAGGCTAGATGTTAGTGACGTACAGTAGTTATGTTCGTACTCTTAGATAGATAAAGAGACAATAAATGAAGCATAAATGTAGGCTCAAGGTTTTATTAGCATAACTTAACAGAGTTATTACTGTGAATTGTAAGCTGCAGTAGTTGGGAAGGGGGGAGGGTAAGGGAAAGTAATGTTTGTTTTACTGATTTGTCATGCGCAATTGTCTGGATTACAAAAAAAATGTTTGTATACCTGTACAAGCTATGTATTATTGACAATTACATGGAAAACCCGAATAAAAATTATGTTTAAAAAAAAAAAAAAAAAGACATGGGGGGAATTCATCATGAGGGGAATATTTGAAGTTAGTTTTGCTTGAGTTTGCGTTGTACTTTATGCCACATTTATCAAATGTCTCATGTTGTTGGATAAATTAGTCTTATCTTTAAAAATTTTGTCAAGAAAAGCTATTCCAGTTTTCCAACTCCACCCTCCTACTGGAGTGAGATTTTTAAAACATCTCAATGATGAATCTGGAGTGACATAGCTAACCACATGCACTTTTTCACCCATATTTTAAAACAGGAGTGAGTGGTGTAAAACTGCAAAAAGTCACAACTTTTTTAAACCAAAATTCTGGAGTGAAGGTATGATAAATCTGCGCCATAGACCGGACAAGTGCATACACAGTCCAGCCTCCTAGACTATTAGTATAGTACAGTATGGTATCAGTACAGCATAGTTGTTATATAGAAAGGGTCAAAGCCACAATCATGGAAGCGGGGGGCCTAAAAGATTTCGGATGTATGCCTGACCATAAGCACACCTCATACCACTCTACTCCAAGGTGGACTGGGGTTCCTTGAGCCCACCAGAGGAAATTATTCTCAGGGCCTAACCTCCATATCATCAATAAAGTCTAAGGTTTTTATTCAAAGAAATAGACCCTAGTGGCAAGTTATTAGTTCCAAAGGTAGCTCCAAATGATTTCATCTCCTGGACCTTTGGGGCCCTCTACGGTATCAGAGCCTGGGCCCACAGGAGGATCTTCTAGTGCTCTGGTGGGACAGTCTGACACTTCTCTGGTCACACTGGCATATATGCAGATTACACTGCAAAATTGTCCCCACAGTAGGGACACAATACCTATACATTGATGCCACCTTATATCAATTACATAGCAGCAGTAGTTTTACATCCAAAAGTGCCTACACAAATGGACCAACCAGATAAAAGGCACAGAAGTAAGCAAGCCTCGGAGTCCATGTGACGAGGAACTGTCGCCTCTCCTGATATTTCGGCTTTAATAACTTCTTGTCATCCCCAGGTAATAACCATTCTACTTAGTGTCACTGGCACTGTCAGCACTGACTGGACAGTGTCAGAATGTAGGGACACAGCCGCAACTCGTAGCACCCTCCACGGTCCTGCACTGCTTCTCCACTGACAGGAAATTATTTGTCTACAGACATCAGACAGGAAAGCAGAGAGGATGTGTCAGGTTCTGAGACAGCGTGAGGAATCCATAAACCGAAAGAGGGGGGATACAGCACAACAACATGGAGAAAGCCCAGTGCTCAGCTGTCATATTCTAAAAAAATAAAGCAACACTGAAAGAAGACATGATATCACATTATCTTCCATTGACCCCAGGGTGGGTGTGGCAGCTTTACCTGCTTTGGAAGAACGCAAGACTTAGACTGACTCGCAGAATTGTGTACATAATGGCAGCCAGTGCCCCCTTAACAATACTAGCCGCTATTGCCCACATAATACATTAGCACAGGGACAAGCACTGCGTCCATAATGTCGCCAGCAAGGATGGACTGGGAACTTAAAGTGGCTCTGGAAAAAAACTAAAAGTGGCCCCATGTTGTAGGGGGGTCCAAACTGACTGAAGGCAGGGAAACGCATGTAGGCAGGGCCAGTAATACCATATCGCGGTACAAAATAACACCCCCGCAGAGCAAAATACCATTCTGCAGCACAATATTCTCCCCTAGCAGTGCTTGCCATCTGCCACGTTCTGTCCTCCTACTCCAGTTTTCTCAAGATAGCAATACAGTTGAATTCAGGAGTTAGGAGGGCACCTGCGTCCGCAAGCCAGGTCCAGCGGGTGTATCAGATCATTACTTACCTGGCTAGTCAGCCACCATCGCCCCAGCACTGACACACTGGGAAGTTTCCCTAAAGGGTCTATGGCTGGTCACAGTAGGAGTAGTACTTAAGTAGTACTTACCTCTTCCATGCTGATGAGCACTCTCACACTGAGAAGTTACTGTTCCAAGTAGACGCTCACATGTAAGAAGTTTCTCCATGTGCATCCCGTTTCCGTATGTCCGTATTTCCGTTCCACAAAAAATAGAACATGTCCTATTAATGTCCGCATTACGGACAAGGATAATACTGTTCTATTAGGGGCCAGCTGTTCCGTTCCGCAAAATACGTTATGCTCATGGATGCCATCTGTATTTTTTGCAGATCCGTGTTTTGGGGACTGCAAAATACATATGGTCGTGTGCATGAGCCCTTATAGAAGACATCTGCTTGGGCAGAATACTGCTGGTAACTATATATGTATATACTATCGCAGTAGTAATATACAATATTACAATATATTATACCTGACCACATATTATAATATAACTTCATAGTGTACATGATAACATATATAACTCTGTGATATCCTACATACATGGGCATAGAAACCTGTCCATATATAATAGCTTAGCTTCATAGTGGTCACACACAGCATAGTATAGCATAGTTAAAGTGTCATACGGTAAAACTAATATATATATCACATATGATCATATTGTATATTATAACAGCTATGCACAGCTGACATACTGTAATAGCACCATAATAATCCTATACAGTGTGATGAGCACATAGTATAGCTGTATACCACATAGCCAGCAGTGGGTACATTGTGCCATCCTCTATGACTGTTCTGCCCCTCTCCTCGGTAACATTACAGTAGGAGCTGATTACATTCGTGGCTTCATGGCTGGGTATTTTGGAGCGGCACAGGGTGCAATGCTGACTGTTTCCACCTCTCATACAGGATGCAAGGAGAAGGAACATTTCATATCAGATGAGGACAGAGTAAAAGTTGCACTGACCATACAGCACAACTGTCCTACCCAGAGTATTACATGAAAAGGAAAATTAAAAAAAAAAGTGGTGGGTGTCCCCAGCGTGCCCACCTATGTGCCAGCTTACCTGCTGTCAGACGTCAGGCACAGAAGTAGCGGCAGTCCAGGGAGCGGTGCCCGGGTCACTGGCACAGGGTTACCCGCTGCCTTCACATTGCAGTGGTGAGTGGCTCAGAGCCTGAGCTCTTCTCTCTGCAGCCCAGCGCCGCCTCCGCTTCCACCTCCGCCTCTGCAAGTCTGAGCAGAGGAACCTGCTGCTGCAGCAACTCACCAGAGGGAAATCTCCGACCCCCTCCTCCTCCTCCTGGGGGCGGCAGAGGAGGGAGACTCTCGCCCCCACTCCTCAGGCAAGGGACAAGTTGCAGCTGCAGGGGGTGATACTGGCATGGAGCAATAAGTGTGGAAATGTCTCCTGGGACTGCTTGTCTGCCAGTGTGCATCC